>NC_132891.1:30326041-30926041 GCF_030463535.1 Salminus brasiliensis | reverse complement strand
CCTCTCTGCTTTGCATTGCATTGTGGGATTAAAGTGTCTACTGAAACCACACCCAAAAAGCAACAGGTTTTAAGTATGCATTGTGGATATTTGAGTATACTTAAGACGTTTCTATGTTACATACTACATACTTGAGAACTAGTTAGTATTACTAATTAGTATGTTATTGGGGCTACAGGTTTTTATTCCAACCGACAAGCTCTCACCATCTTTGAATACTTGGCCCAAATTGTGTACCACACCCTTTATTCTATAGTTTATAATCTATATATTAATCTTCCCAGTGCAGGTTTGGCAGGTTAGTACACCAAATATTAATGTAACCACCGTTGCTGGTGCACTTGCACCTTTTTTCCCCTTCCCCTTCCATTTTTCCAGCTGCGTAGCTCTGCCCTTTCCACTTTTCATCGCGTTCTAAGTATGCATCTTGGATATTTGAGCATGCTTAACCTTGACTATCCTATGTATATTACATACTAGTTAGTGTACGTAATTAGTACGCAACTGGGACACACCTTTGAGCTTCTCCTTGTTTGGAACGAAAACCTGCAGATGCATCAGACTTTTATGATCCGACCAAAAACGAGACGTTCAGACAGTATAAGGTTAACACACATGCAGGTTCTTTAATCATTATTGGGTAACCTTTTACTGTGGAATACCACTTGTAAAGCTACATGGTCCCTACATAAGCTCTTCAGAAGAAGCTGACATAAGCCTACATACTTTTTTTTTTTATAAAGGCTTCTTCCAGCAATCATCAGAGGTCATAACACTTCCCATATCCCTTTGAATGCTTGTCAGAATAAGCTTTTATACAGCCTTATGTCATCATGATGTCAGGAAAGGCTCATGTAGGCTGTCATGCAGCCTTATTTAAAGTGCCCTACTGTGAGATGCTACCTGTAATTATATACTTTCTTAGGGTCTCTAAGAGAGTGTTTTTGTTCTTCATTATATCTCCATTTTGAGGACTAACTTGTTAATGTTAAGAGTTCTTTTAATGCTTTTTGCTGTACTGGATGGTCATCCAGCTGTATTCAACTACTATTTTAATGCACTGTGAAACAGCAAAGCCATCTGACACACTTCGCCACATGAATCAAACTCCAGATTCAGCACTGGGTTCATGAAAGTAATGGTATCCTCTAACAGTAGCTTTTCACACTGTGTTAAATTAACCATCTTTTGTTAAATGGGTTCAAAACTGGTCATGGAGCCAATTTAATGGTCCTCCTTACTAATGCCACAAGTGCATAGAACCAAACAGAGTGGACACAAACATTCGCTGTGACTTTGTAGTGGTCCTTTTGTACGAACATCTTATAGGGCCAGACTGGCCTATGGATAACAAGCAGGTATAAGCATGAAAGCTTCTAAGTATAAGTTCCTTGAGGAACTTTTGGAGGTTCTTCAGTTTGAAAGTGGAGGACCACTTTTAAAGTACTTTGAGGACACTTCAAGAAAAGGTTTTTAGAAGGAAACGGTTCCTTGAAGCTTCCTCAATGCACTTTAGGAGGTTCCTCCACAGTTTCAAATTGAAGAAAACTCTAAACGTTCCTCAACAGTGGGTTGATTGGAATGAAAAAGTACAGATACATCAGACCTTTGTGGTCCAACCAAACAGGACATTTAGGCTCAATCAGGTTAACATGCATACTGGCTTATGCTCTCCAAACGTTAACCAGCTCTGTTGCTGGTTTGTTTTGCGGGCAGGCCCTTTTGTAACTGTTCGTTAGTACAAAAAAGACGATTAAAGGTTTTTGTCAAGCTTTTTCATTTATTGTAATTGATGGCAACTGAACCAATTAAGGCTTATGAACAAACATCGTAAAAAGCACCGTAAATAAATGCATATCTTATAAATATAAAAAATAACAAATAAAAAATAAAACATCTGTTGTGTGCTGTAATGGCCACAGTAATGTTTAGTCATAGTTTTAGTCTCTAGATTCGGTTTGAGGGACGCCTGTACTGTTGGTGATTTCCACTGTTCACTTAACAAAATGGCTCATTTTGTCATTACAGATGTGAAGTGTGTGTGTGGGGGGGGATTTCCACAGGTTTTTATGGCTTTTAAGGTGGTGTGTGTTGCATTCCTCATACAGTGCAGTATACAGTGCTAGTGGTACTTTCTAGTAGACAGATACGTTTCATTTTAATTTCTTTATAATTTTATCAGCTTTTTTTTTTAGATTCTGAGGAGCAGAACAGCTCCTGTAATAAATTACAAGTACAACTAAACTTTCTAGTCTTTATCTTTGGTCAAAACTCATGTATTTTGAATGGTCCTGATTCATAAGTGCTTGAGGCCTTCAGAAGGCCTAGCTATTCACCAGTAAGAAATACTGGTCCCTCAGATAGTTCTTTGAGGAATACCATAGAAGAACCACTTTTAGTTCCATAATGAAAGTGTGTGAATAACCTTAACATCGAGTAGACCTTTAAAAAGTTCTTAACACTCCTCACACATCATCTAGATCATCACTCAGAAAACCATCTAACCTATTTTTTCCTATTAATATTATGGATAAGAGCAACCACACGTCACTTCCCTGTCGTCTGAACGACCACGCCCCTTTGGGTGAAAACAGGCCCAATCATATTGATACAAATCATATAATAGTGTCACCATGCCTAAAAGCTGCTGTGTGGTGTTTTGCTTGTCCAACAATCAAACAAACCCTAGTTTACAATGTTCCTTACTTTCCCAAAGAGGAGGAACACACCGGGTCCCCAGCTGTACCACACCAGCTTACAGATGCCTCTGCCCTACATTACTTTAAGAGTGATTAGGGGAGAGAGTGCCATCTGCCTATCTGTAGAGGGCACAGCCAGTTGTGCTCTCTCAGACTCCAGACGCTGTTGGCAAAGTGGCGTGGCTTAGCATTTAAACTTGTCCCACATGACATAGTGTCGCCCAAAAAGGGGAGGGGTCATTATGCAATGGCAAAGTACCTGGCTGCGTTGCTCTCATCCACTGACCTTCAGCCTTTTTTACATTATGAACAATCCACACTTTCCTATCACCTCTGTTTTGGGTAATCACATCTGAACATCTGTTTCATCAGCATTACAAGCCAGTTTCATCCCTCAGTTACGGAAAACCAAACCCCATATCAAATATCAAACGTAAACAAATAAATAAATAAACAAAACAACACTAAAAAACACAATCAAAGATCCCTGGAACTGCATTCTTTATGTTGAGGTGATGAGCACAATGATGTTTATATGAAGAGCAGCAGGTGCTCTGAGAATGGTATTCTGACAGATGGGATGGAATGGATATCATCAATGGTTCATGTGAATTCTAACATTGGATACTTGTGTATGGAAATGGCCAGTGTCAAAATTCAGTCACGAAGCACCAGAAGCCTCAACAACTCACTCAACTGGTTCTTCACAACTGGATTTGGACACCTGTCTGAATGGTGTATGTGGTGTATATCCCATTCAATTGCTTGTCAGTCAAGCATTTCCAGACGACCCATCACCAGAACGTCTTAATGTGACCTTAATGATCTCTGGATACAAGTGAGCCAGCCATTCGTCTTCATTCGTTTCCATTCATCTCCATTTATCAAGATGTGGTTGCTGATGAGGAAACAGCATCCTCAAAAACTCAATGTGCTGTTGGTGAACGTGAGCTACAGTGACCTACGCTGAATGCGAGCGAATGGATGTGAATTCCGTATTAGGTTTGGCAGTATCTGGCTGCAGCACATATAATGTAGTGTCTCTTTAACCGCCAGGGTTCGAATGGGCAACCCTAAATCAAACAGTAAAGTGCAAAAGGTGAATGCCTAAAATATACGATACAGGTACTACAGTGTTGGTGGGAGGGAGTCATGCTATAATAAGTAGGCATATGATGCTAACATGGCCCACACGGGAGGAATGTGTAGTGCTTTTTAATTGGGTGGTGACTTTTCAATTAGCTGACTATAATCAGGCTGTAGGCAAGCTACAAATGAAAATAATCCATGACCTACTTGGTAAACCGTGGGGGAACCAAAAAAAAAAAAAAAAGGAAAAGAAAGAAAAAGAAATGAAGGCATTGATTACCAGAAAATGTGCTGTTAAGAAGAATTCCTTGTCATGGAATGTTCTTATTTTCTTTGTTCACCCAGATAATAGTGTTAGATTCTCTGCAACAGCATATTTTCCTGCTGTCATAAAACATCTGGTACAGAAAAGTTGCAACATCACACAAATACACAGACACCGAACAGAACAGGAGGGCATTCACTACATGTATTTCTTTTTTAAAAACCAATAGGCAAAATAGCCCATCCCCCCCAGGGACCCCATTAAGAAGGAGGCCCCGAAGAAGGACGGTGGCTTCTTTTTTACCATTCGGAATGCATTGGGTAGAACTGCTGATAGTAAGGTAGTGTGGATGTCGCCCAACACCTTGCGGAAAGCGTAGCGCTTCTGCACCCGCTCGAAAAACGACTGGAGGTTGGGTCGACTGCCGTCCTCCCAGTATTTCTTTGAAAGTCCCAAGAACTTGAGCCGGTGCAACGTGGCCCCGAGACATATATCAGCTAGCGTAAAGTCAGGTCCACAAAGCCACAATTCACACTTTTGACCTGTCAGTGGGCAAGAAGAGCAGAGCAGTACTGTACAAGATTGCAGGAGCACCAAAGCCGAGAAAGTTCACTGTCAGTGCAGAACACACATTAAAGCCATAACACTACCTTTTAAAAGTATGAAATCCAGTTAACAATTAGATGCTGATATAATATGCTAGTCCTGTGCATCAAAGGGTTTAGACATCAGACAAAATGCATCAGTAGCGACAGATTCTTAAAAACTGCTGTTCAGATACTCTCCCATAGTGATTTTTTTTTCAAAATCTGCTGCACTGCACTAATTAAACCACTTGTTGTTATGAAAAGTGCTGCCTATATTCTAAATACGCTTAGAAAAGCATATTCTGTAGGATGAGAACAAAACACAATACGGTAAACATTTTTGCCCACCCCTAGAAGGAGGCTAGAATTTAGTAGTGCAGCAAAATGAGGCCAAAATCTGATAGGTTTGACCTAAACTAATACTGGATTTACAAAATGTACAAATTAGGACAACATCCACGTATGTAAGGTTATAGAGGCCAATAAATACATAACATAATGATCAACAGTTTACATATAAGTTGGAAGTATGGCTAAAATCTAATTCTCCATCTGATGCCATGTTTTAAGTTTTTTAAGATTTCAATATCATCATGCATCCCATATTTTAGATGTGTCCAAATGAGCTGTAAAATTCTTATTTAGAATACCCAGAAGCAGATGATTCATACATTTATGATAAATATATCATTATTGCTCAGTATTTATAATCTCATTACACTGTTGTCCCCACAATCCTTAAAATATTCAATAAGATGTCTAAAATACCTTTTGTGGTTGTTTCCCCAGACCCACTTCCCAGATTAAGCCAAAACGATGACTATATAAGATTATTTATGGTGAATCATTTTGAAATGTCATCATCTCAACATCTGCACAATGCCAATCAAGTATCTGCCAATGCCAATATGATTCCTATATCATCCTGCATTGCTATTAGTAGGGTCAGTAAAATATAAAAAAACCTACCTTGATATTCCAGCTTTCTCTTCTCAAGTTCTGCTTCAACTTGGTCTAGCACCATTGCCAACTCGCCAAGGATCTTCTTCAGGTAGTTCACGTTGTCATGGTCCAAGATCTTTGCCTGGCGAACAAGATGAATCTGAGCTACAAGGACTTGACAAGTTGTGTGTGCGTGTGAGAAAGCATGCATTTGCACATCTGTGTCAGCAATGGATGCAACTTAAAGTAGCTGAATGCATTCATTAAAAGGGGTGTCCTTAAACTTTTGGACATACAATGTATGTTAGTACAGTGGGACTAACATAGGTTTAGTTGCTGACGTCTTCTTGTGTCATATGTCCCAGGACTTATATACAGTAATGTATGAGGATAAAATAACCTTGGGAAATCAATGCCCAAGACATTACACAGTATCTCACCATGAGTTTTTTCTGCTTGGAAAGGTATGGCTCTGTCAGCTGTGGCTCCTCGTGGTCTAGCTTCATCAGTTCAGATGCTGCGTTGGCCAAGTGTCCTTAGAGAGAAAAAGATCACAGCGATAACTCCATACTGTACCTTCAGCACTGCTTAAAATCAGCCAAATATACTACACTGCTCACCAATAGTTCTATAGTTCATCAATTTGTAAGGCCAATGAAAGCTATCCCATCTGGACGGAACTGACAGAAAGGCTATTGTGTCCCAACACACCCCAACTCGCAGTGCTTCACATCCTGCTGCGTAGCGGCAGACTAGTCAGAGTGCCCATGCTAACCCCTGTCCACCGCCTGTTTTCATTTTTATTATTATTGATTTATTTAAATTTTTACCCAATTTTTCACCCCAATTTTCGATATCCAATTAAATTACCAATTACAGTTGGCACTCTCCCCATCATATGTAATGCTCTCGACACAAGGAGGGTGAGGATTTTTTAACTTCTGCTAATGCTGCACGTCACCGGATGTCACTCTCGGAAAAAGAGAGCTTACTGGGGAGAAAGAGAGCCATCTACCCACTCTGAAAGAAAAATTGTGCTCTCTCTGGCTCCAGCTGCTGACCTGGGATTCAAACCAGCAATTCTGGGGTCATAGCAGCATAGTGGCAGTCTGCTGGACCACTCGGAGCCCTGTTTTGTTTTACATCACTTGATGGCCAGATACCCATGCATCACTGTATCTGTGGGTTGCACAGAATCTGCAGTGGATCCACTTCTCAAGTGACAAAAGTTCAGGGATCTGATGCTAACATCTTGGATTCAGATACCACAGGACACCTTCAGCAATCTTGTAGAATAAGCTGTTCCATTGGCACGCAGCTGGCTATCAGCATATATTAGGCAGGTCTTAATGTTTTGGCTCACTGACTGTAAAGGCAATTTAGATGTAAAGGCGTATTTAGAGAGTGCCACAGGCAGTGTGAGAGGAAACCGGTGGGCTAAACACTAATCTAAAAAGACAGTCTGTTCTTTCGCTCTGTCCCTTGACAACAAACTGGACTAAGCTGCCTCAGACACAGAGGGAGGTGATAGAGGAACTACTGCATTTTCCTTTTTACTTGACAAGCGGCTTAAAAGACAATATCCCTAACAAGGCTAACTCACCTTGACCGTTAGTGTTATAACATAATATGGTCCTCTCTGTGCTGCCAAAACAGCTCCATCTACAAGACCTCTGAAGGCACCTTGTGGTATCTGGCACCAAGATGTTACAGCAGATCCTTTAAGTCCGGTTAGTTGTGAAGTGGCGCCATCGGGAATTGGACTCATTTCAGAATAGCCAAGCAGCCATCTTGCATCATTCCACGGTCCGACACTTGTGTGTCATTTTAGCTGCATTTGATGGTGGACGGGGGTTAGTATGGGCACTCTTGACTGGTTAGGGGTTGCTACACTGTGTGTTCTGAAACATTCCTCCAATAACATTAAACATTTCTGTGAGACTGGCCCTTCTGTCAGTTCAGACCAGATGGGATAGCGTTCACTGACCTTGTGCTCAAAATCCTGTTGCTGATTCATGACATGTCCCTTCTTGGTCCTCAACACTGCTGACTGGTAGAATCCCAAGGTTTACTCTTTCAGAGATCCTCTGATCCAGTGCTCTCACCATATACCCTTGTCAAAGTTGGTCAGGTCTTCACACCTGCCCATTTCACCCACCTCCCATAAGTCGACTGCAAGATAACGGGGGTTTAAAGCCAGGGCAGCTCACAGGCAATTTTCCTCTCAGGAGCGACTTTGTTGGATACTGTCATGGGGGGGTCATATTCATGTTTTTACTCTTGTACTTGATAGGAACTTGATCAGTGTTTTTTCGAGCTTTGGTTTGGCTGAAGATGTCCTTTATTGTTGGTGCTATAGGGAGTTGCCATTTGTCGTGGTGGTGAATTATTCATTGTTTTGCAGTGTGGGGAACTCTCGTCTCCTAACCCCTTTAGTCTGTTAATTCATCAAATCTGTCCACTGATTAGTCTTCCCACAACATACAGCGCATCCCAACAGAGAGGAATTTGCTGTTCCACCTTAAATGGTGCCTTAGTTACGGGTTGTTAGAATTTTGTCAGGCAGAGCAATAAAGGGAGCCAGAACTTTCAGACTTTCAGCCAAAGATTTCATAGTAGGAGAGTCTGTTAACCTTGTATGTCCAATGCAGCATCTAGTGTATATGACCTGGTCTCATATGTTTTCGAAGTAGGTTGTCATTCTACTATTTATACTGTTTTTTCTGGTCCCTAAACCTTTCACAAGGAGTGCACTTGAGACTGCACTCTGAAGCAGAAAGTAGGCATGAACACAAAGCAACATTATTCTGCTGAAATAGTAACAGCTACAAGACTCTTGCTGAGGTGTTCCATAATTGGAAGCAGAAAAAGCAGATTGGGCGACTTGACAACTAATTAAGGCCTGTAATAAGATTTTCACACCCAGAAATCAAGTCAATGCCCCTGATAAACACCATCTAGCAGAGGGAGAACTTCCAACAACATTTGCCATAAAGGAGATTTATTAGGAGTTATGCAGGGCTTTCCCGACCTAATTAATTCAACTGCAAGACTTCTGTCTGGATCATGTCTCTGGCCTTGATTTACTGCCCTGGTTCATTGCGTAATGCCTGAGCAATGCAGTTCACAGATTCAGTACCAGGGGACTGTAGTTCAAGCAGCTAGCACCGTAGCCTTCTTTCACAGCTGAGGTATTACGCTAATGCAAGGTCAACACTTAAGGCAGCTGTGCTTTGCTCAATGTCCTTGTGAGGGACAGGGCAGAAGGGCACGTTGATTTGCATTTTATTCAGGACACTCCAATCCCGATCCCTACAACATCCCGCAGCAGTGTCCAAGCATTAAGGTTGTAAGCCCAGGTCACACCGGGGTTTTTTAGAATGCTTAAAAGACAGATTAGAGTTTGAACTTTCCTCTCTAGAGAGGTCACCCAGGTGCTTGTTCAGTCTCTCGTCATCTCAAGGCTTGACTACTGCAACTCCCTTTTGGCTGGTCTTCCTATGCGTACCTTGCAACTGATCCTGAATGTGATCAATCAGTCAATATAAATGAAGCTTACTTTGCATTTAAAGTAATTATAAGTGGTTAAATTGTGCATACAGGAAGGTGAGGAGGGTCTTCTCCGGTTATCTGAAGATGGGTCATCAATAAATGTTATAAAGTCAGGAAAACAGGGCTACTGCGTGTCTAATCGTTGACGCTATCATTGGGAGATGGTCCCTGGCAACATCACAGCCATAACCATCCCTGGGAGGCCCTCCCTATATCCAATTTGCTCTGTGCAATGCTAGTCAGCGCTGACCAACTCTGTCACTTGTTGTGCGAAGTGACAGAGTTGGCAGTTAGCTTTTCTTCCAATGATGTTGCTGTCTTAGAAGAAGCACACGCTAGTCTTCCCCCTCCCAGCACTGGCAGCATCATATGATGAGGGAAGACCAATCCAGTGGGTGGGAATCAGATATTGATCTGATGTTCTCTTTAAATGTTAGTTTATTTGGTTTAAATTTGCAGTGATGAAGCACATCAATCTACAATAGTAATTTGACTGTTTTTTTTATGTTTCACACAGTTTGTTGCTATCAATTAACCCACCTGTTCACAACACCCTTAGCACTAGCAAGCTTCTGTCACTAGGAGGGTAAGAACTTAACACATCTTCTCTGAAACATTTGAAGCCAGCCACTGGTCAGCCAACACGCTTGCAAAATAGCGCCAGGTCTAGCAAACCAGCTAACAGGAGCCTGTGCCGGCCAACATTGCTTTTAGAGTGAAGAGGGGAGAGAGCATGGCCAATTATGCTCTCTCTGACTCCGGACACTGATGACAAAGGGTTTTATTACTAAATCCTTTTTTTAATGACAGAAGCAATAAACTTTCTTTTTATTGGATGTATCTAAAAGTAAGCTATCAGGCTCAAACTACCTGAAACACTGCACTACCCCACAGGAAATTGTGGCATCACAGGAAACTGTCTACAGTGGACGTGTTTAGAGTGTGTTTAGAGTACCAGAAAGCACTAAATTGTGGCATCACTTACTACGTATTTCAGCAGTGGCGTACTTTGGGATCATGGAGTCGGTGGTGAGTTCGGGGTGGAGGATGCAGCCATGCGTGTAGGCATCCATGGGCAGGCCGTCCAACAGCTCTCGGTACTGCTGTACCCGGGCATGCATGGGTGTGCCTTCATCTGGAATAAGCTGGGCTACTGTATCTGTGGAAAACACACACACACACACAGTTTTAATCACATTGACTGAGCCATATTAGAAGCCATTATAAAATACATAATATGTACACAAGGTCTTTTAAATTAAAGAAGAAAATTCAGCATTTTTAGGATGCGCTGTATGATGTGGGAAGTTTGACAAGAAGTTAGCCAAACTGTGATGGCTACACGACTGGGTCAGAGACTCTCCAACACATCAGGCAGGTCTTGTGGGCACATAAGGCTCATTGATGTGATCCATGGAAGTCCCACCTCACAACTAACAGGACTTAAAGAATCTGTTGCTCATGTCTTGGTGCCAGACACCACAGGGCTCCTTTAGAGGTCTTGTGGAGTCCACGATTCGACTGGTTAAATCCGTTGTGGCGGCACAAGGGGGACCTATTCAATATTAGGCAGGTGTAGCTAATGTTATTGCTGATTGGTATATCTTTTTTTTATATACAGTCAGTGGTCAGGACCCCACCCCTACCTGCTCAGTGGTGATCAAGTGGGATCTGTTATAGAACTACAAAATGCATCTATATGGTAACGGGAGCTGATAAAATGGACAGTGAGTGCAGAAACAAAGGATGTGGTCTTAATGAAGTGGCCTTTTGGTGTATATGTTATTTAGCCAAAGAATGACAAAGCATCCACTTTATATTAAACAACATGGCTTACTTTAACCACAGTTTAGCTCACTCGGAGCTACCACAGCTTGCAAACACAGCCAACTCTGGGCTGGAACACATTTTGCCAAAGGTCTGGTTTCAACACAAACTGGCTGAAAGAGATAAAGACCCCTTCATAGATAAAGCTTGGAGCTGAAAAGCAAAAAAAAAAGGGCTGGGGCGTCCTAGCCTGTCTGCACCATCTCTGCGCTTCAGGAGAAGCGGACAGCTGAGAGGCTCCTGGCTGGTGTCCAGTCTGCTGAGTAATCAGCCTCTGCCCCGCAGGCTGACCTGCACATCTCCACCAGGCTCAGGGGAGATCTGCCGCAACGCAGCTTCAGAATACAGCAACGGAACCGTCCCCTGTTGCTGTGCAAATCCGTCTAAAACTCCAGCATACATTAGCAATGTCAGTTTTCCCCTTACACCAAACGTAGTTGATCAGCCAAGACCTGTTTGGTGTGTCTTTAAGTTTGAACTGGAGCTGCGAGGCTAATGTAGCTAAGAACTTAGGAGAGCTTCCACAGACTGGCCTGAAACCATGTCATGTTGTTAGGTAATCTCTATGTGATGTTGGATATGAGCACTGAGCATGCACCAACGGTGTGACTAGGGCTAGGTAATGTCTTAGGCACCATAGAGGCCAGTGTGGAGGTATGTTGATGCAGTGCGGGTGTGTATGGTGTTGTACGGATGTTGTTTTAGTGAGCAGAGTCTACATAGAACTGGTGGTTATTGGTGCCAGTGGGGCTAGGTACGGCCGTAGTCACCAGGGAGGCCAGTGTGGTTCTACAGTTATGAGGCTGGTTGAGCGATAAGTCTGTTACGTGAGCTTGGAGGGGAGTGGGTCCGGGACGCCAGGCCTCACTGCAGAGCCCTCCAGAGATGCTTAATTTAGCAAAACACTGACGAAGGGTGGTGCCTAGCTGATAAAGAGCTTGTAAAGAGCTTGCAGTGTAGTGGGTGATTACAGTATGAGTGAAGGAAATGTGTAACCTCCTATGTGTAGCACCAAGTATTAGGTGCAGGATCCTAGCTCTGTAACACACTTTTGTATATATAGATTATTTGGCATAAAGTGTCATATATATATATATATATACACACACACACACACAAAGTAATGTCTGGTGTCATTTACAAAGGAATGGCAGGTTCTCTGTATCAGTGAACCCACACACAATTCTTTCCCACCAGTCTTGACTCTGTCTCTGTAATGTCCAAAAATCCCTCTGGACAGTAATACTGCTGACCACTGCAAAAACCATAGCAGCTGCTCAACAAAGCCTTCTCCTCCACTCCTCGATGCCTGATTTGTTTTCCCAAGGTTTGACAGCGTATAAAACACTGTTAGATGATTAACCATGTTGACCAACAGTCAACTGGTTAGAAAAGAAAAGAAAATGGAAATGACACTATATGGACAAAAGTATTGGGACACCAAAAACATTCATTGTTTCTTCTGAAATCAGTGGTATTAAAACAGAGTTTATCCTGCTTTTGTTTGAGTAACTGTCTCTACTGTCCAGGAAAAAACAGATTTTGGAGCATTGTTGTGAGGATTTGATTGCATTCAGAGTTGAGACTGCTAGTGAGGTCAGGATTATTAACATGATCTGCTCCAAAGATTCCTATTCTATTTGCAGTACTTCTCTAAAGGGACTAGACAAGCATTGTGTGTGTTTGCACATCTCTGTCAGCAATGGCCAAAAGCCACACATCACCAAAGATGAGGTCAATAAATCATTGGGGGTCCCCCAAATCATTTTTTCCCCCCAAAGGGTCCCTGGTTGCAAAAACTTTGAGAACCCCTATATTAGATTATGCTGGCCAGGCCCTGGAGTTCAATAACATCCAAGAGCCTCAGCCTCTCACATGGCTCAGAAATCACGGCAACGCAGTACCGCAGCATCTCACTTAAAAGAGGCTCTTAACAATAATGGCCCTTACCTAGGAACCTATTCAGCAACTTCTTGCTCTAGCGCAAAAGCTTTAAACACGATCCTCTAGACACCAGAAAAGACGAGCAGATACAAACAAAAAAAGAGAAAGGCTACAGTCGGGCACCTGCTGCTTAAATGTCCACTATCACACCAGTTCCGTTACACTGCTCTGCACACCGAGCTGCTGTTCTCTGCTGCAGTGGGTGCTGCTATGTCTATTGTCCCTGTCGGCAGTCAATCTTTAAGCTCTGTGCTCCCGGTGAGGAGTGGCCCCAGTCCCTGCTGCCAGACTTCATTACAAATTAAAGCACAAGCCAGCTACTGCTAAATCAGGTCATGGCTGGTGGCTCCACATCCTGGCATCAAGCATAAACACTTGCTGGACTCCCATTTCTATTGATCCCGCCCACAGAAACTTTGGCTGAGGGGAAAATGGCTCTTAAACAACACCTTTTGAAATGGATTCCTACAAAATAAAATTTCACCAAATTCCATAGAATAACATATTAAAACAAGATATGGCATTATTAAAAACTATCTTTTAAAAGTCCTGGATCATGAAAACCCAGTTTGTCCTTACTTAATTGACATAAAAGCAGCAGTTTAGCCCCAGCTATTTACACTAAAGCAATCATGAGGATTTAAGAACATTCACTTGTAAAGCTCCCGACACTGGGAAGGGACTGATACAGCCGGGAACCCAGCTCTGACGCATGACCAGAGAAAGGTCAATTGTGCTCTCTCAGGCTCTGGCTACTGACGGCAAGCAGCATGACCCAGTATTTAAAAAAAACACAGCTACTTGGCTACTTGTGCTGATAACACTGATATTCTACATTGTGAATGACTGGCCTGTATTGAGTCTCATTCAAAAAGCAGTCTACACACTTTACAACTTCAGCATTATTGAGTGTGGCTAATCTACTGTAGGCTAAACAGGCAGCTAAAATAACCTGGAGAATGGCAGATGTCTTGAACCTTTAGCAACACTGCATTAAACTGATATTTCAAAAAAAGAGAAGGAATCCATTTTTGGGGAATTTTCAATTCAGAGCACTGACTTGTTTACCATGCTATTGTACTGAAAAAAGTATTGTAACTTCAACCTGTTATACAATGCTACTAATCCTCATAGCACTTGTCATCCAGGCTATCAAAGACTGTAAGATCAGGGCCAGCAATGCTATTTTGGATGATTTTGGTGGAAAGCACTGAGGCAACAAGAAAGATGGTGTTTTTGTTTTATGCAGTGGTCAGGACCTACCAAAAGAGGTCCAAGAAAGAACAACCGGTGAACCGGTGACAGGGTTATGATCAGCAAGGCTCAAAAGACTTAAAAGATCTGCTGCTTACGTATTGGTGCCAGATACCACAGGACGCCTTCAGAGGTCTTGTGGAGTCCATGCTTCTACTGGTCAGATCTGTTGTGTACTGAAAATGTATTCAACATTTTGTACAACGGCACTAATCCTCACAGCATTTCATTTCGACTTTATTTATAACACTATTCCATTGGGGAGGAGGGGTACTTGACGACTGCTGCTTATCGTGCTTAGCACTGCCTACATGGGTGAGTGGTCATGAAAACCCTGGAGGAGAAAACCTCAGAGCAGTGAGCAAGTTTCACTCCCACCCAGGAATTCTACATTCCCTATGTGTATTATAGCACATAGAAATAGCAACTGTTTGTGCAAATATACTTTAAAAATGTAAAAACATAAAGTGTGAATCAATAGTCGTATAATATATATCGTAGCTATCAATAAATTGAGATACAGGTCTTTGCAGAACAGCAATGATATATTCTTCAACCATTTTACACATATACTGTTCAGTGACCACTGAATGACTATGTCCTTGATCACTTGTCAGTGAAGTGGTTTCCCTTCACCCGCTGTCATCTTTCCATTCAGTCCTGGAGGGCCACTTGCTCGAGTCTTCCTTATTCAACTCCTACAGGACTTATTGATTAGCCGATGAGCTGAATCAAATGCGTCAAGGCAGAAAGGAGTCAAGGCACTGTGAGTACCCGAAGACCGGAAGTGGAGGAATGTCTGCATGCTGATTTAGGTTAGGAGATTCCAGTCAAGGAGCCCATTAGTGTACTGTAAGAGCCTATGGTGGTATTCAGGTCAGGTGACAAACCTGGTCTTTGCAAAACATATAAGAACCTTGTCTAAGCCATAAAGCCATTCAAGATATCTGACTGACCCACAGCACTTGTCACCTAGGATATCAAAGACTGCAAGATCAGGGCCAGTGATTCTTCTCGACCAGATGTTCTATTTTGGATGATTTTGGTGGAAAGCACTGAGGCAACAAGAAAGATGGTGTTTTCCTAGTATGCAGTGGTCAGGACCTACCAAAAGAGGTGCAAGAATGCACAACCGGTAAACCGGCGTCAGGGTCACGATCACCTAAGCCTCATTGATGTGATCCATAGAGGACCTACCTTTAGAGGACTTAAAAGATCTGCTGCTAAGGTCTTGGTGCCAGATACAACAGAAAGCCTCCAGAGGTCTTGTGAAGTCTATGCCTCGACTGGTCAGATCTGTTGTGGGACCTACTCAATATTAGCATATTAGGTGTTAATGTTATGGCTGACCGTACTGAATATGCTTTTATCTACCCATCACAGACCTCTTCATCTTCTTGCTTCATTCCACTGCATCAGCCTGTCTCAAACCATTCATCAAAATACTTGTGGCCAAGACGTCACAGACCATGGGCCACTTTCCTGAAACCCAATCAATCTGGTTAATTTAACCCAATGATTAAAACGCCCTTTCATAACTTGCCATGGCTCAAGTCCAGCCCCGAGTCCAGCACCTCTGATGCCCTAACAGATCAACAGAACATGCTGTTGCCTCAACTCTCCAGAAGAACAACGCTTATGTTCCTTATGCTTATGCTCCTTGTTGATTTCAGGCATATCACCAAATTCTGTACACTTGGGATGAGTAAAATGTGCATCTGGACCCTGGATTAGCTGATTAATTAACCTCTCTGACTTCACGTCTCAGTCCATCACTACAAACACTGGATCCCCTCAGGGCTTCATGCCTCTTTACCGGTAACTGTGTGGCCACACTCAGCACTAACATCGTGATTAAATTTGTTTGACACTGCAGTGGGGCTGATATCTGATTAGGATGAATCAGCTTACAGGAAGTTACATGAAGGTACAACCATGAAAGCAGATAAATCCCATCTTCAGTTGGTCCACAAACAGTACATCTGTTAGGGCTGACAAAATAAAATGGCAAAAAACTAAAACTTCTTAAAATCATTAATTACACATTTATAAGGCAATAACTACACTAAACTACAACGCTACACGCTCTAGTACTTTAAATACTGAATAACCGCAAGTTAAACCGCAAGGCCTTCCTCACTAGTCTCCAGGTCACTCCATTTGTGAGGAGGGACTGCTCTAGTCAGATTTACACATGTCTTATTCTTTCCATTTTTGAATGATGGATTTAACTGAACTCCAAAGGACTCCAGGGGATGTTCAGTGACTTGCACTCTGTATACATCCCCTGACATCTACTCTTCAGCAAGCTTTACTTGGAGTTGTGTGGAGTGTTCTTTTACCTTAATGGTATATTTATAGCCTGGAATACTGCTTAACCAGTGACTGGACCTTCCATACAGGTGACTTTATACTACACTCACTTAAGACACATTCACTGCACTCGGGTGATCAACATTTCACCAACTGTGAGACTACTAGCACCAGCTGCCTGGGTCTGTGCTGAATTAGGCCAGTTGCTTTAAAGGGCGTGAACATTTATGCAATCACTTATTTTACAAGACATATTTTTATTTAATCAAGGTGCTCGGAGTGGCTGAGTGGTCTATTGCTCTTGTCATTATGGCCCGGGAGTGGCGGGTTTGAATCCTGAGCCATGCTGCCTTGCTATCAATTGAGCTTTTAATTATCTGTGCTTTCTCCAGGTGGGTAGATGGCGCTCTCTCTCTTCATCACTCTTAAGCAATGTTGGTCAACACAGGCATCTGTTAGTCTGTTAGGTGGTGCGGTGGAGCTGGGGACCCAGCGCTTTCATCAGAGCATGTTGGCTGCCCGTTTGAAAAGAGGCAGTGGCTGGCTAGGCAGAGTCCTAGTGTTGGGAGCATTGCTACTGCTAGGGGGAGCAATGAATGGGTGGGTTAAATGGGCGTACCAGATTGGGGAGAAACAGGGGTAACATCTGTTAAACAAATAATAATAATAATAATAACAAATATCTAAATAATATTTATGCACTTATTTTACATTACATATTTTTAATTGAATGTAGAATTCTGTTTTTTACTTTAAAACTAAAGAGTTTTATTTGTTATTTTTGTAAACAAAAAGCCAAGTTATAAACATTTTCATAATTCAATTTATGAAAGCAATAAAAGGAGAAGACATCCAAGGGGGTGAAAACTTTTTTATAGGCCCTGTATATAAGGTAACTAAAAGCAATTGTCTTCTGATAAGTCAACACTCTAAATGTGGATGCTGTCTAGCACATTAAGCTAATAATCATTTAATGTAGATAGACCACTGGTGTGCCCATGGGGCCTCCAAGACCTTCAGAGATTGCCTAATGATTTCTGGAATACGGAAAAGTGTCTGCATACTGAGACCAGCTGATTAAACCAGTGGCATTATTTAAGCTCCTGCCAAACTGGTATGAAAACCTGCAGTTACGCTGGCTATTTGTGGATAATACCTTCTAGAAGTTAGAGTTGTTAGAGATGGAAAACAGTGGCAACAGTTGCAGATGCGACAGATGCAACCAGCTGCGAGTCCAAACACGGCAGAACTGGTATCAGTTCGTCTGTCGCACGACTTCGCTCACTCAGACACAGAGAGTCAGACAATGTATCGGTAACTCAGCAGTTAAAAGCAGCTGCTCCGAAATGCCTGACACTTGGTGGATGTAAAGCTGAGCTAGCTAAGCAAAGATTAGCTTGGCGAGTTGGCTACAGATACAGTTTTCCCAAGATGTTTTTCTTTAATTCCATTTCTGCAATGAGTGTATTACAAGCCTCTCAGTATATATAACGGTTATGATTTTGCAAAGCTGTCAAATATAGTGAAAGCTTCTCTACAAGAAATGTGCCTCATGTGGTTCAATTCAGGCGGCTGTGACGGCCCCTCCAGAATGTTCCTGGACTTCTTCTGAAACCAAGCCTTGGTGGAGATGTGAGATGATGGCGCCACGGAGGTGGCAGCCTGTTGCAGCAGCTCCTGCTCACTTCTGAGCTTTTTCCTAACTTATTTCCTATTTAGAAGTTTTAAGTTAAGTTTTTGGTAGTTCAGTGTTGCTAACTTGACTCTAGGCACAATGGACACCAAAAGCATGGTGCTATGGTCAGTTAACACTGCTGCACTCTTCAAGAAAGGCCAGAGCAGACTCTACCTACTGAGGAGACTGAGGTCCTTTGGGGTGCAGGGAGCACTCCTGAGGACTTTCTTCGACACAGTGGTGGCATCTGCCATCTTTTATGGAGTGGTCTGCTGGCAGATATGAAGAGATTGAACAAACTCATAAAGAGGGCCGGTTCTGTCCTGGGGTGCTTCTTAGACCCAGTGCAGGTGGTGGGAGACAGGAGGATGACAGCCAAGCTGGCATTCATGCTGGAGAACAGCTCCCACCCCATGCATGAGACTCTGGCAGCACTGGGCAGCTCCTTTACTGACCGGCTGCTACACCCCAAGTGTGTGAAAGAGCGGGATCGCAGGTCCTTCCTTCCTGCTGCCGTCAGACTGCACAACCAGCACTGCTCCCAGCTGACCACATACACACACACACTTAACTACACACACATGTTCAGGGAACAGAGGTCCCTCAGTGTAACAATACTATGTGCAATACCCCCCCCCCCCCACATGTGCAATTAAGAGTCATTTGCAATAACCTGTAAATAATATTTCTCTTGCTTTTTTTAATTATTATTCTTATTTATATTGTGTATGTAGTGTAAATTATTTATCTACATTATTTGTAACTGAGAGTCTTGCTATCCCTTTCTGCTGTGACACTGAGAATTTCCCCACTGTGGGACTAATAAAGGATTATCTTATCTTATCTTACTTGGAAGGTCCAATGACACCCAACCTCATAGAAGGCATACCACATTCTCCTAGGGTTTCCTAATACTTAATTAAATTCATCTTGCCCTACACATGCAGCAGGTTTCCAGTACCAGAGGAAGCAAAGCAACCCCACCGACATGCTTCACTGCGTCCAGGTCTCTGGCAACACCACAACCTGGATAACTGCTATATAATTTCTATTATACACACATGCACAATGGGACCTCGTCTGGACCTCGCTGTCTCCATAGCATTACCTCCATCAAGATATTAGGGATCTAATGCTTACCCCCGACGAAATTAGTCTCTAAGTACTCGATGATCTGGTTGTAGTCACTGACGATGGTGTCTCCGTGGATGAAGACAGGCACCTCCTCTCCCAGGTTGAGCCTCATGAACCAGGGCTCCTTGTGCTCGGTCAGAGGCAGACTCACGTCCCTCTCCTCACACAGCAGACCCTTCTCATTAATCACCAGACGCACCTGTCAGAGAGCACAGAGGAAGACATATCAAATGCACACCTTGTCGTCAGACCTTAACGCCATTACTCCTACATTTAAGTACAAATGGAGACTTCAAGAGATATCACCGTCAGCGCAGTTTTGCTGAACTAGATCCATGGAATTTGCCTTTGAATGACTCGGATTCCAGGCTTTAGGGATTTCTCTCTGGGCGTAATTAGTCTGAACAGCACAGTGGGCCGTGTCCTCAACACGACTAATGGCAGAAGAATGTGGGTAGTTTCCAGACACAGTTTATAAAGAAAGATGAAATGTAGATGGGGATCTGGGGGTTTCCCCTTTACAGGTTTTTCTCTCCTCTATTAAGTCCATCTACGTGGTCCATTGCCTTAGTCTGGATGGTAGAACTTGATCTCCATCCTCTCTACACTGGGAGAGCTTTAGCAGGTGGGCAAAGAACATAACATCAATTAGAAAGGTGAGATTCGACAGGCTGATGATAAAAGGGGTGCTTATAATGGGAGCTACAGGAATAAAGCATTACGTTAAATTGACAGGTGAGCAATATTTGAAGCTGTCATCCAGCCCTGGTCATGCTGATCAACTCGGTTAGTCATACTGGTCACCCAGCTTGTTCTTGCTGGTCAACCAGAGTGATCAAGCTTGATCATACTGGTGGGCTAGCATGCTTGTAGATCAGCTAAACCATCAAACTGCTGTTTTCTTTTCAGTAGACAGTTCCTATACAAATATTTCAAGCCAGATGCTAGCCTGCAATCAACCATGGAGAAGTACTATGCTGGACCGGGGGGGGGGCAAAATACTGTTGGAGCTGAAGGACTAGAAAGCAAAGGGAAAGCATGCTGTTATATTATACAAATATACATTTTCCCGGCCTTTTGTTCAGATATACATCAGCCAAACACCACGAGGGTAAAAGACACTGCATTCCAATGAAGGATCAGGAAAACAAGAACTTGGCATTTTAAATGCCATGATTGTCATTTAGCTCTCCAAATCAAGATTTAATAATTATTCAAATGTTCTGTTGGATGCCAGATCCAGGTCAGATCCAGTCAGGCTGTCAATTCCCATTCAACTGCTCCAACTGTTGTACTCAATTGTGCAATTTGGAGCAAGCAGTGTTAACTCAGCACACCAGTCAGTCCTGTTTGAAGCAGCGGTGTGAAACACTGTGAATGTAATGTAATTCATTTAAAGCTACATTTGTTTTATTGATTTTCAGTTCATTTTAGACATGCATAATTCTTATTCCATGGATGATGGATATATTTTATTGGGCTTGGTAAGTAAGAGTGCATCTCAGATAACATACGGAAATAAATGTCTGAGGGTTGGGATATTAATTTCACTGCGCCTCACTTACAGCAACAAGGTTAAAAAAGGCTGTTTAGGTTTGTTACTAAGAGAAAAGGTACAGTAAACATTTTGTCTACTGCCTACAGTATACTAGAGGCTCATAATCATGGTCCTTGAGTACTTCTGCTGTGTTTTCTCTGTTCTAACAGATCCACTTGGTCAAACCTGGCTCAAAACATTTGAAGGTCATTTCAGGTGTTTCTTAGACAGCATGTGATTTAGGCTATTTAGGAATTTTCTGTTCTGAGCAAGTTAGAATTGGAACCACAGATCTGAAGAGTTTAAAGCCTCTAAAAGCTTCCTCCCAGAAAGTTATTGCATGAAATTATTTAGAGTATGTTGTCTATTGTCTGGGACATAGTTCTGTGATAGTTTCGGACTAAAATGTATAATATTTTCTATCCATTTATGGTGGAAGGATACATGCAGGGTGTTTTAAGGCAAAAAAGCTCTTCAAAAAATATATTTTCCACTATTATTCCATCATCATTACATATAAATCTCAGACAACACATGTAGGTTGACTGGTGTTTTAGGTTGTTAAAAAAATGGCTACATTTGTGTTGTAGGCATCACAAATGGATCAGGTGTCCTGATCCAATACAGTGACCCATGGCTCAGGGACTGATCCAGGCATTTTTATTGGATCTGGTATTGGCTTTTAAGGTTCTGGTCCACGTCCAACCCTGCGTAGTAGTCGTGCACCAACAAAGATATTTCATTCCATTAGATCCATGTGGGAAGACCTCCCCGCATCCTGTCTTTACTCTTGAATTACACCTGGTTAGAAACCAAGCTATGGTGGAAAAGCTCTGTTCTACCAGCAAGAGAACCTGATGACACTTTCTTTGGTTCCAAACCAACTCAGAACGGCGCATTCAGAACCAAGCAGGAGGCTAAAGCTAATGCACACCCACTAACTGATTTGACTGCAGTGTTTTTAAGGAGCTGGGAGCTGAATGGTCACGTAGTTCAGTCAGACTGACTGTTAGAACTTAAACACTATAGAATTATTATACAAAATGGCAGTATTTTATTGGTGTTTACTATTGTGTATTAGCTGTAGGACTGTATTATTTATCAGAACACAAAGATCGAATCGGTATCTGCCGATATTCGGCATTGAGAGACAGAGACGGATCAGATCGGGGGGTTAAAAAAAAAAAACTGGATCGGGACATCCCTAATTAAAACCCCTGAGTCCATCTGATGTCTACATTGTTCAATAATATGTACAAGATGCCCAGATGCCCAGAATGGGACATCCCGGCTTATCATTTGCATGCATGTGGAATATGAATAAACAACCTTCTGCTACCAATCTGCCCAAAGGAAACACGAAAGACATTGTGCCATTGCCCCTTCAAACATGGATTGATTTTGAAGCTTTAGGAAAGCACAGCTCTGTGTGGAAGATGACACTGTACAATTACAGCTTTCCATGCATCTTATTCAACAGGTTATTTGAGGAGACAAAAAGTACTTGCTTTGCTGACTGTGTAGCTTAAGCATAACAAGGCTTGTGGTCTACAGGCTGACAGCTACCCTGCATTTTGTTGTCTTTGCAAGAAAGCGTTGCTCCTGCTTTAAATACAGCAAGGAAGCCGTCCTGCTCGTTTTCTCACAGATGGATTCACTGAGCTGTAACTAAGATAGCATGTACGCGAGCTGTGCACAACATTGTAGGATGTTAGAGTGTGGCTAATGTGTTAGCTTGGGGTACAGTGTTCAATCAGGACATTTTTAAAGCTTTGCATCAACTGGGGCTGGACCAGAAGCCTCCAAAGTCTCCAAAACGTCCTTAAGTTTGGCTTAAGTTTGGCTTAAGCTAATCTTAGCTAACTTGCCCACCATAGTTTGTAAAAAACACACCGTAAATATAAGAAAACTTGATACTAGCTAACGCACAGTGCTGCACACCCAGTCACAGCAAAACAGTGTAGAGTTGCTGTGCTCTGTACAGCTGCGCTTAGCTCGGAGCTAACTAAGCAATTAGCAGGCTGGCTAACACAGCTACTACAGACAGTAAAAGCAAACATAATTATGTCATATTGTCATACACATTTAGTGTAAAACTATGGCTAACACGTGTGTTTGGGGCAGTGGGGTGATTTGAGTTAACTAATGTCTTCAGCTCCTTTTGGCTGAAGCGCTAACTAAACAATTAGCACGCTAGCTAACTCAATTACCACAAACAATAACATTTGGCTGAAGTGCTAACTAAACAATTAGCACGCTAGCTAACTCAATTACCACAAACAATAACATTTGGCTGAAGTGCTAACTAAGCAATTAGCACGCTAGCTAACTCAATTACCACAAACAATAACATTTGGCTGAAGTGCTAACTAAGCAATTAGCACGCTAGCTAACTCAATTACCATAAACAATAACATTTGGCTGAAGTGCTAACTAAGCAATTAGCATGCTAGCTAACTCAATTACCATAAACAATAACATTTGGCTGAAGTGCTAACTAAGCAATTAGCACGCTAGCTAACTCAATTACCACAAACAATAACATTTGGCAGAAGTGCTAACTAAGCAATTAGCACGCTAGCTAACTCAATTACCATAAACAATAACATTTAGCTGAAGTGCTAACTAAGCAATTAGCACGCTAGCTAACTCAATTACCACAAACAATAACATTTGGCTGGAGTGCTAACTAAACAATTAGCACGCTAGCTAACTCAATTACCACAAACAATAACATTTGGCTGAAGTGCTAACTAAGCAATTAGCACGCTAGCTAACTCAATTACCATAAACAATAAAATAGAAAGTGAGCTTAATTATGCCAGATAATTACACATTAGCTACAGTATATTTTGACACATTGATTCTGACACATATAATAATAATAATAATAATAATAATAATAACGCCTGTGTATACAGTCTCCCTCTTTTAGTAGTGGTAGTGTATTTAGGGCTAGTGGTTAGCATTAGCGTTTCCTCAGTTTTGGGTCTTTGTATGCTTTGTTCCATTTGAACTGGGATGTCAGAGTCCCAAGCCGTTCATTTTAACTGGGATGTCGGGAGAGTCTCCCCATCCCAGAGTTCAGAATCCAAGATGGCCGCACCACACATCAGCAGTAATAATAGCAGTATTATACCGTTTACTAGCACTTCTATCTATTTGTGTCTCAATAAACCAGTCGTACGCGCAGTACTGTCCAACTTTCGCTCTGTGTACGTGTCTTCATGATGTCTGGATGCGCAAAACACAGCATAATGCGAGGCTAACAACTGGTCTCGCTAACAGTGCTAACCTGGGGCATAACAAATGGGACATATTTTGGTTCAATTTGCCATAAAACACTGATAAAAGACTGTGAAAGCAGTTGTGGTAAACTTTGAAGCCTTCAGCGAACTGTTTTTTGGAATAGCGTACAACTATCGGAACGTTTAACTGGATTAGCGGTCAACTCTGGTGTGGCGCAATTCCCAGCTCCAGCGTCCGATTTCTGAGGTGAATGAAGGCAGCAGTGATTTAGCTTGTGAAAATTCACTAATGGAAGCTTACACTCTTACAAATAAAGGTGCTACAAAGGGTTTTTCGAGGGATGCCATACAACCGTAGTTGGTTCCATAAGGAAATATCTTCATTATATATGAGATATATGAGTTTAGACTTTTTAAAGGTTTTTAAAGGTTTAGAAAAACCAATATTAAGTAATATAATAAACTAAACATGTTTGTCTGTATGACAATGCTTAAAGAACCTTTTGTAGAGCACTTCTATAACTCTATGAATGAAAACATTATATCAGGCATTCAAATTTGGCTATATATCATATTAAATCAGTTCTGAATTTGGTGAATCATTACACTCCTAGTTCCAGAACATCCCAGATATAACTTTGCTTAGCTGCAGAGAATCAGGCTACATTTGTATGAAATCTAACAGAGACTAGGAACCAGGGACTGCTTGAATGCTTCACCGAAATGTAATCGGTTTTAACCGCCATTATTGCAATCACATTTCTATTTATCCATTTCGAGGCAGGCCACTGAGTCTGCACCAGCTGGTACTGTGCAGAGAACACTGATTATTTGATTGTTATCCCTGCCCACTGTCCAAATAGCATTTCTATATGTCCAGCCTTGGTGCAAACAGGGTTTACTACTGTCTATTGGTGATATTGAACACAATGGCCATAACTCACAGTTGACAGGCAGGCTTTCTCTTTGACCTGCTGGCTCCGCCAGGGTGGTATGAGAACATGAAAGTTGTGCTTAGCCTACAGTTCGTCCCCCCCCTTTATTTTTGCTTGAGCTGCACTATTTAATAAAAAAGGTGCCACAAAGGGTTCTCTGAGAACTGCTGAAGAACCTTCATGTAATTTGAGCACTCATTCTAAAAGTTATGTGAAAGTTCTTTATACTAAAAAATGGTTCCAAAGAAGAACCATCTATTGCGGGAGTCCACAGAGAACAAAAAGTAGTTCTTCAATTTCTACCAAGACACTTTATATAGAGGCTCCTTAAACTTTCCTGAGATTCCTCACACATGGTTCTCTAGAAGAACCATCAATTGAAAGGTTTTCAGGGAAGCAAAAATTTGGTTCTCCGAAAGTAATAAGCATTGAAAGGTTCTCTAGGGAACAGAATGTGGTTCTAGTTTCTTTATATAACTATTATGTGGAGGTTCTCACATATCTCAAATACTAAATGGTTCTCCAAAGGAACCATGCATTGTGATGTTCTTTAGGCAACAGAAAAATATTCTTTACAGGTTCTTCTAAGAGTTTGAACTATTATGTGGAGGTTCTCACATATCTCAAATACTAAATGGTTCTCCAAAGGAACCATGCATTGTGAGGTTCTTTAGGCAACAGAAAAATATTCTTTACAGGTTCTTCTAAGAGTTTGAACTATTATGTGGAGGTTCTCACATATCTCAAATACTAAATGGTTCTCCAAAGGAACCATGCATTGTGAGGTTCTTTAGGCAACAGAAAAATATTCTTTACAGGTTCTTCTAAGAGTTTGAACTATTATGTGGAGGTTCTCACATATCTCAAATACTAAATGGTTCTCCAAAGGAACCATGCATTGTGAGGTTCTTTAGGCAACAGAAAAATATTCTTTACAGGTTCTTCTAAGAGTTTGAACTATTATGTGGAGGTTCTCACATATCTCAAATACTAAATGGTTCTCCAAAGGAACCATGCATTGTGAGGTTCTTTAGGCAACAGAAGAATATTCTTTACAGGTTCTTCTAAGAGTTTGAACTATTATGTGGAGGTTCTCACATATCTCAAATACTAAATGGTTCTCCAAAGGAACCATGCATTGTGAGGTTCTTTAGGCAACAGAAAAATATTCTTTACAGGTTCTTCTAAGAGTTTGAACTATTATGTGGAGGTTCTCACATATCTCAAATACTAAATGGTTCTCCAAAGGAACCATGCATTGTGAGGTTCTTTAGGCAACAGAAAAATATTCTTTACGGAACCAAAAGGAGGTTTTTTTAAGAGTTGGAACTGTTATATAGAGGTTCTCACATTTTCCACTTCCTAAAATAGCTCCTCCCAAAGAACTGTGCTGATTACAGTGGTTCTTCGATGACAAAGGAACCCTTATAGCACCCTTTATGTATAAGAGTGTAAGTCGTGACACCCATTCAAGCCTTTGTGCTGCCTTTCCGAGGATACCGTCCCAGAGAGCATCCCGTTACATCCCCTTTTACGAGACAGACAGTGAGCAGGTGAGCGCCAGCCTCCTCCAGCTGACTGGACTGGAGGACAGGAATCACGGTCGGTTTGCTGTGCAGCGCTGAGCTCCTTCATGTTCATGAATTATTCAGAGTGTCGTCCTCGAGCCCGGAGCGAGGTGTGGATGGACGGTGGACAGACCAGGCTGTTTCAGGGTATATTACCTCACTAAACCTCAGTAACGAAGCCTGTAAACACGCTACTGACCGAGAGACTATGCCTGGCCCACATCCTGCTGCTGTTTTGCAGCCGCTCAGTGTAAACCAGACGCAGTCAGAGAGAGATCAGCCCAAAACACACCGCAGGTGAACCAAGCGTCTGCAGGGCAGAGGAGGGAGCCTCACTGCATAGCATGCGATGTGCAGCTTAAGAGCTCCCTCCATTTTCCAGCTATGTTTGGTACCTTCTGAGAGCTGAAGGACTGCGTCCAGTGGTACAGCACCAGCCGGTCTTTGGAGAACGGCTTGGGCTGCTCTATGGCCGGCTCGTGGCCGTCCTCTCCGTCCGGGATCCTGCCGTCCTCCTCCATGGCTGAGATGGGCCACCAGCTACAGTTGGTGGGGGTAACATTGTTGGAAGACGCCATGACAGAGGATGGTGTGCGTGTGAGAGAGAGAGAGAGAGAGAGAGATAGAGAGAGGGGGGAGCAGTGAAGGTAGAGAGAGAGAGGGGGGGGGGGGTGAAGAGACAGAGAGAGAGACAGAGAGAGAGAGATAGGGAGGGGAGGGATGGAAAAAGAGAAAGGAGATGCGCGAGGAGAGGAGAAAATTTCAGCAGCACGTGCGGCTCATCGTCGGTTCAACGTCCTTCGTCCAAAATGCGAGAAATATCTGACGCACTACATCCAAGCAGTGCGCGCGCGGCAGCGTCGATGGCGCACACACCGAGGAGCATGAGCGAAATATAGCGGCGTGTGTGTGTGTGTGTGTGTGTGTGTGTGTGTGTGTGGCGTGTTACATCACGGGGAGCAAACATGCGCAGTGAGGTGGCTCGGGGTGATGCTCGGCTGCGCCGTGGCCCACAGTATGAAGGTCAGGAGATACGAGCTCGCGCGTGGTGGCCATGTAACCTAAAATACGTGGCTGTAACACGTTTTGCTTTCGACTGTTTGGGTTACAGTAAAGCCGTGTTTACGCACGCGAAATTATCGTTAATAACGTTTTTTTCCTGAGACAGAAAAACAGGTCAGGTCCTCTCATTGACCTTTTCTGTCCCTTAGTTACGTGTCTAATAAAAATAAATAAATAAATAATTAATTATAACGTTTAATTTCTTCACAACCGGTTTTGCCCACCGTGGCGAGAGCTGTTCTCAGCCAGCAGAGGGCGCAGCGCTCTCTGCTCACATCTCTCCATGGTGCTGAAAGAGGCCACGACCACACAGTGCAGACGGAGGAGGAGGTGACAGCGATTTTATCGAAGCTAGCTGAGGTAGATGTGATAAACCACTACAGAACGCAGGGCCATTTTCTACTTACAACGGGAAGCGATGATGAAGCATGCTGAGAAGCTGAACCCCCAGGAGCAGCGCCTTCATGGTGGTTTCATGCGTCATGTACTGGAACACGTAGAACCCGGTGCTTTATTAGGCAAAGCAACTATATTGTTATCTGCTGTACAGTCCTCCTCTTCTTCTTCGTCTTCTTCTTATTGTTATTGGCCTACCATAGCAAACCTCATGGCAACCACTTAACAACACCATTGCAACCACCTGAGATACCACAGCAAACATCTAGCAATGTCATAGCAACCCCCTTTCAAACACTAAGCAACACCAAAGAAACTCTTCTTATGTGCCAGTGATACAAATCACTAGTAATACCAATCACTTGGCGACACCCAGGCAACCACCCGAAATGCCATAGGTACCACCTGGGATACCATAGCAAACATCTAGCAATGTCATAGCAACCCCCTTTCAAACACTGAGCAACACCAAAGAAACCGCATTTATGCACTCTTCTTATGTGCCAGTGATGCAAATCACTAGTGATACCAATCACTTGGCAACACCCAGGCAACCACCCGAAATGCCATAGTAACTGCCTGTCAACCACCTGATAAAAACAGACACATCCTAGCAACTCTATAGCACCCATCTAGTAACCGCTTAGCAACACCACAGCAACCCCCTGAGACACCATCCCCAACTAAATGTGGTAGCAACTGCCTAGAAACCACCTGCAAACCCTATAGCACCCATCTAGCAACACCATATTAACCACATGGAATACCACAGCAACCACCTAGCAACACCATAGCAACCCCCTGAGATACGAAAGGAAGCTTTTAGCAACACCAAAGGAACCACCTAAGACACCATCCCCAACCAAATAGCACCCATCTAGCAACACCATATCAACCACATGGAATACCATTGCAACCACCTAGCAACTCCATAGCAACCACCTAGCAACACCATAGCAACCACTTATCAACACCATAGCAGCCACATGAGATACCAAAGCAAGCAGATAGGAACACCATAGCAACCACATAGCAACAGTTTTGCAACTGCCTGAACGTGTAAACCAAAAACGTGTATAGTAACCCCCTGAGATACCAAAGCAAACACCAAAAAAACATAGCCACAGTCTAGCAACTCTATATCACCCATCTAGTAACCTCTTAGCAAAACCATAGCAAACAAATGTGATAGCAACTGCCTAGCACTCAAATTCAAACACTATAGCACCCATCTAGCAACACCATATCAACCACATGGAATGCCATTGCAACCACCTAGTAACCACTTTTCAACACCATAGCAACCACCTGAGATACCAAAGCGAGCACATAGGAACACCATAGCAACCATATAGCAACAGCTTTTCCATGTGTATAATTTAGTTTTCTTTTATACCTGATCATCGGAGTCTCTCTCCCCTCCTTCATGGACATTTACACTGCCCACATTGTGGATGACTCCACCCACCCTTCACACAGACCATCAGGAAGAAGGTACCGCAGCATCCGGTCCAACACGACCAGACTCTGCAACAGCTTCTTCCCCCAAGCCATCAGACTTCTCAACTCAACTCAACTTCTGAACTGATGTCTTTTCTGCTACATGCTCTCTCTCTCTCTCCCTCTCTCTCTCTCTCCAACCATTTACCCCAGATAAAAGGGGAAGCATTTTTGCACAAAGCATTTGCACTAATAACTTACTACCTCACTGGACTCTATTTATTACACATTGCACAATTTGCACACTACCGGCAATTATTTATTATTCTCTGTCTGTACTGTGTTGTGTTGTCTGTTCGCACTTGTTTGTTTGTGTTGCACTTGTGTTCTGTATGCACTGTGTCTATGTTGCACCATGGTCCTGGAGGAACGTTGTTTTGTTTCACTGTGTACTCTGTATGTACTTGAAATGACAATAAAACCCCACTTGACTTGACTTGACTTGACTTGATAGTTAGAGTCCAGTTCTGCTGAACAGTGGATGACCAAAAGTGGGCACAAAATATGTCTTTATTTTTATGTATTAATAAGTCTAATATTGAGCGCCCAAGAATCAAAACCGAAACATTCGTCTTTTTATCCACTTTCTGGTCAGTGTTGCGGTGGATCCGGAGCAATCATCCAGTACACATTTTTTACAGGCCTCTAATGAGCAGTGGTCATTTAAACACATATTTTGCACATTCTAAAACAACGCATTCGTATGTTGTATAATGACGTGTCCTCAAGTCCTTTGAGCTAAGGTCATCATTGTGTTTTAGTGAGATATAAGACCTTCACCACCTTACACCCTGGATGAATGTCCTTTGGGGAGAATGGAGAGCAAAAGCTCCATGAGCTCTTTATTTATTCTCAGGGGGTAATTAATTTATTTTAAGGTAGGCCGAGATGTACCATACATGCATTACATAAGTTTGGTTGCTGTGGTGTTCATGGATGGTTGCTAAAATGTCCTAGGTGGATGCTATGGGGTTTTTAGGAGGTTGCTAGGATATTGCTAAGAGGTGTCTGAGGTATTTTAGGTGGTTGCTATGGTGTTGCCAAGTGGTTGATGTGGTATCCCATGTGATTGTTGTTTAGGTGTTACTAGTATGTTTATATTATTGTGACCTTATATTAAGTGTGCACCCCAGTCATTCCTATGGGACAAACGTCTACAGTCCCAAAACTGTAGTTCAAGCAAAGCCTGATGGTGGGGGTGGAAGGGGGGTGTAGGACGATTAGGAGGAGTTTTCTGCAGAATTGAGTGAGTTGAGGGGCCCAGTGTAATGTCTTTATGTCTTTTCATGGGACCCAAAATCCCTGACAGCGCCCCTGCCTCCACTGGTGTTGCTGAAAGTGATGGCAGACCTAAAATATATAATGATCTACAGATCAGAGAGAAGACCATACTGCTGGCGGAGGTCATACAGATCACCCAGTTTTCAGATAGGCTTTAAAATGTCAGTCATGTCTCCTCTTAAAGGTGCACGTATTTGTCACTGTACAGTGTACAGCGAAATGTGTCCTCCGCATTTAACCCATCTGGTAGTGAACACACACTCACACACACACACGTGTTAGGTGCAGTGAGTACACACACACACACACCCAGAGCGGTGGGCAGCCAACTCCAGCGCCCGGGGAGCAGAGAGGGTAAAGGGCCTTGCTCAAGGGCCCAACAGTGGCAGCTTGCCGAGCCCGGGAATCGAACCCACAACCCTGTTATCGATATCCCGGCGCTCTAACCGCTGAGCCACCACTGCCCTCTTACAATCATGTGAAAAAATTAGGACACCCCGTAACACCTGTGTGTTTTTTTAACATATTTAAACATATGGACAGTTGATCTTTATTTGAACGATATTGAGAGATGGAAGTCATATAATTGAACAAATAAAACCAAATAAATGCAATGTTTTAGACATCATATGTTTATTACTTTTTAAATGCCTAAAATTACAATCATTTGCCGCACATCAGCTCTGAATAATTAGTCATGAGGTGTCTTAATTGTTTGACAGTATATACAGTTTTATAATCAACCTCTCTCTTTCAATGTAAACTAAAGGTTTAGGGTGAGTTATACAGCCTGTAAAGTTCAGAGCCAGAAGCGTGCACGCGCAGGCGCTCTCATGAGCGCGCACCGGGTCACTCACTCGGTCCTATCCATCAAAACAACGCTTCAACTGAGCGTTAATGTAAACATCGCGAAACGCGAAATCCCGCGACTATCAACTCTGCTGTGACTAAACAGTCCACTTGGCTCGGTTTAGCGGAACCCGATATGGACACATGCTCGCCCACCCCCTCAGCTGCGAGTGATCTGGCACGGGGTGTTAAAAGTGCCTTGTGGCCGAATGAGGATTGGGCCGTATTTTTGGAACACGCGTCGGGGTCTGGTAGCCTTGTTGGGACTCTAGCTGAAACGTCCCCCCCCAACCCAGCAGCGGCAGAGCGAGCCGCGGAGACCGCAGCGCAGAGAGGGGGAGGCAGGGGAGGCAGGGGAGAGAGGGCTGTTCGTCGAGCCACCTTGAAAGATCAACCGGCTCGGCACGAGGAATCGGACAGCAGCGCTCACCTGAACACAGTATCTAACTAAAGTAACTAAAGAAAAACGAGCCCCCTCTCTCTCCCTATCGTGACTGTTTATATATATATATATATACACTCTGCGGACGAAAATAGCTTATTAAGGAAGTTTATAACAAATCTAAAAGTACTAAAAACGGACGGAATATTAATTAAGGCGAAGACGAAAGTACGGACTCGGAGCTCAGGGACACACGGGAGTCAACGGACGATGCGCGTGCACGGCCAAATTCAAACTAGTCAACGACCATGAGAGAAATTCAAGAGGGATTTCTCCACATTTCGGATATTTTTACACGGATTTTAATCTTTTAACTAAACCAAACGAGGTTAAAACGATCTCGCTCGGTTAGTTTCACCACTTTGCCAAGTTCGTGTAGTGGTTTTTACCCTGTTGGAGACAGTATGAGCGGAGGTCGCTTCGAGTTCGATGACGGCGGGGCTTTCTGTGGCGGTTGGGAGGGCGGGAAAGCCCACGGCCACGGCATCTGCACCGGACCCAAGGGCCAAGGGGAGTTCTCCGGCTCCTGGAATTACGGCTTCGAGGTGGTGGGGGTCTATACATGGCCGAGCGGAAACACATACGAAGGGTACTGGTCCCAGGGAAAGCGCCACGGGCTGGGCGTGGAGACCAAGGGCCACTGGGTCTACAAGGGCGAGTGGACTCACGGCTTCAAGGGGAGATACGGCTCACGCGTTAGCTTAGCCAGTGGAGCCAAATATGAGGGGACCTGGAACAACGGGCTGCAAGACGGATACGGGACAGAGACCTATGCTGACGGGGGTAAGTTAGCTAGCTAGCTAGTAGGCTGGAAATTCCCTCAAACTGCCTGAGAAGAACGGTTCCCTTATTTCTCCAGAGAGAACTTAGCTAGCCTATATTGTCACTTGACATTTAGAGACATGGCTCCACTGTAACACAACACGGAGGCCCCAGACTGGATAAAATGCAGGTCACATTACGCAGACATCGGGGCTTTTTTAAAAGGTGACTTGGTCTTCGGAAAGTCCGCTCAAGAGGGACAATGAGAATGGACACTTGTTCTGACCGAAACTTTGGTTTTGGCTGTGTCTCAAATCTACCCCTTTAAGTTAGCTAGCTATATTCCTTGATTAGCTAGTGGCCTTTATGGTGCCCCTAAGTGACATCGCACTGGGGAGTCATGACCCAATCATGCCCAAGAATGGAAAAAAAAGTGATTAATGCTTAATTAATTTAGATAAATAATGACCACTGTTTAGTTAAACGCATATATTAGCTAAACTTAGTGTGGATTGCTTAAAATGAAGTTGACACCTCAGCTGTCTTCTTAAAGCTCCTAAGTGGAGCTGTGGAGCTACTGCCCTGGTCTGAGGGTGGGCCAAACTGGCCAACACTGTCAAAATTAGTAGGGCTCTTCAAACAAAGGCACTCCTCGGTTAATTAAAATGCCCTTATTGTATTTACTACATGTCTTAGCTGGACTGTTAAAATGTTAAAATGCCCACACGTTGAAGAAGACAGGTGCCAAAACAGGTGACCATTTTTTTAGCAGTCCAGCTCGGACAGAGTCGCTCAGTTTTGCCCAATCTTAGACCAGGGCAGCAGCTCCATGGCTCCAGTTAGGTCAGCCCTGGGAACTGTCTCAGAGTAAAGTCTTTCTCTAGATACAGAATTACAAAAATGTGAGATATCTGCACCTGAACTTTGTCTTGTTTTTCACGCGTGTGTGAGAGTAAGTCACTAAAAATGTATTTTAGCTTGTGGTGCTCGTGTTTCTGCTGAGTAAATGAAATGCAATCAGTTTAGACAATTATCACCAGCCGCCATGACTTCTGTTGACACGCCACCCCAACTTGGAAAGGCAGGGCCCCTAGAAAAGTCCCCTCTAGAGTAATTGTGACAGTGTGGTGGCGTTTATGTGCACCTATCTAATGAATACGATGTTTCCCGCATGAATTGAGGGCAGCATTTTCCATATTCCATCTGTTCTTGGCAAGAACGTCAGCCAGGTGGGCTGGTTTGGGTGTTCTGGAGACCTGATTTGGGTGCTGTAGAGCTTTGTTGTTTTTTCAGCCCTGGTCCTGGAGGCACCATGTCCTGCACATTTTAGTGGACTCCCTGCTTTAACACAACCACTGCAATTGTGAAAGGGCTTGTTAATTAGCTGATTAGTTCAATCAGGCATGGTGGGAGCAGGGAAAGCACTAAAATGTGCAGGCAGGGTACCTCTAGGATAGGGACTGCATGATATTGGGGGAAAAACTGACATTGCGATATTTTGTTGCTCTGCTATTGTTTGTATATATTGCAATATTAAAAGTAAAGAAAGTTTCGCAACTTTTTAAAAATTAGAAATCAATGATCCAACATGTCATGATAAAAAGAGCTAGCATATTCTGGCAAGAACACATTACATGAAGGCAAGGGAGATCATTGGGACAGGGCCAGCAATCTATCTGAGGGGGTTATAAAAAGGACAGGAATGCTCAACCATTGGGAAAATAGGTGACAATACACAGACTTGCTCAACTGCTCATTTAAATGCAAGGCATTTGCCGCCCTGAATTAAAAGAATCCACCTTACTCTCATCACTTTACACCATACAATGCAATAGGAGGTTCTCATTTCTACACTAGGACACTTCTCAAAATGTCAGAACTAAGGGTTGATTCGAGACACAGCCCCAGTTGCTTAAATGCACAGCTTACAACCAGGAAACCCCAGTGTCACCACAGATGGCCTGTTGGTAAAAAGCCCATTGCTAAGGAGCATTTGCCAGAGGAAGGAGGCAGGGGATTACAAATTAAAGGTGTCATGAATTCTGCTCTCTCTCTCTGTATGTTTAGGAGGGTCTGATGTGAATCTAAAAGCTGTGTTTCTTTTAAGTTGTTTTTTATTTGTTTCTATTTTAAAGGTATGTAAAAAAGAAAATTCACTGAAGGGTAAAGTAGGTAGCAGGTAGACAGTGTAACTCCTTGTAACTCTGTGTAATTCCTCTGCTGCATGCTCTTCACTGGCTTCCTGTAGCTGCTATCAGATTCAAAACCCTGAATGGATCAGTTTCTCCGTAGTGGATGGCAATGGTCAAAAGCCGATCAGTACCAAGAGCCCTTCAAGCTTCAAGTACAGCTCGGCTTGACTCACCATCCTTTAAGATCCACAGAAGACAAGCATCCAGTTTTTTTTCTGTCCTGGCACCAGAGTGGTGGAACGAACTTCCCCTGGGTGTCCGAACGGCAGAGTCGCTTGCTGTCTTCAAGCACAGACTGAAGACCCACCTCTTCCAAGAGTACTTGGGCGAAGTGTAGTGTGGAATATTGTGGTCTCCATACTGGCTTGAGTGTTTAGTAGTGTCTAAGCTAAGTCTATACAAATTAGGGTATTTTTCTGAGTGAACAGTGAAGCATTTTTGTAAGTTCCTCTGGATAGGAGTGTCTACTAAATGCCTTCAATGTAATGTAATGTAAATGCAGACAAAGATAAAAGTGAATATTGTAACACAACGTATTATCATAAAGCATAAAGTAAATATTTATTATTAGATGTATGTATAGATTATTGAAGATATTTAGTATATTAGTATAATATTTAGATATTAGTATGGAATACAAATATATCATATAATGGGAGTCTAAAGTGCAAAAAAAAAAAAAAAACATTTTTGCAATGGTTGGCTTGACACTGGAAGGTACAATACCAATGTGACTAACCAGTGATATGGCACCTGAAACAGAGAGCTCATACATCACAAATTAAATATGGCTGAAAATACTCATTTACACACATATGTGTACATTTTACTGATGTAACCTCAGAATGTAATATGTGCACATTTATAGAGCCTGGCAGCTGAGTCATCACATTCAGCAGTATGGAATGCATCACAGTGTATAAGGACGCAGTAATAGGCCAGACTTTGCCCTTCTGGCCTGTCCATAGGACTGATGAACTCAGACATGTGTTGCTTGGCAGTGAGACACAGGGACATAAATAACTGCACATGGTTTATTACTCTGGAGGTGGACATGAAAGTGTGGCTTGCTATTGTTGTTGTGGCTGAAGGCAGGAAATGTGGGTGTGGATCAACAGGGCTATCATGTACTAGCTGATAGCACAGCCTTGTCTTGTTATTTTTATCTGTGCGTTTAATGGATATAATTTCTAAATCGTTTGATGAAATTGCATGGGAAAGTAATTTGAGATATTTTGTTTCAAATGGAGAAGAATCTTGTGTTGCTAAGAATACAGAACACAGATCACATCCCTAATGTGGTGTAGAGATTTAGAGAGGGGACATTCTGGATTATTAGGAGGGGAAACTGTTAGTCTACTTAGTCACGCAGGATAAAATAGGCTTGTTTCTTTAAGCACCTAAAAAGGATATGAGTACAATTGGTTGAGATTGTTAAGAGTTAGAACCATATTTTCTGCTCAAATGTAGCAGCAGGGTGTTAAGGAGCAAGTAAAAAGCACCTTAGTATTAAGATCACGTTAAGTATTTGAGAAAGGGTTCTATGTGATGCTCAGTCAACATTTTAGAAATCATATTTGTGTCAAAATTCTTCTTATTGTTTAAGTTACACAAATTTGAATAACTATTTAAACAGTGCTGGAATAAAGCAATAAAGATAATACACCACATTCACATTCCCAAGCCATATAGCTCAAGAATTAAATTTCTGACACTTCATTTTACATTTAAGTTTATTGGAATTAATGAATCTAAAGCCAGTCGCAATGCATGTCTTTATGTGACATTGAGTCCAACTACCTCTGTTGTTCACTCACCAGTTCCCTCTTTCTCTAGGCACCTTCCAAGGACAGTTTACTGGTGGGATGCGACATGGCTATGGCGTGCGTCAGAGTGTCCCATACGGCATGGCAGCTGTAGTGCGTTCGCCTCTGCGCAACTCCCTCACCTCCCTGCGCAGTGAGCACAGCAACGGAACTCTGCTGCAGCAGGATGTCCCGCTCATCACCACCACCAATGCCTCAGGCCAGGAGACGCCTTCTCCCACACCTGTCGGGCCATCCCGTGGCGGCTTCGCCCTCACCCTACACGTGGACCCAGACATGGTAAAGCCCAAGAAGAAGGGCCTCTTCCGGCGTGGCTCGCTTCTGGGCAAGCTGACCAAGTCGGAGTCACGCACGTCGCTATCTAGTCAGAAGAGCAGGATCAGCTTCCTGCGCAGCGACTCGGCTCTTAGCTCTGCAGCCAGCGATGCCAACTCCACAGTCAGCTTGGGCGAGAGTGAGGGCGAGGCCGAGGGCGGCGAGTTCCCACCCGTGGAAGCCGACATTGACGCCACCACCACCGAGGTGTACATGGGCGAGTGGAAGAACGACAAGCGATCGGGCTATGGCATTAGTGAGCGCTCCAGTGGCCTGAAGTACGAGGGCGAGTGGCTGGACAACCAGCGCCACGGCTATGGCTGCACTACTTTTGCAGAGGGCGGCAAGGAGGAAGGGAAGTACATGCACAACTTGCTGGTGAAGGCTGTGAAGAAGAAGGTGATCCAGCTGAAAGGCACAAAGGTCAAGCAGAAGGTGGAGAGGAGCGTGGAGGGGGCGCAGAGGGCCGCTGCCATCGCTAAGCAGAAAGCGGAAATCGCCAACTCAAGGTCAGTTAAGCCTCGGGCTGAATAATTTTGGAAATGCCATAAAACTTTTCTAGTAGTAATTTCACAGCATACACCCACCAGCCTCTAGAGATCTGATTTATTCACAAATGTAAATAAACTGGTAAGGAATAATTAAGAAAAAAGCTTTTCCTTTCCTTCAAAAGTAGAGGGCTTTTTAATTAGCTGAGAAGGTGTAACAAGGACTGCAGCAAACACTAAAGAGCTTTACAACTGTACTCCAGGGATGTGGTAAGCACATGAAAATCACAACAATACTGTGTTGAACACAGCACATTTTCTTTTATCAAAGATATATGCTGCTGTGTGTATGTTTGATCATAATAGTACAATAAAGCCACTGTAGTCCACGCATTGGGCCACAAAGGCAGCCTTGTGTAAGCTCATGTGTGGCAGATGCAAGTGTTGGAGCTGTTGCCCCATCTGCGCTTCACTTTACAGCAAAAACTGCTTTTCTAGCTTATTGAGGCAAAGAAATGCAATTTTCCTAATGCCATAGACAATTACCAGACCTTATCCCAGGTGAGCAGCTTTTCACTTACTAAAGTAGGGCAGAAAGAACCACAAACAAGCAGCAGCTGAAGGCAGCTACAAAAAAGCCCTGGCAAATCTGAAAAGGGGTAAACAGCATTTTGTGATGTCCATGGGTTCCAGACTACGCCCAGTCATTGACTGGAAAGGATTTGCATCCAAGTATCAATGGCTGTATTTGCTCAATGGTTAATAGCATATTTTAATAGCTTAAACCCTTTGAATTAAAACTAATAGTGTGCAATTACATCTTAACTGCATCATTTCAAATCCATTGTGGTAATAATACAAACATTGTGTCCAAATACTTATGGACCTGACTGTATGTGCCTAGTGAAAGGTCACTCACTACTTGAAGTTTTCCCTGTCCTTCCTAGCTAAAGTTACTCCGCTCTCAGTGTGTGTCTCTGTTCTATGATGGACCGTTAAGTAACCTTAGATTCCTGGTGGACCACACCTTCACAACACATCTCACATGATATCACTGAAAACAACCACTTGCTAACATTCCCAGAATTCTGTTTAAGGGCATAGACTGACCATTCATGCACTCATTAGCATTTCACTAGAGAAAGAACAGACGTTTCCAGTTAAAGTTAGCTCCAGTCATGGGCTCCCATGCTCTCAAAGACACAATATACAGTCATATCAGAATATTATGACCACCCCTGGTTTGGAATGAACAGTGCCCATTATATCAGCTCTACTTTTCATATAGGAGCACTGTGTAGTAATATATACTGTAATTGATCTGTTTCTCTGCCTACTTTCTTAGCCTTCTTACACCCTGTTCCTCAGTGGTCAGTACCCCACAGGACCACCACAAAGCAGCTATTATTTGGGTGGTGGGTCATTCTCAGCACTGCAGTAAAACAGCAGTGCTGCTGGAGTTTTTAAACACCTCGGCATCACTGCTGGACTGAGAATAGCCCACCAAACAGAAGTATCCAGCCAACAGTTTCCTGTGATCATTGATAAAGAAGGACTAAAGGATGACCAACACAAACTGCAGGACTCTTAATAGAGTGGACACAGTGTTTTAACACTCCTTAACAGGAGATGTGAGTGAGATTCATTTATTATTTAATTTAATTAATAATATTTCAAAATTCATTAATCATTTTTTTATTATAAACAATTATTCATTTATTATTTCTAATATAAAGTGGAGTCTGACTCATGTGGAATGAACAGCAAAAGATGATTCAGCGAAATGTGTTTAGATAACAGTCTTCCGAGCAGTGACTGCTTCAGGAACACTTCTTCGCACCATTCCTGAGCTGTTATTTCATCTGTTGACAGCAGTTTCTCCAATAAACGATTTACGTATCCCCCTCTTGTAGATGCACATCACACAGTTTCTTACCAGCTCAGGAAGAGCGTAGGTTTAAATCACAGCAAGCGCAGGGCTGTTTTGCTTTTGCTCGTGTATCTCCTTACAAGGAGGGAAGATTTGATCAAAGCCGCAGCAGCACCTGAAATTAGCCCTCTGTTTATAACAGCACGCATCCCAAAGATGAACTGCAGAGCCTGTCAGCGGTGCAGCGAAATCTAAATATTTTACCTGGGAGACAAGCAGATTTATTAGCGTCAGTGGCATTATGCTCCTTTTCTATTTGCGGTAAGGCCCAGCCTTTGAGGCTCCGTGAAGATCAGGATCAGGAGCCTGTTTATGTTGAAATGTGGAGAGCCAGTCAGGAGTCAGATGATTTTACGCTGAAGTGGTCTGTGCTTCACCTGGGGAGATTTTTTTTTTTGCCTAGATACATTGTGCAAATACAATATCCGATGTCAGCTTATGCCCAGGGTAGCCCGCTTTTGCCAAAGTATAAAACTGCAGTAGAATAGTGAATGCTAATGTGATACTGGGTTCTTAGGGTCCAATTGTGTATTTTAAGGGTAAAAAACAATATGATGAGTGATGAATGATGTTACCATAAGAGCAGTAACTGTAGGAAAATATACTCAAATTTAAGCTGAGTTTTGTTCTTTTTTCCGTTTATTAAACATATTTTTAAATAATCTCTCTAGACAATACATCCAACATGTATTAAACAATACGTCTGTGCTTCTATCAGCTTATACTCAGTTACTATTAGCACTATTAGACTTAGAATAAAACTCTGATTGACTTTGATAAAACTCTTAAGACCAATTTTAGAATGGTCAAGATGTGGCCATAAACTGGCTGTCAGATACACATCATCAAACCATCTATTCTGCCCCTGTATCTGTCACAGTCTGAACTGCCATTATCTGAACTATCTGACCAGCTATTTAACTCAAATCAATGTACACTCATTAAACAGTATTTTAACAATAATTTTATTATTTTTCTATTTTCTTTAATGAAAGTTTTTTTGGCATAACATTTTTGGTACACCTCCAGAATAACACACCCTGTGAATGTATAATTTCCACCCTAGACAACATTTTCAAACTACATCAATTTGCAGGGGGAGGAAACAGTGAGTGAAATTCCCTCTTGCAGGAAAACGGCAATGTGCAACCTAAATTCCCTACCGTTCTCCAGCTGTTAAACACCGATTCACCTTCACTGCTGTATTCAGACTGTTTAACTACCGTAGCTTTTGCTTGGTGCTAGAAATGAACCCCCTCATTATCGAATGACACCGTGTCCATACCTAATTGGTGTCTATGTAAAATGATATGGAACTGTGAGCCAATGCCGGTATTTGTACATTACATAAACAATTATAAATTGTTGTAATTGCAACTACATCCATCTCAGGTAACACAACAGAGAGGTATTTGCAGATATTTTAGCACAGCAGTCTAGCATCAACTGAACATTGCACTCTTTTGAAGAAATAAATACATCAAATACCGGTTTAAAACATCATTTTTAAATATCGGTCAAATATAAACATCTGTCAGATCCTGATAATTTCTTTTTGGCTGTTACCTGCCGATAATCATCTTTCTAATTTCATTGTGCATCCTAAAATGCTACATACTGCAATTGCAAGTCTTCCAACCTGTTACAATGCTCAAATTCAAGTGTTCAGATTAAGCAGTTGTTCTGCAGAATTGTATACAGCTCCTTTAACTGTAATGTGACAATTCAGGCAGAGGCCTGAAATGGCAGCTTTCTTTGTACTTCCCAACTTGACATCGAAAAGAAGCTTATATATGAAAGAAAAGAGAAATCCACTTTCTTGTTGGCTGTCCACTCTTTAATATTGGATTTACAGCTTTCCTGAGTTGGACATTTAGGCAGAAGTATTTTAGCTCTTAAACGTTCTGTATTCATGGTTTCTCACTCATAGCTTATTGGACCAAGCTAAGAAATTGTGTCAGATTTGTGAATTCCAAATTTCCAGTCTGTACACTATATGTTAAAATGTTTGTGGACACCCCTACAAATGAATGCATTCAGCTACTTTCAGTGGCACCCATTGCTGACACAGATGTGCATATGTAGACACATAGCTTGTCTAGTCCCTGTAGAGATAATAGAATAAGACTCTCTGGAGCAGATAAACATGAACCTATTGGCACCGTGCCTAATGCAGCCCCCCCAGCATTGAGCTGTGGAGCAGTGGATATTTGTTCTCTGGAATGATGGTGCTCCATCTAATACTTTTGCGATCAGGTGGGGTGGTAACTAACATTCTAAAACCAGTAAAGCCCCTGTTGCTGAATCCAATCAGATCCTCATAGCAGTGGTCTAAAATCTAGTATAGAGCCTTCCAGTAGAGATAGTTACTCCAACATTAGCAGGATAAACTTTTTTAATACCCTTGATTTTGGAAGAAATAATGAATGAGCAGGTGTCCCAATACTTTTGCTCATACAGTGTATTTTAATATTAATTGAAAGAAAACATAATTTCTGAACATACGTATACAATGAACCTAAGTTCGAAGTTCTCAATGCTCAGTTCTCTCTGTCGTGATCCAAAGCAGCTCTTATCTGTACCTTAGGACACTCGCTCCTTAGGCACCGTTGTGGTGAAGTCACAGATAAAGAATCCAACCGGTAGAGGTTGGCTGGTGGAGAGCGGCCCCGTGTTGGCCGGGGGCAGTGTATTTTGAGCAGGGCCTGGTGTGCTGTGGAAGGCGAGGCTCCTCGGAGGCCATGGCACCGGGTGTAAATGACGCACACAGCCACAGTGTCAGAAAGGAGGCCTGCCTAAATAAGGCCAGACACTGTTGCTGTATCACAATTGCAGGGGAATGCAACAGCTGATAGCTCCCAGCTCCCAGACACTGACAATGAGCCGGGGTGCCCCATTCTTAACTTTAGAGCGCCAGGACAGTTACACCATACTCTCAGTTAAGCAGCATTGATTACACTTCACTTTATGATGCACTTTAAGAAGCTGGTGTCTTTATCAGTTGTTTTGTTCTGTAGGCAGTTGTATGAGTGTATAATATATCTAGGAAATGGTGTGTTACGATACATTGCCAGTAAGAAGTTAGACTGAATGTGTTTTTTGTCATTTTGAGGATATTTTTAGCTAAAAGGCTTCTGCTAAGGGGTGGGCGATTAGGCAAGAATGTAATTTTGTGATACTTGAAGACAGGTTTACTTGTTTTATACAGACAATATCTACAATGTCATCAGATATAGTATATATAGACATATTATGACTTTGTGAATAGCTAAAATTACCAAATAAGTCAAATATGTGAATTTGTTTTTTCAAAACACAAACGTTAAAACTACCGTTTTTTCCACTGTCCCACAATCTGAGTTTCAGAGTTGAAGCTTAAGGAACTTCTTCAAAAGCATTCCAGGTGGCTCCTAATGAAGCTCCTCATCAAGAGAACGTCCGAAACTGTGCAGTATTCACTTATTACTGCCTTCAGTAGGCCTTGTTTGGCTGCTACTATGTAAAAAACTACATATGAAGTAAAGGTTCTTTACCAATTGTGAAGTTTCTTCAAACTCCTGCTTAATTGAACTAAGTGGTTCTTTTACTGATCTGCTTAAAGCCCTTAGAACCATTTGTGGCACCAGTATGTTTAACATTGTTGTGTGTTTAGAATAAAGCCTAAGACTAGACTTAAATCCTGTCTGAGAAAGCAACTCTTTTAAATATGTCCAACATAATGATAGAGCTACCGCAATTAGTCGCCATGGTCTATGGTGCCTGCGCTGAAATTAATCGTTAAGATTAATCAACTACTTGACAACAGAATCGATAGATCAGTAGAAAAATCGTTGTCAGTGGCAGGCCTAATGATGGGGTTGTAGTGTAACGTTCAGGTGGTGGCATTAAAAAGCAACGTACCTTATTCACCAACCATTCTTAAACCCACTTACTTTACTTACAGTTACAGATTCTGACTGTCACCAGTGTTTTCTTATTTGGGATTTGTACAGTTTTCGCACACATCATGAATCTGACATAGTTCAGATAAGCTGTAATGAAAAAGAAATTACCAGTAAGTGTTCCCACAATCAAAATCTGATCACTAACTTCATAATTTTTGTTTTTACAAAATAACATGGCCAACTGAAGAAGAGGCTCAGATACAGTAAAAACAACTGTGTTTTTTAAAAAGGTCTTTACTCTGAAAGAATTTGGTAAAACCACTTTGTGGTAACTTTTTTTGTTATGGTGCTTATGATTAAATCCATATGCATGCAGGGCTATGTGAAGACTTGCGTCAGCAGCGGTGTCAGATCTTTCAGCAGATATAAATATTACCCTGCCTGTAAATAAGTATTATCTTTGGCAGTATATGCATGTACAACACCTAGCTACTATGCAGAGTTCAAGCTCTTTCCCTCCCTCTGTGTGCCAGTTCAGTTTATCTTAACATTAATAACTGGTGTGAAACATGTCCTAAATGTATTCTAAAAGTATGGAGTGGTTAAAGTGGTTGACTGTCTCGTATTTCATTAATGCTGCATTGACATCAATTGCAATCAAGCAATGAAGTGTACAGTGCTGGTAGAAAGCTTGTGAAACCTTTACAATTGTCTGAATTTCTGCATAACTTTGATCTGAAATTATGAGATCATTTTTAATTCAGTTTAATAGTTTTGTAACAGTTCACAGCTGTAAACCAAAGCCTAATCGTAGGTTGGTCATGTAGCAAGACAATGACCCAAAGCACACAATCAAGCATAAACAATTTTGCCTTAAATTCACATTAGTCTAATTGAGGTTATGCCCGTTAGTATGTTCTGTATTCATAACCCTTGATACATTCATTCTGGGGGGGCTACTCCTCAACTCTAGGGGGTAAAATGTCAGCCTACCCTACCCCAGCCTACATTTCTCACGCAGAACTGTAACTAATCATCTCTCCCTGTCTCTCTTTCCTCTTGTTCGCTCACATTGCATAACTTACAACATGCGTCTGAACAAAGTGTTAATTATACCAATTATTATACCAAGTATATCAGTGCTGTTAATAAAATATACTGTGCAACACATGTCCTCTCTAGCTCACTAGCAAGCTTTTCTAGCTTATCTGTGTTCTGGGAGGTATTTCACACAGGAATTTCTCAGCCAGATAGCTTAAGCCCATGGTTAAGGACTGTCTAATAGGGATGACCCATAGCTTCTTTTCTATTAGACATGCTTGACTTTAAGTTATCTGGGTAAACTCAGATATCCTGCTTTGTGAAACACCACATACTACACCCCCCCACCACCCCCACCCCCTCCGGACGGATGTCTGAACTAAAGATCATTTCTACACAAAACTGTCTAACAAAACCTTGTTATTCTAATCGAAAGCAACTCAAATTAAGCCACATTCCATGTAATTACAATTATAATACAGAAAACACATTCTCTTGACTGTTTATGACCTGCGTTATTAGAACCCTTACATCTTTACTCCTTTGGTGGCTCCAACCTATGTCCCTGTTCTAACTCAAGGTCCAGCAGACAGCATGGTAAACACCCTGATTGGAGGTTGAATCATATTCTTACTACACAACCAGGGATGAAACCTTGACAGTGTGTTTCAGTCTGCTGAGTTGCTGCAGCTCGTCTACAGGAAGTGCCATCTGTCAAAGGTCTCTCTACCCACTGCTTGGCAGCATGCTAATACAGGCATGGACAATACGCCCCCACACAATTTGTTACTTAATCACTTGTTATTGTGCTCCTTTCAGTAGCTTCATTATATCTATCTATGTACTATCTATATCTATATTTCTCAGGAAGATTCTTTTACTGTGTTTGACTCAACAATTTATCAGTGGTGAAGGTAAAACCAGTAAAGCAGCTTTGCCCTGACAAGATTAATAACTGATTTTACCACAGTTAATATGGTAGACACGACGCAAAGCTTTAATAAAACAACAAAATGTTAAAAAAAAAAAAACATTTTAAAAATAACCAATAAATACATGTGTAGCCATTGTAGTATGTGTTTTAAATACGCTATATTTGCTTTGCTTGTGGATTAGTCGATCAGAGTTTCATGGACACAGATTAGGAGTGAATTCTAGGTGTGTACATCAAAATCAGACCATTTTTCCTCTAAACCAGCCACTCACAGTCAGCCAAATTACTGCTTTGGTTTTGGCAGACCTGCGTTGCAGTTGATTTTTACTATTGGTGGCAGTCCTTTAAACAGGGGGCTGATATTTTACAAAGCAAACACTGCCATGAAAATTCTAGATTGGTGCATCTCTAGTGAGTTCTGCTGTAGTTTAATCAAATGCATTCAGAATCTCATCTCTGAGACTTTACCGTGATAATCTCATTCTATGCCATTCTAAGACTGTAGTGGTTGAAACAGCTGAAACTGCTCATGATTAGGTGTCCAAAATTCACTACAGGGAATCCTCTTGCACCAAACTGAGCTACAGAACTGCCGGCTCTAACGTTTTCCCTGCCCTGACTATAAAGGCTTTAGTTCTAAAGTTGAATTAAAAGATGGTTTGAGCTAAAGATTCCACAGCAGGGCTAAGAATATACCAGGATTAGAGTTCAGAGAGCCTTCGTGCTGCCTATATCCACTTGATCTTGGTGCCTTAGTGAAAATTGTTAAGAGGATTCTGCAGCCAGACACATTATACTTGTACCAGACACATTCACAGTATAGCAAGTTTTGCTCCAGAATCTAGACTTGCTGTTGCTAATACAAGCTGCTTAATGTAGTCTGATCATTCTTTTCTGAATGTTTTAATTTAACAAAGCCTAATTATATATATATTTTAGGAACACCATAGCAGTTACTATGCTAAAGTTAAGTTAAGCAAAGGCCTTAAATGATATATGGTAATTTGGTGTACAGCTACAAACAGAAGAACTCTGAAGTGACTCTAGATTACACATTTTCCCCAGTAATGTATCCCTGACATTGGTGGTATAAACTAAAAGTTTGATGTAATTTGATGCCAATCAGTGTTTTTTGGGCCAATACTGAATGCTGATTGTCTTTCAGATCGATAGGTTGTTCTTTGACTAGACTAGATGCTACAGTAACCTTTTCAGGCAAACTTGGCAATCTTTCATTGTGCAGGGCTTATTCAATGTTCTGTGCACTGTCTCTCAACATGAGAGAAAATGACACAATCAGCTTTTAGGGCCAATTACAGAATTGTAACTGTAATTAGCCAATCCTAAAAGCCTCTCAGGTCGTGTTCTCGAGTTAAGGATGGGCTTCTCTGTCACAGGACGCTGCTGTTCCTTGTTCAACCGATACATAGCCAATCGATTTTTCCATCTCTAATTTCAGATCATCCCAAGGCTACTCACCAGCTGTATCACATTATCAATCACTTTCAAGCTAAATAATCCTAGAGGGAGCCTGGAACTGTGCTGACTGCTTGTGGACAGGTGTAGATGTAAGATCCACTACGGGGAGTCCTGAGCCCTTCTAATGGTTCCGTTGGGAAGTGGCTTCTAAACTGAGTCTTAAAGTGGGCATGGCTATTTTGAGCCCAGGCTAACGTTACAGCATGTCAAGTATTCCCAGAGTAATCACAATCTGCAGTGCTCCGACTGTCCAGTTCAAACACTACAACACTGTTTTGGTCAACAACACACAGTGGGATGGGTTTAAATTTGGGGATGTACATATAGGAAAACTATTCTATATTTCCTAATGGTTTATTATTTTCAAAAGGTTAATCAGTGAGTTGTAACCTTACTGCCACTGCATATTTTACTGCTGAGGTTTATCTATGATTGTAAAGCACTATTGTAGTGAATCCATTTGGCAGGAATAAACTGTTCTGCACTCTTCAGCCAAGGCTATAGAGCTGTTCCCTAGTACGGCCTTGGTCATATCTCATTGTCAGGAGCTGGGTGTTAAAATAATTTATTTCGGCTTCAGCTCGATGCCTGAAGAATATGCCACCCCTGCTAATAATACTCCTGCGCTACGCAACCCTCACCACACACCTGACCTCTGCTTTCTACCCTCACACAGTTTAGGCACACTCCCTCTGAGTGGGGCTCGATTCATAGACCATTTTGCTCTTTATTGTTGACTGTTTTGGGATTTACAGATTACTACCTGAACTCGGAACAGGGAGGGATTCTTTTGTGTTGATGGGCTGTGCTTTTTATAAACAGGGCAGACAACTGCTGTCCCATCTTCCAAATAAAGACTTTGTGGAATGTCTTGGAGCGCCAGGGCTGTGCATTGCTATAGCAAAAGCGCTGTCAGGATCAAACGGAATGGCTTTCAGGGAAGAAATCTGCATCCAGGAGGGGTTTCGCAGTTAAACGTTCAAAATTGCACATACCTGGGAACTTTAAAGGCCTAGTTCACATGTTCAAGACTAACCTCGTGACTGATACCATGGTAAATTATTAATAGGTCCAGTCATCAAAATAAGGACCTGGGATAAGCAGAAGTACGCCACCATGGCACACATGGTACACAGAATGTTTTCCATATTAATCATGTATCAACCCCTTACAGTTATAGCCAGCCACAGTGATACAGGAATTATAGCAGTGTCCACAAAAAATGATTGGTACTGGACAGATATTTCTCTGTAATGATAAGTGAGGTGGGTTTAGTCTCAATTTCTACATTTATCTATTAGCATCAGCAGTAATGTCCATGAAATGCCTGATGTCAGTGCATAACTTTAGAGAAAGAAGATATTGAGATATTGAGAGGGGAACATTCAGACAGAATGGTAACTGGATAGAAATCCAGTGTAGATTCATTGTGTATTATATTATATATAAACTATGTAATTATGTAGATTGAGAAGTGGTACATTTTACTACTCTGTCATTATTTAAAAGCAAAACTAAGGTAATCAGCTCAGAGTAAACATGTCACTGAAGAAATATCTATGTACACTACATGTCCAAATATTTGTGGACACCCCTTCTAATGAATGCATTCAAGCTAAAGCTACTTTAGGTTGCACCCAGTCTGCGAACGCGCACAGAAACAGTTTGTCTAGTCCCTGTAGAGAACTACTGCCAATAGAAAAGAACTCGCTGGAGCAGATAAAAATGAGTCTGCTGTCATCATGCCTAATGCCAGTTGTGGACTAGAGGGGTATAAAGCCCCAGCATTGAGTTCTCTGGAATGATGGATGGTGCGCGATGGTGGATCATTTAATACTTTGAGGATGAGTTGGGGAGTTTGGGGATAAGGTGGTGTAATCATCCAACATCCTGACCTCTTGTAGCTGAGTGTAGTCCTCCAAAATCTAGTAGAAAGCCTTCTTCCCTGGACAGTAGAGACAGTTTCTCCAATAAAAGCAGGATAAACTCTTAATGTTACTGAGGCCTCATGTAAAAACATAACTTTAATAATAGGACTTAAAAATGTATTTTTTTTTTATTTTGCATGTAGTGGTTTGTTTGGAAATATATATACATTTTGCCTGAAGTTCACTCATTTCAACAGACCAATTTCGTCGAATGCAGGTGTCCAAAGTTAACTGAGCGACTGGAACTGAAGCTAATTAACGAGTGATTAATCTCTGTACTGTATACTGTAGGAATTCAGGGCTGTGTCGACTGCTATGTCTTTCCATTATTTCTGACCTTATATCTGAGTCAACAGCAGGAGAAACAGAAAGGCAGATAATATGGCAGGGTAAACAGAGCTTTCCTTTTGCGGAGTGGTCCTGAAACGCTGCCATCTCAGATTACATTTATAGGCCTGATGTTCCCTTGAGCTTATGTTTGGAGTATTACTATTTCTACTCTGTCTTTATTTGTGTACCATAAAGTGCTGGGACGTTGGTTACAGTGTCGTCGCAAAACAAGTGAATGAAATAGTACAAGTGTGATTAATTACATCTGCTTAAAAGCACGCAATGCACAAATATGCATTGCCCTGGTCCTGCATGTCACTTTCCGATAAAAGATTGCGATGTTTAACTGTGAACTTATCTCACATATTACAGTGAGACTGCAAGCATGTATTTGTGTCTTGTGAAAGGTCGAATAAATGACTGCAAACTCTTCCTTCTGCAGAACCGCCCATGCTAAGAGCAAAGGAGAGGCTGCCGATCAGGCCTCTCAGGCTGCTAACAATGAGTCCAGTATTGCGCGAGTGGTGGCCAGAGAACTCTCGCCTTCGTTCTATCAACCAGGTAACTACAGAATTGCATCTACTTTTGTGAGAGCTGCACCTTAAAAAGCTGCCAGTAACTTATAAGCTCGAAGTGATGGTTTGGACAAACATTAGTTATACTTACATTGACATAATTTGATGTGTCTACATTAGTCTTTGAGCTTCAGTGCTAAACTAAAGAACTAAACTTAGAGTACTTAAAGTAGATGTCCTTTTGTGGTTGTGGCTTCCATTGCCTGCATTAGACACTAACTAAAGTGCCAAACGGTCTGAGCTAACTTTAACGTATTTTCATGTTTTAGATATAGATATAGGTCCTTTTGTTTTATGCTATACATAACATAATTCGACATAATTCAGTTTATGTAGTTAAACAACACATGTTTTGAAACACGTTGATGCATTTAATAAACTAGCACACAAACAACAGTGGTCTCTAGCATTTTTCAACTTCTGGAAGTTGTTCTACCACTCAGTGACTGTAGAAAGCATGTACGCCGTGGTTCCATTCCCTTCCATTCTATAAAAACGAAGCCAAAATTGTCGTCTATGTTGTCAATTATGTAACCTGTCCACACAGTACAGACCAGAGACATAGCCAGGCTCTACTACTCATTTAGTAGAGCCACCCCCTTCTCCCAGACCATGCTTTTCTGCAGACACTGTTACCCTTTTAAAAGACCTTCAAATCTAGAAGACTTGGACCCATACTGTGACTTTATGGTCAGGACTAGAAACCACTGCCATAAACACATAAGTGTTAGTCTAGATTACGGTTTGTGGTAGAACAATGCCATTCAAAATAAAGGCAAGGTCACAGGCCTTTCAGCATATGTCCTAAATGTTTATGTGGCAGATCCAGGCCTCAAGCTCGTCTCTAGGGCTGTCATCTTTGTCTAAAAAAAGAGAGGTGAAGGATCGCTCCTCTACTGCACTCAAGGCCCCTGATCAGTGTTCCTTAGGAACACAACTTAGCTTTTCACAGCTTCACACTGAGACACTGAGAAATAATATTGTTCAGTTTAGCTTGAGCCAATTTTTTTGTTTAAAACAAAGCTATTAAAAAAGAGTGTTTCCTGCTTTTGTTGGAGTAACTGTCTCTACTGTCCAGAGAAAGCTTTCTACTAGATTTTGGAGCGTCACTATGAGAACTTGATTGCATTCAGCGACAAGAGCAGTAGTGAGGTCAAGATATTGGATAATCACCACCTAGCCTCATTAACCCCAACTCCCCAACTCAACCCAAAAGAGAACCATCATCAATGAACACAGTTCCACTGCTCCACAGTGCAATGCCGGGGGGCTTTATACCTCTTTAGTTCACACCTAGCATTAGACATGGTGCCAATAGGTTCATGTTTAACTGCTCTAAGGAGTCATATTCAATTGGCTGCTTCTACAGGGACTAGACTAGCTATGTGCCCGTCTTCGGTGCAACGCAAAGTAGCTGAATGCTTTCATTAGAAGGGGTGTCCACAAACATTTAGACATATGGTGTATGTAATTGTATTGTTCCTCGTTAACGTATCAATATGCACTGAAACTATATGTCCGATATGTTGGTTAGAAGAACAGTTTTTGTCGTTGACTTCTTTGTGAACTCCAGCCACAGTATGGATACATACAGTTCCACAACAGCTCAGATTACATAAACTGGGTATTGGATGGTAGCTGTATGTAGCATGTTCTGGGGCTTCTTCGAGAAGAGCTTTGGAAATGGCTAAGCTAACACACATACATAAAATAACACATAACACAGTGTTTACTTAGATATGCTCAGATGTCTCAGACTTTTCCATAGTACTGTTAATGTTGTAGCCTTGGGGGTGGAGTGTGATGGGAACTGGGTTTATGTTACTTACTTTTCTTAATAAACATTTTAATCATTTTAATCTCTAGCTAAATTATTATTCTCAGGTTTTGCCATATTGTTGAGAGATTGTAAGCCCAGTTTAACATCACAACAATAAATAATTCAGCAGCGTACGTCTCATTTATGTAGTCACATATAAGCATCTGCTGTCACAAATATAAAATAACATATGGTTTGCTAACACTTTACTTAAATTACTGACATATGTGGCATTTTAACCTCATTTATACTGTCCTTCATAATATATAGGAGTAATCTTTCATATTCAGGCCGTAGTACGCCTCATTTGGGATATGAAGTGTTGTCTTGATAAATGTCACCACTTCAGCTGTGGTGTGTATCAATCAGTGTAATGCTTTCCAGGCCTCTCGTGAGTTATCAGTCAGCTCCTAACCAGTCTGCTTCAAATGTCTACAGTTCAGTTGCCATGGAGTTGTATTTCATCATTAAAGATGCAGTATAGCATCGTTCTAAATATATAAGTGCTTTCTGTCACAGACAAAAAAAAACAGGGCCTATGAATAATCAACTTTGTTCCCAGTTGTCCCAGTTGTTTGATTCTATTAGTCGTCTAAGTTTGTCTGTGTGGGCTAATGATTTCTGTCAAGGATTTTGACGGGACCCATGGGGGAGACCTAAAAGTACCACCAAATGTAAATATGAACATGAGTCATTCTCAAATTCAGCAATGTCTGCTGTCCCAGTTGCCTGAGACATGTCACACAATGTGCATTTTTAATGGCCTGAAGGAGTTTACACTCTGTTCAGTTATGCAATAAAACAATCACTTAATGTAATTAGGTTGTTTGGAGATTTGACTTTAACATTATCCTAATTTTAACATTATTCTAAATGGAGCAGATAAAAAACGATTATGGTTTTATAATAAACATAATTATTATGTTTAATTATTAATTATTTTTAACCTAATTAGTAGCCGGTGTATTACGGTATATTCCTGACCTGTTGACCTGTTTTCTTGCAAAATATATATATATATATATATATATATATATAGAGAGAGAGAGAGAGAGAGAGAAACAATACTATGCGTACTTATTTATACAGATTTATACAGTTACTTCTGACTGTGCTAATATTTGTGGGCTTTTTCAAACTATAACTGTGTCGCTCTGCTGAGGCGTTGTCAACAATTGAAAAAGCTGAGCTGTTCTTGATACTTTGACAGCTCTTTGGCTATATCCATACCACAAAAGGTGAGCCTTATAGCATACAGGGCTCACCTGGTATCTTAAACCTAGCTGACCCTGGTATTTAGTGGACCCTGAATTTAAGCCTGCAAACGACCTAATCCTCAGAACCATTAAAACAATGAGACACGAAAGGAGAGACAAAATGGCACATCATTAATCAATTTCACCCAAAGATGAGAAAACCATTAGCATGTAATAAAAGCCATATGCCTTATGTAGCCTACTGAATTTAAAGCAGGAATTTGAAAAGAGGCGACGGCTGGCTTTCGCAGAAGACATGTGTTTAGCCCTTTATTAAATTAGTTGCATAACTATTATGATAATATTTTAAATGCAGATAAACAGTAAAACATAACTGGGCACAGTCTTTGAGAGCTTGTAGCTGAAGCTTCAGCAGCGCTAGAAAACATTTGTTTAGTTTTAGTAGCCTCTGCCAATTGACATTGCAGTTAATATGAGTATATATGAGTAATACTGAATATGAGCAACATGCCCTTAGACCTGCCTTACTGAAGATGTGTGGGTCACTGAACTCTAGTTTATTGTGCATCTCAGGCCCTGAGTACCTGAAGAAGCGAGCGCTGCAGGAGATCGCCAAGAGCAATGAAAACGCGGACACAGGCATTCATGAGCCGCTGCTGGCAGGGGAAACCATGCCCACACCTCCAGAAAGTCCCTTCATGCACGAGATGGAGAGCCTGAGGCCAAACATTAGCCCAGCACGCACACCATCGCCTGGCCTCACCCCGACCACTGCCCCAGACCCCAACTACCTCAGCCCTGGCAGTTGGAATGGAGACAGAACTAGTAGAGGCAGTGGAAGCAGCAGCAGGGGCGGCAGCCGGCCAGGTAGCAAGCCAAGCAGTCGGCCTACAACCCCATCTTCAGCTCCAGCCCAGGAGGAGCCTCCAGCTCCCAGCAGTAAAGGCCCGTCGCGATCCCCTAGCCGCCAGAGTGCAAAAGTCGAGCAAGGCTCCGACATGGAGATCAAGCCCCTCCAGAAGATAGACTCCGAGCTGAAAGCAGCAGAACCTGCTCCTGCCGTTACTGCAGCTCCAGTAAGGACCAGCCTCATCTCTTCCACAGATGATGAAGAACCTCTTCCTTGTCCCGCCTCCAAAGTGTCCTCCAAAGCCCAAGTGACCCCAGAGCCCAAAGACATTGAAGACATGGAGCCACAACCTGATCATCCTACATCAATAACGGAGACCACATTGGAGGTCAGGGAGGAGAGGAAAGCTCCTAGCAAAGCAGAAACAAAATCTTCACAGAGACGAGATCCCAGCCCGGCTCCGACACGAGATCCCAGCCCGGCTCCGAGACAAGATCCCAGCCCGGCTCCGAGACGAGATCCTAGTCCGGCTTCGAGACGAGATCCTAGCCCAGCTCTGAGGCGAGATCCCAGTCCTGCACCGAGACGGGAAACCACACCAGCCCTGAGACGAGAACCCAGTCCGGCTCCGAGACGAGAAACCACACCAGCTTCAAGACGAGACCCTAGCCCAGCTCCAAGACGAGAAGCTACTCCAGCTCTGAGACAAGAAGCTAACCCTAGCCCAGCTCAGAGACGAGAACCGAGCCCAGCTCCCAAAGCTGTGCCTAAGCCTGAACCCAAGCCTGTGCCTAAACCAGAGCCCAAAGCCATCGCCAAGCCACCTTCCAAGGTGGAGCCCAAAACTGAGCTGAGGCAGAGGTCTGTGGGGAAAGCCCTTAGCGAAGTGGCGGAAGCCACAGATGAGGTAAGACAAACTCAACTAATTCCTCACATACTGCCCTAATTGTCCTCCTAATATACCCCATCCAGCCATAACATTAATACCACCTGCTTGTTTCTACATTCATCGTCCATTTGATCAGCTCCACCTACCATATAGGATCACTCTGTAGTTCCATATTTACAGACTGTAGTCCATCTGTTTCTGTGCATAGTCTTTTACCCTCATTTCACCCTGTTCTTCAATGATCAGGACCGCAGAGGACCACCACAGAGCATCTGTTTTTTAGGTGGTGGATCATCCTCAGAACTGCAGTGACACTGACATGGTGGTGGTGTGTTAGTGTGTGTGGTGTACTGGTTTCCACTCACTATTCACTCTATTAGACACTCCTACCTAGTTGGTCCACTTTTGTAGATGTAAAGTCAGACAGAAGCTCACCTATTGCTGCACAGTTTGTGTTGGTCATCCTCTAGTCTTTCATCAGTGGTCACAGGACGCTGCCCCCATGATGCTGTTGGCTGGATCTCTGATTGGTGGGCTATTCTCGGCCCAGCAGAAACACTGAGGTGTTTAAAAACTCCAGCAGCACTGCTGTGTCTGATACACTCGTACCAGTGCACCACGTCTACAATTGTCTACCAACATTGCATTAAGGATTTGGTTGCACCACCGGAGCATTAGTGAGGTCAGGTACTGATGTTGGATTATTATTATTATTATTATCCTACTCATCCAGGTAGAGGATGGAGCTCCATCAAACAGCTTCTGCAGCTCCACAGGCCCGAATTAAGGGTTTTAAATCATCCAAACAGCCATGGTCTTAGACATGGTCACCTTAAGCTCATATGCGGTCTCATATGTCGCATTTTCTTGCCAGTGCTTTTCTGTGGAGATTACACAAACTGTGTTTGCACAATTGAACACCTGTGCCTGCGAGCAGAATTCATTAATTAGAGGGGTTGGCTAAGTGTTAACAGCTACGTGTTCTTACTGTTAGTAAAAAAAATACATCACCTACAGATAATTAGAAGGTGGAATTATTCTGGTTCTCCCCTTTCCACTATCACACTTGATCACGCCTCTATCACACCTTAAGCATGCTGCAACAGAGACTTTTGCCCTGTATGAGAATATGCATTTGCTGAGTAATCAGAATCCCCCATGTATTAGCATGAATTACTGACTCTCCAGGCAGAGCACCATCTCTATCTTCCCAGTGGGCCAGTGTGCAAGGGACCTATTCTTCTATAGAGTAGATGTTCCTGTGCTGAAGAAACCACATCATACGGCCCAGAAAACCACATCTGATGTGGACAGATTGTGTTGCTTGAAATGAAGCCCCGACTGCAGTCCCACTGACTGCATTTTTCATAATCAGGCATGTCCATGCAAGGCTGAACCTGAAAGTGACAGATTCTCACCTTCAGAAAGCTGACTATGTTCCCCCAGATTTTAATAAACTTTCATCGCAGTACATGCTGCCCTTCTGCTAAGACGTCCAGAAGATTAGCAGGTGTTGACATTTCACACATTTTTAAAAAATACTTTTGTCTGATACAAAATTTGAAAGAAACACATATGGAATGCTGGTATGGCTTGGTGGCCAACAGACAAGCAAAAAAGACTGGGCAAAACAAACACCTTTTATATGAGGCAAAGGGGAAAAGGTGGTGATATAAACAACAGTCATATCACATTATTTTGACCACCCCTAGTTTGGAATGAACTAGGCCTATTATATTAACTTTCCTTTACCACATAGGATACTAACACAACACACACTAATACACCACCATCATGTCAGTGTTACTGCAGTACTGAGAATGACCCACCACCCAAATAATAGATGATCTGTGGTGGCCCAAACGCAGACTGAAGACCCACCTCTTCAGAGAGTACTTGGACGAATAGTTCTATGGTCGCCTTATTGTATTGTGTTTAGCAATGTCTAAGCTTAGAGGTATCTTTTGAATTATTAGCCTATTCTAACTAGCTAAGGCTTTTCTTGGGTAAATAGCAAAGCACTTTGTAAGTCGCTCTGGATAAGAGCGTCTGCTAAATGCCGTAAATGTAAATGTAAATGTAAATGGCCCCGTGGAGTCCTGAGCACTGAAGAACAGGGTGAAAGAAGGCTAACAAAGTATGCAGAGAAACAGATGGATTTTAGTCTGTAATTATAGAACTACAACGTGCTCCTATATGGAAGTGGAGTTGAAATAATGGGCTCATCCCAAACCAGGGGTGGTCATAATATTCTGATGTTGCAGTGTATTTTGGTGTTTAAATGGAATGGTATTCATGGAGCATACTTTTTGTGTGTAAAAAATTGTGACTGATGACTGATCACTGACCTCATGCACCTATTCGTAAAACTCCACAGCTATTCTGAATGCAGATCTTAGGTCTCTATTATCCTCTCAGATCTATAGTATAGTAGTATAGTAAAATTTGTATTACATTACAAACTACGGAAACAGCATCCCAAAAACGCTTTGCTTTCTTCTTATAATCTTCTCTATATTTGTAGGCATACATTATATGAACTATCAGAGTGCTAGGCAACTGCTTAACAATACCATAGTCCTAGAAAGCCCTTGATATCCCAACAAGAGCTCTAATCTTTTGGGGCACCCAAACTTCTAGAGCCTGTTTACACCTGCCATTAACATGTGTCTTTGCTGATCGGATGACATTCAAATTGTACTTGACATGAAAAGACGCATTATGATCAGATTACGATCAGATCACACAAACCACATTTGGAGTTGGTCATAGACAGATTAGATTCTGTCAGGCAAGCGGCTGTCAAAAAAAACATTAATAAGACTAATAATTGCTGTGGATCTTGGCCTCTCTCTGTCTCGTCACTGTGTGTGTGTGTGTGTGTGTGTGCTAAGCTCATGCATATTTATCTGTTATATGCTCACAGTATTGCAGAGTTTGTTCCTTTGCAGTTTAAATAGCTGCATTTTCGGATAGAGCCAAGAACCATCTATTGTTCCACCGCATTGTAGAACCCCCACCTCTAACCCTAGTCTCCCAAAGCAGAACAGTTTTGATTAGAAACTATTGTTTATAGGAAGTAAAATTAAGTATGTATCATTTTTTTACACAGGAAAGTAAAATCTGATCCAATTTGATCACAGTGGGGATGCATTTTAGTGACAAGTGTAAACTGAATGTAGTCAAAGTAGATCCAGATACAAAATGCATGCTAATGCCAGGTGTTAACAGGCCTAGACGGAATCAGAACCTGACATTGTTTTAGCCTAACCTTATTTTTATGTTTCTTTTTTTTTCAGGGGCCAAACACGATTATGATCTGCATGGTCATTCTGCTGAATATTGGCCTGGCGATCGTCTTCGTTCATGTCCTTTCCTGATAAATAAAAGATGCCCAAGGTAAACAACTATATGCCTGTTTGCTGGAATACTGCTCTTAAATACAGGTGAAATTTAGCAGATTACCATGACTTCATCTGTTCATTTCAGAATTTGATAAACCCAGTGTTTCATCTTTTTGCAGGCTTTTTGTTTTTGAAGCCAATACCATCTAGAGCAAAGAAAGAAGAGAGAGGGGCTACGATGGATGGTGTGTGCTCCGTTTGAGGCTTTGCCGACATGACGCACACAGTCTCAGTAGGGCCCTCTCGAAGCCACTTGAAAGACAGTTACTATACGGTGTGTATTTGGACTGAGGGATGCCATGCAATGAAAGTGTTTCTGTGCCTGAATGCTGGAGAAGCTCAGTGAGGGGAAAGGATTTGTCTGTATTTGCTGCTTGTGAGTGACTTCCACGTTTAACAGTGCCAAGTACAACCCTGTTTATCTGCTGACACAAACAACAAAGAAAACGAAACGGTGACATTTCTTTAAAGGGCTACAAGCGTGTTCACTGCTTTAGGATCTGACATCTGTCAGTCACTGCTTATCCATCTGTGGAGAATAAACTGATCCACAATGCCATGAAATGGTTTCAACCCACTGTATTTGATTGACTGGTGTCACTAAGATCTTTGTGATTTCAGTCTGCTAATCAATCTAAGCAAACTAAAACCAAAAAAATAATGGATAAGGAATAATGATAATGCACACGTAATAAGATGTCTTAAAATCTTTGTGCTGCCCTAAAAATCAACAGAAATCAGTCAAACACTGAGAGGAGGTGTTAAATTTGGCCAGTTAGTAGACCTGCAATTTTCTAAAAAGCATATGTCATATATAAAGACATCCACATTCAGTAGTTCTTATTTAGGCAAATATAATAGATTTTACTTTGCCCTCATCTTTAAATCTATGGTTTCAAGAGACGGGCCAAGTGATACATACGGCAACAGAGCCAATGTAATGAATTTCAGTTCATGTGAGGAAGACGGGATGTGTCAGATGGTTCGTGTTGTGGAGAAATGAGAGGGCTTTTCTTTCTTTCAACAACATCCCACTTCAGATGGACTTTCTGTTGCAATATCTGCCAAATATTGATTCAAACCTTCAGAAAATGATATTAGGAGGAACCGAAAGCATACAAACTCAAGAAAGTTTTGGCTTAAGCAATGTACTGTGAAAAGATGAAGGTTTTAAAAGGTTGTGTAGTTTGTGCTTGCGAGCATTTTTTTTTTCTTTTTCTTTTTTTTTCTTTGCCTGCAATAGACAACACCCATAGTGTGTAAGAACTAAAGTGACAACATTTGAGTGTGTTCAAATCAGGTGCCCAATCCAACCAAGCTGGTTTTAGCCCAGATTTTACTATGCATGGATGCACTGCTCTGGACTGGTTTTGTACATTTTTAAATACGGACACTTTCTATCAGCAGCATGTTGTAGAAACTCGTGGAGTACTGCCTTCTTCTTCTTCTTCTTGTTTGTTTGTTTAGTTTGAGCCGTTTAGAATAATAACTGTTACCTCAGTTATGCAATGGAGCTCCAGGTCTTATAGTAGAAGGTAGTAAAGTACTGTTTATAGACACTACCCAAGTATTTAATTCAAGTGTATAATACTGATTTAAAAAATGCTCTCCAGGTTATAAGGATCCTGAAGCATTCAGTCTAACTGTTTGTTGTTGAGTCCCATTAACTGAACTTATGAAAGCTTATCAGATCCAAAAAAAAATAGCTGTGGAATACAGCAGCATTAGTCTGTCTTGGCTTTGAGTCGTTTTTACTGGAGTGGTTTGCAATGGCATTATTTTGCAGTATGACTTTCATCCTCCTCAAAGTGTCCCCTCAGTGTCCACACTGATGAATGACAAATGATGAAAGTCATAACGAGCAAAATATCTATCCATCTGTTTGTTTTTGACATGATTTGGACACATTCAATCGTGCTTTGATCAGCTGATGGTTGCACATTTTAAATATTCATAGTGATAGAAAACAATGATTTCAAATGTTTGATATCCCTTCACTTTGATTTAGTTAGCGCATAATCATGTTTGTACTTTGGAAGAAAGACTCAATCATGGCATTCAGAACACTGATTTTCATTGTGCCACGCTGGACAGCCCAGTTCATACCTGCTGAATGCAAATAAATTTTTTCAACTGTAACATTTCTCCTATGCTTCCTCCTTGGAGTGACCAATGCTTTAATTATACACTGTAGCTTGACATTGTTATTTAAATGGTTAAGAAACATATACTTCAATTTTCAGCTGGTTAATGTAAGGAACCTCACGGGATCGCAGTGGAACATGGGTCTCTGCCATGTGCATCAAGTGCTCATGGGTGGCGCTCATGAGCAACCCTTATTGGGCAAATTTAAAGAAATGGGAAAAAAACAAAAAGTATTTGGACACCAGGCTGTTCCAGATTATGTGAAGGAAAAGAAGTTGTTCTGTCAGAACCCTTTTTGATTCCACAACCTGGAGAGCAAGCAACATTTCACACTTCCTTTACACAACACTGCCAAGACTCTTCTGCTTAGTCACATAAATAGCCCATTTACTGCTGATTAGACCAATAAACATCCTGAGATTTCTCACCACACTTCATTCGTTGGCTGGATCTCCTGGATAGCTGGGCTTTGATCAATGCAGAGTATGATTCAGCACAAAGTTCACACAGATTGGCTGAACATGTGCAGCTCAATAGTGCCCCCTAGCTGCAACTGTTGCTCAGTGGACCGCTATGAATGTGCACCTGCCAGGGTGGAAACGTTAGGTTCATTGTCATAAGCAGTTTTTGTCTATTTTTATATGCTCAGACTGCACAACCCAGTCAGCAACACAAAGTTCAAACAGAGTGCATAAATACAGATGTTTGTTTACTGCTTGTAGAGTTTATGTCTTTGAACTTTTGTTTACAAGGTAAATATTTACCTAGGTCAAATACTTTCATCATGACTTCACAGTGTTTGGGGAACCTAGAATGCAACAAAAAGAAGAAAGAAGCTTTGATCCATTTAGCACATGTAAGCATGCATGAATTACTGAGCCACCAATAGTGTGCAGCTGCACAATTTCAAAGTCATCCAATAACCAGTTACCGACCACAGGACTGCTGTTGGCTGGATATTTATGAATTCTGAAATGGCTTCATGCACAATGGCTCTTTTTAGCCCGGCCTTTAGATACCATGTTGGAGTTTATTCATCTTCATATCAGAAAATACTTTGATAGAAAGTGAGGAGGAGTTGTTGGCACCTGCAGATCAAACTAGGAGTCATATTAATCAAAGCATGTACACAATCAAAAGCAAATATTATGATCACCTACCCAATAGTGGGAACAACCACCCCTGGCTCGGATGACTCTGGTTGTTGTAAAGCAATTGAGGTGCTACTGTGAACCAGTTAACATCTATAATGAACACCTTCCGTCACCTAATACAGTCCAGGCCACAACGTCTCACTAGTGACATCCAAACAAAGGGTGGTTATTCTCACCATTAGTTAGATGGTCAAAATATTTAGATATGATTGTTATTCTTAAGATAAAGCTGGTTGTAAAATGACCTCTGAACAACTATAGAGTATGAATATGGAGGACATGTGGGTGCCAGGGCACACACAATTATCACATCTTTTGGGGATGTCCAAATATTTAAAAGTAAGAATATCAATAGTATGGTACTCTTAATATTCCATTCACCGGAACCAGCTTTAGATGACTGAACAGAAATAATGAATTTTATATAGTGGGATAGATACATTTCTTAGTAAATATGAGAATAGATGCATTTAAAAGGCCCTGGAGTAAAGATATTATTTATAAAAAGTAGGAAAACTGCAATATATATATATATATATATATATATATATATATATATATACACACACAACCCAAATTTAGTTAAATGCTATTCAAAGATCAAAGGCATTACAGAAAGCCTGGATTTATACATATTTATTTGTAACGTCTACATAAACGAAAAAGAAAAATCTACGGAGAACCCAAAGAACAAGCCAAACATTAAGAGTTTTTCCATCTTTATTTCATCCATGGCAAGAGCTGAGCAATAAAGGACAGGAAAACACATAAAAAAGGACAAGACAAGTTTCACAAAGTCAGAGGAATGCCAATCATTTAGTACTCCTCTCCCTCTTCTTCTCCCTCTATACTGTCGGCTCCGACCTCCTCATAATCCTTCTCCAGAGCAGCCATGTCCTCTCTGGCCTCAGAGAACTCTCCCTCCTCCATACCCTCACCAACATACCAGTGCACGAAGGCACGCTTGGCGTACATCAGATCAAACTTGTGATCCAGACGAGCCCAGGCCTCAGCGATGGCTGTGGTGTTGCTCAGCATGCACACGGCCCTCTGCACCTTGGCCAGGTCTCCACCTGGAACCACGGTGGGGGGCTGGTAGTTGATGCCTACCTTGAAACCAGTGGGACACCAGTCCACAAACTGGATGGTGCGCTTGGTCTTGATGGTGGCAATAGCAGCGTTCACATCTTTGGGCACCACGTCACCACGGTACAGCAGGCAGCAGGCCATGTACTTGCCGTGACGTGGATCACATTTCACCATCTGATTGGCCGGCTCGAAGCAGGCGTTAGTGATTTCAGACACAGAGAGCTGCTCATGGTAAGCCTTCTCTGCAGAGATCACTGGGGCATAAGTAGCCAGTGGGAAGTGGATACGGGGGTAGGGCACCAAGTTGGTCTGGAACTCAGTGAGATCGACATTGAGGGCACCGTCGAAACGGAGGGAGGCAGTGATGGAGGACACGATCTGACTAATGAGCCTATTCAGGTTGGTGTAGGAGGGACGCTCGATATCGAGGTTCCTACGGCAAATGTCATAGATGGCCTCATTGTCTACCATGAAGGCGCAGTCGGAGTGCTCGAGGGTGGTGTGGGTGGTCAGGATGGAGTTGTAGGGCTCCACCACGGCGGTGGACACCTGAGGAGCTGGGTAGATGGAGAACTCCAGCTTGGACTTCTTGCCATAGTCAACAGACAGGCGCTCCATCAGCAGGGAGGTGAAACCAGAGCCGGTACCACCACCAAAGCTGTGGAACACCAGGAAACCCTGGAGGCCTGTGCACTGGTCAGCCTGCGGAGAGAGGTTCTCATTAATATAAGATGACTTTACACATAATTCTATTCAATTTATTTAGTATTGAACAATTCACTCACCAGTTTGCGAATCCTGTCCAGCACAAGGTCAATCAGCTCCTTGCCAATGGTGTAGTGACCACGGGCGTAGTTGTTGGCAGCATCCTCCTTTCCTGTGATGAGCTGCTCAGGGTGGAACAGCTGACGGTATGTTCCAGTGCGGACCTCGTCTACGGAGATGAAACTGGTTAGACATCCACTGCAAGCTAATCTCACACAATAACTAAAACTCTATGATCTGAATCCTACCTATGACGGTGGGCTCCAGATCCACAAACACGGCCCTGGGGACGTGCTTTCCAGCTCCGGTCTCACTGAAGAAGGTGTTGAAGGAATCGTCTCCCCCTCCAATGGTCTTGTCACTGGGCATCTGTCCGTCCGGCTGGATGCCGTGTTCCAGACAGTAAAGCTCCCAGCAGGCATTGCCAATCTGGACACCGGCCTGACCAACGTGGATGGAGATGCACTCACGCTGTGGAGAGACCGAAGACGTGTTACTTATTGTGCCAAAGACCATATTATTGATGAAACCTATAGAAATATGTTCTATGCAGATTTTGTCTACTGGGCCTTTTTTGGGGGGGGGGGGCTGTACAATGCACAATCACCCCAAACCAGCAGCAGCTGATGAAACCGAGCTCACTGTTTGCGTAGAGGGAGAACAAAGAACAGGGAACAAAAAGCTTGTGTGCTTTGGTTTGAGGGCGTATCCATAAAAATGACCTCATCGAATAAGCAAATTCACATGCAAATCAGCCCTTAACCATCAAGAAGGCGGTTAGCAGCTTTAGTTAGATTTAGTACAGTAACAACGTTGCTGTATGATTTATTTATTTATAAATTATTTTAATTCCTATTCACTTGGATGCTTGATGGACTACAAAGTCCCGCTGTACTTGCTCACCCCTCTTAATTTTGCTGGCCTGCTATTTTGCCATTTTTGCAGGACAATGGCTTTAGGCTCCTCAGCCCAACCCTCTGCTGATACCTACCTGCTACTGAAACGCCTGAAAATGTCCTCCTTTTGGAATTACGCGATGGGGCGATCGTCAGCACCTTAAAGTAAGCCTCACTGACTCATTCTGACAGGGCTGGACTGGTCAGCTCAGTCATGAGGAACTGCTTAGCTCAATTTCCTCAAGTCCTGATTTAAGCTTTCTGGAATTCAGCCGCCCCTCGCCGGCCACGTGACACTGACTCACTTCCGGACTTTGTCTCGGAAGCTCCTTGCTACTGACGAACGGATTACGAAAAAAAAATATTGTCCAAATTGTCGCTTAAGCATGATAACTAACGCGAAAATTGCGGTTCCGGGTCAGTACGACAAACAGTAAAATCTGGGGAACACACTAGCAGATCGGTACCCTTTCTTTATTGGGGGACTCTTATCTGGCCAGACGCCTCCCCTCCCCTCCCCTCCCCTCCCCTCCCCTGAGCCTCATGGCCGCTCCATTGTATGAACTAGCGGTTTTCTGCGGTGCCCCAATAAAGTGAAAAGCTATATATTTAGACGAAAACGTCCCGATACAGAGAATATAACGATTATTAGCGTATTACTATTTTTAGACTTCGATTCTTGATTCCTTTTATTGTGTAAAATCTAAATTAATCTGCGCACGAAGACGCAGCAGTATCAAAATACGTCAGAAAATTTAATTAAATTCAGCTGGAGAAGTAAAACGTTATCTTGATTTAATTGATCATTCCCTCAACCAACCAGTTTTATTAATTTATTTTTTTTTTTCTTGCATTTAACGGTTTAATGTTGACATTTTATTTAATTGAGGAAACGATTTCTGTTAAAGCGAATAAATCTCTAAATATTTTTCTCTACTTTAGGAGCTAAATTCGACAGATTTTTATCTTTAGATATTAGGAGGCTTTAGCTAGAGTACTGGTTAGATAACAAAAAGATGGTCATTGAAAGCTTCTCCAGACAACTCCATCAAAATAGCACCGAATTTTAATTTTAAAAAAATGTTGATCGTGTTATCAAGCACACCGGTATACTCACCATTGTTGAAGATTAGGTCTTTAACGTGGAACAAGAGAGTGGAGAAGGTGGTTGTCCTTGAACTAGATCTCTCACCGATCGACTGTAATGAGTCTGCAGTGAGAACAGAGACTGGCCCGATTTCTGGGGTGGGGTTATTTATAGCCTTCGGGTCTGTCGTCACGGAGGCGGGGAGATCACGGCGGGAGGGTTGGCTTCCTGTCATTCTCCCATTGGTTCAGAAGCGGAGTCTGACTCCCTATTGGTGGGTTTTTTCTCGTTTGAATAATAACCGACTTTCCCTGAATTTTTAAACAGACAAGTAACGGCGGCTTTGTTCGGACACCCCCCGCCGGACACCCCCCGCCGGACACCCCCCGCCGCCTCCAGCGCGTGAGAGGATCTGAAATGCCTGGCCGCTTTGTCTGTGTCTGCGTTATGGGCTGCATCTCAAATGGCTCCGTGCTCCCTTTGTTTGTAGTGCACTATGCGGCTAAACGTCCACATAGTGCCAAAACCCAGCTATATGTTCACTAGAAGGCCCATAATATTCAGCCATAGGTTGCATTTAACTGAATAAATCATCCTCTGAATTTAACAGTGTGTTCCCTCGATTAAATAAATCCTTCCCTCAATTTAATACATCGTTCCCTTGATTTAAAAAATCAAATTTATTAAATGGATTAACAACTATAAATTTAATACATTTAGTGCCATGTGACCAATTTCTAGCATGTCCTCTTACAGCAAACACAAAGGCTGTGTCCCAAACCAAACAGCACAGTGTTTTAAATGCTGCACATTTCCACTCTCACAGAGAAAGGCCCAGAAAAGGCTGCAGCTGCAGTCGCTCCAAACTTAAAGTACTGGTGGAAAGAAAAACGGAAACAGGACAGAAAGTCCTGGACTGATTTTTTTTTTTTTTTTTTCGAACATTTTCTAGATGCAAGGTTTTTGCATTTCAGTGATGCTATATGGACAAAAGTATTGGGACACACATCTTAATCATCAAATTCAGGGGCTTCATTCAGTCCTATTATCACATGAGAGCAGTGCAGTCTTCCTCTACACCCATTAGTAAAAGAATGGGTGGCTCTAAAGATCTCACTGAATTTCAGCATGGTTCTGTAATAGGAGCCACCGTTGCTGGTGAAATTTCACTATCAACTGTGAGTGGTATTGAAAAGTGGAAGCGTTTAGGCACCAGAGCAACTCAGACCACCTAAAGTTATGCAAAGTTACAGAGCAGGGTTGGTGAGTCGCTAATGCTCTGCTGACTCAATAATTTAATAACACAAAAACCACAAAAGAACCACCTGCCTGACTGCATTGTGCCAGCTGTAGAGTTTGGTGGAGGAGGGATAATGCTAGGGGGTTGTTTATCAAGGGTTGGCCCTGAAAGTAACAGAAGTAGTAAACCACGTAAAGTTACATCACCAAGCACAATGCCAAGCGTCGTATTGAGCGGTGTAAAGCCCATCACCACTTGACTCTTTGGTGGAGGAGGGATAATGCTAGGTTTTTTTTTTTCCAGGGCTGGCCCTTAGTTCCAGTGAAGGGAAATCTTCAGCAATGCTTCAGCAGACCAAAACATTTCAGAGAACTGTACACTTCCAACTTTGTGGGCCTTTTCTGTTCCAGCATGACTGACTGTGCCCCAGTTCACAAAGCAAGGTCCATAAAGGCATGGTTGAGTGAGTTTGGAGTGGAAGAACTTGACTGGCCCACACAGAGCCCTGACCTCAACCCCATCCAACACCTCTGGGATGACCTAAAACAGAGACCCTCTCGTCCAGTATCAGTGTCTGACCTCACTAATGCTCTTCTGGATGAATGTGCAAAACTTCCCACAGGCACACTCCACGATCTTATAGAAAGTCTTGTAGAAAGAGTGAAATGTGCTGATGTCCCAGCATCAGCGGCAGTTGGGTAAAATTAGAAAAAATGTTCAAATAAATAAAATATGAAAAAAGGACAAAAATAAATAAATATAGTTTTCAGTTAAATAACATGATACTTCTGTCAAAAATATTGCTATCATTTGTCAGTTTAATTGTTAACTTTATTGACTACAACCAAACCTGAACAGCATAGAAATAACCAGGAGCCCAAAACACAATGAGTCGTACTAGGGGAGTCATACTAGTCTTCACCCTACCAGTGTTGGGACATTGCTAGTGATGGGGAGTTCACAATATATGGGGACTGGGTATGTTACCTTTTAAATTGGGTATAAATAAGTAGTTCAATAAAATAAAAAAAAATATTCAGTTTTCAGCAATATGATGCTTCTGTGAACAATACTGCTATTATTTATTAGTTTGTTTTAATTGTAAAAAAACACCATGATTAGTGACCCTGCTAACCATGACAAGCCATGGCAACTGGCAAGTCTCTCCCAGAGCAAATTATTATTAAGAATGAAATATGACTTGTTGTAAGTGTGGATGCAGAATATTTTAATAATACACATAATAACGTGTTAATGCAGACACATGGTCTTTATTGAGCCGGTTCATTCTCTGCCTTGAATCATCCTCCCAAAAACACACAGACAATTAAAGACAAAAGAGTGAGTTTGATTGAAAGGGAGCTTTATTTTAGATGTTCATCCAATTCTTGCACACAGTGTTATTTAGGTTGTTGACTGACAAACCTTGGACGTTTGGGATTTTAGTACTCCTCTCCCTCTTCCTCTCCCTCTCCCTCAATGGAGTCAACACCGACCTCCTCATAATCCTTCTCCAGAGCAGCCATGTCCTCTCTGGCCTCAGAGAACTCTCCCTCCTCCATACCCTCACCAACATACCAGTGCACGAAGGCACGCTTGGCGTACATCAGATCAAACTTGTGATCCAGACGAGCCCAGGCCTCAGCGATGGCTGTGGTGTTGCTCAGCATGCACACGGCCCTCTGCACCTTGGCCAGGTCTCCACCTGGAACCACGGTGGGGGGCTGGTAGTTGATGCCTACCTTGAAACCAGTGGGACACCAGTCCACAAACTGGATGGTGCGCTTGGTCTTGATGGTGGCAATAGCAGCGTTCACATCTTTGGGCACCACGTCACCACGGTACAGCAGGCAGCAGGCCATGTACTTGCCGTGACGTGGATCACATTTCACCATCTGATTGGCCGGCTCGAAGCAGGCGTTAGTGATTTCAGACACAGAGAGCTGCTCATGGTAAGCCTTCTCTGCAGAGATCACTGGGGCATAAGTAGCCAGTGGGAAGTGGATACGGGGGTAGGGCACCAAGTTGGTCTGGAACTCAGTGAGATCGACATTGAGGGCACCGTCGAAACGGAGGGAGGCAGTGATGGAGGATACAATTTGACCAATTAACCTATTCAGGTTGGTGTAGGTAGGACGCTCGATATCAAGGTTCCTACGGCAAATATCATAGATGGCCTCATTGTCTACCATGAAGGCGCAGTCGGAGTGCTCGAGGGTGGTGTGGGTGGTCAGGATGGAGTTGTAGGGCTCCACCACGGCGGTGGACACCTGAGGAGCTGGGTAGATGGAGAACTCCAGCTTAGATTTCTTGCCATAGTCAACAGACAGGCGCTCCATCAGCAGGGAGGTGAAACCAGAGCCGGTACCACCACCAAAGCTGTGGAAGACCAGGAAACCCTGGAGGCCTGTGCACTGGTCAGCCTGCGGAGAGAGGTTTTCTCATTAATATAAGATGACTTTACACATAATTCTATTCAATTTATTTAGTATCGAACAATTCACTCACCAGTTTGCGAATCCTGTCCAGCACCAGATCAATAATTTCCTTGCCAATGGTGTAGTGACCACGGGCGTAGTTGTTGGCAGCATCCTCCTTTCCTGTGATGAGCTGCTCAGGGTGGAACAGCTGGCGGTATGTTCCAGTGCGGACCTCATCTGAGGACAGAGAGCGTACAAATTAGATGATGGAGCAGACCACCACAAACTAACATCGTTACATGAATTCAAATAGGCATAATTTCCACTAAGAATGGGCGAGACATGTCCATCCTGTTTCCAGTTTTTGTCCACCCCCCATTTTCAAGGTCAGCTAAAGGCTGCCAAGGAAACTGCTAAATAGGGTAGGTCTGCAGTTGCTGCCCTGCTCTTCTAATCCAGCTGACTAAAACTGAACTGCCTAGAGATGGGTTATATGATCTGAATCCTACCTATGACAGTGGGCTCCAGATCCACAAACACGGCCCTGGGGACGTGCTTTCCAGCTCCGGTCTCACTGAAGAAGGTGTTGAATGAATCGTCTCCCCCTCCAATGGTCTTGTCACTGGGCATCTGTCCGTCCGGCTGGATGCCGTGTTCCAGACAGTAGAGCTCCCAGCAGGCATTGCCAATCTGGACACCAGCCTGACCAACGTGGATGGAGATGCACTCACGCTGTGGAGAGAATAGGAATACGTTATTAATGAACTGCTCATTGATAACTACATACACTACAGCGATAGACATGCTGGGACATGGCTTGAAAGAAAATATAATAATAATATTTTTATCCCCTTTGGAATTATATTGTAATTAAATGGTCCATTTATATATTTTTTCCATCTGTTTTTTTCTCTCTGATGCTTACTCATGATATTTGTGCTGAGTGTCTGTACTAAAATATTACAACTTTCAATTTTTCGTCTATCCGTCTAGAATTACACAGGCTTTAATATATAGTCGCTGTCCAGTGAAAACCATGCATCTCCAAAATGGTGATTTTACAGGAGATGGCCAAGAGGGCAAAGTTAATTAGTAATTTAAAGCATTTCTATTGGTCCGGTCTTCCAGAATTATCTACACAGTGTAGCAGCATGGTTTGAGCACCTACAGGTGCAAAATAGTTAAATGATTTTCATTGGACAGCAGTGATATGTATCTCCAAAACAAGAGAATGGAAGTATTATTCATACATAATATTTATTATATAAATCTTATTCACATATAATACATTTTAAGTTCTTTTTGAGCAATTTCTATTTGTCCAGTTATTATGAATGATGAAATTATAAATGATGAAAAGTGATGATGCGTAAATGAGCTTTTCCTGCATTGTGCCTTAGTCAGAAGGCAGCCCAGCCTCAAGCACTCATCGTCTCTTCATCGTGAATGGGCGGGGCTAAACTGCTGTAGGCTGACAAGTCAATTATATGTAAATGAGTTGGTGCCTCACATCATTAAGACATCAATCTGTTTTGCACATATGTATTATTTATGAATAAATGGTACATTTTGAAGCTTTGACCACTTTACAACTCTTATTTTAAAAAGAACTTTAAATATAATAATTAGAAATGTAAGGATTATTATTTTTTGACTCTTTAAGTACAAATGTCTACGATCTAAAGTATATATAGGAAAGATAGGATCCAGATGCGTTGATGGAAATGGAGATTGCACTCGTGTCGGACAGTGGGGGGTGCTGATAATGGCCTTATCACTCACGGGTGACCCACATAGCCCTTGAGCGCGAGCGGAGCAGCCCTGTCCATTAATGGCAGCGCATCCATTAAAGGGGTGCTGCAGCTCTCCGGCATTAATACTGCATGAGCAGCACAGAGCCTTTGTTGAACCTCGATACCGGTTTTGAGGATCGTACAGTTGGATTCGACTAATTTCTGTACGATTTCTAATCCCGTATAGAAGTAGAGCAAATATAGCGGGACTGGGATCAGATGCGTCCTGGGGGAAGCGCTGGGTCTCGGTCAGTGTGGAGCCGGTTACACCCAGATTACTTAGATATTCCACTCACAGCACACTCCTCATTTTCTTTGTTACCTCGTGTCTCCCCCTCCTCTCTGTCTCTCTGCCTCTATCACTGAAATCTCAGAAGATTTTAACTACAAAATCAAGCTAAATTTACCACGCATCGTTGTCAGGTGGACAGATCTGAATCGTTCTGAGCAGATTCAGCATCAATGCCAATATGTTTTCTTCTGTAAAACACTTTAAAGTGTAAGTTAGCACCTGCTAGGTCATTTCCATCTCCTAACGTTATCTAGCTAGCTAGCACTAACAGCTACTAGCTAGCTGCTAGCTTAAGAATAACCTAGCTAACGGTCAGCAACACCCTTTACAACCAAATAACGAATTCAAATATAATTAATATATAGCTACTATATACTATAATATATAATATATACTCACCATTTTTCCTTATAGTCCTGCTTGCGAAGAAGAAGAGGAAGAAAGGGCTCTCTTGGCGGAGATAGATAGCTAGGTAGAAATCTTACAGTTCGACAGCTAAGGGGTCGATGTAAGAAGAATAGCGTCTACCGCGCCAGCCTCACAATATATACACGGGTTGCCCTAGCGACTGCGTCTGCCTCCTTTCCATTGGTCGCGCTTGGGAAAATCTACCCAGTAACGGAAAACGGCGGCTCACGATTGGAGGAAAAAAAAAAAGATCTGGGGCGAAGAGCCTCCTCCCAGAACCTCACCCAGTTACCGTCTCAAACACTAGACACCAGCGTTGTATTGGATGCATATTTTCGTGTTTGAATATGCTGAATGCTTGAATAGGATCAAAGTTTCAAAGATCAAATACCAATAAAAATATTAAGGAAGCGTAGTTGTGCGTTGTGTTCCCCATAGGCAATACTGTTTCTGTACAGTTAAACTAGCATCTATCTTTTGCTATATCTAGAACTTCAGTATCTTGCATCTTCATCTCATTGCATGTTGCACTGTCATTTGATTGTCCAATTTTTCATCTGGGGTCTGGTGCTAAATAGTCCTCCTATATATAATATAACTTATAATAATGCAATAAATAATAATACATTTTTCATCTGGGGTCTAGTGCTAAACAGTCCTCTTATATATAATATAACATAATAATGCAATAAATAATATAAATAATAATAATTATTTCATCTGGGGTCTAGTGCTAAACAGTCCTCTTATATATAATATAACATAATAATGCAATAAATAATATAAATAATAATAATTATTTCATCTGGGGTCTGGTGCTAAACAGTCCTCCTGTATTATATATATATATATATATATATATATATATAAAGTGTAGCTTGTGTAGTGTAAGCCTCGGTGTAGCTGTGTTGACAGATTTGCTGTGGTCATACTTCAATTGTCAATTAGATTCCTATATTTATATTAACTAAGATGATTTATGCTGGTCTAGCCTGCGTACCAGTGTTTAAAACACCACAAATATACTGGTTTATTCCAAGCCAGGGCCGGTGTGGTGCTATTTGACAATCCTACCAATGCTCAAAACCCAACATATAATTGTGCATTCCAGTCTGTCTAGTGTTCAAAACACTACATATGTGTTTTTTTGCTGATCATCAGCTACGAGGCTCTATGCTGGGTTGAATATTCACTAAACAGTTTAGCTTATAACAGGCTGTAGTTCAGGCAGGTGCTAAAGCAAATAGAGCGAACAGAGCCATAGAAGAGTCTATGAGGAACGAGTCAGCGAGGTCAAAGAAGCCAGTACGGATGGAGAGACATATAGGCCAGGGAGTAACGGACACCCAACCCCCAAGCCCCTGTCCCAGGATCTGGCGTTGCTAGGCAATGAATAACAAGGTTGCTTAGCTACCCAGCAGTATCCTGGAGCTAATACACAAACCCACATTAACTGCCATTATTTGTGGGTCACATAGCCAGGCCTAAAGGCTGCTCTCTGGGGCAGGATGCAGCTGGCCTGGTAGGGGGTACATGCAAACGCCCCCTCCTCCTCTACAATTCTGTCACCATGGATTATTGCTTAGTCACTCCTGTACAACACTGTATTAGTCCCTCAGATTAGACAGCAGGGCTTCCTAGTCCCAGTCCTGGAGACCCTGCACCCTGTTTTCCGCATCCAGCATAACCTGACTTAGTCAAATTACTCATTAACCAGCTAATTAACAAGCAACCAAAGTTCATTTACATGACAAGGAAGGCGACAGAAACCCAAATAAAGCTGTAGCCAGTAGAATGGGACTCACTGTTCAATGCCTAGCATTAGATTAAGGGGTATAAAGCCCCACAGGATCAGGCTGTGGTGCGAGTTACGAGCTTTTGGGATGAGTTGGAAGAGTGTTTGTGATCCAGAACTGATCACCTAGCATTAGCAAGAGACTTTTCAAATATAAATGTGTCCCCTGTCCCCTGCTAGCTACACTCTTGATGGCACTTCTAATAGTACAATCCCAGTAATAGTAATACGAGGAAGGCCGACAGTTTATTCGTAACATGATAAAACTAGCGTAATTAGGTATGCAGGAAACTCTAGCACAGCCTCAACGAGGTGGACAACAATGTCCTTCTGGAGTCAAACAACTGGTTTGGGCTATGTTTGAAAGTTGACTCTGTACCCGAAGGGGAATCCCACCCTGCCATCTGCCATGGTTACAGGCTTTGTTTGATGGTCCCTAGAGTCATTGTTTATGCTGTCTTTAAGACTTCGGCCTGTTTGCAGATGGTCTACAAGCTGCGAAACCTGCCTGCTACCGTGTAAGACTCACTAAATGCTAATCTTTATGCTAGCTCTATCAAGGAGCACAATTTTTACATATACCCTTCTTTTCTCAGCATGTGTCAGTGTTGTTTTCACCACACCAAGTGTTTACTGTAATGTCTATATGCTTGTTACTAACAACAGATAACCATAATGAGCTCTTGTATATGATATGTGGATCACGTGTCCTTGTCATAAAAACTAATTTACATACAATATATCCACCTATTTAGCCTGCATCAGTTTTCCCCTTAGGAATTTACACTCGAGTGTTTCATCCTGGATGGCTTTTTGAACAAGGAACAACACAAGGCAGCCAATCCAGGCAGAGCTCATTTACATATACCCTATATATCCAAATGTTTGTGACACTCCTTCTAATGAAGGCATTCAGCTACACAGATGTGCTAATGCACACATAAACACACACAGCTTGTCTAGTCCCTGTTGAGAAGTACTGCCAATAGAATAGGACTCTCTGGAGCCGATAAACATGAACCTATTGGCACCAGGCCTAATGCCAGACTTGGGCTAGAGGGGTATAAAGCCTTGAGCATTGAGCCGTGGAACTGTGTTCTTCTGGAATGATAGATGGTGCTCCATACAGTACTTCTGGGATGAGTTGGAGAGGATGAGGAGGGGTGGTGATCATGCAACATCCCGACCTCAGTAACTAGCTCTTGCTCTTGTGTCGGAATGCAATCAAACCCTCACCGCAATGCTCCAAAAAAATAGAAATAGAATAGAAAGCCTTCCCCAGTTACTCCAACAAAAGCAGGATAGACTATTTTTTAATGCCTTTGATTTCGGAAGCACCATAGAAGGAGCAAGTGTCCCAATACTTTTGTCCATATAGTGTATCAGTCTTAAAGGCACAGTTTGTATAAATCAATAGGATTTAGAGAGTTTTTGATACATAAACCCACACAAAAAAGGAACGTACACTCTTGCACTGTGCTAGTAAAAAGAGTGTGTTGTTCTTGTGCTCTGTAGACATACCGTTTCACTGCCAACGCATGATGTCATTTCCACCCATTACCATGAGACAGACTGCATCTCTCAAGCTTCCTCCTGCACTAACCTGAATTCTGTTCACTGCAGAGTAGAGCTACTTAAACACTGGCTCCGAAGCACTTAGCGCAAATGGGATATGGAACCCATGCTAGCAAAAAGGAGGAAGCGAAAGAAACAGGCATGATTCAATAGTCCTTCCATTTGGACAAATTAGAAATAAAGTTCATTAGGCTTGCAGTTGCTGCATAACGTACAGGTATTAAGGGATTTCTCAGCCATGAAAGAGAGGGATTGTGGGTCAAAAAGAAGGTGACAACATAAACAAAAATGTACAATAAATATGTCCAAAAGTGTCCAGACATCCTTTTTTAATACACTGCTGACCAGCTCCATAGAAATGTCCTGCCATAGAACTGGATGCTCAATCGCAGCCAGCCGACACGCTCATGTAGGCTCACATGGGTGAAACACGGTTTCCAGATGGGCGTGGGTTCTGAGTGGATTTACACATGTGTTGTTACTGGGACACAGTTGGACTTCCCAAATGGGCTCCATCATTACAGCCCACCCTCATATGGGTCCCATCTATACTCCATTTGCAGTGTACAACCGAGATGGGGCCCTTACTGACCAACTGACCGTAGTGGGCATCCATATGAGGGGCCAACATGGAAACCGTGGACAAGTTGGGCTACCCATGCATACAGGCCCCACATAGGCATGTTATCTGGGTAAGGTTACTATGCCCAATGGCAAGCATCAGCTAGAGGTGTTATAAGGCCAGTATAGAGCAGTAGAACACCATCCATTCTTGTGGCTGCATGCAATCAAATAATGATAACAATGTTCCTCAATCCACTGTAAATAGAAGATGTTTCAGCACCACATACCTTGATTTCAGGAAAAAAAAACACTGGGCAAGCAGGTGTCCACAAACTTTTAAAAATACATCTACCACCCTACGCATAGACATGGACCAGTGTTTCAAGTTTGGTTGTTCTCATTTTAGATGAAACACCATCTTAAAATAGACCGGCCCGTTCCAGAACCCTGTAAACCTGTTCAACTGAGGAGGACCATCTCCATTTAGTTCAAAGTTTAAAGCCATGCATCATTGGCTATGGGCTACAGTGTGACATTAAGTGCATACAGAGGATGGCAGGAGACCAAATGAGTTCAACAGTTTATGTTTGAAGGTCTGCTTCTCCATGGGCGACTGCTCCTGCCTCTCGCCCAGCCATCCTATTCTCATCTCAGCAGCTGTTTGAATTCCTCTAGCTCTCCCAGCTGCTAGGGCCCTTCCAGTGGAATGCTTGGCTGGAGTCCAGCGTCTTGAGTTAAGGCTGGGCATCTTCAGCAGCTGTCATACAACTGCCATCCTTATCATACAGACTTTCTTCACTTTTAGTGTGATAGGAACTTGCTGGATTGAGTAGGAAGAACACTACTGCACATTCATCAAGAAGAGTAAGTTACGGTCGCTATACACACTAGATATTCATGTATAGTGTACTGTATGTATATAAGAATCTGGTCGAATGGTCAATGAATCTGGTCGAATGGTCATTTGAGCAGATGTATATACATATATACATCTGCTTAAATGACATTTCGAGGCCTGGACTTCACAAGACCTCTGAAGGTGTCCTGTGGTATCTGGCACCAAGACTTCTAGAGCAGCAGATCCTTAAGTCCTGTAGGTTGAGAAGTGGGGCCTCCATGAACGACCCTGTTGCCGGTTCACTGGTTGTCCTTCCTTGGAGCACTTTTGGTAGGTACTTACCACTGCATATCAGAAAATCCTATAAGACCTGCCTGATGTTTTGGAGATGTTCTAACCCAGGTGTCTAGCCATCACAGTTTGGTTCTGATTCTTATGCTTGCCCATTTCTCCTGCTTTTCACACATCACTGTAGATAAAGGTAATCAATAAACTTTCCCTTCATCTGTCAGTTGTAATGTTATGGATGATACAGAAATCAAGGAAGAAAAAGAAGAAGAGGAAACAACACTGATGAGTAAAATGGTTCCACTTCCACATGAAATTAGTAAAAAGTGAATTCCTGACAGGAAGCAGATATCTAAAAAGTTAAAAGATACATCACAGAAAGTCCAGAATCCTTCACAGATGGACTTGAAGGACTGGTTCATGCAAGGTTACACTGGACATATGCAGTTTGCACCATCCTCCCTGACAGCTGTGTTTGGGGCGGGGAGGTGGTCTAAGTTAACAGATGTGTTCAGTTCCGCTCAGCTAAAAACCTTACTTAGCACCCAGCATGCTAGCTAACTCAGTAAGCACAAACAATAAAAAAGAAATGAGCATAATGGTGCCAGGTAGTTACACATTAGCTACAGTACAGTGCAGCACATTGAGCTTTAGTATACATTTTAATATAGAGCTGTATAACTGCTGTGGTCAGTTGGGGCAGTGGGTGATTTGTGTGTCTGCTCCTCTCAGCTGACGAGGTCAGTTAGCGATTAGCATGATAGCTAACTCACCTACAGTAAACAGTAAAATGATATAAAGGTAATAATACAGTCTCATGACTGACCATCTGTGCAACCTCTCTCCGTTATTAGTTTATTTAAAGGTGGTGGGGAAGAAACGATTGTGCTTAGACATGGCAAGATCAGGGGTGCTATAGATGGTGGACGTGAATTGAGCTCTATCATAAAGTTTATTTGCTTCAGAAGTTACAGACACTAAATCATTCATTAAGGGAAGGTAAGGTGCACATATTTGTCACTGTACAGTGTACAGCCAAATGTGTCCTCCGCATTTAACCCATCTGGTAGTGAACACACACTCACACACACACATGTGTTAGGGGAAGTGAGTACACACACACACACACAGAACGGTGGGCAGCCAACTCCAGCGGAGCAGAGAGGGTAAAGGGCCTTGCTCAAGGGCCCAACAGTGGCAGCTTGCTGAGCCCGGGAATCGAACCTACAACCCTGTTATCGATATCCCGTTGCTCGTCAGATTACTCATTGGAGCTAATCTCATTTCAGTGAGAGCTCTGGTGTGACCACGGCTTCAGGCAAAATAGTTCCCCAAAAAAGTGTCTAGAGTGTCTAAGTGTAAAGTGTCTAGATTTGTGTTGTAGACATCACAACCCCTGAAATCTGAGACCCCCTTTTACGCCTGGTCACATCATCTGACTATCTGGGTTGGATCCTGATCAGATTTTAGCCACATGCTTTTACGCCCAGTAGTCAAATGCGTCTCCAGTTAGTCAGACAGAAATCCAATCGCTGTGTGGGATGGAATATGCAGATATTTCGGGAGGGGTGTTATTGTGGAACGTGTCTTGGAGAGACGGATGTATTTACACTGCTATAACGTGGCTCAAATGCATCTCAGATTAGACCACCTTCTGAAGTGGTTTGAGTGATCGGATTTGGATCTGGTTTAAATGAGTCTTAGGTGTGTTTACACTGGCATTTTTATGTGGCTTGGCTTTATCCAGATATAACGATAACTATATATACAATATCCTGATACTCAAGAAGTGTGTGTAAACCGGGTCTGAGTCTGTATGGCTATGTTCAGACTGCCAGCCCAGATCGGATTTATAAATCTACATTGTATCCACATTGATTTTTGATAGTCTGGACATTTTGGGTTAATCAGATCCAAACCATTTGGAGGTGGTTTAAAAAATCATCACTCAAATCATATTTCAGAGTGTCTTTTCCAAACAATTTCAGAGCTACAGCAAGTGCAGGGATTCAAGAAGAGGGCCACAGGTTAGTAACTGGTGCCTGAGTTGTTACCACAGCAACCCATGCAGGTTAGTGATGTCCGGACACGCAAATCCAATCTAAGCGCTTGCAAATAACAGTGCAGACAGTCATCTCACCAGATCTGATTCACCAGAAACAAATTCGATTTGCCTGCAGTCGGAACATAGCCTACGTTTCTCCCCAATTAACCATTTCAACCAAACCACTCTGAAGTACTCTCTTCACATCTCAACCACCAAATTATTCAGACAATCCTTGGAACTGTTGCACGATAAAAATATAACATTTTAAATATGAACAACACCATGGACATCAGTTCCCAGGGATATTGTTATTCCCAATAAAATGGCACAGGGCTTGTTTAATACATAGCCTACTGGGCCCAGAAAACTTGGCCCAGGCCTACTTAACAGTAATACAACAAAGTCAACCAAACAAAGTGGTGCATTTAAACTCTGAGCGATGGTGAAATCAGGATGTGAATGCCCAGAAGGCCAGCCAAAATACCACAGATTGTTGCGTGTGGGAGGAAACCGAGTAGGAAGGCAACGCTGCTCTTTGTGTTCTGAAATGTCCTCACCCTGCAATTAAATGTGCAGAGTCATGAGTGCTGCCCAGTTTATCAGACTCTGTAAAACCACCACTGCATTCTCCTTAGAGAAGCATCACACATTCACAAAATATCGGTCTGAAGATCAGTGCATCGGCTCTGAACACATCCGAGCTTCTTAACATGAGCACACGTGAGGATGTGCAGTGAACCACACACTGACAAAGCAAAACCAGAGCCTAGAAGGTACCACGTGACAAGAAGATGATGTCATTTCAGGCCAAATCTAGGACAGGAGGGAGGAGTGGCAGGCAGGCAGGGCGGTGGGGGAGGGCACTGGCTTACAGGAACATGAGCTGAGCTCAGCCTGATAGCATCTCTTACAGTAGAGGCATTCACATTCATTTTACACTTTCAATCAAAGGCCTTACAGTAGCCTACAGTGTTTTTTTTTTTTTTACAGTGGGCAGATGATGGGGTCTTTTCAGATGTCTGTTATCTTATCTTATACTTTGATTGGCCTAGACTAGACTATAATCATACGTTTTTACCATGGTATTAGAACTAGAGGTGGCGTGTTGGTGTAAGTGGGTAGCAGTGTTGGTCTGAGATCAGCAGAAAATGCTGGATCAGATATCAAATGGAAAAAAAGATTGAATCTAATCCAGCCCTGGAATGAATCTGATGTGTTGTTGTTGTCTGTGTTTCTCCCTTTGGGGTAGTCGAGCGTTCGAGTAGCTGAAGGATGATACACAAATTTTAGGTGCTCATCCTAAGTGAAGAGTATCATTTCCATTCACACTGTTCATACTGATAAAATGAAATGGCAAAAATACACAAATTATTTCAAATAAAAACTGAAAATATAAGAAAGGCTGGTTTACCCAAGGAACCGGACCTGCTAAAGTCCTAGTATGACTCTTGAAAGCGAGTGCTAGGTTACAAGCTAACCCGACTACAATCTCTTCAGCTAGCTAATCTATTCAGCTAGCGAATTACACTGCTTATTAATGTGAAAAAAAACAGCTAAGCTAGGCTAGGCTACGTGGCTCCTGTGAGCCGTCATGGTGCCGTAAACTACCTTATTTTCGTTCACGAGCCCTTCAGAAAAGAAAAATCTTCGGCAGAATTACAAGGACCTATCAAGGGGCTGACAGGTGGGCTTATCAGCGAGAATGCCTTTGTGCTCGCTGTATGAGAGGAACAATATTTGGCCACGGTCACTTCTTTGGTTCACGTCCTTGGTTTATTTAAATTTTATTTTTAAGCTGTTTTCAGCTTCAGCAGCTCCCTCCTGTGGCCACATTTGCCCATTTCTTCAGAAATCTTTCGAAAAAATTTTTTTAGAAAACGAATTTCTTTAGAAAAAAATTATTTCGAATTTTTTTCAAAACATGGCCCAGTAAACTTGCTGATACCAAGCTGATATGCTTTAACCCCTTAAACTCTGTAGCTCGCACTTTCACTTTCGTAATACAATTTTTTCGACTCCACAATATATGCCAAATCTGTTACTAAAAATGGCAGTATCTCTGCATAATAATTAATAACAGAATATTAAACCTTTGAGATGCTGTTCATTTCATTCATTTGTACATGTTGCCTCCGTCACTCTCAGACCACTTAATTTTTTTCTTAAATTTGCATCTCTACGTGTATGGTAGTCATTGTGTTCCAGGCATTTCTTCAAACCAAGCTGAGTTACCTGAATGTGCAGACTATGAATGGCAAAAAGTCACCAGCAGCAATGTGAAAGACAAGACATCAAAGCTGTGATTGGCAGTCAAGGTTATTTCACCATAGTGATTTCTAAATACTCTCAAAGTTCAAATGCTAGCACTGTGTTGTTTAAATTTCAATAACAACTTCTTTGCATTATAATTATTGTGATAATTTCTTTGTCATTTCTGCAAATAAATGCTCTAAATAGCAACAAAAAATGGAATTTAGAGGAAATGTTGTGCATGGTTTATGAAATACCACCCAAATGTTAATTTCCCTAAACACATTGCCTATAAATAGTAAGAACAGAGAAACTGATAAAGTAGGGTGGTCTCTTATTTTTTTCTGATAGGTCTGATACCTCGCCATCCCATCACTGCTTTTGTCCATTTCCCCCTCTCTTCAACATAAAAGTTGCATGAAATCCGATCTGGCTCATATTGCTGCGTATCAGATATACAGACATTGGATTTAATGCAACATATGAAAGTCATCCAAATTGAAAACTTCTTTACATATATGAAGGCCACATATGAAGACAAAGATCAGATTTGGGCCACCTGCTGTGGTGGCCCAACTCCCAACACCCAACGCCCAACTCCAACTCAAAGTCACATACTTAGTATTTATATATTATAAATATATATAATACTCTTTCTATGGCCTCTAAGTGCTGTTTGTTTTAGCTGGTGACACAGCATGGTTGTGTTAGGCCAGCAGCATCCCAGCATCCCAGCATCCCAGCATCCAATTCACACCCTATGCTGGTGAATTTGTTGGAGATCAGCTAAGCTAATAAATGCTAAACAAGGATGGAAGGAAGTGAATCTTACATCGACACAAATACTGACCCACTGTCCCACCCAGCATGTCAGCTGTGGTCAGTGGTGTGTGTGTGAGAGAGAGAGAGAGAGATCTGGGCTGGACCCAGACTGGGTGCAGAGCTGCAGTGCAGACCCGACTCGCGCCAGATTGACGCGCCCCGTTCGAGTGCTCGGATTGGCTGCAGCAGTCTGCGGTATGACGTAATGCACATTTATGTCCCGCCCCCTCCTCGTCGCTCTGTTCAGTCGCCTCTCGCCTGTGCACCAAAAGTGTCCGTCCACATAGCAGACATTTCTCTGCCCGCTTTGATTTCGCCGTTATTGTTTCATCCTCCTCGGAACAATGGTGAGTAGCGGAGCCTTTCAGCTGTCCGTGACCGAACTGACCGTGCTTCCGTCCGTCCCAACCCCCCCCCCCCCCCCCCTTTCATCTCATTTCATCTCACGTCTGGTCCTGATTCACCCCGGGCTTCAGCAGCTTCTCCTCCTCTGAGACTGGGCGCGCCTGTTTCTTGACCAAGATGGAGGCTGAGGCTGACACAAACCCAATGAGTAGTCGGTCTCTGGAAGGGTTACTGATGTTGAGGTGTGTGTGTGTGTGTGTGTCTGAATGTTGGACTTCATTTCATTCCTTGTGTTTCCACCAAATTATGGTCTGATAGGGTCTCATTTGGTGCCCACCTGCTTATACATAAGGACAACCTGCTCATCTTTACCACCAGCACCACCAGCACCACCTCCACCCATATCATCTCACTGCCTGAACAGCAAGCTCTCACAAAAGCTTAGGGTCGTGTAGACCTTCATGGTTGACCCTGAATGCCAATTAAAGAAGCACCTATTTCTAGCTGTCCTTTACTTGGATATACAGCTAGATCTTTTATGAAGGTGCGCTCAAAGGTGCCTTGTTGTCTTTGTGATGGAGGAGAGACTCTTGGTCCTGATTCTTGGTCTTGAAATGGACCCCCATCCTCCCCCATTCATTCATTCACTAGAGGAATAGACTGGGTGGAGACCCTGGCAGCTGTCTGGCATGGCTGAGCAAGTCCTATTCCTGTTGCATGTGACATCTGCTCATGTCCTTGAGGGACTTTACGTTTCATTTAGATTAGATTGAGCTTAGTTGGAATGATCATGCCCTCGAGGCATGATAATGGTATGCTGTGGAATGCAGAGTGTGGAAAAGCAGCCGTCTTCGTGTGGAGTGTGAAAGCAGACCGAATAAAACGGGTGGTGAAGCGGGTGGTGAAAATGTGGAGTGGTCATTTTGTTCCTGTTTGACGACAAAGAAGCTGAAGAAAAGAGGAAGGGAGATTCAGCACAGAAAGCTTCTCGTAATGCAGCTGGTCATTTTGCCAGCCTGTGCCGGATTGTGCTGTTTGGGTGGGGCTGTGTCATGTCAGGTTTCTGCAGCCTGGCAGTGAATAGGGAGCTGCTGCTGACGGGTAGTTCATATACACGTGTCCTGCATTAGTCTGGAAGGCCTTGCGTCATCAGTCTTTGAGTTGGTGAACATTATCTGCAATTACCTTTAATGCGCCTTCAGCTTTTCTTCCCCTCCTATAATAGATTCTATTATGGTTCTATGATATGATATGATGGACCATGTTATTAATTGTGTTATTGACTTTTCGTCCACAGCGTGAGTGCATCTCCATCCACGTTGGTCAGGCCGGTGTCCAGATTGGCAATGCCTGCTGGGAGCTCTATTGTCTGGAACACGGCATCCAGCCGGACGGACAGATGCCCAGTGACAAGACCATTGGAGGTGGAGACGATTCATTCAACACCTTCTTCAGTGAGACCGGAGCTGGAAAGCACGTCCCCAGGGCCGTGTTTGTGGATCTGGAGCCCACCGTCATAGGTAGGATTCAGATCATAGAGTTTTAGTTATTGTGTGAGATTAGCTTGCAGTGGATGTCTAACCAGTTTAATCTCCGTAGACGAGGTCCGCACTGGAACATACCGTCAGCTGTTCCACCCTGAGCAGCTCATCACAGGAAAGGAGGATGCTGCCAACAACTACGCCCGTGGTCACTACACCATTGGCAAGGAAATTATTGATCTGGTGCTGGACAGGATTCGCAAACTGGTGAGTGAATTGTTCGATACTAAATAAATTGAATAGAATTATGTGTAAAGTCATCTTATATTAATGAGAAAACCTCTTTCCGCAGGCTGACCAGTGCACAGGCCTCCAGGGTTTCCTGGTCTTCCACAGCTTTGGTGGTGGTACCGGCTCTGGTTTCACCTCCCTGCTGATGGAGCGCCTGTCTGTTGACTATGGCAAGAAATCCAAGCTGGAGTTCTCCATCTACCCAGCTCCTCAGGTGTCCACCGCCGTGGTGGAGCCCTACAACTCCATCCTGACCACCCACACCACCCTCGAGCACTCCGACTGCGCCTTCATGGTAGACAATGAGGCCATCTATGACATTTGCCGTAGGAACCTTGATATCGAGCGTCCTACCTACACCAACCTGAATAGGCTCATTAGTCAGATCGTGTCCTCCATCACTGCCTCCCTCCGTTTCGACGGTGCCCTCAATGTCGATCTCACTGAGTTCCAGACCAACTTGGTGCCCTACCCCCGTATCCACTTCCCACTGGCTACTTATGCCCCAGTGATCTCTGCAGAGAAGGCTTACCATGAGCAGCTCTCTGTGTCTGAAATCACTAACGCCTGCTTCGAGCCGGCCAATCAGATGGTGAAATGTGATCCACGTCACGGCAAGTACATGGCCTGCTGCCTGCTGTACCGTGGTGACGTGGTGCCCAAAGATGTGAACGCTGCTATTGCCACCATCAAGACCAAGCGCACCATCCAGTTTGTGGACTGGTGTCCCACTGGTTTCAAGGTAGGCATCAACTACCAGCCCCCCACCGTGGTTCCAGGTGGAGACCTGGCCAAGGTGCAGAGGGCCGTGTGCATGCTGAGCAACACCACAGCCATCGCTGAGGCCTGGGCTCGTCTGGATCACAAGTTTGATCTGATGTACGCCAAGCGTGCCTTCGTGCACTGGTATGTTGGTGAGGGTATGGAGGAGGGAGAGTTCTCTGAGGCCAGAGAGGACATGGCTGCTCTGGAGAAGGATTATGAGGAGGTCGGTGTTGACTCCATTGAGGGAGAGGGAGAGGAAGAGGGAGAGGAGTACTAGAGCGATCTGTTTTCAGAGGCAAAAAGGGAAATTAAGACGGTAGACTAGTAATTTACACACGATATTCATGACGTATCAAGCGTAAAGTCTACTTCAGAACGTGAAAAGTATATTGTCAAGTAGCTCGTTGTGGCCCTTGTAATTGTCTTTGGCATTTGCCAGCTGAAGTTTTAAAATGTGACTGAATAAAGTGATGAGATGGACTCATATTTGTGTGTGTGTGTTTTTAATCTTCTTTATTTATCTCTTGGTTTCTTATGGAAAGAGTTTGGAATTTCCAGTTATGCTTGGCCATTGAAATGCATTATTGGAATATTGGGCATTTCAGTGGCCCCCTCTGCTGGCTGTTGGGTTAACTGCATTAGTCAATCGCATGGCTTTGATAATATTTTATTAAATTCTAATAAAAACAGCTTTAAACAACATATGACTGCTAAATGCTGGAATGTAGAAAACGCTTTGGGTCAATTGTTGGTATAAAAAGCAAGTAAAAAAAAAAACATAGCCTATTAAATGTATAAAACTGCAAAGAAAAACACTTCTACTGGATATTTTCTTTTGGCCGCCCTCTGCTATAAACTTTGAATAAACATGGCTGCAATATGCTGTTGCTGTTGAGTCTTCCTTATACTGCCCTGCGAAGGACTGAAGGCTTCTGTTGGTTCTGCTGGTTCACCAGGCTCCAGAAAAGAGAAGGTACTGAGCTCCATCCTGATCTTCCAGACTGGCCTGCAACAGGAACTTCAGTGAGGGGCTGGTAGCCCTTCAGACGCCTGAGGGAGATGATGGAAAACAATAGTTTTAAATTTGCATGAGCTTTGCATTTATCTGCAAGAAGGAACTACCTTGTGCACAGAGCAAGAAAGAGAAAGTTCTAGATTTTGGGAAATGCAAGAGTGCAAATATGCTGTATATATTGAAAGATATCCCATATATATGTATATATCTTTCAATATATACAGCATATACGGTCATATCAGAATAGTATGACCACCTACCTAATAGTGGACATAACCACTCTTGGCTCGGATGATGTCATGCCACGGACTGTACTGATGACGGAAGGTGTGAAGTGAGGTGAACTCTCTACGCTCTGTACCACTCGCTGGAGTTGTTGTTCTCCTCTGGCATTAATGGCCCATGTGGCACCACAACTATGCCTTTGGGAGGCCCTCAATATGCAAGGTCTATTCTCTGTACGCCTTCCCACTAATTTAGCAGTTTTTGAGATGCTACCACCCTTCACCTGGTACGCTATTATCATGCCCTTTCTGATACCAGTAAAATAGTGTCTTTTGCCCATGACGATAGTCTTGCACTCTGCTACGACTGACTGGTGTGCTCGCTTATTTATATGTGCAGCAAACGCAGAGAACACAGTTACACTGTGACAACATTGTGAATCGGTTTGGTTCCCTGTGTTCTTAAATACATTGTTGTGTACATCATTTTGGAAAGTTAAAGTTAAAGTAAAATGTAGTCTTATGACCAAGAGGTTGTTAGACTACGTAACAACGAGTTTATGACAATGTAATTGATAATACGTAAACAGTGCAACCTTTGGACAACGTTGCAAGAAAGTAAACGTTGTAACAACATTGTGCGTTTGCTGGGAGACCTGGTCAAGTGGCATCTGTGATGTCCCGGGCCAAGTTCATTCCAAAGGGTGGTCATAATATTCTGATATGACTGTTATATACCATTTATTAGTTGTAGAGTTTGGGAATGCCTCTGCCTGATGGTACCAAATTCAACAATGCCCTGTATTCTGTACTGATTATACCTAAAGGAGTCCAATACCACTGTGCATTCCTAACATACAAGGACAAATAACAGAAGGAGTTTTTCAGGCTCACTCACTTGTAAGCAAAGGCCACGGTTCCTAATGCTGATGCCACAACCAGGATGCCCAGTACCATTGCTACAGTGCCCATACTGGTGAACCTAGAACCTGCTAATCACAAAGAAAAAAAAACAGAGATGATGATAAAGCACTGCTTTACCTCATGACAGTAATCCAACATATTTCCCTCTTTTTACACCAATACACAAGCCTTACTTAGTGTAATTCTGTGAAAAAATCAAAATATATGACTTTCCCAAAGGTAGTTTATCAGCCCAGACCAAATTTTGATTGCTACTTCAGTTTTATACTGGTGCTACAAGGCTAATGTAGCTAACAAGTAATGGAAGATAATCGCACACCAATTAGCTAGCTAACATACTGCTATCCATGAAAAGGGACAAAAGTATGCCACGTCCGCAAACATTTGACTGTTTCTTAGACGGCTTTATGCTTAGCAATTTGACAGAAATGGAGGCAAGTGTGTAATTATGGCACTTAGCATTTATGCTAATTGCTGAGGTACAGAAAGAGTTGCCAGTTTGCACACTGTTCGTTTGGTGTTAAAATACCTGTTATTTGCAATGAATTGAAGGCAATTCACATTTAGATTCTACATGTTAACAACGGGACCCACATATTCAGACACTACAGGCCCTATACAGGCAGTTTGATTTAGGGCGTGTCAGTGTGCCTTTGCTATCGTAACGACAGGCAAAGTAAGCTTGTGTGTTTTTGGGCGTAACAGGCAATAAACCAATCAGCGAGTCACTCGGCATTCCCTTTAGGAGCCCGATGCGAACTTGGCGTATTGCTATTTTAATGGAGTAAAGCGGGGTGTTTGCGCATTGGGCACCTGCCTGCGTTTTTCGTTGCCAAGATATCAATACGGCAAAAATTCACCAGAACATACCTCATTTTTAAACAACGCAGACTGAAGTTGTAAAGAAATAGACTGCTGGCGGGGTGTAAGACAAGTATCGCAACAAGTCTTGCGCAGAGTGTAAGATAGGGCCCTATGACTGCTATATATATATATATATATATATATATATATATATATATATATATATACATATTGCTCTGCTAAAGATTCCACTATTACACTTTATTCTTCTTTACTGTACGTGTATGGTCTCATAATGAGTGTTTTTAATCCAATATCAAAAGTTCACTATGGTGAAGTCTACACTGTCCCTGCTCATAAGCTTCCATTGCTTATTAGCCACATTACCTTGAAGCAAGAGCAAACTTCACCTGATCTCACATCAGCTACATTTTGAGGGAAAGCAAAACTCTAAACTCTTTAAATTAGATTTGTCCATCTGACTATTCCTTAAAAAGGCTACAAATGTCAAGGTTGTTTGAAATGATAAACCCCACTAGCTTTTCTGCTTCCACACTGATCTGCTTCAGATACTGGATCTCACCTATCATTACATTAATTCTGGCGCTAGTGACAGCCAGGCTAACATCATTAGTCATGGACACGTTGATGCAGAAAACTCCGGAGTCATTAAAGAAGTGGCGGAGGACCAGCAGGCACTCTGGGGAAGGGGTCACGGCGTTGCAAATGGTTTTTCCTGGAGAATGACAGTCAGCATCGGATACCACGGTGCACACCTCAGTAGGCAAGCTGTCAGGGCACAAAAACAATGTCAGTGCAGAACAGATTATGCCATTTGTGTGGTGTTTTGACAGGGACATAGAACAGTGGTTCCCAACAGAGTATCAGCTAAAGTATTGATACTTCCAAGATCCGTGAGTGTGAAGAAAATTTTAGCAGTTTAAAGAAGCTTGTCTCAATCTAAATTTAAAGTCACTTCACACTCACACTCTCTTTTGCAAGCATGGCTTTGTGCCATCGCTCCTGTATGGCATCGCTTGAACCGCAAGAGCATTGTGAGAGCATTGTGCCCAAAACATCAGCATATTAGCTTTGGTCTCACTTTGGGATCCACTGGCGTACAAAAAAGAGCATCATCAGTACACACCTCCCCTGGCATGTAACAGTGAAGTCCACAGCATTCTGCTCCAGCTCAGACATCAGAAAGGTGCTGGTGGCCTGGACGATCTCCACACTCTCAATGCCCTCTGAGAAAGTAAGCCAGAACTTCATTACCTCAGAATAAAATGATTATAATAAATGTATTCTTTTGTTTGTATTTTGTAGATGTGTCTATAATGATGAACCAAGCTGTAGATCAGGGGTGTCCAATCTCATACGCAAGGGGCCAGTGTGCCTGCAGGTTTTTATTCCAGGCAAGCAGAAGCACATGTGATCAGACTGATCAACTGATTAAACCAGTGGAATCAGGTGTGCTTCTGGTTTCTTAGAATGAAAACCTGCAGCTTTACCGACCCTTTGTGGATAAGATTGGACAGCCCGGCTGTTGATGATTCTGATGTGATTGTATGGACGAAGAAAGCTTGTTAGCAAGTCAGATATCTTGATGATAAACAGATAATCAATCTATCAATCAGTCATCAAATAGATTATTGTTATTATAGATTATTAATACAGTCTATTATTTACAATGTAATCTTCTCAAACTTGATATAAATGTAAATTTTCATTTCTGGTTGGAAGGTTTTACATAAAAAATGTTATAAATAAATAAAATTAGTAGTAGTATAACTATGCATTAATTAATAGTGTTAATAGGTTATTTAATAGGTTGTTTCTTCTACGGCATTGCTCAAAGAACTCTTCGAGGCACCTTTATTTATGACATATTTATGACAACAGTGCACCTACAATATATTTTGTTGATTTATTTGATAAATAGTCTGTATACATATTTACTAAAGCATGCAAGTTATTAAGAAGTACAAACCCACCAACAACTTGAATGCCGGTGGAGAAGGAGCCGTAGCGATAAATGACACAGTCCAGCTCCATATTCGGAGCCTCGCGTTTCTCAATCACAACAGCAGCTTGGACCTCTAAAATCTCTCTGTCCACCACTGCGTCCAGATCTGTCACTGGTGACCCTGTGAAACAAAACAAGTTCATACCCCTGAAACTGCCACTTGCTTAGATAAACTGTGCACCAGATTTTCAGCTAGACTTTGTGTGTATTGGTTGTTGGTGGAAGTGAGGTGCTGATGTTTACTCCACCTTATTAAAACTACATCCTGCAGTAATGCTGTCTGTATGTAGACAGCAAGGAAAGTGACATCACGTATTGTCTAAGGGAAGTCACTTACCAGACAGTTCAGTAGCAGCATCCACTCCAGAGGCAGGGTTGATTGTAGTGGTTGCATCAGCTGCAGAAGCCTCTTCATTCTGAGGCGGGACAGCAGAACCCCTCTGCTCTGTCCGGACATCTGAGCTTTGATCAATGGCGCCGTTTGTTGGGGCGGGTGGAGTAGTTTTAATGCCAGAACCCGATGCAGGACTGGAACGTTCAGACTCCTCAGCTGCACTTTCTATTTGAAACATAAAGGTGATATTCAATAACAATGACTGTTTTTTGCTGGGCCGCCTATCGGGTCAGCCTAGAGGACGCAAATTCACTCACTGACTGACTGACTGACTGACTAACTGACAAAACTTGAGACGCACATGCACAAGGACTGCCTCTTGTTTGCCAAGAAGACATTTTTGGTACCAATGGACTGAGGACTACATTTGACACAAAGCTAACATAAACATGTGCTGCTGAGAGGAGATTGTAGATAAGGTCTCCTTGCTTGAAATATTTTGGTAAAGGGAAGTGGTACAAAGGCCGTGTATATCATATATGTATGTATATCAACATCTGTAGTGATATCATGTTGATCATGTCAACATTAGCTGCGCATCGGCCACCAACCTCGCCCAGCATTGCTACCGCGGCATGAAGGGTCACATGAAACATATAACATAATAGATGTCATTTTATGCCATATTATAACTAGCCTATAATAGCAGTGAAGTACAAGATGACTGGGATATGGGCCAATCACACATAAAATGTTTGTAATCAGATTTTTCTGCATATTGCTTTACTGCTTCCCAGTTAATAGATGCCAGCCAACAAGGCTTTAAGAGTGAAGATGGAAGAGAGAGCGCCATCTACCCACCTGGAGGAGGTATGGCAAATTGTGCTGTTTAGGACTCCAACCGCTGATGGCAAAGCGACACAGCTCAGGATTCAAACTTGGGACCCCCAAGCCACTCTGAACCCTTCTTTGGAGGTATTAGAAAATGTTTGCTAGCACGGATATCCCAAAGATTGATGAACAGCTTAGAGGTTGGTTGAGTTTCCCTCATTTAGGATACTAGTAATGACTCCTGAAATGCTTGATCAACTCCTGAGATTTAAAACTTCTGCTAGCACATGTATCCCAATTATCAACTCCTGTAGGTTTTAAAAAAAATATGTTAGCTGCATTGTATCTACCTGTTGAGATAAGCTGGGTACGCTTTGCAGGCCCCTTTGAGTGAAGGGTGTCTCCAGTGGGACTGGCATCAGTCGGAGTATTTGCAGGAGTGACGCAGGATGGGTCCGGAATGGCCGCCTGCACAACGACGTGTGGCTTGAAGGAGCCGGTGGTGGTGTACGTGTGAGTGACAGTGAGTTCTCTGGAGATGACAGTGCCACTGCCGTCCCCAAAGTCCCAGTTAAAGGTGATGTCTGAGTCTTCAAGATAATCACTGGGGTCATGGAGGGCAACGTTGAAAGCAACAGCTCGGTTCTGGATGAACTTCTGATCGCCTTCGTCTTTATCGTTTACTTGTGAAAGTGTGACGGCAAAGGGAATCTGGTCTGTAGGAGCAGAAGGATAAAGCAATAAGTGTATGGTTAAAAGGAGTTGTTTTATTTGCCTCTTAGCCCAAAATTAAGATTTTCTAGCTTTGGACAACAGACTTTTGAGTACAGCCAAATGCTACTCCTGTACTCATTAGCTCCCCCTTGTGAAGGCTTTTTTTTTTATTTGAGTGAGTTACAAGCCAAGTCCATCAGCTGCTTCGCATCTAAAAACAAGACTGATATCCACCCTGTCTGGAGGTCAGAGTTTGTCATAGTATCATGCTCACCAGTGATGCAGAACTGAGTAGAGGCGTATCCAATGGGGATGAATTTGTCCCTCTTCCTGTAGTGATAAATAACCACGTCCATGACATAGGAGCCAAGAGGAATTTTGTCTGTGCTGATGGTCAGAGAGGAGGATGGTCCGTCAGACACCTGCCAGTATTTCCCTACAGGGCAAGATCAAGGGCAGTTTATTTAGTTTGGAATTAGGAACTAGGCTCATGGAAGCCTATACCCCACCAATTAGCAGTGGCAAAACTTGAGCTTTTGGGTAATTATGAGGAAAAACTGTATAAATTTAACTTAACCAAACTAATCCTTCAAGACGTGAAGCGCCATTGAACTTACCACAGGTTTTCCATACAAACACATAAGGTGGTTTCTTGTCTCCATGCTTGCCGAGGGGAGAACCATCGGGGAAAACAGCGTTTCGGTCTCCCACAGAGTTCTCCTGCGGGTAAACTAGCTCACCCTTGTGACGCTGAGTGCCTAATAAGGTAAGAATAGAATCAGCTTGGTTCAATTTATTCTATCTATCTGCTTGTATTATTTTTTGTTTAATTGTATGTTTATTATATTGATCATTATTACTATTATATTACTCTTTTTCAGAATAATATGTACTATTATAACATCCATGTAAACTGGCACACACTATTAACTCTAATTCAAGCTCTTTTGACAAATGCCACAGAGATGGCTAAGAGAGCTTATTAGCGCAAACAGTGACAAGTAGTAATTTAAGCATTTTCTGTAATTCTACACAAGAAAAGTCAATCAATTCAGAAATCATAGTGGCTGACTATTTTACAAATAAAATGTTTTAGATTTGCACTGATAGATTCAATAATTTACCTTTTTTTTCAGAAGTAGCATTAGCATAACTATAAGGTTCAGCCACGGCTGCGAACCTTTTAAGTCCACCTTGTTAATATTTGCTAATATTTATATATAAAACCTCCACAGAACTGACTGACTACTCATAATGATTGAGTCTAGTACTGATAAACACATTGTGTTTTAAAACTACGGTGATGAGTTTTAGAGAATTTATTTTTAAGCAATAGCTCAAACTGCTGCTAGCACCTTGCCATTCCCTTTCTTCTAAAATAGGAAGCAACATGTCTAAATCTTGTGATACTCTATAGGTAATTAACTGTAACTAATTTCTCATCTCTTTCCACATTCACACCAATATCTCAATATAAAACCAATATTTTGCCATAGAGGTAAAATAATGAAGACCGAAGATGTGTATGGTAGATTCTGCTGCTCAACATACCATTGACAATGCGGTTGTTGGCCCAAACAACCTGCCCATCAGGCAACACCATCTGACTGGCTGGAAACAGTATGTTGATATTGAAGGTGACTTTAGCCCCAGTCAGAGTTGGCGCATCGTTGCCGACATCAAACTTCACTTCTCCACCTGCGGAAATAAATGAAAATCTCTCTGCCATAGAACTCACTATGAATTTCTTTTTTTGTTGGAGTGTGATTGAAGAAAATGTGAGACCATTTGTCCAAAACACTAAAGCTGAAACATCCCACAGCTGAAAGACTTCTGCTTGGAGGAGTGGGGAAATCTTTCTCCCAGGTTAATTTCAGAGACTTGAAGTTGGTTATAGGAAACAAGATAAATTTTAACTAATAGACTAATTTACTTTTTTTTAACCCAATTTTAGAGCCAAATACCTAACCCACTCATTAGTACCCCCCCATCACATGTAATGCCCCTAACACTGGGAAGGTGAGAACTGACACATGTCTCGCCCCACATGTGCACAACCAGCCACCATCTCTTTTCGACCTGAAGATAATGTAACGTCACTGGGCAACCAACTTGCTCAAAGGAAAGTGCCGGGTACCCAAATCAGATTCATACAGCAAGCATAAATCTAAGAAATACTAGAAATAATTAAAAAAGTCACCTGTCCAGCTGTTTTTGTAGCGTGGGTCTCCTTCTTTCCACACTGGATACAGCTTTGTGTTCCATGACTGGTAGCGAATGAATCTGGATTTGGACTCACTTTTCTGGGCTTGTCCTTAAATGAGAAAATATTGCAGCCAGAAAAAATGTAAAACTGAAAAAGATGGCTATAATATATCCATACATTGTAAACACATACACTAGATATTTTTTTTACATTTTTAAAGAAGTGAATTAGGTGTAGTCTTAAACCGTTGCTTTGTTATCTATGACCTTAGGCCACATGGGAAAAAATAGGTCGTCGGGGGCAGGAAAGTGTGACCTGGTGGGGCACTTGGCACACTGCTTGCAGGAGCTAATCTGAGGTAGCACCTAAAATCTGCTTTCTGAATGACCCCAAAGTCTTCCTCAATCCTATGCATGTGATAGTTAGCGCGTGACCATACTTTAACCCGCGCTGAAAGAGGGCAGAGCACAGCAGCGGACACAGAAAGTCCTCAAAATCCTGATTAGAACTGTAGTATTACAGAGCGCTGGCTGACGTCCAGCAGAACCGCACAAGTTGTAAAGCTTTACTCAAGCACTGACACTTGTTCAACTGCAACATTCAGAGCCTATTGTTGTCCTAGGCCTCAGATTCAAACACTGCGAGAGCGCGTAATTGGTTTAATGCAAAATCTGTGGGATTTTCACTAGTTATTTCAGACAGTTTAAAAAAGCAGGCCATGATTTAATCCAACACGACTTCTAATCTATAAATCTCAAAATCCCTTTCTTTCTTGCCTGAGTGGGCCATTGTTCACAACTGGGCATTTGTCCTATCTTAACTTAAACAAAAAAAAAATAACTAAGTACGTTTATTATCAATTTATGATCTGAACATTAAATATACTATATATATAATATAATATATAATATTCATTTCTTGAGAAGTTCACATATGCTAACATTTGCTCTATTTGTCTGAAGGGAAATTGAAAGCCTAAGTAGACTAGAAAAGTGTATTTCCTGAAGTAAATGTAGAAGGTTACGCAGCTTAAGTGGTTCCCACTCAGGTAGGTTGTTGCTATGCAGTTGCTATGTTTTTTTCTTGTGGTTACTATGGCAGTTGCTAAGTGGATGCTATGGTAGTTGATATGTTGTTTTAAATGGTCGCTACATGGTGGTATTGTGGTAGCTGTGTTATTTTATGTGATGACTTAAGTGAGTGTCTTGGTGGTTGCTATGGCATTTTAGGTGGTGGCCAAGGTGGTGTTAAGTAGGTGCTATGATGTTACTGAGGTGCTTCTGGGTGTTTGCTAAAGTGGTTCCTATGGTGGATGCTATGGCATTTTAAATGGTTGCTGTGATAACCCCTATTTTAGGTTGGGTGTTACTAGTGTATTTGTATCATGGTTACATGATAGAAGGGAGTGTAAACTTACGCATCCATTCATTCCTATGGGAAAAAAACAAAATGTCTCTAAAAATCTCTATTTTGCTTTGCAGAAATATACATCATACAATCAGACCAAGCAATCTGAAGTTTGAACGTTGCTCATATCAGAAAGACTGTGTGTAGCCATCAAAATCAGACAGAATAATAAGGATCAAAAGAAAAAAGAAGATCAATAGTTCAACACAGTATCAGCTATCAGACAGATAAACCAAGACTGCCTCAGGAAGCGCTCTTACAGTGAGATGGCCCAATAGGTTTGCTGTGACTCCTACGTTTGGTCATTGGGTGTCAGTGTAGCACATCTAGCAAAACCTGCCTGCATTACAGACTTTCACTAAGTGGACTGTATTCCAATACAAAGAACCATCAGTCCTTATTGACTTGCCCTAAATTAAACATAACGTAAACATAAATGGCTAATATGAATCGCGTAAAATGCTAAACACGTGGATGTGAGGATAGTATATAATTTACAGAGCAACAGAGTGTCATATGTGCAGAACAATGTGGTGTAAGATACTATGTGTCGAGTGATACAGTGCCCTACAAAAGCTGTCACATAAAAACCTTGTATCTCCAAAATGGCAACTGCGAGGACAAGGTAAAAACCTTAATCTTAACTGTCAAGGGAGGTCAATGTGAAAACATTTCATTCTGGAGCTTTCATGTTGGTCCATTCATCATAAAATTCGGACATAAATCACAATATAAAACAATTAAAAATTTTAAAAAGTGAAAAGAAAATTAAATACAAGGAATTTTGGAAAAAATTGGAAAAAATGTGTGGCTAAAAATAGAAGTTCAGTAAACAAACAGAAAAAATAAATAAATACAAAAAAATAGAAAACTGTAGTAAGACCTACAAGAAGGATTTCCACAAGCAGAAAGGGCTGAGATTTGTAAACTGCATGTGAATAGGCCTTCCCAATCAATAACCATCCTGCAGTTTATGTGTATCAATTACTTTTTATGTAATTCCTTAATATACAAATTTGTAAAATTATTGTTAAAATTATTGTAATTATTTGTAAAATTATTGTTAAATAACTTTTTTAACAATAACTGTTTTGGATCTGGCATTACTCTACAGTAATGTAGTTCTTTAGTTCAAGTAGTTTAAAGTAGTTCAGTTCACCTTTTGTTAGAGATGTGTATCAAAAAACACATTTTTATCGTCCAATATTTTTAATATTGGTATTGGCATTAAACTATCTCTAACCTACAGCAATAGTTATTGTAACACAATACAACGTACAATGCAATGTTACTGTATAACATGTATAATTTTGTACCAGACTGCATGTAAATAATACGCTAATACCCTAATAATATGGTTATGCAGTACTATAAATATTCAGTATGTAAATGTAGATAATATGAAGATAACATGAATACTTACTTGCCAAGGCCACTGAAAAAAACAGCAATATAAAAATTCTCGAAAACAGCTTCATTTCGCTACTTCACTCACTAGTACACTGATGAAGTATCCAAATCTGTCCACTCAGTCAGCAGTGTTTCTCTTTTATATAAGAAATGACCCCTCCTTTGACATCACAGCCTAAACATGATTGGCCACTCCCAGGTGGCACAGCCCTGCAGGCCAAACGCACACACACACATATAATTTTACATATGTATGTTTCTGTCTCACATACTTGAAGTATAGTTATCTATTCTGCCAACATTATGTATGAAATGCGTATTATCAGATATTCGTTATAAATAATTTATTACACATCATGCATCCAGGATGTTTAATACCTTGCTGCTTAGACCTCCACATTAGGAAGTCACACTGAGATTAAAGGAGACTAATAGCGAATGAGCCAGTAGAATGCATACATGTGATGTCCAGTACACTACAGATCTATGGGGCTTGCTGTGTTTCAAGCCTTTGTTTTCTAAGCAGGCCAGCAGTCATGAGCAGCTTAAGTAGTAATAGTCATTTCTATACTCCTATATTTCTATACACAGAAATGGAACTGTGTGTAAGTAATGATTGAATAGTTTCTGTCACATTATCTGCCCAGAGATTAAATCCCCCCTTTTAAAATACAGTACTAATATAGTAATAAAGTACTGGATATTAATGGTAACTACAGTTTTTTTCAGTTAATCGTAATTGAGAATCAGACTTTTTTTAACCGTGATTCAGTTTTTTTAACCATGATTCAGATTTTTTAACCATAACTCAGTTTTATTTAACCGTGATTCAGTTTTTTTAAACAGTGATTCAGTTTTTTTAAACAGTGATTCAGTTTTTTTAAACCGTGATTCAGTTTTTTTAACCGTGATTCAGTTTTTTTAAACAGTGATTCAGTTTTTTTAAACAGTGATTCCGTTTTTTTAATCGTGATTCAGTTTTTTAAAACAATGATTCAGTTTTTTTAAACAGTGATTCAGATTTTTTAACCGTGATTCAGTTTTTTTAAACAATGATTCAGTTTTTTTAAACAGTGATTCCGTTTTTTTAATCGTGATTCAGTTTTTTTTAAACTGTCAAGTCAAGTCAAATTTATTTGTATAGCGCTTTTTACAACTGTTGTCGTCACAAAGCAGCTTTACATAATTAGTACTTAACAGTGATTTCAAGTTTTTAACTGTTAAATAGTGTTTTATACCTTTGAATAATGTTTCCAAACTTTTGACCAGGGACTAAAACTCACCAATACTGCAGCCAACAATTGTGATGACAATCAAAATAATGAATTGGGAAACTGGGGTCACTTTATATATAAGGCCAAAACTAAAATTCAGGAGCCACAGATGCTTGAAGTTAATGATCACATATTCAGGATAACAGTGAAGTTTGGTCCCAGTGTTTTTAGGAGTAAATTAAGGCAGCTGGGAGGACTATCTTGAACATGTTCTGATGCTCATCCAGTGAAACTGATCAGTTCAATTACAGCCTTGACTACAGCTACACAAGTTAACTGAGTGAAAACATTCCCAGATGTCCGTGCTGATGTTGGAGGGTTTCTAATTTAAGCAGTATATGTGAGTAAACTGGAAAACTGGTTGAATGAATTAGAAATTTGAAGGAAATTAAGGAAAACTATTGTCAGTCAAAGATTCGAATGGCATGACAAATTTACACAGTGTGATTTTGGCAGATTTGTATGTGTTCCTGTGCAACGAGGATCTCTCATCTCTTAAACTTGACATCCTGTTGTTTATTTACTTCTCTCATCTCATTAATGGTTATGATGTAGCCCATGAATTTTTATATTGTCAGTAATAAATCGCTTTAACTTTGGGATATTCCGGATGAGAGAAGCGTTAGGGGGTGTAAGCTTGGAGAATTTAATAGCTTAATCCTGATTTGGATAGTGTACAGCCTTACTGTGTCAATAAAACAACAAGTCACACATTAAGGCTGAGACAAAAATGCCTGGAATGGAAAGTTAATCAGGATTACGCAGGCACTTGTGACTCTTGTTCACCCAGATTTATCCTTATAAAACCCACGCTTTTGGGATTGGATTTGAAACTTGTGCAGGAGTATTTGTCTGATATCCCTTCACCATTAGACGTTTCATTATTATGGAGATTTTTTATGTACAGTGTGAAAAATGCCATTTTGACAAGAACCAGGTTGTGATAGCAGGACAAAAAGTGGTTTAAACCTTTAAATGATGATTCAGACTTTTGAACAGTGACTAAGACTTTTAAATCGTGATTCAAACTTTTAATTAGTGATTCAAACTTTTAATTAGTGATTCAGACAATTGATTAGTGATTCAAACTTTTGATTAGTGATTCAGACTTTTAAATTTTGATTCAAACTTCTGAACAGTGACTCAGATTTTCAAATGGTGATTCAAACTTTTGATTAGTGAATCAATCTTTTGAACAGTGATTCAAACTTTTGAATCGTGATTCAGACTTTTAACAAAGCGATTCAAACTTTTAAACAGTGACTCCGACTTTTAAATGGTGATTCAAACTTTTGAATCGTGATTCAAACTTCTGAACAGTGATTCAATCTTCTGAACAGTGATTAAAACTTTTGAATCGTGATTCAAGCATCTGAACAGTGATTTAATTTACTGAACAGTGATTTAATTTACTGAACAGTGATTCAAACTTTTGAATCGTGATTCAGACTTTTAAACAGTGACTCCGACATTTGAACAGTGATTAAAACTTTTGATTAGTGATTAAAACTTTTGAATCGTGATTCAGACTTTTGAATCGTGATTCAAACATCTGAACAGTGATTTAATTTACTGAACAGTGATTCAAACCTTTGAACAGTGATTCAAACCTTTGAACAGTGATTCAGACTTTTAAACAGTGACTCCGACATTTGAACAGTGATAAAAACTTTTGAACAGTGATTCAATCTTTTGAATCGTGAACCGTGACTCCGAATTTTAAATGGTGATTCTGACTTTTGATTAGTGATTCAACTTGTTAGCCACGTCTAAACACAACCGTTAATTCTCCATTAGCTCTAAACGAATTAATAAAACAGAGATACTGCGCACACAGTCAGTCGGGAGACTGTATTATTATTATTATTAATATTATTATTATTATTGTCTTTCCAGCATGCTAATCGCTAAGTTGGCTCCTCAGCTGAGAAAAGCTGACATACAGTTAACCCACTGCCACAAACACGACGGTAGTTTTATACTAGCTATAATTCAGTGTGGTGTGTCGCACTGTGCTCACTGTGTTTTAACGACATGGCATTATTCTGTTCACTTCAGCTAGATATCTAGCGTTTGTGTCGTAGCTGTGTTAGCGTTAGCGTTAGCCTGCCTGCTAGCTAGTTGCTAAATTAGCTCCAAGCTAAACGCAGCTCCACACAGGGACTCAGACACGGCGTTTCTACACTGGGTTTCTGTGGCAGGTGTGCAGCTTTGTGCACTTTGTGTGGATATAATTATTTACTTTGTGTTTTTACTGTTAATTGCTGGCAAGTGTGCTAACGTAAAGGACCGAGAAGCTGCTGGCTAAACACACCACCCTGCGGCCAGGTGGAAGGCAGTGGGGTGGCATCTGGGGGGACCTTTTGCAGACTTTAGGAGTGGCACCAGCCAGTCTTTCAAACCTGCACATGGACACCAAAATAAATATTACACCCCTGCTTAAAAACCAGCGTGGTTGACCAGCTTTATGCTTCCATCTGAGTTATTGGTTGACCTGCCTGGTCACAGTGGTCCACTAGGATGGTAAGCTTGACCAAACTGGTCAACCAGAGGCCAAGCTAGTCTATCACACTCAGACGAAAACACTAGCCTGGAGAAGAGCTAAGCTGGTCATCCACCTCAACCAGCTTGCAGGGTATGTTTTCACCTAGATGACCAGCATTCCAACCACCTTGACCATCTTAGACCATCTGAAACCAGATACCAGCAGAATCTAGTCTCTACAACTGTATAAATCATAATACAGGTTCTTCTAGGTTAGACATTTTTCATATCTTCCAATAAAATACCAAAAGAAATAATAAAAAAAAGAAACCCTGTAAAAATAAACATTTACATAATTAAACACAAAAGCTAAAATTCAGGGAAAAACATAAAACTAAAATAAACCAGTGACTAGTCATACTTCAGAAGGGAATTCCATTCTCTTAAAACGGTCATAATAAAAGGACAAGATGCAAAACGCAGGCAGAAAAAATTATACAAAAATAAATTCAGATTATTTTCCAAAGCAAACAACCTCTAGTTGCGTCCCGAAAGGCTTTTAATAAATATAGTTTTAAAAAAAAGACATTAATATTGTTGGTGAGTCTTAAAAATCTATTTGTAAAACAAAAATGCATCAGTTTCCTTTATATAAAACTGATGACATCAAAAATAGTATGTACAATTTATTAATAAATAACACTTTTGCTTTTTTTTTTTTTTTTTTGCTATATTTTAAATTATAACCTTTATTGCCACACAGCTGGAAAATGTCAAGAATGTATTATATATAATTAAATAATAAGTACTTATCTGTTTACATTCATTTCTGTCAGGTTATCTGCCTCCAGATCCAGTCACCACCTTTGATGATTTCTTGTTGAACTGCATCAGCCATCTGAGCACTTCTGTAGAAGAACGCTACCTGCCAGTACTGTTGGCACCTGCACTGGCTAGCATCAGATGAGTGACTGAGGAGAGAGGTGGGTACTGAACTGATCATGATAGTGGGGCTCAGGGGATTGACTGGGTTATTGATCACTCAAGTCTGCTAAGCTGCCACAGTTGGGCCTTTAGCAAACCTATTTTGCTCCTGAGGCGCTGTAGCATGGCTGACCCTGTGCTCTGACCCCGATTGTACTGTACAATTAGGTAAGTATAATCACACTAATGCTGTTAATAAGACTGGCAAGAGGAAACCTCATAAACCAGCAAGCTCAGCCAGATTTCGTTATTTAGGCCACTATGACAGTAGTACAGTTTCTGAACCTTCCAACTTTGTAGAAGCTATACCATGTAATTGAGTTTACACTCTGTACATTACTACAACTAAGGGTTACCATCAATACATTCAGTGGGAACAAGCAGCTTCATTAAGTCCTTATCAAAATAACCCAAGCTATCCAGTTTTACTCATCAACTGCAACATGCATCACGAACTGAACCAGAAGCTTACAATTCTGTTTCTCATAAAACATTTATTTACATGAGATTATATCAACCACATTTAGAAAAGGAACAGAGTTCACGAAATGCAAACCTTAAGTTCATCTTGCCCGAGAAATGCTCAAACGACTCGATCCAAAACCTGAGAGTTCATGTGGTACCACCGAACATAGATAGAAAAAAACATGTACATTTTCATAAAATAATTTCTTTTTCTTCACATGTGAACGAAAGATACAGTGGTGATATGGATTGCATGAAAGCAATAATATTGCCTTTCCCCATTGGCACAAGGCCAATCTCTTGAGACGTCACACACGACTCCTTTATCTCCAGCACCATTCAGAAATTCAACAGGGAGAGTTAAGGAGCACGGCCTTTTGACTTTTGCAATGGCGGGGCATGGCGAAATGCACCCAATCCACCCCGCAGGTCTGGGAGGAATGAGTGTTAATACTTAACACTGGATCATTAACATGCAGCAGGTATAGTGAGTGCTAGTTTTAATGCTGTCTACAGTGGCTTTGTGTTTATCTTAATGTTTTTCACATCGTTGTACAGACATAAAAGCAATTAACGAGGTTGCCGTTAACGTTAATGCGAGGACGATACAGAGGTCACGCAAATTCAATTTAAATAAAAAAACCTCCACACGTGACAGAAATTTCCAACCAAGTGTGTCAGCTAAGCTTGGCGTTTTGCAAGATGGTCGACGCCATCGTACTGTTAAATGCATACGAGTACAACTTTGGTAGACAGTCGAGCAGGTTCTGAATACAGGTATGGACGAAATTGTAGTACATAAAGCTTCACAATGGCTTATGGTCTCTCTTGCAGTGAAGTGTTACTTAAACTCCTGCTTTTAAAAAGTCAGATGCTGTGTGCAGAAAATGCAGTAAAAAACGATGTGCTGTGTCCATGTGTGACATTACAAACCCAGTAAAAGTAACTTTTAGTATCTTTTAGACATTGTTTGTGTATTTGAATGAAATGTACACATAATATACTCAGCATGACTTTACAACCATTTAAAACAATGACTGTTTCCCATGAGTGTCTACAACTGTATAAATCATAATACAGGTTCTTCTAGGTTAGACATTTTCATATCTTCAAATAAAATACCAAAAGAAATAATAAAAAAAAAAGAAACCCTGTAAAAATAAACATTTACATAATTAAACACAAAAGCTAAAATTCAGGGAAAAACATAAAACAAAAATAAACCAGTGACTAGTCATACTTCAGAAGGGAATTCCATTCTCTTAAAACGGTCATAATAAAAGGACAAGATGCAAAACGCAGGCAGAAAAAAAATAATACAAAAATAAATTCAGATTATTTTCCAAAGCAAACAACCTCTAGTTGCGTCCCGAAAGGCTTTTAATAAATATAGTTTAAAAAAAAAAAAGAAAAGACATTAATATTGTTGGTGAGTCTTAAAAATCTATTTGTAAAACAAAAATGCATCAGTTTCCTTTTCAATAGTTACTCTCAGAGAAGAATGGACATAAAAAACAAAAAAACACAGGTCCCCCATCAGTCAGTTACACAAATTCCATTATTCACTTTTTGACATACTGTATATATATATATATATATATATTTATATACACATTTATTTATATAAAACTGATGACATCAAAAATAGTATGTACAATTTATTAATAAATAACACTTTTGCTTTTTTTTTTTGCTATATTTTAAATTATAACCTTTATTGCCACACAGATGGGTGTCAGGGAGAAAAGGAGGAAGAGAGGAAGGGATTAAAAAAAAAACAAAAAAAAAAACGTTAGGGTAGGTAAGCTAAAAAATTAAATAAACCTATAAAAGAATTCTCGAAGTACACAGATGTCTTATCTGTGCTCTTCTCACAGTTTTGTTGTTTCACAGCTACTGCTGCTAGGTTGGACAAGATGTGCTGTTGCTAGGTGTTTCAGATTTTCAGCTAAAATTTCCTTCAGCATGATGGAAAAATGCAGGACGCAACTCAGTGAAAATATGTCAATTTAGGTTGCGTTATTTACAAATACTCTGGTGCAAAGGGTCATGTGCTTAAGATGTTCGCTGGCAAACCAAGTTACGATTGTGAATAGTCAGTAATACAGACCAAATGCTAATGCCCAACATGCATAAAGCATAATTCTTGGGTAAACTATATATTCATATAGAGGGTGTTACTAAAAGGCTGCACTTCTAGAATTGTGGGCATTTATTTTGTGAAAAGATCCCCTTCCTTGAATCTTATCTGGGTGGCTAGAGTAACATGATATAGTACAGTAACATGATATAGTATTTTTACATTAAAATCACAGCTTCAACACTATCACTTGTGATAGGTTGAAACCATCAATTTTTTTGACATAATATCCACTTCAGGGCAACAAATAATACCTGTGTTAACAGGTAACCTCTGTTTCATGTGATATCAGTATTAATATTTATCTGAAAAGTTAAAACTTGCAATTATTTCATCACTGGGATAATATGTAGTTAAAGAATTCACTTGCATCAAGGTAGTGCAAGGACAAGTATTAAAAAGACTTATAAAGCTCCATCCAAATAATCCCATACTTTAAAAATCCATGCTTTCAGTGGGCGCAGCCATATTTTGTGACATTGCATAATGCAAATTGGCGCATTTCTGTAATCAATGACGAGTCGCCCTAGTCTATTGTTGCTACTTCAGGCCCAGCACACTACTAACTGCACTATGTAACTCTAGTCATATATGTAACCAGACTGCACTATGTAACCAGAGTAATATTACTGCCTTAATTCACATGCCTCTTTCACTTTTAGTGATGATTGTGTATCTCTGAGCATGTACATTTTTACATGCGCCACGATGGGGAGCGGGCTGACAGCCCTTGCAGTGAATGGGGGAGCCCATGAGCAACAAATACCAAGACGCTGCTTTAAGATAGTCATGCCCTAAACACACAAAAAAGGAAACAAAACACAGCATGACCTCTACTATGCCCCCAGAAACAACAAATAAATTATTAATTATATTAATTTTGAAGAATTAATAAAGACCCTGAGTTGTGCACTACAAGTTCTCATTAGTGAAGAGAAATTGTAGAAGTTGTAAATGATTTGTAAGGCTGGGGAGATTGGGGGATTTGTGCCAACATTCAGTAACGCTTGTCCAAGGTAGCAGCAGTAGTTACAAAGGAGAGCATGGACAGGTCAGTTTAGTGGTACATTACTTTGCTGTAAATTTAAACATTACAGGAGCACAATACTCCTGTACATAAAGTTAAAAGGAACAGGGACGGAATTTAGGAAGCTCAGCCCAGGACCGTGCACTTGGTTGGCTGGGCTGAAAGAAGGTGGTGGCATTGGATTCATTTAGGCAGCGGTGGCAGCTGTGGAGGGGGGTCGGACGGGAGGGGAGGGAGCTGGGAGCTGCCGCTGTATCTGTACTCCCCGTACTGGGAGTGGTAGTCAAACATCTGCGGCTGGGTGGGTTGCACCCCCTGGGCGCTCAACAGTGAATTTAACATGTCAAACGTGTCCTGGTACTCATTGGACTGGTTTCCACCGGCGACACTGTGGCCGTTTGTGTCGGCCTTTTCGCCTTTGGAGTGCGAGTAACTCTCCTGATGGTGTGCAAGTCCGAGAGCTGGCAGCATGTCTGCACTGTGAGCTAGAGGCATGCTCAAGGGAGGCAGATAAGAGTTCCTGGAGGATTTGCTAACTTTAGATGGGTGGGAGCTTACTGATGGCTCTGAGGGGTGCGGTCGCTTTCTGGATGAAGAAGATGACGAGGATGAAGACGAGCTTGTCCGCAAGGAGTCACTTGAAGATACTTTTTTGCTACTTCCAGAGGCGCCCACAGAACTAGAGTGTTTATGTGTTGAGGAGGATGAGGAGATGGAGCCGCTACTAGACGAGTGGTGGTGGTGGTGATGGTGATGGTGGTGATGATTGGACCGCTCTCTGTGCTTCTCCTTGCTCTTACCCTCTTCTGAAGAACCTCCTCGCCTGTCTGGCACCCGGATGCGCACTTTAATGTCCTGTCCAGACCCCCGGCTGCTGTGCCCCTGTGACTGTCCACTGCTGGGGTGCAGGCGCATCTTCAAGGAGCCATGATCCTGACGCTCATCCAGGGGGATCTTGAGGACAATAGGTGATGGATTACTAGGGTCTGAGGAGCTGGAGCTTGAATGGTGGGAGCTGGAATGCTGCTGGTGGTGATGGTGCTTTTCCTTCCGTTGCTGACCCAACAGGGCTTGGGCAGCTGTGGCATACTCCCGCTTCACACTGGCCTCCATGTGCTCCAGTTTCTTTTTTTGGGCCGCCAACTCATCAGCATGCTTGGCCCGGTATTCGCTCAGGCTAAGGGAGACCCTGGCGGGCGGCTGCAGTTCATGGTTGATTTGCTGCTGCTGTTCTTTGCCTGCAGGCTGCCAATGCTGGGCACTTCCAGCCGAGCTGCGGTCCTTCTCATCTCTGGAGGAGCCAGAGGGAGGAGCTGAGAGGCTCATCAAGCCAGCCAATGTGCTACCTGATGATGCCATGGAGATCATGTTCATCATGGTCTCAGCCTTATCACTACCCTCCTGGACTTGGGGCTTTTTGTCTGACTGTCCTCCTGCCTGAGACAAGAGAACAATAAAGATGACATAACTGGTCCCAAGCAACAAGGCATTACTACAGCTAAACCATAGCTATTCTTAAACTACCAAGAATGGAACAATACATCTATTCAATTAATGTACTTAATGTGTATAATTTTGAGATTTGTTCTGCTATAAACTAAAAGTGGAATCCAGCTTTTTCATATTGGGGAATATCTGCTATTTCTTGTGTTATACATGTGTTACAAGCAAAGTGTATAGAATTAAATTATGAATTTGGATAATTGTTCTACCCTTACTATGTTACATAATCTGTCATCTTGAGATAGGTTACATCCATCCTCAAACTTTCAGACAATTTACCACATCACTGAAGAATGAATGAACAAGTTTGCTTTTTAATTCCACCACAAAATAGTAGGACGTACCTTCCAGTTTCTAATGCGTTTCAAACGATTAGGGGTTTTCTCCAAGATCTGGAGAAACTCATGAGTGAGCTCTGGAAAACAATTACCAACATGCTTTAACGTCAGAAGAACTCAACATACACCATTACACATTTCAGAGCTGTCAAGATGAGGAAACAGTACAGAACATCACAAGAGACTGAATACCCTCGCCAGGACAACACTAAACGTCCAGCATACAAAAACAATGATAATTATCAGTAGTCTACACGTACCGTCCAAGAGCTCGAGAGTGACTTTTGGGTCAACATACTCCCACCAGTGCTTGCCATCAGTGGACACAGGGATTTCCCAGTTGGACCATTTGCACGCCAAATGAATGCACACACAGGCAACCACAGTTGGACTGTACTGTAGGCAGAATGTTGTCAAGTGAAGACTGCAGCGACAAGTTGATCCGTGAAAGCAAAAAACAAACAAGCAAATAAATAAATACAATTAAAACAAAGAACTGATTATGAATGTTTAATACAGTTGTCAAGTTATAATCAGCTAAAGCAAACTAAATCCATAATCTTGTATTAGTGGGAAAAGCTGTTTATCTGTGCTGATTTGAATAAGAATTAACACACCTGTTGGTTGCCATAAAGTATGACGTCTGGGCCAAGTCTTTACTCGCTGGAACAGAACATGCAAGACCATTGCAAATGAAATTCCTACAATAAGCCTGCTAAAGTTCTTCTGGAAGGATGAAACCACAAATATTGTGCATATGTGTAGGAGCGTGTGACCATGCTACTGAAAAAAAGGTGCCTTACCTCGCACAAGCTGAGTGCACTTGACAACGTGACTGTGAGGATGGTCAATGGTGATATCAAAGGCTAGAGTGACAAGGACAGAAGAGAGACACAGGGCAAATAGTGAGATTTCAGGTTCTGCACGTGTTGCTAAACAGCTAGCAAACAGATCTGCACAAAGCAACATAGCTGGGTTTTTGGACTGGCTAATGAATTCAGTCATTGTACACTCGACAGCCCGATTAGGACCATGTTGAAGTCGTACTCTTTAACTGATTGAAATGAAGTGCTTTGACTCTTCAGACGAATGATCCTAGACAGGACAAATAAGCACCAGTTAAAAAAAAAAGAAAAAGAAAAAAAAAGAAAAGAAAAGACCTTCTCTGCAAATAGTTCTGAGCCACTCTTACTGTCAGGTGTTTTCACAGCAAAACCAAAGAGGATGACCAACTAACAGTGGGTATAAATTATCCAGGAAATCAACGGATTTGCACGCAGGGCGTGCCAGCCTGCATTTGGGTGAAGAATGGCTCAAGAATTCTCTAATGGTACAAAAAAATAAGGAACAAAAAGTGGAGCACACACCGAAAGACTGACTGCATTGCCAGGTTGACACGGAAACAAGAAAGAACTGAAAAAAGGTGAGAGTTGCAACAGTTACTGTTTACAAGGAGCTTTGTATTGTTCTGGCTGACTCCTGGGACTGTGCTGTGGATGGGAGCAAACAGGGTTAAACAACAGTACTTCTCTCTAGTGTGACTCATAGACCCACTTTCTCTGTTCCAAACTTACCGAGGGTCTGGAGTATAATGCTCTCAAGAGCGACCAGGTCTTGGGATTGTTGCACGTACGTCTGAGATCGAGAGGACAGGCAGGTTACTCACAGGGTCGCACGCTCTCATGTCATATTCTCTCTCTCTCGCTCGCTCTCTCTCACTACAAGTTTTTCTAGCTAATCAATACTTCACAATAAACAGCTCAGTTCCATCACTTCAGTTCAATGCACGATAACAGTCAAATCCACAGCACAAGCATACATATAGGAGTGATAAGACTGAAGCATTAGGCACACAAATCATCCACCCTGAAAGGAAGAAGAGTCATGAGTTAATCTCTCTCTGCTCAAAGAGAACAGGCGCGAGTTATAGCGGGTTTGCTGAAGCGTTTTACAGCCAAATGCTGTGAAGAATATGAAAAAAAAAAAAAATGTTCCACACCCTGTTAAGAAATAAATAAAAAATAATAGAGGGGTTTAAAGGCTGTGCAAGAGTGGCTGTTTCACATTAAAACATTTAGGATTTGCAATTAGGATTAATTGTAGCTTTAAAGAAAGACATGGGTGTGGAGGAATGGAATTAGGAAATTTGAGCAAATTTCTGAGTACAGGGGGACAGGATTTAGCCTAGAAGAAACGGATCTTAATAAACAACCTGAGACCAAATCCGGCTCCGTTTACACCAGGTATTAACATGAATCTTGAGTTATCGCATCACAGGTGGTCAGCAGTAAGTACAAGCGAGAAAAGGGTTATATGCGTCTCGAAGAGGACGCATGGTGTGTAACCTTTGTGTAACATTGCTTTGTTTTACTTCCTTTGTGTCTCTCATCCGTTCACAAGTTGCCACAGCTAGCTTGTGGGACATTCTGGCTACGTTCACATTACCAGATCTCATTTTTCTCAGGACTGTGTGGACATTTTCATATCAGATGAGTCCATATGTGGTCCTAAATCGGATACATATTGGACCTGTGGGCATGCAACATGAAGGTGAACAGTCCGACTGAATTCTACGCATGTTTTTGCCTAAACACTGTGCCTAGTGCTGTCGGCATTAGCCAGCACCAGCAAAACAACAACGGAGTAAAGTAGCATTTTTGACGTTGGTCACGGAGGCAATTTGCATAAACGTTTCAATGTGCGGACGCATGCCGTTTCAGGGACAGGGTTGTTCACATTACAGACGGATACAGGTCACTTACATTCATGAACATGAACCGATCGCGATGGCCAAATCTGATCTAAGCAAAAATTCTGAATTGATTAATGAGGCTGGTAAGGTGAACATAGCCACTGTCTGGCGAGAGATACCGACACAGTAAAGGCTGAGAAACCATAGAGACTGCCCACTGCCGCTTGTGGGATTCCCCCATGGTTGAGAAGTTTGTTTACCACTGGCTCTGGACTTCTGTGTTTTGTCTACTGCTGTGTGTGTGTCTAGTGTATCTATTAAGGTTATAAGTCAACCTTGGACTTGAAGAAGGTGCTGGACTTGTTATAAACGGAAGCTTATTAAAAAATGTGCATGGCACCTTTCGCCCAAGCGATCATTAAATTCCAAACACAAGCCTTCAGCTGAAACATCTGAAAAAGCCAGGTAAATTAAACTACCCGTCTCACTGACCCTCGTGACCCGTTGACTCGATACATACGCCAACACCAGGTGTAAACAGAAGCCTCTGACGGCAAAAACGAACACCAGCTTTCTTTCAGAGTGGTTTTTCCGTGTGACCACTTATCACAATTACTTAGGCCTCATTTACAAAGCTCTTAAGATCTCAGGCACACATCCCACTCATGCTGCACAACCACACCACAACCATCTAAGAAACAGCCTACTTACATCGCTCCTACTGTCCAGAGTAGGGTCCTGAGGATTGAGACATGCATGGGCCACCCTGATCACATGCTCCAACTTACGAGGTTGCTCTTCCACCTTGGATGCTAGAAAGAGTGCGGCTGGGGAAATCACCTGCACCAGAGCACAGCAGACAACACACACTGTTCATATGTCCACATAAACACCAAACCGGTCAGCGAACGACACGATGAGTTGCACTCGAAGCGCAAGCTCTTAAGGTGACACTTACATTGCGGTGAAAGCGGGTGAAGGACTGGACCATGTAGAAACGATGCATGTAGACAATGCCAGTGTTGATAGACAGCTGGGACCTGTTTATCTAAGGTTAAGGATTACAGCTGTCCAGGAAAATGCAGACTTATGACCAGTACAAGCAATGAACTGTATCTAGAGAAGACAACGTACAGCACATATTGGATTTGGCTCTGCGGAATAGAAACCGAAACCGCTCCTGATCCCGATCCCGATACAATTCTTCAGCTAGGAGCACTGATGTGGCCACCATCTGCATGGCCTCTTCTTGGTTGATTAGGATACTGGGCACATCCAGCTGGTTTAGTGAACTAGCTCAACATCGTGATAGCTATATTCCAGATGTCTGAAATGTCAAAAATGCTCCACAGCTGGCCAGTTCTTCCTATAGTGGCTGACTGCAGCCTCAGAGGGGCTTTAAATGGTAAACAGAGACTGGGCTCTGCAGAAGAGCGAAACTGAAACTCGTCCTGATGCTACAACAGAAAGCTGCCTTCCCTCACACCAAAACAAAACCTGCGGCCTGTCTACTTTGATGAAATACGCCGAGCTGTGTTACAGACAAAGCTAAAAATGACTTTTACAGACTTTTAAAGGAGCAGCTAGCAAGCTGTACAGACTGCATCCGAACTACAGTGCTAATGCTAGCCGGCTAGCTAACAAGCTAGCTCGCTAAGTGCACACTAACTGAGGGGAGAAACACCCCGCCTTCTACACGCAGAACGAAAAACCACCAGCGGTCTGAGAAAAGACCTGCTTAAGTCCGGGCTTTGTGACAGAAACAGACATTTGGTGCAGATTAGACAGGGGGAATACTAGCTAGCATTGCAGCGACTCCGCTATTGTTCTGAGTGGGACTAAGCCGAGGCCTACACATCCCATAAGTCTCAGCCTGCAGGGGAGCTAGCGTCGCCGGTACGCTCACAACAGCCTGGTCCAGCGCGAGCCGCTGTTTACACCGAGATTTCACATCGACTTCACCAACTCCTTACCGGACAAACCGCCGGTACACCGGAGCCAGCACCCGGCGTACCGTTCTTACCGGCTAGGAGGTGCAGGCAGTGCGCGGCGAGCGAGAGGGAGGGAAAAGGATACAGGTTGAGCCGCTGTCCCATGTCCTGTATGAAGTTAGCTGCCTGTTGTCTGTAGGACAGTTCTTTGTCGGGATCGAGTCCTGATCGCCGAGACGGGCTGTTTTCGATCTGTTCGCGGTTAAAATACCATCTACTTTCTTCCTCCAGAGGAGACACGAACGAAGCCGCCATTGCTGAGAAGGGCAATATTTTTTAAAAATCGTGGTTCGTCATAGGAACTGCGTCGGCGCAGCTTCAACGTCATCACCTCGCAGGTTGTGACGAGAGGCTCGAATCAGTTCCCCGAACCGACTCCGTCACATCACCTTCAAATGATTCTGATTCAGAGTGACTCCATTTAGGCAAGTGACTTGGATTGCTTTGGACACCCATTGGTTGCATTGGTTAGAGCACAAGCATTTAGCGTTAACGTTTACGTTAAAACGGCCAGGTCAATATTTTTTTATTGACTTATTATGTTATTTGTTTATTATTTTATATAAATGTTGGCATTTTTTGTTACGTTTACGTGCCCTGCGGCCTGTCTTTGTTCACTGGTTAAAATAAATGTGGGGAAAACAGACGAATTACACACTGGTAACAACCTAGAAAAAAGGAATCCCCAAAGTATATATAGTATATAAAGGTAATAAATCGTTTCCTAAATTTGTTAAGTTGTTTTCTCAATTTAATAAATCGTTTCCTTGGTCCAATTCGTTTCAACCGACTCGCGAACCGACTTCAGCTGTTCAGTGAATGAATCAGTTCAGAAGAGTGATTCGTTCAGCAGTCGGATGTCGTAACTTTGCTGCGTCCGTTGTAGTTCATAACAGACCCGGTGAGACCATGAGTTGTTGTGAGGAAACTGTCGCGTTGGGTTTTCTGGACTCTATAACATGTTTTACCCACAGTATTGTTTGCATTTGTGGCCAAAGTTGACATGGTAAACATGGTGCTGTTACGGCGAGCTAGCATTGTAGTGCTAGCTCAGTGCATCTGGAGCTGTCTCTGACTGAGGGAAGAAGCCTGGTGTTGGTACCGACTAAACACCGGCATTTCTCCACTTAACCGAATATGCATATGTCTTTATGTGAAGTCTAGAGCTCCTCGTTTAAGGTAAGTATGAACACAATGGAGATTTAAAATACTCAGTGTAATCCTCTGCTGTCTGAACGTGCTATTTTTGTTATTGCATGTCTTGTTGGCACAGGGACGGGGCCTTTAAATAAGCCTGAGTAGTAGGACCTTGACTCTCTCTGTGTGTGTGTGTGTGTGTGTGTGTGTGGGTAAAATGAAATTAAAATACCCCTTAAATCTTCTGATAAAAGCCCCAACAGCTTGTATGCAAAAATAAAATTAAATATGTATATTTTTAAATCCTGGCTGCAAGTATTTTAAAGGTTTTAAAGGTGCACGTATTTGTCACTGTACAGCGAAATGTGTCCTCCGCATTTAACCCATCTGGTAGTGAACACACACTCACACACACAGTGATGGGCAGTGAGTACACACACACACACACCCAGAGCGGTGGGCAGCCAACTCCAGTGCCCGGGGAGCAGAGAGGGTAAAGGGCCTTGCTCAAGGGCCCAACAGTGGCAGCTTGCCGAGCCCGGGAATCGAACCCACAACCCTGTTATCGATATCCCGACGCTCTAACCGCTGAGCCACCACTGCCCCTTTTTATGATTCTCCCCCCCCCCCCCCCCCCAAAAAAAAGAAGACATGTAGGAAAAACAAGACATATGTTTACCTTAATCTTTTTAAACTCATCATCATCTTGTGTTTTCAGAATGATCAGGACTCTGTCCAAAGAAGTTCAAGCAAAGCTGCGTTCTGGCATCGCCATTTTCTCGTTGCAGCAGTGTGTGGAGGAGCTTCTGCTGAACAGCATTGATGCTGGAGCAACATGCATTGCTGTGAAGATAGACATAGAAGCCTGCAAAATTCAAGTGATAGACAACGGCTCCGGGATGGGCCGAGAGGACATGGACAAGGTAGGAATTAGGTACTGCACGAGCAAATGCAGCTCGCTGGAGGATCTGGAGGACCTCCGCTTTTACGGTTTTAGAGGGGAGGCAATTGCCAGCATCGCCTCCCTTGCCACCCTGGTGGAAATATCCTCACGGACCAAGGCGTCAGTGAAAACGTTTGTTAAAGCTTTTAATGAAGGCAAAGCATCTGCCGTTTGTGAGGCGCAGGATACCCGTCCGTCGGCTGGGACTACAGTGCTGATCTGCAACTTCTTTCATAACATGCCGGTCAGGAGAAAGAGGATGGACTCCGCGCTGGAGGTTGAACGCCTGCGGCAGAGGGTGGAGGCCATTTCCCTGATGCATCCGTCTGTGTCGTTCTCTGTGAAAAAGGACTGTTCTGGTACCATGCTGGTGCAGCTTCCCAAAGCCAGGAATACCTATTACAGGTTTGTTCAAATCCACGGTTTGGCAAGAGCTCAAAAGCTGCGGGAGGTAAACTACGCTTACGGACAGTTTCAGATGACCGGACACATTGGGCGTGAGGGCCATTACAACAACAGCCTGCAGTTCCTGTTTGTAAACAGCAGGCTTCTTCTGAAAACACGCATTCACAAACTGCTCAACTGTTTTCTCAGGAAACTGAGTAGTTCTAGTGTGCAGAACAACAGTCCAAATACATCTTCTGTTATCTCCAGCCCTAAGCAAAGAGGTGGGGCTGATTTACATGGAATTTATGTAATCAACCTCAAGTGCCACTACTCTGAGTATGATGTATGTCTGGAGCCAGCAAAGAGTCTTATAGAGTTCAGAGATTGGGACAGCGTCCTCTTCTGCATCGAGGAAGGCGTGAAAGCGTTCCTCACAAAGGAGAACTTGGTAGCAGAATTCACGTTGAGTGACGTCCAAAACTTTGCAAGCGTTTTTAGCGATCCAGCAGGCAGCCCGTGCAGGAACGATAAGGAGCAAGCACCAGGAGCATGTCCAAGAAATAATGAAGATGACTTGAAAGACACTAGAACATTAGTTAGCATGGCTGATAAACCAGATGTTGTCCGAGATCAGGTGGTCCAGAGTTTTGAACAGATTTTTGATCAAGCCTCCTCAAATGCTGAGTCCACGGAAAGTTCAGATGCAGAGCCGGAAAAAGACGGTCAGAATGTCGACAAGCCTTTGCAGCAGAGTGGCTGTTTTACAGACAAGGCGGTTCTTGAAGATTGCCCTGTTGTGAAGGGCTGTAACCTGCAACTCAGTGTTAACAACAATACACTGACACATTGTGTAAACACCAAGGTTGCTGGAATTGGTCATAACGACGCTCAGGATAGTTTGAGGAGATTTACTGAACCTAACCTCTGCTGTGCACCAAAGAGAAAGTTGTCATTACTTCATGCTCAGAATTTGGAAAGTGGTGCTGAGCCTAAGGTCACAAAGGTCACACCACGCAGCAAATTAACGCTGTCCTTTGAAATAGGATCTCTTGACAAGTTCAAAAGGATGTATGGCAAGGAATCTGAAACAAAAGGGCAAGCTGTGCACTCACAAATCACAGACATTTTACGACCACCAAGTTCTGGAACATCTTTTGGAGGTTCTGCAGTGCCTGCTTCACATGCAGGCACCAGTTTACTCAGCATTGAGGCTGAACAAGCAGAAAAGCGTAACATGCACAACTTCTTATTAAAAGACAGTTTGCTTACACGTCCTGCTTACACCAAAACACAATGTTCAGCATCAGCCAGCACAAGGACTAGAATATCATTAGCTGCAAAGCTCTCTCACTTAAAATGTGACCAGGTACAGAGGAAGAAACCTTGTGAAGGAAACCTTGAAGACACCAAAAATGAAAAGACTCACGACATTGAAGCATTAACTACCTCTAGGGAGAGGTTTACAAAGTCTCCACCTCTATGTGATCTTTTAGAGAGCAGTACCGGTTCTTCAAAACAAACGGTCATGGTTGAGAACTCTGAAACAGATGGTGCAGATGAACCCATGTTCACTGTTCCCAGTTTACATAACCCATCAACACACAGCTCCAATGCTGGAGACACTCAAATGGCTTCCACAATTATGACTTCCCCAGAGCCAACGACCCCCTCAGGACAAATAACTAAGCCTGCATCACAACATGTCCTTGCTCCCTCCAAAACAGTGAACGAGGACCAGGCTTTAGATGAAAGACAGGGCCGTGAGAGTGACGGGCCGGCCCCGGTGTCAAGTGACTGGCTGACACGTTACGATGATTCCTTGGGAAAGCTGGTCTACATCAATCAAGTGACGGGACTCAGTAAATATGAAGCTCCATCACGGGAGGTTACTCCAGTTCCCTGCTCCACTGATGTCACCAATATGGCAGTCAGCGTCATTTCCAAAACAGGTAGGCTGTAGAGGTGGGCAATATGATGAAATTTTATCCTCACTAAGATAAATGTTGTTATATACAGCGATATGTTTCACCACACAGAACAGAATGACCCAGTTTACACCTGGTCTCTTGATTGGCATCTGGATTGTATCCTGATCAGATTTTAGCCGCATGTGTTTACACTTGCTAGTGAAATGCAAGTCTGATTGCTGTGTGGGATGGAATATGCAGCTTTGCTAGTTTTACTGCAATTATTACTGGGGTTTTGGTTGTTCTGGGAGGGGTTTGTTTGTCAAATGTGTCTTGGAAAATGTTTACACTGCTGTAACATTGCTCAAATGTGTGATGGGGATTTGTATCTGGTTTAAAATTTTGGCTTAAAAATGTGTTTACACTTTTTTAAAAGCAGGGGCAATTATATAGGTAATATTAAGCTACATGTAATTTACCCAGATAACTTTATTGTAAAGTCAAGCCTGTTAAGTAGGCAAAGAACAGAGGGACATCCCTGCTGTGCAGTCTCCAACTTTGGGCTTAGTTTGTCTGGATAACTGCATATGTTTTAATCAGTTTTTCTTTGCCTGTAGGGTTCGAGTACAGGTACTACCCTTTTCAGACAGACATTGTACTCCCCTTTCTCCCCAAACCTAGAGCAGAAAGAGCCATAGGTTCGAGCATAAACAGCAGAGGTAATGCATGTCATGAGTCAGAGTAGGTCTGAACGCAAGGGCTGGGCAATATGATATTTTATTGTATCGTGATAACTTTTGTTATCGTGTTACACAATATGCTTTTCTAAGCGTACCAACGATATTGGTGCTTAATAAGCACTGATCAACTGCACATTTCGTTATAAACAGTGTAATTAGTCTGGTTTAAGTGGATGACGTGCAGCACTTTTTGAACAAAATCATTGTACTCAGTACAGGGGAGTATTTAAATAGTAGTTTTGAAGAATCTGTGGCTACTGATCCATTTTGTCTGTGATCATGTATATTGTAATCAATATTGAATGACAGAAGAATGACTTTTAATAACATTTTATTTACCATATCGCCCACCCCTACTGACAGCATACTGTCATGGTTATGGCTCTCTTTTGATTTGACTGACTGTGTTTCTCCCATTCCCTTTAAGAGGGGCTCCAGGGTCCTGGTTCATTGTCAGCTCTTTTCTCAGAGTGGAATAACCCAGTGTTTATACGACCCCCTCAAGTAAGCAAGCTGCATTGATTTGTGTTAATTGATTTTTTTTTTTTATAAAGAATGTGGATCCAGCAACACTCATCACAGAGCATACAACCATAAACCTTAGTGTAAAATAGAACCGGAAAGAGCCTGACCTCTGAATGTTTTGAGACATACAGATATTCCTTCTGATTTTATAGGTTGCTGTGGATGTGACCAGTGGTCAAGGAGAAGGTCTTGCTGTGAAGATCCATAACATTCTTTTCCCCTATCGCTTCACTAAGGATATGATCCACTCAATGAAGGCAAGAACTACTTTTTGTTTGGGCCCATATTCATGAAGCTTCTCAAAGTAGGACTGCTGATCTAGGATCAGCAGTCTAGGATTTTTTTTGTTTTGTTTTGTTTTTTTAATAATGAATGGATGTTTTATGAATATGGAGTAATCAGTGAATTAAATGATAGGAAGAATTGCTATTTACCTTTACCGCAGGTTATTCATCAAGTAGACAAGAAATTTCTCGCCTGTCTCATTGATACAACCGACCAGAAGACCACAGAGACAAGTGAAAGCCGAGGTAAATGTATGTTACATATATATTTTCAGGCCTTGTAATCAGCTCTGGAAACCTAGATTTTAGGACGGGTCCACACTTTTTTCTTCCTGACCTGGGAGTGTGGTACGTTTGGTCAAGTTTGGTGAAAGCTGTTTTAGAGCCTTTTCCTTCTGATATCCGTTGTCTGGGATTTGCTTTCAGTGAATTCTGGTGCAGTCAGTTGTGTGTATGTATATATGTATGTATGTGTGTGTGTGTGTGTGTATGTATGTATGTATGTATGTATATATATATATATATATATATATATATATGTGTGTGTGTATGTATGTATATATATATATATATATATATATATATATATATATATATATATGTGTGTATGTATGTGTATATATATATGTATGTATGTATATATATATATGTGTATGTATGTATGTATGTATATATATATATATATGTGTATGTATATATGTTTCTGTATTTGCTGTTGCAGGAAACCTCCTGGTGCTGGTCGATCAACATGCCGCACATGAAAGGGTTCGTCTGGAGGGGCTTCTAACAGGTAAAACCAATCACCTGAAAGAGACTGATGTGTTCCATTGTTACATTACTGTGAACTATCTCAGAAATGCAGATGTGTTTGGTTCTGTCTGTCACATATAGAGTCCTATGAGGATGACCCTGACACACCGGGTAAAAAGAGACTGTGTTCCTCAAATGTGAGTCCTCCCTTGGAGATCAGTGTGACTGAGGAGGAGATTAGACTGTTGAGGTCAGTTTTAATGCTTAAAAAAAAAAAAAAAAAACTAACTTCCCCATTAACCTAAAAGTAAGACCACAGCCAACATATTTGTGGTGATTAAAGTGCAGCTACAAGGTTAGTGTAATTAGCGTTGGGTAATCTTTACGCCTAAACCATCACATGCTTGTCTCAAACGGCATTCAGTAGTTAAATCATCTCAGACAGATTTGCTTATGTGCTTTTTGACACTTTATGGCTGTGTAACTCTTACGAAGATAAGGATGCTCTTTAAGTGAGTTGAGACTTTGTCTGGCATGTATTTACGGAGGTGAGATTAGTGACAGTCTAAATACAATGCTTGTTAGCATCATTAGCCTAGCGTCTCCTGTTCTAAACTAAAGAATCACTCCTCAGATACCAAACATGTCTTGGCTGATTGACCGTATTCTTTGGTTGTGCAGGTTGTATCAGCCTTTTCTAAGAGACCTGGCTCTAGAGATTGGCTTCCCCCCGACAGACGAGCCACACGTGCTCCTGGAGCGACTCCCCACCTGTTTCATAGAGAAAGAGAACACAGAGCAGCGTCGTGGCAGGCGCACGGTCATCAAGTCTATTGCAGAGGTCGGACCTGCTGAAATCTGAATCAGAACTTTAAATTAAGCTGGAAGCTTAATTAAGAGGTTAATTAATTGAATTTTTCTCTTCTTCTGTCAAAGCAGGAATACTTACGAGAGCACATTGCGGTAAGTCAGAGGTTTGCACCCCACTTGCCTATTTTCTTTCTGTGTTTAAGCGATAGTGGATTACGCCTAGGTTTATATGGTGTTATTTGATGAAAGTAAGCGTTGGCTTCTGGAAGCATTGATGGGAATTATTCGACTATGTTTAATTTCATCTAACTGCTCTTTTTCAGTTTCTGCAGTCGGCAGGGAGAGTGAGGAGCACTGTACCTCTGACAGTCCACAACGTCCTTGCTTCACAAGCTTGCCACGGTCAGTATCTTGAACTGTCCTTAAAATGATTTCTGTAGACCAAACGAAAGGCCTACGGAGATGAAGCAACACTTTGTACTTCCTCCTGCTACTCATATACACAAGATGAGCCCAATCATCACCATTATGTTCTGGCCCGTAACTCACAGACATAATCTAGGTCCTGTTGATTTCTTGGCTAATGCCAAAACCGTAACTCCTAGAGCACCCTTGTACAAATCCTACTTTTGTAAACTAGTCCTGGGCTTTTCATCTGATCGTCAAGAAACTTTGACAAAATAGTAGAAATATCCTCAAACAATAATTATATAAATAAAAGCATGGAGGCTACATGTCAATCATTCCTTCTAACTTACAGTGCAGTTCACTAAAACCCCTGTAACTCATTTAATGCTATGTCTGTTTCAAAAGAAACTGTTCATTTTGGTGCATGTATTTCAGTAGGGGGCGCTATAAATGGTAAATGTTGTTACTCAGCATCTGTTGTTGACTGTAGAACTCAGTACAAAGTATTGAGTCAGTAAAGTTTGTCTCTAAACTGAAATTAGAATTTTACATTTCCCATTGGGGTCATTGTGCCTAATGGTACTTTGACCTCGATAGGTCTACTAAATTAGTTTAGTTGATTTTTGTTAATTGAACGAGGAGTGCAGTGACGTCGACCTCATCTCTCATATTTTGTTATAACAGGAGCAATTAAATTCAATAATGTTTTGAGTAAAGAGGAGTGCTGCAGCCTGGTGGGATCCCTCTCATCCTGCCAGTTGCCCTTTCAGTGTGCCCATGGTAGACCCTCCATTGTCCCTCTGGTTGATCTTCTCCACCTGGAAGACGGGCAGGTATTGTGTATATCTTCATATTAAAGTCATATTAAAGTTACCTCAGGTAGTTATTACTCATATTGATTTTATTTCATTAGAGCAGATGCAGTGGAGATTTCCTCTACAGTAGGAATTTGTTGCTGTGTGAGCTTTAAAAAAAAAAATGCTACCTCTGCATGTTCAGGATGTACTACTCCTATGGTCTTCTTTTTTTTTATCTGCAGGACCTCCCCAAACCGAACCTCAGGAAATTAGGAAGAATGTACAAAGCCTGGCAACTTTACGGAAATAATTAATTTATGCAAAACATGAATTTCAAGAAAGAAAGTACACTGATGTTACAATTTTACATTAAATTATTTATTTTGATAAATGCCGGCCTTGTTCTTGAATTGTGCATATGCGTGTGTGTGTGTGTGTGTGTGTGTGTGTGTGTCTGTGTGTGTGTGTGTGTGTGTGTGTGTGTGTGTGAGCAAGATCATGAATATTATGACTGTGAGGAAACATGGTGAGTTACCCTTGCATACATCATGTCCAATTAAATACCTTCATTTTATTTTCATCCAGCAATCAGCCCAATCCTGGTTAAGGGTGGGTGGGTCTTTGAGGGAGGATGCGCTGAGAACACAGCTTTTTGTATTGTAATAATAACAGTAGTAGAAAGATGGATAATAATGGTAGTCGTGTTGTTGTGTCTGGCCATTTGGGGTATGGACTCCACAAGACTTCCGAAGGCATCTTGTGGTATCCGGCACCAAGAAGTTAAGAGCAGCAGACGTCCATGGTGAGCCTCAGTAAGCATTAAGCATGACCCTCTTTTAAACCACTTTTAGTAGGAAATGACTACTGCATACTGGGAACACCCCACAATACCTGCCTGTTGTTTTGGAGATGTTCTGACCCTTTAGTCGTCTAGCCAGCCCAGTCTTGCTCATGTTAAAGTGGCTCCGGTTCTTTATGCTTGCCCATTTGTCCAGCTTCCAACACACCACCTTCAAGAACTGACTGTACCTTGCTGTCTAATATGTAGATCCCACGCTTTAGGAGATAGATGCCACTGTAGATGAAAATAATCAGTGTTTTTTGTTTGTTTGTTTTTTACATCACCTGTCAGCTAATGTTCTGGCCGATTTATGGTGTGAAATGTGACATTAAAAATGCAAGGTACATCTAAAAAAAAAAAAAAAAGAAACATTTAAGATTTACCGTTGTTGCCACACAGATGGGTATTGGGGGGGGGGGGTGTAGAATGGTGGGTGAGAGAATGGGGATAGGCACACTTATCTGCTCTTTCTATAGGTTGGACAAGCGTTACAAATTTTTAAGGAATACATTTCCTTCAAGCTAATGGGAATTTGCAGGATGCAACTCAGTTTGTGAAATTCTGTGAATTAAGGGTGTTATTTTTTTACAATGTTTATATAACACAGTTGTCAACAATTTATAAGAAGCCAAACAGAAGTAAATCTATAATCTGTTATTATTGGGAAATGCTGTTTATCTGCTGTTTTAAATTAGAATTAGATAAGGTCTTCCTGGAACACGTCCGTGCAAATCTCTGTGACAATTTGATTGCATTCAGCAACAAGAGCCAGAGTTGGTGAGGTCAGGATGTTGGATGATCACTACCCCAACTCATCCCAAAAGTATTGGATGGCGCACCAACCATCATTCTGGAGAACACAGTTCCACTGCTCCACAGCTCAAGACTGGGGGCTTAATACCACTCTAGCTGATGCCTCGCTTTACCTATTTTTAACCAGTAGGTACCAATCTGCTCCAGAGAGTCCTATTCTTTTGGCAGGAGGTGGGTGGGTTTACAGTGTGTACCCAAAATGTAAAGAACATAAAACTTAAGAATCAAAGTGTGTGGCTGGTTTGCAGTGTTGGAGAATGTGCAGTTTAAAAAAGCTATGTAAATAATACAGTGTAAAAGTGCAGAATGTCCAGTGTGTCCTAAAATAGTGGGATGTCCTATACTGTGGTTTCATGAGGTTAAAACTTAGTAATTACTCTCCATCGTTCAACAACATGGACGTTAACATTGCGTAGATGCTTTAGAAAAGATGTATTCTTTGGGATCTCCATGTTTGAACATCCTGTTGCATGTTATTGCATTGCAGAGCTATCAGGAAAGGTAAGGGTTGGACGTTTGTGGGGTGCAGGATAACCTTCATTATCTGCTGAGACATTCTGTCTCCAGTCTGGAGCAAAACGATGGACAGAGTGTGAAGGCCGCAACCCTGTGTCACTTTTGTGGTAGAGAAGTTTACAGATTCTCTATCTCATGGTGTTCTGTTGGAGAACAGTGACGGCTCTTCAAAACAAAGTGAGGTAGTTGAGAAGTCTGAAACAAATGGTCCAGATGAACCTACGTTCACTGCTCCCCGTGGACTTGACCCATCGACACTCGGCTCCATCTCTACCCCTGGAGACTGGCTTCTAAAATTACGACCCTGAGCAAGCTATCCCCTTAGGACAAATAATTAACCCTGCATCACAACATGAGCTCGTGCACTCCATAACCAGAAATGAGGACCAGGCTCCAGATGAAAGACAGGGCCGGTCCCGGTGTCAAGTGACTGGCTGGGACATTGTGATGATTCCTTGGGAAAGCTGGTCTACATCAATCAAGTGATGGGACTAAGTAAATGTGAAGCTCCGTCACGGGAGGTGACTCTAGTTCTCTGCTTCACAGATGTCACCAATATGGCAGTCAGCGTTGTTTTCAAAAACCTGCGCAAAAAGACACTGTGCAAGTCCTCCCTTGATGATCAGAGGAGATCAGAGTGATCAGATGATCAGAGTGTGACAGAGGAGGAGAGGACAATGTTGAGGTCAGTTTTAATGCCAAGTGACAAAAACACACAGTTGTCTCAAACCACAGTAGGTGGTTAAGTATCTGACAGACTTGCTTATGTGGTTTCACACACTCTTATCTATAACAAAAATTCAGACTTCAAGATGTCTGATATTTGATCATGATCATGATTAGGGTTGGGCGGTATACACTTTTTAATACCATCATACTGTCTCAAAGTAATGTCTAAAAGTAACTGTCTAAAAGTATTACTGAGAATCACACAGCTAAGTGCGGCTGCTACTGACTAGCTAACTGCTGAGCAAATGACACAAGTGTTGACAATAGAAGTCCATGTCTGAGAGAGCGAAGTCAAGAAGACTGGTGTAGACTGTGGGCTTGTAGTCGGCCTGCTAAGCTTAGATAAGTTAGCCTGAAGTGGTGGGCAGCCTTTGCACCCAGGGAGCAGAAAGGGTGAAGGGCCTTGCTCAAGGGCCCGGGTATTAACCACTAAGACCCCACTTCCCTGCACAGATGGGACACGAACCCACAATCCCTGGCTTAGGATGTAAAATATAATATTATATAATATATTTTTTGATTTAATATATCTTGATTATGTTGTTTCATGTAGTACTGCATTTCAGTAGTTGTATCATGTATGGCGGTGTATGTGACGTTGATTCGGATTTGGGTTGGTTTGTTGCCGTGTATTCGAAATGCTGTTTTCTCAGCATGCTTTGTACATTTTCTTTTTTTAATAAATTAAATTTAGGCCATCAACCAATAATGTTTAAGCAGGTATTTCATAGATTTTACATTGCCCAGAAAAAAAACACTGGAATGGCATGTCTATTCAGGGACCCTTCATGAACCTATCAATTTTTCGAATATTTTTTTAAATAAAGTATATCTTTTTTTACACACCGTTTTAACTTGATTCAAATAACGCTACGTAGTTAACCTAGTAAATGTGTAATTACACATCATTTTAATAATTATTTATTATTTTAAGAATTAATAAATGCAAAACATACATTTCAACTTTAATTTTACATTTCATTATTATAGTAAAATTTAATTAAATTATTAGTGCCATGTTTTTCACACGTTTTGAAGCTCATGAATATTCACATGACCAAACTATTGAACGCCAAGACAGCCAATAAAAAAACAGTGTGAGTCGTCGTCGCATAAATTGTGTCCAATGAAATGCCTCCGTGAGAGCAATCGGCCCAATCCTGGTCAAGGGTGGGCGGGTCACTGAGGGAAGCCGTGCTGAGCAAGCCGAGCTTTGTATAGGAGGTTTAGCCGTTGTGGTGGAGGGTCGATGTTGGGGTCTTGGGAGTGAAATATCGGTGAGTTGTGTTTTTTAAGCGCACAGAAAGGGCGGGTACTGTTTCGTTTATATGTGGCAGCCGTTGTAGTTAGTTTATGAAGCCGGGGTGTGTGTTTTTGTGCGAGTATTTGCCTTGAGCTAACTCGCTTAGTGGCCGTTCAAAGATGGCGCTGGTGTTGTGCAGAGCGGGCGGGTTCGGGACAAATAGCTGGATATTAATAATATTTATTTTTAAATATTTTTAGTGGATAAGATAAGCTAAGTTGTTGTATTGGTAAATAATAGCTGAGAAAAATGTTGGGAAATAAATCGATAGGCTCGATAATAAAAACACGTCCTTTCAAACTGCCTCACGTGGTAAATCGTCGTTGAACGTTATAGCTAGAAAGTGACGTGTTTACCCTGTAAATAACAACAACAACAACAACAATAAGAAGAATAATCATAATAATAATAATAATAATAATGATGATGATGATGATGATGATAGTTTGTCCATTGCTACGCCTACATGTTGAATATTAAGCAGGAGCCTTCTTATGAATTATGTAAACACTCAAGGCAGGTGTAGCCTTCAGCCTTCAGCCACGTCCAACTTCCCCCGTTTTATTTTCCAGCAGAAGCCAAAATGAACCGGATTCGGATCCACGTACTGCCGTCCAGTCGAGGCAGGGTCAGTCAGACCAGCCGCACCCAGGAGCCCCAGGCCTGTGCCTACACCCAACGAGCCTGCTCGCAACCCCGCCTGGACGGCTGGGAGTTCTGCATCAAGCACATACTGGAGGACAAGAGCGCTCCTTACAGGCAGTGCAGCTACGTGTCCAACAAAAATGGCAAGCGCTGCCCCAGTGCAGCACCAAAACCCGAGAAGAAGGATGGGTAAGGAGGTCTTGATCTTATGGTTTTTCTTTATGTAGTCTTTGGTCCCCAGCCACAGTCCTGGAAATCCCATAGTCACATTTCTGTGGTGTTTTTTCTTTTTTCTTTCTTTCTTTTCGTAAATACCTGATAACTAAACACAAAAAATGCAAAAATAAAAACACAGGAATATTCAGAGCATGGGTTAAGATTCCTTAGCTACGTTTCCCATGCAGCAGAGATCTGCTATGGAAAAGGCTGGAAGCGGAATTTGGATCGATGTAAGGTAAAGGTAAAAAAAAAAAGGTAACGGTGAAGAGAGGGTAAAGGGCCTTGCTCAAGGGCCCAACAGTGGCAGCTTGCCGAGCCCGGGAATCGAACCCACAACCCTGTTATCGACAGCCCGGCGCTCTAACCGCTGAGCCACCACTGCCTAGAAGTAGGGCTGGGCGATACGGTAAAATACTATATCATGATATTTATCACATACATATAATTATCATATGCATATAATCACAGACATACATATACATCATTAGCTGCCAGTTTCTTAAAAACTACTATTCAGATGATTTTTATTCAACATCGGCTGCCCTGTCTAATTAAACCAGTGTAATTACATTGTTGGTAATGAAACGTGCAGTTGTTCAGTGTTGATTAAACACTAGCAATGTCTTCAATGTGCTTAGAAAAGCATATTGTGTATGACAGGAAAATTTTATCACGATTCGATAAAATATCTTTTTAAAACTTTACTGCTTGATACAAAAGGATACTTCGCTGTTCTCATTTTCAATGACATATTTACTGGAGGCAGATTATATCTGCCCAGTGTCGATTATTTCACTCCAATCTTTGATACGCCGAGTGCATTGTTAATATTACGACATGTTGGATCACTGACATCATAAAAATTGCAATAAATATGCAGAACATGTACAGTGAAGTGTGATTCATATTTGCGACAGTGGTGTAAAAGTAAATTACACTCCGCAACTTTGAAGGGGGTTCAGTAGCAAAAAGTAATGGTAAAAATAGCTTAATACTGCTTTCCAGTAAAGCTTGTGTGCAGAAATGTAATAGGCATGTGACTGATTTCCCACTGCAGGCTTCTTTTTGCCAACATGAACAAGGTGGTGAAGCAAAAGTGAGGAGGAGATGAATGTTTTTTAAATGGATACATTCACCTCAGAACCTTTGAAATAAGTTAGAAAATTAATAAGAACTTCACAAGCTCTAAATCATTTTTTATTTTACTGCTTGAAATTTGCACAGAACGTTAATGGGAATGTGGTAAAAGTCTGTATTGTTTTGACATGGTCTGTGTCATTTTCTCTGTCCAGCGTTGCGTTCTGCGCAGAGCATGCCCGCAGAAATGCTCTGGCTTTGCAGGCACAGATGCGCAAGTCTTCCTCGGGACCATCCCCTGAGGTGCTGCTGTCTCAGCTCAGTGGTTACAGCAGGGCAGAGTCAGGGTCTCTGGGCCTAGACGGACGCAGTGAAGCAAGCCGTATTCTAGGTAGGGCACTGTCCTTTTTTCCTGTGCTACAAATAACTGTAGATTACAGATCAAAGTGTTTGCCAGTGTGGGAAATCCTCTCTGAATAGGTGTCTTTTGATGTGCAGATGAGGATAGCTGGAGTGAGGAGGAGCAAGACCCAGTGGTGCTCGATCAAATGTGGAGAGGAGATCCAGATAGTGAAGCAGACAGCATAGACAGTGACCACGAGGACCCTCTCAAGTGAGTGGCTTGGCCTCTGTGTGTCATACAGTCATAAAATATTGTTTGCATCTAGAGTTTGAATTGTCAGGTGACCTTTTGTCCTTTAGGCATGCTGGCGTGTACACGGCCGAAGAAGTCGCTCTCATCACCCGTGAAAAACTCATCAGACTCCAGTCCCTCTACATAGACCAGTTTAAACGGCTTCAGCACTTGCTGAAGGAGAAAAAGCGACGCTACCTTCACAGCCGCAAGATTGAGCATGAGACGATAGGTAACACCCCTTCACGCAACTGTTGGCATCCATTCTTCTATTTAACATACACTGGAGCCATGTCGAGAAACACCTCATGAATGTAACGTCTTTTGTGCTGCGTTTGAAACAGGCACCAGTCTTTTGACTGGGCCCGAAGGCCTGTCAATGAAGGAGCGGGAGAACCTCCGGAAACTGAAGGCACTGCGGCGCTACCGCCGTCGTTATGGCGTTGAGGCTTTGTTACACAGGCAGCTCAGAGAGCGCAGACAGGCTATTACCGAGGGAGCAACGCCACAGGTAACCTTCGTGCACCTTAACTTGGGCTTTTTAAGTTCAGTTTGCTTTTCTGATGGATGTACAGGATGCATGTTTCCCAGTTGGGCAAGCACACCATGCTGAACCAAAGAAAGGTTCAGACTCCTAAAGCTGTGTTTGCTTAGCTGTGCAAAAGGATTCAAATGCAAGTCTCTCTGGATAAGAGTGTCGGCCAGATACCCTGGCTGATCCTGGTAATATAGACTGTTTTTCCAGTCATGGAAACTCCTAGAAAATGAGTGTATTCATATTAGAGGAAATATTAGAGATATCCTGGAAAGGCTGAGCTATTGAGCCACAAGGGTGCATGTAAGATTGCATCTCCTATAGCTCTGAAACCAGTGAGCTCCACATAGTGAAAATACACCTAAGGAATTACAGAGGAATTTGCCTCTTGATATGCTTGTATTCATATGTTATCATGTGTAGAAGTCATGGGAAAGTTTTTAATAATGTTGTCCTAAGAAGGGTGAGAACCCTGATGCTGTATGTGCAAGATACACCTTTTAGATCACAATTATTTGCATCTATGCGGAAGTATGATTTGGCTAACCTTATATCTGCAATGGTAAAATCTCTTAATTTCTAATGGTCATAACAGTGTAATAACCATTGAATAGTAATAATTCCACACCACACGTTGTAGACTTCATAAAACACTGCTCGCTGCTGCTGATGCTGCATAATGTGTAAATGGAGCACGCAAAGAAAATATCCAGCGTGAATGTACCTGCAGTCTGTTCATATGTGCTTGGATTGGATCAGATGACTGAATTTTGCTCAGAAATGTAATGCATTTAGTTTGCTGGCTTCAAGGAAATTATGTTTAAAACTGAAGGCTCCCTGCACAACCCAAGAGGTTTAGATAGATGGCCGGAAGAGTAGGATCTAGGACCCTGTAGTAGTAGTAGTTAGCCACTTCATGCGTCTTAGGTGGGCTGCTCAGCTGTCCTGCAGAAGCCACATTTTCCTTTCTTTAGCCCTGAATCAAGGCCAGCAACTTGTCGTAGCTGTTGGTTTCAAACAGCGGCTGAAATCAAATCTCTTCGGATAGTTTGCTGACTTTCCCAAAATGAGAGAGTCACCTCATTTTGAAGAGACATCCCAAACTTAAGCTTAGCATAAGCGTATATCTCTGCAAGGGGCTCAACACCTTAATACCATTAAGGTTTTTAAATACGTTGAAATTCGTTTCACACACAAAACCCAGAACTTCGAAAACAGCTTAATAGTCACATGCACTCCACATAGACGTGTGCGATATTAACATAAAATTCTCAATATTTCCTGGGATTCTGCTAATAACTAATTAGACAATATTTTTCATCCTTCAAAATGTGTTTGTAAAAGTCTGACATGGCGCTAGCTTGTTCTACTTGTTTATGTACTTAAAACTGAAGCATTCAAGTAAAAATAATACCAAAACAGTGCAAGTGTTACTGACCTTACACAACTTAATTTAATATGAATGTACTATATTTAAATCACATTATTTATGTTTCTTGTTATTCGTCATTTTTAAAGGTTTTAAGTTGTATTATTTTACTTTATGTATGTTTAAACATCTTAAATTCAAGATCTTTTTCACTTAAACTGTTTCTTATTGAAGTATACAGGGGGAACACTTTCTGCCGATTTGCCAATTTCTCCCAAATTTGTTATTAATCTTCATATTCAGCACGAAGGTTAGTTTGCAGAACTAATTCATTGTCGAGTGGTCTTCAATTGCAATGTTCGACATGGTTGGCAGAAGGCAGTCTTTTGAGAAACCTCTGTGTTTTCAAAGCAAAACCACCTTCAAGCTAGTGAGGACGAGCCAGGTCTAGCAACTAAATCTAACGCCGCAGATGAGTTGTGGTGAACATGTAGGCTATGCTAGCGTGCTGCATGCACTCTGTGCACATGCACGGTCGTCTGTCCTATCAGGCTAACGGACGCTGTGAATATGTGAACTCTTAAGACGTGTTTTTGAGTGCTTTCAGCAAAGTAAGAGACACTCTATAATGTCTGCTCGCTCATCGTTAAAACAACCATTAAGATATCGTAGACGATACATATTGCACATTTCTAACTCTACAGATACATAGCTAAAGTTTAGTAGATGTGGCTGCATGTAAACATGAACTATCCTGGTATTCTGTCTACCTCTCTACCTCTCTGGTATTACATGTGTGAATGGGGCTCTAGAAGGTCCTGATCTGAGGAACACCCCCTGTGACTAGGCATTTGTTGTACAAATGTTGGGGTTAGGGGCAGTTGTAGTCTAAATGCCACCAAGACACAGTGAAGTCTGATTGCTGTCTGCATGCTCACACCACTTCAGAATGTGGGTTAAGAGGCAGTTCAACTGTAAATTGTTGCAGTTCATAACTTTCAATGGAGGTCAGTGTAAAACATATTATACCCAGGCATTTTGTGCATTATCGGTCCATTGATAATAAACCTGCCAGATTCACATTGCCTGCAATACAAGTTTTTTGCATGACTGCAACAATATCTTTATAAAAAAGAATATTTATATAATTAATTAAATATTAACTACCCATCCTTATTGTAGTTATTATAAAATGCATGCCTTGGACAGATTTCTCGCATGGCATCATCTTAGGACATTCTGGAGAACAATTCCTGATACTTTTGTAAAGTGGGGAAAGCAGCACTGAGACAAACCCACCAGATTTATGTGGACAGATGTAAATGAAATGAGTACATTTTATCTGGATGTTAGGTGGCCAGCGGTAAGTGTAAATTTGCTCAAACGCACACTCTCATAACCGTAATATTTATTGTTATTTTTTTTTTTTTTTAAAGTTGATGTGTTTCTTTTTCGACAGGCAAACTCTGTCCGATCGAGCCAGAGGTGTATTTCCTTCGTGGAAGGGACGCGGTGCACAAACCAGTGCCTGCCAATGACGCGACATTGTGTTTCTCGTATCCTTTTTCAATACTGCATCATTTAGGATCTTTGTATGTTTAGCCACATTCATGTGCTGGAAGACCTCCTGCAGTGCACATTTTAGTGGTTTCCTACTCTAACACACTACTTATGTCTGAGGATGGGGTTTTTGATTAGCTTATCATGTGTGATGGGAGCAGGTTTAACACACAGAAATGTGCAGGGCAGAAGGGTTGGGGAAGGGTTGCCCAGGACCAGGGTTGGAGAAACCCTGATGTGCAGAACTTTCCACATTCTCTTATCCTCATCTTCTTCTCTCAGACTTTTAACCTTAAATGAAGGCCAGCAACTTGTTGAAGTCTTCACAAGGTCTGTTGGCTTTTAACAAATGGGGTAAATATGTTTTCCTCAACCATTACAATAGATATTTACCAAGACAGTAGCCAAGTATTGTTCAAGATGTGCCCTGGCCTGAAGGACGTCCCCTGTGACAGGCCTGTGCATATGGGCCAGTCGGAAGAACCGCGGTGCCCACTGCATCTGTCTCTACCACCCCCCATGTATCAACCTGAGCCGGAGACCCTGGCTCCGGAGCAGCTGGCCTCAGCACCCACCGACTTGTACCTAAGCGCCGCAGAGCTGCAGCCCACGGAGAGCCTGCCATTGGAGTTCAGCGATGTAGGGTTATCTTTATTGACATTAGACATTTAACTGAAGTCCTTTTACTCTGCATTTAAATGCAGATGCTGTTTTGAATGATTTAGTAACAGGTTAATTTAGCAGATCTTGTGGAGTCCCACAAGGTTCTATTTTGGGGCCTATAAAATGGTGGCAATTATGACTAATAGTTATCAAATTGATGAAGTGTGTGTTTGGGTGGGAGCTTAAACACGGGGTCTGATCGTTTAATTTAAATGAAAGGCAGGCAATTATTTCTCTAGTGCTGAGAAAACTCTTGGTTTTACCTCTTATTGTACACATTGTGTGTAGAATTATTAAAATGATTAGCCAGAAATCAGACCAAATGCATTCAATTAGCCAATTTGGACACTTGCTTCTTTGATTTTGCACAAGTAGGATGTAATGCAATGTGAGAAAACACATAAGCAAGTATGTTTTTAATTATTTGAATGAAAATTTACAACAGTTACAACATTTTTTCTCAAATTAATTCATTGATGTAAACAAGGTCATTCAGACTGGTTCATTGTAGATAACTTTGTTCTAATTTCTAACCTACTCCTGCTTTGCAGTGGTGATGTCTACAAACACAATTGTACATTTGATGTACTGTCCTAAAGGTCCTACGTCTTCTGGGTTTTTATATGTAGTCTTGATCATGGTAGAATAGTGATTTCATGTTATACAGTCAATAAATGAAGACACATCGTGGACTCTGTCCAGTGGATTAAGGCGGTACCAATATGATGCGAGGATCACTGGTTTGATTCCTGAGTCTGCACAATTGGCCTTGCTCTCGGGGATGGGTTAATGGCACTTCTGTCCCACATCTCTCCTAGTGTGATGTTGGTCAGCACAGGCGTGCTGGGGTGCCATGCTTTCCTCCGCTGGCTACCTAAGAATGTTGCAGTTGGAAAAGAGGTGGTGGCTGGCCTTGTGTCGGCAGAGACGTGCTAGTGGACGCATTGCTAGTGATGGGGGTTCACAGAAAAAGGGATTGGGTAATTGGCTTTCCAAATTGGGTAAAAAATTCAGACACCTCCAAACCCCCCAGATATTTAAATGAATGGGCATTTTATTTTCATTTGAGCAGTTTTGAGAGATGGAGGTAATATAATAAAACCAAAATTCTACATTCTACATATTCTAGTTATAGTTACACCCCCCCCCCCTTTCAGGCATTTAGTAATAAATGTGGGGGTGTCCTGAGTGTTTCTCATGAAAAATACACTTCCATTTTTGAAACTCTGTTTAATTATTACCTCCATCTCTCAGTATTGTTCCAATGAATCAAATGTCCATGTGATTAAAATGTTGTAGATAAAAGGTTTTCATGGGGTGTCCTAATTTTTCACATGACCGTAGCTTTCTGTGAGGTAGCATAGAGAGTAATTGAGAGTAAACCATTCAGATGTCTGCTTCCCATCACCACTGTTGTAAACATTTCTGACTCTTGAGCATTAGACACCAAACCACTCTTAATGACTTTGTTTACATTTAAACAATTGAGTATCAAAGTTTAGACATTGGCTAAAGTCCCTTTAAAGAACCGGTTATGATGAGCTTCTGTGTTACCCATGCAGCCAGCCTCGTAGCTTCTGTGTGAGACCAAAGAAGCAAACTTCTGATACCATGAATTTGGCTTAAGGGTAAAGCTGTGTGAGTTTGTGTGAGATTTATCCAAACCACTGCTTGAAGGCCTTAGTTAGGATGCTGAAGTGAAGTGAGCTGAAAGTTAATAGTAATGTTCGTTTGGCTTTGCAGGATCTAGATGTGGTGGGAGACGAGGGTTTGCAGTGCCCTCCATCACCTCTGCTTTTCGACACAGCGCTGGCCCTAGAGGACCAGACCATTCGTGCCATAGCTGAGGCCCCCATGGACATCCTAACTGGGGCTGAGCATGGTGAGCTAGACGGCTCAGCACAGGACGCAGAGCTTTCGGAAACGGATGAAATGTCAGTGACCGACCAGGTAAATGTGTTGACTGATGTAAAAATAGCAGTGATACGTTTTTGTGTGTGTATGTACATGCAGAGCTGTCCAAAATCCAAAAAGCACCAACGTTGAGAGGAGTCTCAAACTACATATACGAGATATGATTCGAAGCTAGGCCAAGATGTGTGATTCAGTTAGGGGTTCAGTCTTCATGGCCTGAGAGTATTCTGCATCATAACAGCTGCCAGTTGTTTTGCCATGTTATTCATTTGTTGAAGGTAAAGATTTCCAGTATTTGCTCAAGTGACTATAATGCTGATCTCAGGTTTCTAAGGTTATTCTGTTCCGTCCTGCTGAAACCACATCTTCTAATCTTCTCTTAGTCCTTCAGCCCTGAATCAAGGCCAGCAGCTTGTTGTAGCTGTTGGTTTCAAACAGCGGCTGAAATCAAATCTCTTCAGATTGTTTGCTGACTTTCCCAAACTTCCAAAATGAGAAGGTCAATTCATTTTGAAGAGACATCCCAATCTTAAGCTCCTCATGAGCGTATGTATCTGCACCTCGGAGCTCGGTACCTTTTAATTATGTTCTGGTAAATGGAAACCATTACAATGGATGTTTACCAAATAATTTTCACACACAAAATCCAAGACACTAATAACTGAAGTTCAGACGATGCATGTAAACATTAATTATCCTGGTATTATATTGCTCTCCTACTGATTGATTGCTGTCAACGTTTCTGGGATTACATGTGTGAACAGGGCTCTTGATGGGTGTTCAAGAAGGTCCTGGTCTGAGGAACACCCCCTGTGACTGGTGGGTGCTGTAGCCACTGCCCTGTCTCTTATCTAAAAATCCAAAATCCCAGCATTTGGTCAGCTTAGTTTTTCTGTTTCTTTTTTCCAGGCTGTGTCCGAGATAGCTGAGGCAGCAAGAGAGGAGGATGGTGCACAAAATTCATCAATGGATGCCGACACAATAACAGATGTCACATCCTGAGCACCCTGTGACCTGATTTTCTCAGCTTTCAATAGACTTTGCAGAACTTGCCACACTGAAGTGCTTTCAGAAGGCCAAGCTGTTCGAACAAAAGCCATATTCACAAAGCCTACAAACTTGTAGTGCAATGATTGTACCCTGTTTATAGGAAACATTCAGAGGTGTATTGCAAAAGCTAACTTTTGCAATACACCTCTGATACTAATATGGACTGATACTAATATGGAAATGGTACAAATGGAAATGGTGATTTGTTCTTGTCTTTGGAAATAAAACATGTTGCCATTGCCCTGAATCTTATGCATGGGCTTGTTATTACCAGTTACAACCTTTTCCATTTGCAAATGTTTAAGCAGGTTATAAAAAGCATATATTCCATGTACTGCTAAAAGTTTCCATGTTTTAGTTCAACAGGGCCAACATTATGAAAATGTCTCTTCATACTGTTTTGCATCTGCAATTCTAAAGGCACTAGAGCACCATGGATATAATAAGTATGCTTAAGCTTGCAAAGCAGGGCATCTCTGATCTAGGATCAACTTCCACTCTTAATTGAGATGACCTAGATCAGCACACCTACTCTGAGAAGCTTTATGAATGTGAGCCTAGGGGGGTTAAACCCTTTTAAAAGACTTGCTTGCTTATATGAAGTATTAAACAGGTGTTTTCTAATCAAAGCCATGTGTTTCCTAAGCTCTTTAAGACAAGGTTCATTTTTGAGACCTATTGTTCAGAGTCAAATGAACAATTTTTGAGACCTATTGTTCAGGGTCAAATGAACAATTTTTGAGACCTATTGTTCAGGGTCAAATGAAAAATTTCAAGAGGGATGAGGGTGCTTTTTTTATTTTATTATTTTTTATTGCTAAAAGCAGTATTTTTTTTTAAATAACTGGCTTCTGCATTGATTGCCAATAAAGTATAGCTATAGACAAAAAATCTGAACTAATAACACCATAAATGCCCTTGATTTTAGCTAATAACACAAACTGTTGTATCATTTGTCTTTTATTGAGCACGTTGAATAAATATCCACAGTGCAGGGTAGAAAAGGTAAGCAAATTCTTTGTAGTGACCTGGATGTTTGCACTGATAACTGACAAAATGATACTATAGATAAACATAATCTAACTAAACTAATGGCACACAGTAAACAATTACAGTGCAGGCTAGAAAAAGTAAGTGAATCCTTTGAAATTACCTGGATTTCTGCATTGATTCATAATAAATTGATCCTATAGACAAGTAATCTAACTAAACGAATAACACTAAACATTCACAGTGCAGGCTAGAAAAAGTAAGTGAACCTAAATGAATGAGTCAATGTCTTCTCCAAGAGCTATGCTGTATGTCCAAATGTTTGTGGACGCCCATTCTAATAAAGACTTTCAACTACTCTAGCGTAAGCTAGAGGGCAATGAGGGACCTCATTAGTGCTCTTGCCTCTGAATGCAATTAAATAGCAGGATAAAATCTTTTTTAATGCCCTCGATTTCACAAGAAATTATGAATAGGTGTCCTATTACTTTAGTCCATAAAGTGTAATTGGCTAAATGTATGGCTTTCACAGGATGTTCATTCGTTAAAGGCACACAAAGCCTTGTCTGAGGGCCCAATCGTGGCCTGTATTATCACCCATCCCGGGCAAAACTTCTGCTCCAGAAAGACTGGCTAGTGCAAACCATGCCTTGTTGCAAAAACCTGGAGATGACTTCAGGAGCAGCCTTGATTTTATAGTTGAAGAATTGCTCTCCTCACATATCCCAGCTTGAAAAGCATGGGCCAGGAGAATAAGGACCCTGCCTGAGGGCCCAATAGCAACCTACTAGTTTCTAGCATAATTGTTTGTTTTTAATCTAAACATTTAATTTAATATCTTCAGTTTGAACTTGCAAATTAATGGTATGTTTTCCTTAACCCCCCCCCCCATTCTTGCATTCAGAAAAATATGACTGAGGTGGGTGGGGGAATATCTGGGCCAGGTTGGGACATGCCATTTACTTTAGCACAGCTGGCTGAGAAGAGCCTCCAGCAGAACAGTTAATACTCCAGCGCTGCAGAACTACAGTGAGCTCCAGCTGAATTATGGGCATCTGGGACGAGATTTAAGATTTAGGACTGGGGGGGGTTGGGGGTTGGGGGGGGTGTAGGCTATAAGAAAACCGCTAGCCTACGTGGACCACATAAAGACGGGCCCCTGTGCTGAAAACGGGGCGGGCAGCACCATTTCCAGCAATGACATCACTTTTCCTGCCTGCTGCTCAAACCTAAACACGGGAGAGAGAGACGGAGAGAGAGAGACGGAGAGAGAGACGGAGAGAGGGAGAGAGCGAGAGAGACGGAGAGAGAGAGGGAGAGAGAGAGACGGAGAGAGAGACGGAGAGAGAGAGAGAGAGAGAGAGAGACGGAGAGAGAGAGGGAGAGAGAGAGACGGAGAGAGAGAGGGAGAGCGAGAGAGAGAGAGAGAGACGGAGAGAGAGAGAGAGAGAGAGAGACGGAGAGAGAGAGCGAGAGAGAGAGAGAGGGAGAGCGAGAGAGAGAGAGAGACGGAGAGAGAGAGAGAGGGAGAGAGCGAGCGCGAGAGAGAGAGAGAGAGAGAGAGAGAGCGAGCGCGCGCGCGAGAGAGAGAGCCATCCGCGAGCAGCTGCTGCGAAGGGGAGCCCGTCAACATGTACCGGCTGGACGCGTTGGGGAAAAGTGCAGCGAAAGGCGTTTCCTAGCGTGTCTGCTCGCCTTTTGCGTCGTCCCCTCCACCGTCCGAACCGCCCGAGGTAAGCGAGCCTTTCCCTCACTTTCCTGGCTCGGCTGTTTTCCGTCGCTCCGATGTTGTTGGCTGCGAGGAGCCGTGCTGAGTGAGCGAAAACGCCTCAGCTGGATCGTGAAACTGGCTTTAAACGGCAAAAGACACGGATAAGGCAGGAGTTTAAAAGCAAACAAAGGGGGGAAAATGGGGGGAACCAAGCTGGGACGACACCGGCTGGAAGGGAGGGAAGAAGGGAGGGAGGGAGGATGCTCGTCGTGATATCCGGACAGGATGCGTTGTGCCTCGGCCCTTTAAACGGCTAGTTTCGCCGGCTCGCCGAGGCCATTTTTGAGGGCACACTAGCTCCACACACCGCTGCTAACAGTGGTAACACTTATCACTCACATTTTTTTTTAACACTTCCAGCCGTTTAAGCCTATTTTTGCTAGCTACCTCAGTAGTTAGTTAGCTAGCTAAAGAGTTAAAGGTGCACCCCCCCCCCCCACTTTTCCTTCCTTCCCTAAAGCCTATGGAGGGGAGCTGAAGCACTTTTCTGTTTTCACAGAGCCCAGCTCTCCTTGCTTGCTCCTGTAATGAGAGCCATGCTCTGTAACAGCAACAAAAAAAGAAGAGCTAGCTAGCTAATTCTGGCAGTCTTCATGCTTCATGTTGCATTAGACCTTAAAACAGCAACTAATTCAAGTGTAATTGAGGGTAAAAGCATGCCACCCCCCTGCCCCCCTCACCACCACCACCACCATCTACCATCTACCATCTACCAGCCCCTCCCCTTTAATATTTTACAGATGTTTTTCACATTTGCAAACCCCATGTCCAGAAAAGCCATATTAAGAGCAGCTTACAACCTAACATCTACCATTCTCCTTCCCAGCCCTGGAGTTTAATGATATTTGCTCCCGCTGAGAGAGAGAGAGAGAGTGAGAGAGAGAGAGTGGTCTCTGGAGTGTGTGGACCCGAACAGGACGCAGCAGAGGGCAGTACAGCGAGGAGATGCTCAGCTGAAGGAAATAGCTGAAAGCAACACAAAGCAAGATAAACTCCCAAATTGCTCCGTAAACCAGAATGACCACAAAGCACATCATAATGGGAGCGGGAGGGCAGACAGATGGGCAAGCAAGCAAGCAAGCAAGCGATCGAGCGAGCGAGCGAGCAAGCAAGCGAGCGAGCGGCCTCCTCACTGCCAGGTCAGAGATAGTCATGGTTGGAAGGTCGCTGTTCGAGCTACTCCCATGATCACGACCTTATCTCCTCTTTCTCTAGACTTTGATCATTTTTTTTCCTGCATGCCTAAGGGACATACGTTGTCCCTAATGGAAGGCAGATGACATGAGCAGATCTCTTCGTTTTAGGAATTCGGAAAAGGTCATGCCCCCCCCCCCTCTTTCTGCTGCCCCCTCTCCCGCTTCTTGCCCTCCCACCTTTCAGGGTGTGTAAAAAGCATTAACTTGTTTTACTTGTTTCAGGCAAGTTTGGCTTCCTTTCAAAGGGGAAATCTGTGATGTCATTTTCTGAATGTCTGCATAATTTACTGGTTGAGGTGTAAACAAAGCTGTTAACTGTGATTTGGGTGTGAAATTGTTCAGGGTGGAGAAACTTACAGACTTACAGATATAGCGTAGTCTTATTTATTTACTATTCAGAACCGCCGGCGAACCTTTTAGACATGTTTAGGCTGATCACTGTAAATCATATACACTGTAAACTCAAATACAGTACTGCAGTCGTTCAGTAAGTGGCAGGACTTCCAATGACTTCCACCCAAAGGAGCGGTGAGCAAGTTCACAGTGACGGTAATAAGTCTAATAAGAAGCTAGCCTAGTTAGTAATTATATGGTAATTATTATGATTATATTACACGCTAAGCAACTCTCTGGGTTTTTTGGCTAATAACATTAGTGGAACCCCCTGATGGTGCTATATAGAACCATGTACAACCAGGGTTGTCCTAGTATGTGATGAGCCATTTATTTATTGGAATGGTTCTTTGAGGTTTGAGTCTATATAGAATCACTGCCTTACTAAAGAACCCTGAAGGAAGCCCTTCGTACGGGTTTACTTACAATCAGGGAAACCTTCCTGACTTAATTAGAATATTGAGATATTATAGTCTAATCTCAGAACCTACATGAGTCGTCTGAGTTTTCTATGTAATGCAGAAGTTGGTAAATCTGGTCACACTGGGCTCGTCCGCAAATTGTCACGTGCAAAATCCCAGGCATTTAAATGAGATTCACAGCGTCAGGCTACGGATCTCGCGTACTTGACTTCTGGTCAGATAGGTTTAGTCTGCAAGCTTTCTCGTTGAGTGAACTTTGACATGCAAATTCGTATCCCAGACCAAAAGCACTGCTTCTCTGGCCTGTGTGACCTGTGACGTGGTCTGTACCTTCTCTGCCCTGTTTGAGCCAACCTGGAGGAAGCGCTGACTGTTCTCATGCGGATTACAAAATGCAAAATGCAATGTAATTATCTTCTCCTCCGGGGTTTGTTAGTAATGTTGATGGCACGTTAGCTGGTTTGTGAAACTGCTGAACCAAAAATGGAGGGGCGTTTACCTCTGGCCCTGCTTGCAGTCGTTCAGTATGGCTGCGGCTGTAAGTGCTCTTAATGTGTTCCTCCATGTTTTAAGCCCAAACCTTATCTTAGAAGTACCATGAAACTTGTCTTTACAGGCATCAGGCAATGTATTCGTAACAATTACATGTAATTGCTTTCTGCAATGCAAACTTTTAGAGGCATTAAACTCTTCAGACATCTGATTCCTATCGCCACCACTGTGAACAATTTACGGCTAAGTTCACACCAACCCGCTCTAAATGACTTTGTTTACATGTAACCCTTTTAATTATGTAGAATTCGTGAAAACTTAATGGAATTTCCCTTTAAGTCAAATTCTAAACATGCCAATGTGTGAGTGCATCCGTACTGGATCACACACAAAAACACACACACACGCACTCGCACACTTCTGTGTAGTGCCTCAGGCGCTGGGTGCGAGGCAGATTTTCTTGTTGGACCTCTTCTTATTCGTGCAATTACTGTCCCATTTCTCTCTGAAAATGCTTAGGCCCCAGAAATGAGGCTGTTTTGCCAAACAGCTGTCAGTCTGAAGCCTCTGAAAACATCTCCGCCACGAAGGCTATTATTTTAACATCGCATTATCGGCACTGTTAACCTAATTAAGCAGGCAGCGTCTTTTCTTCGGGTGCAGGTTGTCATGTTAGTTAATTTATGACCCTGGAACCGTCTTCGTTTTGAACGGGTGATTTACTGCCGCTCCAGATTCTTCACTCAATTAAAAAGAAATACACAAAAAAGAAGGCTTTTAATGAAAGTTTGGCTGTTTTGAGGTGGTGAACAGTAATGCATGTCCTTTTCCCGCAGCGCCGCCTCTCATTTAATGCAGAAGTGCAATAAAACGTGATCCCTGTGCCGCTCCGGATGATACTATCCAGCATATTAGGTTGTTGCACTACACTACACCTCCCACATGACACAGAGAGTGTCTGTTATGTAGCGAAGTGAACAGTGTCTGTTTTTCCTTCTCCAGCCTCATGATGTTATTTCATGGACCGAAGCCCAGAACGGTCTGGGGAGATCGTGTCTGGCCACCTGATCATGCCACTGGGCCAAGAGGCTGATCAGCTGCTATCACAGAAAGGGAAGCCACACGAGTGCATTTAAACCCCCCCTCTTTCCAAATGTCTGATAAAGCCATGACATCATGAAGAAAGCAGTGGGAAATCTTTGCATACTGCTAAAGGTGCTCCTGGTGGGATTTATCATCTACAGCAATGTTTCTCAAGTCTTTGAAGCCCTTATTTTTGCTCTGCTGATATCAGTGACTAATTATTTACAGCATGTTGTGGCTGCCAACACCAATAAGAACAGGTGTACAGTGTAATCTTCATATAGTGCAGTAAAATCAGGGGGCGGATCTGAAATGTTTTAATTGACGCTTCCTCGATTCCTCCTCCAGCTCATGACCCAGAAATCTGTCAAAGTGCACCACGTTTTAGGGCGCATCAATTCTTTACATAGCCTCTGAGGACTCAAGAAGACAGGATGATTCCATAGTTGCACAGAAAATGCATTGATTAGGACTAGTCATAGGCAGGGCCACGGTGCAGTGATTTGGACCAATTGCAGTCAAGGGAACAGGTGACGCGGTGGTTAGGACTCGTCGCGGTCTGGGAAACGTCCCGGAATAAGTGGTGCCACGATTAGGACTAATTGCAGGCAGGGGGAGGGTTTCAGAACCGATGAGGCAGTGGTTAGGACCAATCACAGCCAAGGGAACATGTAGCCCTGTGGTGTTATCCACCATCCTGTCCATTTTCCTGAATCTCAGAAGTCTGCTTACTTCTGTACAGGGCAAATGAGGCAAGTTATCAGATGAACTGGTTCATTTATTCTGCAGTACCAGCTGCTGATGTTGTGCATGGCTACTTAAGGTCACTGAATACCTGGTACAGTAGTAGTAGAAACCAGGCTGTAAGGTCTGGAGGAAAGTGGAAACATCCCACTTGTTATGCGATACCTGTCCCCTAGATATTTTAGGGGACGGAGGGTGAGAATGTAGGTTAGAGGGGGTGACCGCACTCTTGAGTTTATCTGGTGGCCGAAACAGTGGCGTTTTGTGGCCAGTGTATGCAGTTTTGTCCTCCTGCTGCATTCAGGCGTCCAAACACGGCTCTCTGGACAATTAGGACTGAAGCATGAAATCGGACCTTTGGCTGGGCTCCTCTGGCTGAGGAGGGGGAGCGCTTCTCCATGTGCTCGGCCCGATTAGAGCTCAGCAACTGCTCTTGTTAGCGTGAGAAAATGGAAATGGTCATTACCACGGGCCTAAATCTCTGACCTTGCAACGATTTGATTAGCTTTAATTACTATTCTTTAGGAAGTGAGTCAGTACTTTATTCAGTCAGAGATTTAACCATGCTTGATTTGATGAGATCATTGGTTTGGTCGATTCAGAATCTCAATTCTATTACAATATAATACATTATAATCATAGTTTATGATTAGCTCACCACCTACACCACCTTTAAATGTATTTTTACACCCCAGGTTGTTGCGGCCGCACTTGCTGTCCACCCCGACTCCCACAGACACACACCATCTTTCTTTCTCTCTATCTGTCTGCATGCCCAGTACCTCGATGAGGTGGCTGCCCACTTCGTTATCAGCTTTCCCCCCTTCTGGCGCACATCCATCCCGCTCCCTAGCTTGCGGTTACCATGGTTATGCACCGGTGGGGCACATTAGCATGTAGAGAATTCATCAATTGCTCGGGAAAGCCGGAGATGTATGACGGGAGCGCAGCAGGGGAGCGAGGTGCCGACTCGGCGAGTCTGCGCCGCTGTTTCCACACACTGCAGATATTTGGAGGAAAGCAATTACGCTCGCCGCCGCCTTCCCCCTGCGGTCTTTGTTTCAATTCGGGGCTCCCCAGCCTTTGTAGGAACTGTGGGAGCTCACAGGGGTAAAATGTGACTTTTATTCACACATCTTTTTAAAGTGTTTTTTTTTTTTTTAGATCAGGGTCAATTTCTGACCAGTCGACCATTTGCCAAAATAAGTAAAAAAGAACCGTCAACAGAGGCTCTGTAGTGGTAGGGTGTTGTGTTAGCACTACCTTATCGCTGAGCACTTAAAAAGAAACAGGCCGCCGCGTGGTTTACGCCAAGGTTTGTTTTGCTTCGGACCCACCCCACAGAAGAAGCTGAGGCCATGCAAACATTTGAACTGGTTTTTCACAGAGCTCCAGTCTTCGGGTGCAACAAACATTCAATTCATACTTGCGCTAAAGCGGAAATATGCATCGGAATGTGGCCTTAATCAATTCAAGCAAACCAGGTCAATGGCACATCCTGTTTGGGCAATGGAGGGATAAATGTCCGCGACTCGGTCAGACAGCAACAAGAGTTAAACAAACGGCACCAGAAATGGCCCAGCGTGGCACATCTGATACGACTCGTGTTTTTTTTTTGTTTTTTTTTTTTATTCCTGGCACAAAATGGCTACATTCATCGAGCACTCTGTACAGCACCAGCACCATTTGAAGAGTTGAGTTGTGGAAAAAAAAATTGGCTTATGTGCTTTCGCTTCTCTTTTTTTTCTGGAAATGAAAGCCTTGGTGGTTTGGGGTCCCTTGACCTCTCGTCCCGTTAATTACAGCCGAACCATTCCCTTAAGAGGCCTACCCGCCCTGATGTATGCCATGTTTACGTTAAATATGCAAACCGCCTCGCTGGAGGGCCGTTGCTTTTAAAGCGAGCTTTTCCATCCGTTCCGTCCGCATGAACATGTGGCCGTCCATTACCCTTGGGTAGCCTTTTTTGGCAGCGGAATTCACATACATCTTGGTACGGTGCAGGCAAAGCCAGGTGATTGATGAAGGTGTGGAAAAAAAGGGCCCCGTACGTGCGCTGCGCATTAATCTGGGTGGATATTTGGATTATCGTGCCGCGAGAGGACGACGGAACAAAAGCGGGAAGACCCAGCCGTAAGGTGCCGGAGGGCGTTCGCTCTGAGCCACTGCGCCTGGTGTCCAGATGTTTCGTGGCTGTGTCCCTGAAGCCTACTGAAGACCAGGCTTCACCGCACTTTACTGCGGCACCGGCCAGGGGACAGCAGCCCTCCCGGGTCACTGCCGCTCGCATACCAGCCCTTAAATAAAGCATATGCTTGACTGTTTTCTTTGCGCCGAGTTTCTCTTCTACTATTTGTCAGGGGTGGAAGTATCTTTTAGTTTCCCTGTTTCAGTTCCTGTGATGTTCTTCCATGATTCACCAGCTGAGGAACTTGCTCGGATTTCTTCCTTCCTTTTTTTCTGCTTTTTTGTTAACTGTATACAGTAGCCAGCGTGACATTTACCCAAGGTGGTAACCATGGTTACCAGGATTCGGCCTGGGCTCATCCGAAATGTCCTTGTTTAGCAGACGCAACATTTGCCCGCTCGGTTGTGACCTCGGAGACAGACTTGCTTTGTCAAGCAGTGGAAGAGGGTGGATGTGACCCGTGTTATATTTGGTTACAAGATTATTTACCGCTCACACAAACCCTCTCACTGATGTGCTTCCTTTTAAACAAGGTGTGGGTAGGATCATGTGATCTCCAGTGAGGGCCCTCTTCGTTCATTCATCATTTTGCTGTTTTGAATGTCCCTTCAGATACAGTCTAGGTCACGCAGCAGTTTGCATTGCAGATCAGAGCTGTAGGTCACATGAAAGCAGCGAGCAGACGAGAGCAGGGGTCAGTTTAAGACCGTGTCACGGACGAGCCCCTCCCCCCAGTCCCCCTAGACTAGTGTCACATTTCTAAAAGGTGGATCAGCCCCTCCACCTCACATGGAGTTCAGCACATTACAGCCCATTAAGCTGTCTCGCTCTCAATGGGGGCTTTTTTTTGCCAGAGCTCTGATTTATTCCCTTAATCCGGACTCTCCACTACCCTGCAGCACAAACCAACTGCCAGCCCGGGATGCTCGCCACAGCTCTCCCTGCAGTGCGGACCGGCCGGCCGACGTGACTCTGCGAAAGCACAGAGATCGATCCCTGTTATCTGGATAATTGCAGTTTGATCAAATTGCTACATTTCTTGCGATTATGCAGCCGCTCAAGGCCTTCATCTCGTCCAACCCGAAGCCCAGCTTTAATCAGCAGAACCTCCTGCACTGTAATTTCTTGCTGTTTTTATTTTCTTTTACGGCGCTCCACTTATGTCAGACGTCCAGCTGGAGGCAAGGGTTTGGCAGAGTAGTTACGTGTGTTAAATGCAAATGTCGCTCGACACCTGGGGCTGTCTGACTTGTTCAAGTCAAAGAGCATCCGTTTGCCTGTGATTGCAGAGCAGCAAATTGGTAGCACTTGAAACAACAGTAAAGAGATCCACAATAGAACGATTTTAGTTTCTTTTAAACAACTCGAAATGATTTGCATGTTTGCCACCCACGTTCTCACTATGATTGACCTCATAGTTGATCATCGTGTAGGATGATCTTAACAAGGCAAGCTTAGCATGGCTCTTCTGTGAAAGGGTCCCTTTAAGGTTTCTAAGAAAAGAAAATGGAACATAACAGTCCAGTCAAAACAAGCTGGATCAGGTTCGTGAGACTCTTGTTTCAGTGTAGAGCGGAAGTACTCAAGAAACAGGGCCCTGTTTAATTGAATTCTGCTAATTCTGCTATTCCTTCACCTTATAAATGCTTTAATAAACCTGGCTACGCTAAATATCGCCAGAGACCGTGGTACATATGGAAAATACTGCAATATTGTATTTTGTTTACCGCCCAGACCTAATGTTTATGTGTATGTATTGCCACTGGCAGATCCGATCTTTTCACTGACCCACCTTTCCCATATCGGCGCGTCCCTAATGTAATGTTTTAACGCACTGCATTTGTAGATCACGTGGAGCATTCCTGCAAATTGGTAGCACTTGCAACAACAGTGAAGATCCCCGATAGGCCGATTTCATTCGGAAGGTTTGCATGTGTCCCACCCACGTTCTTGGATTGACCTCATAATTGGTCATTGCGTAGGATGATCTTAACAAGGCCGTAGCACCTTGGGGCACGGTTCATGGCCCTCACCGTGAGGTGAAAGCGGCGTTTGCAAATAGCACAATGGGCTTTTGTGACGGATTCTCTCTCCCTCTGACTGTTAGCTCCAGGACAACATGTGACCCCCCTCTACCCCCAACTTGCATTTGGGTCATGTCGTCCAATTTGGGTCTTTTTTTTTTTATGTGTAGCCGCTTGATGTATAGTCTAGGTGGAGTTTCATCCACAAGAGTGCACGTGTGAATGTGTGGCTGACAGGGGCGTGATCTGGGGTTCATGTGCAGTTTGGGATGAGGTTGCAGGACCTCTTCATTAGCCCTTTAACCACAAGGTCGACGTGGTATTTTAAGAATGTTTTCTGCGAAAGTCTTTCACAAGGATTCCATTGTTGCGCTGGAAAATAGCCAGTTATCCTGTTAGGGGATCCTTAGGGCAGACTTTGCAGGATTTTACTGGGCCGCCTTGGCACTTTTTAAAGATGTTAAGGGCGTAACGTAAGGATGTGCTTGGGATGTAGAGAATTGTGTGAGTAATTTGCTAAATTTGACGAGTATTTCAACTGATAGTGTTTATTGAACTCTGGAAAAGCTGAATGTTTAGGTGGCGCTGGACTACTGGATTAAAAAAACAACAACATATATATTAACAATATATTGCCTGTGCCGATACACAGAGACACTGACATTTATATTATTTTTTAGTGGGTGCTTTAGTTTCTTCTAAAAACAGTTTAAAATCTATATCAAATACATATTAAAATATTATGTCAATTACTAAATTAGTAAAAAAAAAATAACAGTCCAGTCAAAACAGGCTGTATCAGTTTTATGAGATTCCCTTTTAGTGTAGAGTTGGTCCATGAAATTTTATTATGCTAATTTACTCACTTTGTTAATGCTAAAAATCGGCTGATGGAAAATATAGCAGTATTGAATTTTTGTTTTTACCGCCCACCCCTGGTAGATATATACATGGAAAATGATGGATCCCTGGATTGGCCCACAATCCCCATATCAGTGCAACCCCCATGGTAGATCATAGTAAAACAAAGGTGTTTAATCAAAATTCAGGAAGGTCCCCCCAGTTAGGGAAAATGTCTTCAGGCCAAGGTCCAGAACATCTGAACATTATGATTCAGTGCCATATCCTGTATACTGAAGTAACCTAGTAGTTATATCAATTATATGTAGTCAACAAATGAATCAATAAATAAAATTACAACAAGTATACGCCGTGTCCATCAACTTACTTCTGTCTAACTTTCTTCTCCGACCACTGTTTGTCATAGCGCTCATCGTGACAGATCTGATTGGCTGAGTAGCGGCATGTGATATTTACAACGCATGTGATCGGTCTGTGAGTTTACTGGGCCACTAATCCTGTACCGTAAAGGCCAGAAAAGTTACATCGGTTAAAATACAAAAACACTCCATCAAAATTAAATAGTTCCCAGGCTCAGAGTCGCTCAGTGGTTTAATGCACTACCGCTATGGCCCGGGGGTCACAAGTTCGAATCCCGAGCCATACCGCTTTCCCATCAGCGGACAGAGTCAGAGAGAGCACAGTGGGTCACGCTTTTTGGGGGGGTAGATGTCTCTCTCTCCCTTCATCACTCTTAAGCAGTGTTGGCTGGCACAGGCGTCTGTTAGCTCGTGCGGCTGTGCTTAGGACCTTAGTGCTTAGCTAGTGCTACGGGTTAATTAGCAGTACCAAATTGGGACCCTGAAATTGGGTCCTCCTATTAGTGACCTGTGATGTAGAGCAGTTAAATACTTGTTGGTGGATGTGGGCAATATTTCATGCTCATGTGCTGATGTGTTAATTAGCCCAGGTGTGGATGAGCAATATCACTTTTTTTTCATTCCTTTAATTCAAGAGTGGATTGGATGTTTGTTGTATCAGCAATCCTGCTGATCCTTCTTAATCTGATTTATGGTCTGAAAGACTGCTATCAGATAATAAGCCACAGAGAAAACAGTTGTTGGCATCAGCCTATAATGATTTCTCAGTGCGTCTCATCATGCTACAGTTAGTTCTCCTGATTTTAATGCTGGGATGTTCTTCAGAATTGACCTCCTCGTTGTAAAAGACTCGGTTTGTGTGTGGTAAATCATTTTAATGCATTCATAAGTAATAATCCCAACATTTATGGTAAAATACTTCACAAAAGGGAGCAGTATTTTTAAATTAGGTTATGATTCACTACCAGGGTGTTTTTGTGTTCACGAATGTGTTTACAGAAAATACAGAGTCCCTAACCAACACGCTGGAACTGGAATTTGGAGTCAAGTCAGTCGGGGTCAAGCCTCAAATCATGTCACTTCAGGTCAGACATGTGCAAGCATTTCTCTCAGTCTCAATGATGATGATGATGATGATGATGACGATAAAGATTAAGGGAGTTATTGAGAAGATCTTACAAGACAAAAACAAACCGAAGCTCAGCTTTCTAGGCTTCCTTCGGTCCTAAACAGGTCACATTTCTGTTGTGCGCTCACTACATTGACTGTTTCACTGACTGAGGTCGCAATCCAATCAGCGTTAGTCTCCCACAGTCGGACAATCCTCTTAAGAGGAGGCTCCTGCTCCCTGACAGGGGCTGGGTTGCCTGGGTAACTCCACGACTCCCTACTCGCCTTTTCGGATATCCTTTTGCTGTCCTTCGTCTTTGTGTGGGGCCGCGGCGTTGTCCCCGTTTGAAATATAACCCCCTTTTCTCTTTTATGGCCCCTCCAGCAGTTGCAGGGTTAATGTTTGGCTGGAGCTGTTGGAGGAGGGAGATTCTGGGAGTGGAGAGGTGGGGGGCTGGCCCACAGCTGTTGTAGTAGGCTGGGTCTGTAGGGGCAGGATGCCTGCTTCACTCTCCCCGGAACAATGGGAGGACATGGAAGCCGCCTCGGATGGCCTGGAGAGACTAGCCTAAGGACAGACCCTTCTCTTCCACAGTGAGAGGGACGGACGCTCTTAGCATCCTAGGACGAGGTTCTGCGCCTGGCCGACAGACGTCTGCTCTGGCAGGGGGCGCATGGGACTCTTTGTGGCATTTTCAGATCCTGCTTCTGTGTTTGGTGCTCGTCTTGCTCTATCGGCTTGCTCGCCGGTCAGTAGGATGCTCTAACTGGACGCGTGAAGGTAAAGATTGAAGGTTGCTGTTGCTGCCTTGTTTCGGCACTTTTTAGCCGTTGCATTTGCATGTTTCAGAGGCTAGATCTGATTAGATTGGCTAGATGGTCAAAGAAAAAATATGTAGACATTCATTTTTTGTCTCACAAATGCAGTGATATCCAGTCTGCCTGAATGGTGTTGCTCATCAGCCTTTGGTTTGGGTGATGAGATGAGAGATTTCAGATCTCTCATCTCATTTTCAGAAATAAATTAAAAGTGCTGTGCTGAGCCCTTCTCTGAAAGGTTGCTGAATGCTTACTAAGCAATGTGAACCCTTTAACCAAAAGCACTGGAGTACCATCCAATTAGCATAACGTCGGGTAGTGGGATATTTCGGGAAGCCGAATATTCCTAGAAGTTTGCCTGTGAAACAAGGAAAAGGCCTTGAAGTGTTTGGGTTTTAAAAGGGGTGATTTGTTTTTGAATTTTCTTTGCTTGGATAAATGGTTTTCATATCCATCTTAACCTTCTAGACCCTATAAAAAGGTTCTTTATAAGTCTATAAGTCTTTTTGCTTAGACACTAGGTGTCTGTGAACATCTGCATCAGCATTTGTCAGGATCCCCCCTGTACTGCAGTCCTACGTACTAAAAACAAAGGAAGTCCTGCATTTCATTCTTATGCTCAACATTCTTAATCATGTTAGAAGGGAACATCCGTTGTTGAATACTACAGGAGAAATCAGGCTTTTTTTTTAAGGCAATTAGATCATTTATCAGTGCAGTTAATGTAAAGGTTAGTAATATGACGATAGATTATCGTATTATAATACATTTAGTGATTATGATGCACAGTATGCTTTTTCTGAACATTGTGGATATCGCCAATGCTGGAAGAACACTGACCAACAGCATTTTGTTACATTTCATTACAACGATTGTAATTAGCACTGTTTAATTAGATGGACTGCAGTGTATTAAAAAAAAAAAGTATTTGGACAGCATTTGAACAGCAGTCTGCCACTGCTGGTGCACTTTGTGTGTGAAAATATCCTGATAAATGCTGTGTGCAGTGAAAATGTCTTTAAATATCGTGATCTGTTTTTTTTTTTTTTTTCATCATATCGCCCACCCCAATGGTAGTGGAGCGTTCATTGTTTGGGGGGGGGGGTGACCTGACTCAGCACAAACGCCATTTACAGCCCAGGTGGGAGCTAATTAATGGGTTAATTCACACCCCACCGTCAGCTAGTTCCTACTTTCTTTCCCCACGTCTCCAGCAGTCCTTGAAAGAGCGAGGTGCTTACTTTGTCTCATCCGCTGCGCCTTTTGGTTATTCCAAGGCCTTTCTGCGAAGTGAAGGATTAAAGTGAAGTTGCCCTTCTGAGAACGAGAGGAGTTGTACCACAGCGTGAAGGACAGTCTGGCTTTATGAGGCTGCTCATGGCTGGTGTGGCTGGCCATGCACACTTTCTGCTTTCAGCTGCAGACTCACTCGCTTAAGCACTCGCGAGGCGAGCAGAACGGAGGGGAAGCAAGTGCTTCGTGTTTTAGGCCTCGCTGATGGGACGTCACGGATGCATTAGCGCTGCGTAAAGTGGGTAATGTGATCTTGAAAGGACGTACAAACCCAGAAATGGAAATTTTTATTAAACTGTGAGAGCCCTGCATTATTGAAGGTTAAATCTAATGCAATATTAAAAGAGAAGAGCCTGCCTCGTGCTATAGAGAATGTTTTATCCCCGGAATAGTTTCCATCAGAAGGAAAAAATAATGTCCCCCGTGGGACCGATGCCATGTCTTTTATGTTTGTTTGCTTTTCTCCTGAGATGGAAAAGAGCAGATGACACCTTTCTGCTAATCCCTTTCATTGTCTGCGGAAAAGGGGACCATCGAGTCTCTCTTCCGAGGCAATTCATCATTTTATCAGCTCATAAATCACACGGAAAAAGATCAATAATCGGGGGGTTCTGGGGGTGTCGCAGGGGCTGTGTGCCCATTGTGCAGGGTGTGAATAATCAGAGGCTGTCTCCACGGACGGGGATTGGCTGCTCCTTAATAACTCCTGGAGTGTGGGGGATGGAGGCTGGGCAGGCAGTGTGGTTGAGGGATCCCAGAGAGAGCCCCACTTCTGTTTGATTGCTGTCTCTCTATTGGCTTTATTCCACCCCTCCCACTACCACCAATTTTCCTTTTTATCTCCTCTTCACTCAGAATCATTATGTGCATTAATTAAGATCTTCCTTTCCGGACTGTACGCTGTGCGCCGCTGACAAAAGAAAGCACTATTTCAGCACTTAAAAGCAAACCCATCTGGATCAGTGGTTCACAACAGCCCCGAATTGTGTAGAATTTAGGAACGTAAAGGTTGACTTGATTGGGTTTTTCTTTAGGAAAGTCATTATTGCATGAATTCTCATTTTCAGTAGTGTATATATATAGGTTTTAGGCACCTGCTCACATTATTTTAAATCATGTCTCTCAACAATAACAGAGTTTTACTGTAGAAGCTCCAGATCCCATCAGAACAGATGCAGGTAAACATAAATCCAGTAAAAATGAACAATAGTTTCTAATTCTGAAGAAATTAGTGGAGATCTTGTGAGCTAGTCTGAAGAGCAAAGCTTGGTTCCAGGTTTCTCCTGGACGCCCCCAGCCAGCTCATGTTCAGTGTGTTCAATTCCATCAGCAGCAGCTCCAGCAGACCTCTGAAGGTGTCCTGTGGTATCTGGCACCAAGACGTCAAGAGCAGCAGATCCTTTAAGTCCTGTAAGTTGTTAGGTTGGGCCTCCACGGGTCGCATCAATGAACCTTACACTGGTTCACTTATTGTCCTTACTTATGGTCGGTACTGACCACTGCACACCGGGAACACCCCACAAGACCTGCCTGATGCTTTTGAGATGTCATCTAGCTACAACGGTTTGGCCCTTTTTGTTCTCAAAGTGTCTTAGATTAGAGTGTCTTATTTTTCCTGCCTTTAACACCTTCATCACCTTCAAAAACTGACTGTTCACTTGCTACCGAATATGCAGATCAGAACCCTTGACGGGTAGATGCTCTATGCAGAAGATAATCAATGTTTTTCACAAATTTATCATGAATGGGCCAATAGAAGTGCTCCAAAATGACTTAGAATAAATATACTTTTCTACATTGACTTCCAATGAAAGTGAAGGTTTTTTCCTAGTCCTGTAGAGTTAAGTAATTGATGGCAAAAAGTTCATACTTTTTTAAATATTAAAATCAATATCCATTTCATCTTCAGAACCCAAACCCATGCTTTAGAATCACCACTTCTGGGTCGATCCTTTTCGACACCCCTAGCAGATGCCAACAGGGGGAAAGCAGTTCTGATTCTCTTTGAGGATCACAGTAGCAGGCAGCAATTTGCAAAGACAGGCTTGTAGGCTTCTCTTTTGTGCAGCACTTGTTTGAGATTCGAACCAAGGATCCTTTCCCCTATCTCTGCTATTTTGGTGATGCGCGGAAAGCTAACAATGATGGAACAGAGACTGTGTTGTTGCCATTATTATCGTGGCTGGGATGCCTGAATGTAGCACAGTGTCCAGATGGACCTTGAAATTAGCTGCCTGTGGCCCTTTTGACTGGAAAGGGGGGTTTAAAGAAAATCAGCATTCTGTGCCACAGTAATCCTCAAACCCCACCATCCTCCTCCCTTGCTGCTCCGTCAGGAACCGACACATTCTGTCTGTCAGTTCCCCTCAATCACGTCTCCAAGTTTGCCAACATTCGGAGAGTGCCGGCCCGCTTTCTCCACGTTGTCATACGAGAGCAGTCGTTCCCGTTTGATGTGTCCAGAAACAGAATGGGGAATAGCCCGCGGCGTCTGACTGTAGCGCTTTGCAAAGCTTTGTGCGAGTGTCGTATTGTAGACAGAAGCTCTGATTTCCAGCCTTAGTCACATTCAGGAGACTTTCCTCTGGCCATCATACCAACATGGTGACTCAGAAGCATAGAGAAATCAGGACAACAAAGTCCCAAACCGTGCCTCCGTCTTCCAGCTTCGAACACCCAACAGTAGTCTCTCTGCAGCAAAGGTTCAATAAATGTACTGCCTTACAGATAAATGAGCTTGGGGGCCCTATTAAGTGTATGCCACAGTGTTTTATGGCTATGTTTACTGCTCAGCATATCGCAGGGATTATGGGGCTAGCAGTGGGGTAGTCTTGCCAAGAATCCTGTTAGCAGTGGAGGCTATAGCCCGCCTTTGTTTTCTCTAGCCGTCTCGTCTCCCTGGTTGTTCAGGTTCTAGCTCGGTGTGAGCTAATCAGGCCAAGCTGAAAAGTATGTCCGCCCAATGAATCACCAGTCGTGGCTTTTCACACCAAAGGTGGTGTGTGCAGACGGTTCAGATTAGACCTATTTGGAAGGTGAGCATGGAGTTCAGGGCCAGATGCAAACTGATGCTAATCTCATTTGGTCATGACAAGAGAAGATTAGCCCTAACAACCCACCCTCCCCTTCATTGGCTGCTGAGGAACGAAGACTTAGTGACTTAGCTCTGTCACATGTGATCGTAGGTGAAAGCAGTGTCCATCAAGACATCTGTTGTTGACAGAGATGCGGTTGCCCAGAATAGCCCAGTATGCAATGTGGAGTGTCTCAGCAAATGGTTAGTCAGTGAGACATTCATGACTGACTGCATTGTCTCGAAAAAAGCAGCAGGCGCTGTAGTAGTTGCTGATGATGATTATTATTGTCTGTCTGAGGTTAGAAATACAGCTGATAATTACGGCAGACAACTCAATGCCCCATTCGAACTGATGTGCTTAGTTTATATCGCAAGATGCTCAGGATAATGCTGCCTTCCTCCTGTGAGCCATTGCGTTGCCCAACATCATCCATCTGCAGAGCCGGAGAGCCAGTTCTAGACCGGCAGTTCCGAGGCGTGCCGTAAGTTTAGAGAAGCTAGATAACTGGGATGTTGGATTTTCCGAGTTCCAAGTAGAACATTTTAACAGGAACGCCTCCACAAGTTGGATTTTCTACTCTGAAAGTCGTGCTAGTCGTCCTAGATGGCCATGCCATACATCAGCAGTAATAAAAGCAGTAGTGTTCTAATGGAGTTATATAATAACTAATAACTGAAAGTTTGGGAGAAGGACCACGCCCAAACTCCTCCCCTCCATTTCTACACACTATAAAACCGTTCCTCTCCCTTCTCGTTCTCGTGATGAAAACGTGCACCCACCACTGCCCCTGCTCCTCCTGATGATCCAATCATACTCAACCTCTACCTGGCAAGAGGGGTCTGGCTTTGGGTCCCATCCGAAGCCAGACCCCCCCAGAACTCCAGCCCAAATTTCTCAGGTTCTTCTCCTTGCCTCAGCTAGTGTGGTCCGCATTCGCAAACTGTTTATTAGTACATCTGTCTATTTGTGTTTCATTAAATCAGTCATACACACAGTACTGTCCAACCTCTATTTGTAGACGTGACCAAACAGCATTTCCATAAATTCATGCATTTGGACAATGCTAATAATGCAAATCTGGGACATAAAAAGTTGTTTAGATTTGGTTTGAAACACTGGAAAACAACTGTCAAACCTGGTAAACTATGATGGGATGGTTTCATGACTGTTTTTGGAAATAAAGCACAAAATAGTGTTTGAATTAGTGCACAATAATCGGAACGGTCCACTTGCAAAATGAAGTGTAAAATGAAAGGCTAGATGGAACAGCATTTTAAAGGCTTTGAATACTTGTGAATCTTTCTTAATGAGTCACCAAACAAAAACAAACCCCAAACACACTATTAATTTTTTTCATAATTTACAATATTTCACAACAATATTTACATTTTATTAATCATAATCCTAAATGTGCTATGTACTAAAGTTCAAACTGCTTCCAATTGGGAAACTCATTAATAGTGTATTGCAGTGATTGCGCAAATTAGCGCAAATCAGCTGTCGATTTATTAGATGTTTTCTGTCAGATTCTCGCAGGCCTTGCATGTTTGTGGCACAAAGTCTACCAAGCTATGCTGCATTTTTGGGATGACTTGTCAAACCATGCCTCCATGGTATGCTAACCTCTTATAACAACTGCATATTTAGCACTAATTTAAAGTACTCCCACACTGGAGCATCATCTTGGGCATCTTTGCTCATTTAGCTTGAGTGGTCATGACTTGCAGAATCATGCCGCTCACATTTGCAGAATCGATACATATTGATAGCACTATTTTTAGCGCTGCTTGTGTATATATTTTTCATATTTTAAATGATAGAAGTTGCCATCAGCTACAGCAAGGTTGTTAATGAAAGTTATAATTATTGTTATCATGCCGTAAATGGTGCATTTCTAGGAATCCGGTCATGTTGGGCACCTAATCTGCATGTCTGGCGTGTTAATAGATAGGCTAAATGGCTTTCTCTCTAGCATTGTATGTCTCTGGAACTGACAAAGTGGATTTAGCTGGATGTCAATTCGTAGTCTTATAGCAACATTCAGAAAGGTTAAAAACGAACCAGTTTGGGTCATTAGCGTATCCCAGAACTTTATTAATTATAATTTAAGCTTCTTCACTTCTCGTCGTTGATACCCATAAAGAATCTACAGACATGAACAAAAAACACATGATAAACAATTGCGTATATATGGGGAGAAGAGTGGTGGTAAGTAACCCATCTATATTTTATTAAGGTTTACTTACCAATTCCAATTCTGCTCTAATCAGCTTTCACATTTTATGGTTTGAAAACTGACCTGTTGGCTAGGCTGTTATTATAGTTACTATCGCAACAGCTGGGCTAACCCAAACCGTCCCAAAAACCTGCTCAGCGCTGTGGAAATAATGCAACAAGCTCAACCCTGCATTCGGGTAGGATAAACAACCCAGCAGCTGGGCTATTGCTAACGCTCATTTTGAACCTTTAAACCATTACCAAGGGGGAATACCTAGTTGTCCAGGGGAATTCCTAAATTTTTTCACCGCCTGCACGCTGTATGTGCAATCTGCTCTTGTACTGCCACTATTATCTCGAACACTTCAATTTTGAGTTCTTAGCCGTTGCCTCAGTAGATTTGGCTTACTCATCCATTAATTTTTCATTGCTCGCCAGTGATTCAGAGATGAAAAGGAAAGATGAGCAAGCCTGATGGCGGCTCTGCATGTGGCGTCTCCAGCGGTCTCCTGAGGGGCAGACTCGGCTTCCTGTGCAGTCTGAACAAACCCAGGGAGACCCACCAGGGTAAAAGACGGACCAAAGGCATCCAGCATGAGCTGCCCCTTTTGTACCATAAACCCTGATGTTTGCAACTGAACAGTCTAAAATATATTCATGATTTTGCAGTTAACAGGATCAGGAGCGTTTACAGCTGTTGGCTTCATTAGCTGTTCTAATTTGACTCGTTTGAAGCCGTTATAAATAATTTGCTCGGAGGTGGTCGTTTAGTTGTTCTGAGAACATGAGCAGCGGCAGCTTTTTGAATTGCAAATGTTCTTCTTTCCTTCTTTTCCTCAGTAAGAGCTTCTTGATCAGCTCCACATTCCTTCAGACTCACAGCGTTGTCTTCTCACAGTGGAAGGTCGGATGGGCCGAAACTCCTGTAGAGTTCTACAGATCTAAAATGAGCATGGGTTTCCTTCTCTTTTTCAAAGATGGAAGCTGTAAGTGCTGTTTATCTGATGGGGCAGTTTTGATGGTCTACCAGGTCATACGAGGTCCACCTTGCTTTTACCTTCTGCAAGTGGATTATAGTGTGTGTGATCTTTTCAGAAATATCCTCTGAAGCATGAACAACTTGTACTTGACTATTTTGACTGGAAACTTAATGTATAATTGTCCAAATCGTCCAAATGTTTGTGGACACCCTTTCTAATGAATGCATTCAGCTCCTTTAAGTTGCACCCATTGCTGACACACACACACACAGCTTGTCTGGTGCCTGTATAGAATAGGTCTCTCTGGGGCAGATAAATACGAACCTGTTGGCACCATGCCTAATGCCAGGCGTGGGCTAGAGGGGTACCAAGGCCTCCCCAGCAGTGAGCTGTGGAGCAGTGGAAGAACTGTTCTCTGGTTGGTGCTCCATCCAATACTTTTGGATGGGATGAGTTGTGGAGTTGAGAGAACGAGGTGGGGTGGTGCTCTTCATCCAACATCCGGACCTTACTAACTCTGGCTCACTAACTCTCACTCTTGTTGCTGAATGCAATCAAATCCTCACAGCAATGCTCCAAGATGTAGTACAAAGCCTTCTTCCCAACAAAAGCAGGATAACATTTTAATATCCTCGATTTCAGAAAAGAAACAGCAGTGATTAAGCGGGTGTCCCAATACTTTTGTCCTTATAGAAGGCTTTAAGGCTTGAAGTTTTAAAGCAGGCTGTTTTTGTCTGAAAGGAACACGAAAACTGACCTGGAATGCTGGCAGGTTTACCCCCGCTAGTAATATCCAGTGCACAATGGTGGTCATATGAAATTGGCATTTAATCTATAAGAAGCGGATTATGCTTAGTTTGCCTTGGGGCCCCAGTGTCTTATTCCCAATAAGCTATTATTCTGGATTCATTACCTAGTGTGTCTCAATGGCTTTCCAGCTCTGTATGAGAGAGGCATTTTTGGCCCCTATTCAACAACAGATACAAAACAGCCACAACCCCTTTGGGTCTGCCAGTACAGAAAAAAAAATCCCATAGCTCTCAGGTCTGGGTGTTTTTTCAGCTTGGTGCTATATATAGTTCATGGACATGTGTAATGTTTGCACAGCTTTTTAAATGGATGACTACTGGCACGGTGCTGTTCCAACTGGTTTGATAAACCCCACTGTATCAGCACTTGAGGGGGGTTTTGTGAGGAAAAGTTCTGGAGCAAAACGTCTGGCTGAAAGCACTCTGTTGGTCTACGAAATGCACAATATTATTTGCTTGTACAGCACTGTGGCTTTGGTATTTCCTTTGGTCTAGCCCCTTTGAAAAAAAAAAAGAATTCACAATTAATAATCAATGTATCCACTGTTGATAATGGGGTTGGTTGTATCCACTTTTTTCATACTGTTGTTGCTACTGTCTCAAAATGTTCTCGAACTCATAAAGTTAGCAGGATTACAATCTGCTCACCACAGAACAAATTGAAGTCTGTCTGACGGCCCATTTATAAACGTTTAGACAAGCGATTGCTTGTTAAAAGGTCAGAAGGCTGAATTCCATGTCCAAGTCCATGGTTTTGGAGCTGTCGCCACTCGCTTGCTAGCCTTTGCTTAACTACCTTGGCTACAACTCCACCTAGTATCGAACAGCCCAGTGCAGCTGCTGATGACTAACTGCTGAGCTACCGACAAAAACAATTGGACAACTAGGATAAACTCTTATATCTGAGAGCACAAAGTCGAGTGAATGGTGTTTTCAACTGTTTTCAGGCACATTTTGTAGACTGGCTTTTCTCTACTCTGTCTTCCTGTCAAGCTCATTGTCATTTCAGTGCGTGACCTCCCCACCCCACCATGTAGCTGTCTTAAAGGCACATAGAAGACTAAAAACGAATTTGTCTGTGTACTGGATAGACACCGAACAGAAATGTAATTAGATCATTTTGAAATACCGTCCTCATATACAGTATTACCGGTATACCGCCCAAGCCTAGTTCATAATGAATCAGGCCAAATAATAGGACTTCTCTTTAGGACTTGAAGAGAAATGACTTCTGCCTTTAACCCATGCAAGCAGTGCACACACACATATACACAGGTGAGCAAACATGCCCAGTTGGCCTGAGATGTAAAGAAGTTTAAGGGCCTTGCTCAGGGGCCCGATATTGGCAGTTTGGTGAACCTGGGTATTAAACCCAATATTCCAGTGCTAACCACAGAATCCCCATTAGAGATGTATGCAACCAGTGGTCTTAATATCTACAACACAATTGTAAAGCCATTTGTCACCATCTGTAAACCTATAGTCCAGATAGATTGCCTTTAATTGTGTAAATGGATTTACTCAGTTCATCCTTACAGCTGTACTGTAAATTTAAACGTCACATCTGCCTTTTTGTCTCCCGAAACTATGAGGCTGAAAGAGCGAATTGACCTTCCTGGCACTGGAGCGCACCAGACAGCCCTGCTCTGTGGCGTGTCCTCCACAGCAAAAGTGGGGCAGTGTTCTCTGACCCACTGCACTCCGTCAAAGCTCTGTGACCCCTAGTGGGCTTTTTGTATTCATCTGTTTTCATAAGAAGAGTATTGGTTCGAACCAGTTCACTGCCATCACAGCCAGGCATAAGACATAATGTAGCACACACACACACACACACACACATACACATCATTAAAGCATCAATTATGAATGAGTGCCACGAACATGCCAATCGATTTTTAGATTTAGTTTTGTAACAGGATAGAGCCTGTGTGCTGGCATTGTCCTGAGTGCAAAGTGAAGGTCAAGGTTATGGTAATGCAATAACAGGAATGGGTGGACTCTGGTGTATAGGGCACCAGAAGGTCAAGAGGAGTCTGAATGGATCCGATTCTTTGTTACGAATGGCGACGTTGCATTGCACGCTGGTTCCACTAGGTAGTGATCGGATTCACTCTGCCTGAGAACAAGAGGCCTGAAGTAATGCGGACATGTTGTAACAAATACCGCTGACAAGTGGGCCTCTTGTTGTAGGAGCTTATATAGGCCATGTGAAACGGGCTCCTGTGCTCTGGTCACTAATGCAGGTTAAGCTGGAGTCATAGGGCTGTGACATGGCCACGATCCACTGGTGTGATTAGAACGCTTAGTTCTGTCTAATCCCCTCTATTAATATGGGGCTGTAGCCAAAGCCTAGGCCATTAGTCCTATCCCACCACTGCACTCCTTACTGTCCCAGGCATAGGCATAACGCACACTGGGACTGGACCAGTCCACTGCCTTTCTGCCAGGTCTGCCAGCAATAGTAAGGAGATGTTTGGATTGCCATGAGAATATTAGCTTAGTTGTGCTGTTTTCTACACTCTGGTTTTAACGAAAGGTCCTATATTGATTTGATTCGGACTTTGGAAACTAGTCTTGAATCCAAATTATTCTCATATTTTCATACGCCATGCTTCTTTCATTGTTCTTAACAATGAGCTATGCTATATCGAGTCCCCTGTATGACACGTCTTATATATTTCTCCCTGCAGGTGAGCATGATGTCGGAGGAGGTCGAGCACAGAGCGCTTGAGGAGGACCTGGAGTCCGAGGAGGGCGACTTGGAATCGTACCTGGAGGAGGAAAGCAGCAGTGAGCTCCTGGAACGTGTCAGGGAGCTACAAGTGAGTCACACTTCTCCACAACCCTACCTCACAGCTCCAGCGTGAAACATTCTACACGCTGGTATCGTCTCAGCATCAGTGTGGTGAATAACGAGCATCCTCTTGTTTTCGGACCAGGCTGAGAACTCTGCCCTTTCCCTAGCCAACGAGAGCCAGAGAGAAGCTTACGAGAGATGCTTGGATGAGGTGAGTTCTGACATTTGTTTGATATCCCTCTTTCAACAGCATTCCTGAAGTCCCAGAAGCTGAAAATCTTTCTACATTCTTCTTTTGATAGGTCGCCAACCATGTTGTCCAGGCCCTACTCAACCAGAAGGTAAAGCCCACTGTGTACATTTGCTTTAGTGTTAGTTGTCCAGATGCAGGTTCTTGTCAGTGAAGTGCTTTGCTGTCATCTTTGGCAGTAATGCTTCAGTGTGTGTTCTTGTTGCAGGATCTTCGGGAGGAGTGCATCAAGCTGAAAATGCGTGTGTTTGATTTGGAGAGGCAGAACAGAACGCTATGTGAACTCCTCCAGGAGAAACTGCACAATCAGTCATGTGTACATCAGCAGGTAAATTAAATCATTTTTTTGAAAACAACTGTGTGTAATAGATCAATCCCAGTCCAGACATAATTGTGTTTTGTTGTAAGCATTCCTCAAAGACTGTATTTGTACAAGTCGTACTATTTTCTTGCTGGTTGCATTTGTTTTGCACAACAAATTAAAGACAATTTGCGCTTTCCTGTTTACTTGGGTGGTGGGTGAGTTTTTTCCCTTCTGAGGTAGAACGGAAAAGATAAGAGAATCAGATATGTGTTTCATAGATAAAAAAATATGCTGCTGATTTACTGAATGCTAGGTCACGTATGAGGAGAACATAATGCAGCGCGGAACCTCTAACCCCTCTGTTTACCTTGAATTCAGACTGGGTCCTGCTTGGAACACATTGCTGAGCTACAGCACAGTGACGCAAGCAAACTTCTTGAGACCCAGAGGAATGCACAAGCCAAGGTAAAAACAATGCTCTGAGAATATCTGCAGTGCTTGACCTTTAGGTGTATGCATGTAGAGCAACAGACAACATACTAAAATGCATTTGTAGTGGAGTCAGAATGTAATTACATTGTAAATAAATATGTGGTGCTGTGTATTTATGTATTTATGTCTAATATATAGCGTTTGATTTACTCGATAGGGAAATGGAGAGTGTGCACAAAACTGTTTTCCTGAGACCCAAAGCTCCACCACCTCGATGGACGCCTTATCTCCGTTTTTGAAAAAGAAAGCACACATTCTGGAGGTCCTTCGCAAGCTCGAGGAAACTGATCCTCTGCGCTACCATCGTTCCTCTGGCATATCTTCCCTCTGTGAATACAGCCAGGCGCTGGTCTCCAAGGACAGCGTATTAGCCTGCCGAGACAACTCGCCCAGGTGTAACGTGACGAAAACGCACTGTCCGCATTCCTGTCCAGACGTTTGCACGCATCAGCATTTGAATGGAGGAGAGCACAATAGTGTAAAGTGTGGAAGCTGTAACACGTGCCTGATGCTCTCCAACAAGGACTCGATCAGTCTAGCCAACAGTAGCCACAATTGCTGCACTTCAAACGCCATTACTCTCGACAACCTCAACTTGGCTCCACCCGAATTCCACAAGAACCAAGACTTGCAGAGCCTTGTGAAGCCTGCCGCAGGTACTAGTGAACTCCTAGCCAACAGAAAATCTGCAGATGCGTCTGTTCCTCCAGCGGAACAAGGTCTTGACCCGTCCAGTGAACTTGCGCCAACAGAAGCTCCAGACTCCTACCTTAACTTGGCAGTGGCGGAAAGAGACCATAGCAGAGTTCCTGATTATACACCAGCCAATTCCCTTGCACTGACGGAGAGAGAGACGAGAGACAAAAATAGAATGTCCGACGTTCTGGTGGACTCCCAGTTATCGAAAAGGTCAAGTAGCAGTGTCTGTGATGAACAGATTAGTGATGAGAGTACAAATAATGCGAGTCTGCTGGAAAAGGACTACAAGCACTTAAACACTGTTGCAGCACAGAAGCTTGAGAAGGTCACAGGAGGTGAAGAGGTCTTGCAGAAGGAAGACACCGATGCCCACAGAGTTCTGCCCACCACCCCAAAGCTGCCTGCTCTCAGTTTGAAGGATAACTTGCAGGACAAGTACTGTGAGTTGGAAAGCGGTGAACCTGTCCATAAAGGGTTGCTGTTTTCTCCCAATGAAAACCATACTGCCTCAAGAGTGCTGGATGACATATGTGCACCTGTGAAAGAAGAAAGCACCCCCCAAGAGCTTCAGGCTGAACGATCCAAACTTGTGAGTCCAAACCAAGTGTCATGCCTGAGAGAAGTCAAAGCCTCTCCTTCAAAGCTGCTCAAGTTCCTGAAGATTCCAACCCTTGGCGAGCGTGCACCAGCAGCCAGTGCCCCCCGTCTCAGCCCTCAGCTAACACGCAGCTCAAAGATCCCTTGTCGTAGCAACAACTATGAGGTACACCATTCACCTGTTGCTGTCCGCAAGGCAACTACAACAGAAAGACAAAAACAGCCTCCTTGTCCCAAATCAGAGCCCTACCCTTCCACGCATTCTGCACCGACCTCTCCACCCCAGCCTGACGATCCCCCTCCAGTGGTGCCAAAGGAACTTAACTGTGGCATCCCTAAATCCAGTCGAAGTGGCAAGCCTACACAAATCGCTCCTCCTCAAAAGAACACTCAGAAAATACCACACTATGAAAATGTCTCTGATCTTTCCCACACAAGTGCTTCGGACATTTCCCAGGTTCTTGGAGAGGTGAGCACGGCACTCCGTTACGTCAGCTCCAATACTGAAAGAGTCAAAGGAAAGCTTGGAAACTTTGGTGCGGAGAGGCCCACGAGTCTCAAGTCACAAAAAGACGCTTCTCTTGGCTCTGATTCCTCAGACCAAGAAGAGAGCTCCGACAGCCCTGTGTGGCACAAGCATGGCAACCATCGCAGTTTGCCCAGTCAGTCATCTTCCCAGAAGTCACAGTCGAGTGGCATTAGCATGAGGTCCAGAAGCCAAGAGAAAAATGAGGTGGCAAAAGAACCCTCACAAACTGCAGGATCACCTGTCAAACGAAATGATCCGCCACCCATTCCCAAGAAGACGGGCTTGGGTAGACAGTCGGGTGAATCCAGCCATTCCTTTAAAGAAAGGCTGGCTGCGCTTGGCAAGCTGAGGAACCCAGAGGAACCATCAGCTTATTCCCAGCCAACTGAGAAAAGGGAAGTGCAATCCACTGCGAGTGTGCTTCCGCGAACCAGTGACAAAAGCAAAACTGCTGATAGGAACTCGGATTGTAAAACCGGAGAACATAGACTGTCAAAAAATGCAGATTCTGGCGACGAAAAGTCCTTTGTCTCAGGCCATATGGATGACGCCATTGCAAAACAACAACAAGGTCAGTTTCAGCTTGCTGACCAAGGAATTAGATCTCTCCCTGCAGGCTCTGTAATCTCTAAACTGGAAAGCGAGTCCTCTAGATTGTCCCCTGCAAAGCCAGAAAGCCCCAAGTCCAAAATGCCTCCACCATCTGCCAATTTAGAGACTGCTCAAGCTTTGCGTAGCTATGTTAAAAGTGCAACACCACACAGTCTTTCATATGGTGGGAAAAATGTATCCAGCACCCACAGTAGCAGCCCCAACAAGATTCCTCTGAAATCCCCAACTAAAACTGTGCCGCCATCTTTGAACAGAGAAAGCAAGCCCACTCAAGAGATTCCAAGGTACTTGTCCAAATCTGAGGACAGGAGCCAACTCCGTAGCGGTAAGAAGAAGAACTCCTTTGGGGAGAGCCTTCCTCCTCCCCCACCAAGACCAGTGGAGTCCGCTGAAGAAAAGAGGCACTCTGCACCCAGCCCTCAGTCCTCCATCGAGCAGAAAGTCATGAAGGGCATTGAGGAAAATATGCTGAAGCTTCAAGAACAGGACAAAGGTCAAGTAGCCGAAGTCAAACAGAAGGCTTCCAACGGTATCGCCAGTTGGTTTGGCTTGCGGAAGAGCAAGCTTCCGGCCCTCAGTCGGAAACCTGAGCCGTCAAAAGGCAAGGATGATAAGAGGGAGTGGAAATTGAATATATCCTCGGTTGGGAAGGATTCCAAAGCGGCTAAAAAACCAGAAAGCGAGAGTTTAAACATATCCATGCTGATGGAGAAAGCAGAGGGGCTGCACAAAGCCCTTGAAGAGGAACGGGCGTATGTGAATGGGGTTGCCTTGGACCGACAAGGAAAGGGACATTCCTGTGAGGTGGTGATGGACCAGGCCCAAGGACAGCTGTCTGTTATGTACAGGGGAATGCCATCAGATAACTTCATGCAGCAGCTGCTCAACCGGTAAGTGTGATTTATCACTATTTTCCCATTACATCTCTCTCACTGACTCATGCATTCACACACCTGCACACTGCTAAGTGATTAGTCATATTGAAGGAACCTTCAAACCCTGTTGACCAATAATGTTTTTTTTTCTGTTGCCCCAAAAGGGTGGATGGAAAGGATGCTGGAGGTGTCAGCGTGGCTCATCGACGCCTCTCATTCGACTGTAAATCCAGACCTGTCTTTAGCCACCACAGCACTGCTGTTGTTAGTCAGACCAGAAGTAGTGAGGACATGGAAAGGGTAAAGTTATATGTACTTTGTGTTCATCCCCTCTTTTAGAGTCTACCTCAAAGGCTACTGTTAAATAATACGCTGATGTGTGTGATGTATCATAGGGCTCTGCTTTAATGAGCAAAGTGGATGGCGTATCGGATGAGAACCTGGCTGATTCCATTCACCATGAGCGTTTTGCAGGTAGGGCTTGCGACTAATGCCATGATTAGAATCACACCCTTCAAGATGTGAGTCCACACATCAACATGATGGATCAGGTTAGCACATTGCCTTACAAACATGCCTGGACCAGTTTGTGCAGTCTGTGTTGAGTAAGCTTTCCACCTGCAAGCATTTATTGCTGCAGTTCTGACAGTGGATCTCGCCCTCTCAGCAGTGACTTTGCACTTTACATATGCCTAGGCTGCTGACTATTTGGCTTACGGAATATGCTGAAGAAGGACTTGTATAGAAAATGTTATTAGCGTATCTCATGTAGGTGCATATTTAGATCCTATTTAATTTATTATTTAAACTCATTTTTACATCATATTTTTTTTATTTTTAATGTTAAACATACATCAAGCAGTCACCAGTATCATCATCTGTGATCACCCATCATCTAATGTGCTGCATTTTTGTATTCGGCCCTGTAACAGGCTCTGGAATCTCTACACACACGCTGGACAGTGGTATCGGCACGTTTCCTCTTCCCGACTATAGCGCAAATGCTGGGTGCAAAAGTATTCCCAAAGGGAAGGCCCAAGGGGATAACGATCCTTCCCTACCCCAGGGAAGACATGGCTCAGGGATGAAAATTCCCCATAAGGCTTGGACTCTGGAGAGAGAGCTGTCCTCTTTGGAGGAAGACTACATCATGGGTCAGGAGGTGGATAGCGCCACACTGGAAGGCAAGATTGCACCTAATCAAGTTGCCGACATGAGGCATGAAGGTACGGCTCCAGACTTGTGTCGTTCCTTTATTTGTGGCTTTTCTTTTACCCTGCTTGGGGAATTTGGAGTGGACCTGATGGACCATCAGTGCCCTGCTGACCAGTAATCAGCTTATTAATGACTTCATGCTGGTGCTGGAGTGCCAAACCTGTTATTAACACAACTCTGCCTTAACCTTGAAACTATTTATATTTCTGTGAATAGCACTTCAGATTTAAGTTGACAATAACTTGATAGATTTGTATCAAAGAGATTCAGCATAAGAGTTTATTACTTATTTCTGGTCTTCTCCACGTCTCTATTTAACTGTGTGGTACTTTTTTTTAAAATGCTTTTAGGCTCTGACGTCTGTGGAGCACCGATGAGGTCTGGGCCCACAAAGAACTGGACTTTTCCCAACCTGAAAGGATCTACAGAGTCATCAGATGTTTATCTTGGAGTAGGTGAGGGCTTAGAACCAGTAACCCAGAAGAGCTCATTTAGGAGGGTGAGTCTGTTTTCTCACACTCGGCCCAGGACCAAGTTAAACAAGCCATTCTCAGCAGTATCGTTTGCGGGCTTGAATTGAAGCTTTAAAAACCTTACAAGGTTTGTAGAGATGGTTCAATAAGTTTTTTTTCTGATTCTGATCCTGATATAAACACTTCTACTCTTTTCAACCCAGTATCGGTATCTGTTGATACTGGTATACCATCTCTGAAGGTCTGCCAAATTCAAGTTTAAGGTTATAGTTCAGACAGTCAAGACAGGCCGGTTTTGTACTGGAGCTATGTAGCTAAAAAGCATAGTATTAGCCAGAGCACTCCGACCTCCGACTCCGAACGCGAACAAACACAGATGTTGGGTTGGTGTGCCACAGCTGTTTTCGTTTTGGACGAAGATAACTTACTTATTGCCGAAAACCTCAAAGTAGACTTTAATTGCTCCCCTGAGGAGATAATAAGAGTCCTATTATTGGAGTTTGCCATCTTATATGAGGTGATGCTATCCTTTTTAAAAAGCTGGTGGTGCTGCTTCGGTGCAAACTGTGAGAAGATAAACCCAGGTTTGTCTTCATTTTCTAGTTTTTCTTTAGTGATTTTTAAAATCCACTGGAGGAGCTCTAATACAGTCTCAGAGATGCTAAATACAGTGTACAGCAGCAGACAAACACTCTTTTTCCTGTAGACGTGAGCTGACATCTACACACAGATATGAATCTGGACGGGTCTAAGCTTATCAGACGATCGGGAATAAACTTGCAGAGGAGCCCCTGTGAAACAGAGAATTACCCCAGGACACCATGTTAATTCAATTCTGTCGGAATAGGGCTTAAAATATACCCCATCATTCCCCATTTTTCTAATAAGTCATAATTTAGTCGGCTGTCTCTTAACTTAAGAGTTATAAGGACCAATTAGCATCATTCAAACTGCATGACTAAATAATCAAACTCAGACTTATGTGGTTTCTCCCACCATTTGAGACATTGTTCTATATAGGAATGGACAAAAATCTGGATCAGATTGATTTCAGAAGGTCTTCTACTGTTCTTAGCAATGCAACCTACTTGTCGCCACTTTATGCTAGCACTTTGTGCATGTTGGAGAGTTGGTTAGTTATGCTGTAAAAACTTACAAATATTCTGCTTCTTTGATGACATATTTATGCTAATTAAAATTTAAATGTAATTTATGCCTCTTTTCCAGCGCACCAGGACTAGCGATGCCGCCATCAGCCGTGAAGGTGAGCCCAGAAACCTCTCCCAAGCGGCTCATGCTCGCAGAGGCAAACCCCACGCTCCCATCAACCCGGACGCAGTAAGGGATCCTGGTCTGGAGCTGGTGAGAGAGAGGCCTGATGATGCTCTCTCGCCCGGCCACCCCCAGGTCCTCGAAACCCCTGAGTCCCTCAGCGACTCCCTCTATGACAGCTTGTCCTCTTGTGGCAGTCAAGGCTGAGAAAAAACTGGTAATTGAGGACAAGGGGGCTGTTGACTAACTATCAGGTACCAACCTTTTCTATACCCTGATGCTAGTGATGCAGGACATTTGTAGTTTTTTTTTTTTTTACATTAAAAACTTACTCACAGGACATTCCCGTTTTGGCACCAAAATATTCCCAATCAGTATCGTTCCTGCAGACAAATTTCACCTTTCTATCTGAGAATTCCTGTCGGACAGAACCTAAGTGAGTGGACGTGTTAGCGGTGGACACCTGTGACTCAACATATTTCTACACGCTCTAAACATTGTCATCAACAACATTGTTATTCCCTCATTCCTTCTCAGTTTCAAGTAGTAGCTAAGTAGACATCAGCCATCATTCCGTCACTGAAGCAACTTTGCTGATTGAAAACCTATCCGAGTCTTCCAGGTTATTGTTTTTGTTTTTCTCTCCGAATGTTCTTGTGTTGTCTCTACATGTACATCTGTGCACATCTTTTGTTAACATAGTTGTGTAAAGTTATTGCAAAGTGAAGTGTTTATGTATGTGGTTTCATAATTTAATATGCATATTTTATGTAAAACGTTAAAGAGAGAAAGAAAGAAAGAAAAAAAACAAAACGTGCATTTGTACACAATTTGCATCGGACGTTGACTCCCATCGATTCCATCATATGTTACGTGGCAAAAGCGTGTAGCAATAATGAAAGTACTATCCATGCGAGATAGAGCTACAGTGTTTTACAGTGAATTTTACTATTTATTTATTTTTTTTCTTTTTGCAGACATGTGGTAAGACAAGACCACATCTTAATGGTTACTTTCTTTGTTCCTTGTCAATCTATTTACTGTGCCTGGCTATGTATGTATGTATGTATGTATGTGTGTCACTATGAAGTTTTCTTTTAGCATTGTTTTTAGGGGGCTGTCTCACATAGCATGATTTCTCAGTTAATTTAATTGATCCAAAAGTGAAAAATGTCTGAGAAGGTGAGTTTTCCATCATAATTACAGGAATTGTCTGGTGAAAAAACAAACGTACACCAGTTTTCCACTTAAGCCACATTTGGCTAGTATGGCCCACACCCTGGAAGGCTGTCATGTGAAGCTTACAAAGGTTGAATGTGTGGCCATGTGAGAATAAGGTAGGCATGGGCTTTGAGGGCTTCCCAGATGGGCCCCATCTACATCCCACCTTATTCTCACATAGGTCCCATCTAGGCCCCTTAAGGAGTGTACAACCCAAATGGGCATGTTCAACATCTCCTGGTCCCATCACTGACCCTGGTGGCCATTCATTTGTGGGGTCAGCGTGGAACCTGTGGAACTTTCTGTTGCCCAGTTGGGCTACCAGAACTGGCCCTACATGGCCATGTTATCTGGAAGTAGACTTGAGGCAGAGGAGTTGAGGGCAGCTTCATGGTAGGAGTGTGGGAAGTCAGTCAAGGTGGTGTTTGTTAGCGATAGCATCCGTTGCATCTGGAAGAAGTGAAAAAATTTTCCCACCAACCGTTCCTTTAGGTCGTCTCTTAGAGTCGTCGATAACTGAGAAACCTAGCTTTGAGAAATGCCTCCTACGTCCATATAGTAAAAGTTCTGTTCTAGTGAAGCTTCTCTGTGACCACTGACCTCATTCTATATTGCAAATGGTTGTTCCTTCCCACTTTAAAGCACCACCATAAACACAGTTCCCACGTTTTCCAAGACGTCACCCTTTGTAGACACTGCACAGTTTTGGATCCCGCCCAGTAAGGAGTTTTGTAAACATTGTGGTGACCACACTTTTGTACTCTTCCAGTACAAACGAAAGCCACCTCTGACATTGTGACATGGGTCTTATTGACTGTCCTGTGGTGGACGAGGCAAAAAAAAGACATTTCTTATTGCTGGCATTTTCAGTCAGGAATCTGATGAGTGCTTTGTACAATTAGCGCAGAACTGTTTTTTGGATCTCTGCTTGTAAACTGTGACCACATCACTTTATCTTCAGATGTAAAGGGTTCTAAAGTGGGACGCTTAACTGTACAGAATTTCTTGAGGTTCGGGCTCAGTGGAGATTTTTCTCACACGTATTTTTCCATTCCCTTGTTTGTTTGTTTTAACCAGGCCCTTGTAAAAAAAGAACAAGCAAACGAAAAAGAACTTTTTTATGTGAAAAAGACTGTTAACCTCGTAGATGTCTTTAACATCACATTGTAAAGCATGCCACCAAGCGTTCTCTCTTCATCACAATGACTTCATTCAATGCTCTGAGATGTCTGTGGTCTTGTGTATCAGTTCTCCTATGTTGCCTGTAGAACTTGCACCGTTTATGTTCATGGTTTATTTTGTTGCAATTGTCAGGAATATTTTATATTAGTTTGCTATGTTTACAAAAGAATTTATGATGAAGCTGTTAATATATCTGTAAACTGTTTTTTTTATATTAAGGTGCTATCCAGATGTTTTTCACTCATCTTTACAAAAGCCATAAATGTTTTTTTTTCCATAATCATCTTTCTAAGCAGTTGCCATCGCTCATGCAACTAAATAAAATCTTTTTATGAATGGGTTCTTTTGGCTTCAAAATAAAACATCAGTCAGAATCCGTCACAAATGTAGTGTAAAATCTTAACATCAGTAACCACATAGTAACAGAAGTGCTAACAGTAAGGACAGGATTTGGATGGCAAATTACCCAATCCTCATTCATGTAAACTTGCACTGTGTCCTTCGACACGTGACGCCGAAACCTGTTCGAAAAGGGGTGGTGGCTGCCTTCACATGTTTCGGAGGACACTGTGCTTGTACTCCCTTAAAAATAAAGGTTTGCTTGAGCAAAGAACCATGTTTACAACAGAGATGTTTTCACTGGATGTAAAGGTCTTTCTCACTCATACATCTCTATTATAGACATGGTTCTTTAAGGAACCAGTAGTGGTTATTCTATAGCATTGCTCAAAGAGTGTAGCAATGGGTGACTATGGCCCCCTTGCCTTTTGGACCCTTCAGTCAAATGGCGTCCTTCGCCCACTATGATTGTTTTGCTGTGCTACAACTGACTGGTGTGCTCGCTCATTTAAACATGCAGCAAACCCTGGTCACATGGCATCTGTGACGTCCCGGGCCGAGTTCATTCCAAAGGGGAAGGACAAGAAATCGAGGGTACAGAGGGTACAGTGAGAGCTACAGAGAAATCGACACTCCACATTGGAGCAGTTCACCGCTATAATGAACACCTTCTGTCACCTGACACAGTCCATGCCATGATGTCTCACTAATGTCATCTGCATTAGATGCTTTAATGCAGTGAACACTGAATTATTAGCAAATTAACGGCAGGCCTTAAATCAGCCATTACTTATTTGTGCTGTAAATATATCATATGGGAATTGGGAATTGTTTTTCTGAAATGCTGCTAGGGTTGCCACCTGTCTGGTTTTCAGGATACCTATCCGGGGGTCCGGTTTTGAATGTCAAGGTGGGGAAACAAACTGTTCAGAGGGTTGAAGACAATTTGATTGAAAACACACTTTGCCACCAGACCAGGAGAACCTCATCGCATCATCTGAGTGAAGCTATGGTGGTGAACCACAGTGAAGAACAGCTTCGCCACAACATGACAGACAACATAATAAATATAGTATTAACTCATCAAAATCGCCATAATCTCATTTGAAAAAATAAAAAAAACAGATAATGAACTTTGCTTACCTTATTAATACAGTGCCAGGGTCCCCTTGTTTTTGCAAATACTGGAGCTAATGCTAGTTTCTCTCTTTACTCCAGTGACTATTTAATGTTTTTAATAGTTGCACTGAGCTGGAATACGACACTGACAGGTGAGAAACAGTAGAAAGGGGATTTAGGGGCTTTTCTGCTGTGTTTTTATTAAACTGGTATTTTTCCATGTCTTTATGCAAACACCTCAACAGCTGGTAGTATGACACACAAAGCTTCCAATCATGTGTCAGAGGGTGCGCATTGGCGTCACGTTCATGCTGGACCACACCCCCTTTAGTTGCAAAGCATTCTGCAGCACAGCTGTTTATTAGGGACAACTGCCAACATTTCATGTGGAATCATGTGGGAATAAAGACAAATATCTCAAATTAAAGACAGCTGAACTCCAGCAATCCAAATCCCACCCATTTAGAGGACAAAGCCTTAATATCTGAGAGCACAGAGTCGAGTGAATGGTCTTACGAGTGTTTTCCACTGTTTTCAGGCTCATTTAGTAAACTGCTTCATCCAGGTTTGTTGGCTTTCTCTTACTTGAACTTAGCATGTCGCTAAACTTGCAGCCACAGTGGGCTTGTTTTCCCCCACCTGTTTTCGGAGCGTGACTTCAGACCACTCCGGGAGCTCCCAAATGTGTCGGTGCTGGGATTCTAGTCGTTTCTGCAAACTTCAGTAAACACATTAGTTTCTCGGCTCTTGAGCTTTCAGGATTCTGTAAAAGCAGGGCTCTGACATCCTGCTGAATCAGTATACACTGTTTATATATGCTACAGAACAAAAATGTAATGTTTTAAAGAGAATGGGGTGCGAGTTTTATTATTTTTATTATTTATTTATTTATTTAGTTAGTTAGTTAGTCTGTAAGTGTGTTTGGGGCTAGGGTTGGGGTTAGGGTTAGAGGTGTGCGGATCTGGCCTAATAATATGTTAAACCTCTAGAAACTCTTAATTACACCACATGTTTACTAACACTAGGCAGTGTATAGCAGTGTATGCACAGTGGAACAGGCACACTAACAGTACTGTTATTAGAAGGTCTCTGTGTGATGAGTTGCCAAAAACATAGCTAATCCCCATCCACAGCTAATTAATGCAACACTCCTAGCAGATATTTGGCAACCGTTAAAACCCTGTTGAAAATACGAGTGCGCTGCAGAGGGAACACGACACCCGCTGTTCCCCTTCAGCATGTTGAGCTTGCATCAGTAGCAAGGCCTGCTTCTCAGCTAGAGCTTGCTCTGGATGATCTATTCAGCATACAGCCATAAATCAACAATTACATAAGCACTGATCAGCCATAACATTAGCACCACCGACAGGTGACGTGAAAACCATTGATTATCTTCATCCACAGTGGCGTCTATCTGTCAAGGGATCTACATATTGGGCAGCAAGTGAACAGTCAGCTCTTGAAGGTGTTGAAGGTGATGAAGGTGTGAAAGGCAGGAAAAATGGGCAAGCGTAAAGATCTGAGCCACTCTGTGATGGCTAGACAACTAGAGGATCTCCAAAACACCAAGCAGGTCTTGTGGGGTGTTCCCAGTATGCAGGGGTCAGTATCTACCAAAAGGACAACCAGTGAACTGGCATCAGGGTCATGGGCACCTAAGGCTCATTGACGTGATCCATGGAGGCCCCACCTCACAGGCCTTCAAGGATCTGCTGCTCTTAATGTCTTGGAACCAGAACCCACAGGACATCACAAGGTCTTGTGGAGGCCATGCCTCGAATGGTCTGTTGTGGCGACACAAGGGGGACCTACTTAATATTGGGCAGGTGGTGCTAATGTTATGACCAATCAGTGTGCAGCTTTTATATAATCTTTCTTTTTTTAATTATATATTGCTGTTAATTTATATATTATGTAAGAATTATTTATGATAATTCATGATTAAATTATCACACTGATGTTGCAGGTTTTCATAACTCAAGTATGCATCCCATGATACACTGGGCTTTAAAGGGTTAACTGGGTTGTCATACATCCAGACAACACGGTCCCGTTCTGACACTACACACATTTGAAACTGATATACCCTATATGTCCAAATGTTTGTGGACACTTCTAATGAATGCACTGAGCTACTTTAAGTTGCATCCATTGCTAACATAGATGTGCACATGCAAACACACACACAGAGCTTAGTACTGCCAATAGAATAGGACTCTCTGGAGTAGATACACATGAACCTATTGGTATCATGCCAAATGTCAGGTGTGGGCTAGAGGCATATAAAGCCCCCCCCAGTATTGAGCTGTGGAGCAGTGGAACTGTGTTCTCTGAATGATGGTTGGTGGTTTATCCAATACTTCTAGGGTGAGTTGGGGAGTTGGAGATGAGCTTGGGTGGTGATCATGCAATCAAATCCTCACAGCAGTGCTTCAGAAGCTAGTAGAAAGCCTTGTCTTGACATATCCAGTGCACACACTCTGAATTACATTAAATACAGCAATACACACATTTGAAACTGCTACACATCTGCCACATCTGGATTCAACACCTCAGGATAAACAAAAGGCAGTCTTTGTGCAAAAGTCTGGACACCCCTGTTCAAACGTTTTGCGTAAATCATCTACAGGAAACATGGAATGTGACACTGTTGTGAATGCAAAGCTCCTTATGGACCTGGCTTGCGACTCATTCACTTGCACCTAGCAAACCTGTCCACAAGGGGGTGCTATTGGTACTTGAATGGCTTTCATTGAATGTGAACGACCAGATGGACATTACACTTATATACTTATATTAGACAATTTCCACACTTTTCCACATACAAGGAATTGGTTCGGTGAGTGCACACGTGTACCATATGGTAACATAGTAAACAGACTAGACAAGGACACAGGCGTCAGACGAGTGTTTCAGATTACAATTTCACATTTATTTCTATAGCGCTTTACACAACAAACACAAAACAGCTTCCCTGAGATCTTGGTCCAAGCCTGCTTTGAGTTGTCCAAGGGTGACAGTGTCAAGAAAAAACTCCCTCAGATGGAGAGGAAGAAACCTTGAGTGCAACCAAGACTCTATCCTCCTCCTATTAAAATTAGAGGACTATAAATCATGTGAATGCACAGATCTGAGCATTTATGGTACAGAATGAGAGAGTCAGTGGTGGTTGTACAGTGATGTTATGAAATATCACAAATCTGGGAGGAGGAACACCCCTGAAGCCCCTCCGCACAATCTAACATCCTATAGATACCATCTCCACCTTGTTCATGTGTCCATGACAAAGTTGGCCTGACCTAGCGAAGTTTGAAGTGCAAGGTGTCCACTGCGGTTGATAAGGGCCACAGCTCTTGGGGGGAAAAGTCGTGATGTTCTCATTGTTATTCTAAAATGTGGAATACAGTGAAAAGAAAAGAGGAAAAGGCTCCTGGCTAGGTGGGTAGTGTCCAAACGTTTGACAGGCGATGTACTGCATTGGCCTGTTTATATGCCTACCACCACGTGCAGTGCTGTGTGTATACCACCGCTGTCAGGCAAAAAACTCTCCATTTTTGTCGTTTTTCACTTTCTGACATAATGTGAATCTTTGTCAGTTGTTCTTTAAATTGTGTCCTAATTTTATGATGAAAGGACCAATTAGAAAAGTTCCAAAATGACTTGGACTGAACTCTTTTTACACTGACTTCCATTGAAAGTTTTTTCCTTCTGTGAAGCTGCCATTTGGGAGATGCAAGGTGTTTGCAGACAACGACAACATGCATGTTTGGGATAGGCTCAGACTGTCTGGAATGTCTGGGAGTGAGTAGCTGGTCAAGCCGCCCCACCTCCTCAAACTCCTCAAACACTGGGGTCAAGTGAAGCCACGCAGGATTGTCATGTCATCAAACAAAGACACTGGAACCTGCCAGAAACACAGAGATAAACAAGCTTAATAGTCTCTTTCTGTGGGAATGACCGTCAACGCTGGCGAGTATTTAGTCACATCTGTAGTTCAGAGAGTAACGTGAAAATAGTCAACCTGCTAAGATGTTTCACCACGTTAAAGGGGCAGTCTCATACCTTATGTTTTTACAGACGCCAGGCTCCCAACTCAGTACAAAAGTATGTTTTGACACTATGCAATATGTACTCATGCTCAAACAACAATATATATATATATATATATATTGTTGTTTGAGCAGGGGTACATATTGCACAGTAAACATATATATATAGTTCACAAAAACATACTGTAAAAACATAAGGTTAACATGGTGAAACATCTTAGCAGGTTGACTATTTTCATCTTAGCAGGTTGACTGTGCAATATGTAGACCTACTCAAACAACAATATATATATATATGTATATATAACAATATTTTGTTGTTTGAGCAGGGGTGCATATTGCACAGTGAACACAATGAAAAAATTACAATTACATAAAAAAAACAACACACACACACCTCTATTCCCCCACCTCATACCCCTCATGGGGTCTTCCAACTAGGTCGTAATACTATTTGATCTGATGCAGCATTGCCTTTATTTCTTGATATTTTCCAGGTACTGTAAAAAAGGATGCCAAATCTGATGAAATTGGCTACGTCTGTTATTTAGAGTGAGTCTTATTTTCTCCAATTGTAAGAGTTATCATTTCTATTAGCTATGCTCTAATAGAAGGTATCTGTCTATGTAAATGGGTACATGTTTAATTAAACCCGATTAAACCTTTAATAATGGTTTAGCAACATATTCCAGCTACAAAATCATTATGTCTGAATACAGAGGCCTTTAGAGGTCACATAGCTGAACATATTTACTGTATTCATAGTTTTTATTTTTTTTGTAAAAATGAGACACTACTGGTGCATTTTGTTTATTTCAAACAGAAAACTCAAGCATACGGATGTGTATTGTGTATTGTGAAGCTATCTTTAAGTACTGTAGGGGTGTGTGATATGTGAAATATATAATAATGATGCTTTAGGACATTTTCATGGTACATGATAATTTATCACAATACATTGACTCGGGTGATTTTACTAGCGAAACTAAAGGTTTTCAGAATTTCTCTCGCTAGAGCTGCGACTCCTGAGGATTAAATCACTAAAGGAAGTTAAATGGGTCAACACTCAACAGTCTATGTAGCCATATTAGCAGTGAGGGGTACATATTCAACCAACTCACCTGTGCTGACAGAAGGAACAAGTCAGCATGTCACTCCTTCATGCCTGAAAAACAGAAATTGTTGGAACATTCATGTGAAACACAATTCCAACAGTAAAAGAATATCAATAATAATAATAATAATAAAAATGATGGAAACATAGAACACTTACACAGTTAAATAGGCATGTGGTAAAATGTGGGGTGTCAAACCATAATAATAATAATAATAATAATAATAATAATAACAACAACAACGATTCAAGCAGAACTGTCCTTTCAAAGTCACCTTGTTTTACTAAGACTCTGTACGGTAACCAATCGCACAGATTTCTTTATTTATAAATTTACTTATTTTATACATTTACCTTCTTAGTTATAATTAATTCAGTTGGCAGATGCAATGCCAAGCAAAAGCAACACAAAAAAGAGACAAGCAATAATATCAGAATTATATTGATATCTGTAGACAATAGGTTGAACAATACATATATATTTTTTAATTTACAGCATTTTTAATGTCTACTTAATATCAATCTTTAAAATAAAATATGTATGAAAAATCTGATTCCAAGGTTTTCTAAAAGCAAGTTGAATGTGATATTATGTACCACTTTAGAAATGTTTAAGTTTCTAAGTCCAGCCATGTCACTCCTCTGCTGCGTTCTCTCTTCACTGGCTTCTGGTAGCTGCCTGCCTCAGATTCAAAACCCTGACACTGGCCTACAAAGCTAAGAATGGACCAGCCCCTCCGTACTTGATGGCAATGGTCAAAAGCCGATCAGTACTGAGAGCCCTTTGAGCTCGGCTTGACTGGCCATCCTTTAAGATCCACGGCAGACAAGTGTCCAGGCTCTTTTCTGTCCTGACAACGAAGCGGTAGAACGAACTGCCCCTGGGTGTCCGAACAGCAGAATTGCTCGCTGTCTTCAAATGCAGACTGAAGACTTTTGTGTTTAGTAGAGTCTAAGCTTAGAGGTATCTTTTGGATCCTAGTCTATACAAACTAGCTACGGGTATTTTTCTGATTAAACAGTGAAGCGCATTTATAAGTTGCTCTGAATAAGAGCTAAATGCCTTTAATGTAAATGTAAATGCCTAAAAAAAGTACAACAGTAACATTCAACCTTCCATTTAAGGCACATTCAGATTAATAATCCATTGTTTTCCAGTTCTACTATGTATTTATTAGATTTTCTTCAGGTGGCTTCACAGCTGAGAACAAATGCAAAACTGTGCGAAAGTCACTCAGGAAACAGCTCATCACAGAATAGGGCATTAATTAACACTTCCATCCAGTTCAGGGTCATGAGGGCATGGTAGGGTCTTCCATTCTGCTGCTGGCAGCTTCCTCCTGACACAAGTAATCAAGAATAGGCCGTACTAGTGAGAACCAACCTATCCTGGATTACTTGAACCAGGCAAAAGCCAAACAGGATTTTGCGAGGAACAAATCAATCAATCAATCAATCAATCAATGAAAACAATTATATATATATATATATATATATATGTATATATATATATATATATATATATATATATATATATATATATATATATATATATTAGGTTGTAGAGTAGCTAAAAGACAATGGAAAACAGGTGAAGAGAATTAAACATTTTCACACACACACACACACACACAAACACACATACACACACACCTCCATATGGCTGTTGTTTACGCATTACAGTTCCCTGTAGTTCCACCACTCGTCCAGCAGAGGGCGCACCATGTCCACTCTCGGAAAACAGCCTCTCTCTTTCTTTAGGCTCATCCCATTTGTGCTCAATGTGTAAGCTAATAAAAACAACAATCCACTAGCAGGGGATTACCAGTCTTTTCGTTCTCCCACACACACACTCTTTGCTCTTGAAGCCTTACCTGGTGTGTGGGCCCTTCAGTCTCCACAGGCGCGATGAAATCTGCACCATGCTGCTTAGGGGCTGAGGACAAGGCAAGGTAAATTAATTAATAACCGCGCTGGTCAGCAGCGTTCCACTCAGACACTCATATGTGTGGATGTTTGAATGGACAGATTGTTTGCAAAAAAAGTATACCCATCGTCCTCACAGTCCACACAGATTTATTCAATTATACCAGTAGAACACCTGACTTAACTTAAACAAAGCACTCTTTAGTCGACATATACCACAATTTGCTTTTCTGAGCACTTTGTAAATACTGTAATTGCTTAAAGAACCATAGCACATTTAGTTATAGTACAATATATACATTCAAGTATTTTTTCTGAAGCACTTGTAACTGTGTAACTAAACATGCAGTTGGTCAGTGATCTTTAAGTACTGACGATATCCACGAAATATGCAGAAAAGCATATTGCGTAACAACATTTATCACCATAACAACAAAATACTGTGCGATTGCCCAGCTCTAAATGAGATGTATTATTTTTGCCATATCCCCCATCCCTAACTACAACTACAAATCACTCTAACGAGAGCTTTGGAAGACACACTGAGGCACAGAAAAAAAAATCTACTGTTTATATTAATGTTATATGTATTTTTTAGATTGGTCCAATTAAATAGTGTTTTACGTATTTTCTCACTCGCCTAAGATCTTTGGGACAGTGCAGTAAGTATTCAAGAAATGGGATGACTAATTTGTTGTTTTCAGCATTTCATAGAGAAACCCAAACTGAAAGCAATGAGCCGAGCCTTGCCTGTTGCCCTGATTTCCAAGGCTCTTGATCATACACTGTTTGTTATGTTGTATGTTGAGGCTTTCTGTGTATTGGGAGTCCAATCACTGTATTTGTTCACCTGTGTTAAAGTGTTATTCATGAAAGGCAACTAAATGGGTTAATCATTTCCAGTTCTGTGCCCTGAGTCCTACACATTAAACCCACAGCAAGCTGCTGGATCTATCGAGCACAAATTCCACAAACACCTCAGAGATAGATTTGAACAAATCTAACAGCATGTAGTAACTATGTAGGGTCAATACCTTAAATCAAAGCCTGTGGCTGCATCTCGTCTATGTCTGTGACCCCCGTTTTGGGCTCCTCTACTCCTTGGAGGTCACCTCTGGTTCAGGCATCCGCCTGGGATCTAGAAGCAAGGTAAAATCGTAAAGAGGTCAGTGCCAAAGAGTCACCAGAGCTGTTGGATGGGGTTGAGGTCAGGGCTCTATGTGGACTCTTTATGGACCTTGCTTTGTGAGCTGGGGCACAGTCAGTCATGCTGGAACAGAAAAGGGCCTTCCCACAAAGTTGGAAGTGTACAGTTCTCTGAAATGTTTTTTTCTGCTGAAGCATTGCTGAAGATTTCCCTTCACTGGCACCAAGGGCCGAGCCTAAAAAAAACAACCCCCTAGCATTATCCCTCCTCCACCAAAGAGTCAAGTGGTGGTGAGCTTTACACCGCTCCATACGGCACTTGGCATTGTGTTTGATGATGCTAGGCTTGCAAACAGCTGCTCCTGGCGCCCTTTTTTTCTGCCGATGTTAACGCCAGAGGAGTTTTGGATCACTGCAGTTATTTAGGGTGACCTTTCTGCACTATGTACCTCAGAACTCATTCACAGTTGATGGTGGAATATCTAGAAGGGAAGAAATTTCACCAAGTGACTTGTTGTTGCAGCGGTGGCTCCTATTACATAACCACGCTGGAATTCAGTGAGATCTTTAGAACCACCCATTCTTTCACTAATGTGTGGAAAGGCAAACTGCATGGCTGGCTGCTTGATTTTCTACACCTGTGGCAATGGGACTGAATGAAACACCTATCAATGATTAACAGGGGTGTCTCAAAACTTTTCCCGCCCATATAGTGTATATCAGAGCTTTATGTAACACGTCATGTGGTAACTCAAACAAATCCACAACCCCAGACCCTCCTTTTCGACAGTGCAGCTGTGAACACTTACTCTTGTTACCTAAACCATAAACACTGGAGGTGAAAATCTCTGCCCTCAAAACAATTCAATTTGATTCTGGTTCTTAAGGACACAATCTCACTGTGCTCCAACTGAGAGTCACCAGACTGCAAGTTCATGTTTGTACAGTACATGGAAAAAAAGTATAGGGACGCCTTCATGTTACACTTACAGGTGCTTTAATAACATCCCATTTAAAATTCTGGTGCATGTCTGCTTCAGAATAGCAAAAATGTATTTCAACTGAATGAATTTCAATAACCACAATACTAAAACTATTTACATAACAGTGGAATACACCAGATGATAAAGATGATACATGAAATGTACTCTGCAAACAATTTAGGCACCTGTGGAAATTAGAACGATAAAGCTCCTAATCAGGGCAGTAAGTATTAATTTGCGCAGTAAAACACTGCTATAAGAATCAATAAAGTCTGTAGGAACTATGTTTATTAAAACATCTCCAAAGTTCTCCTCATGGAGTCTAGTATTATTTAGAGTTCTCCTCATATCAACACCTGGTTTGGTAAATCAGTGCTTAAGGATGGTAAATCAGGTGAGCTGCTGCTGATTGAACACATCCATGCTGTGCTGACTGGACTGGGGGCGTCCAGGAGAAATCTTTTTTCTTCAGACTAGCTCACAAGATCTTCTTTCTTCAAAATGAGAAACTCTTGTTCCTTTTTACTGAATTTATTAGTTCACCTGCGTCTTTTCTGATGAGATCTGTTTTTATGTCTTATTGCTGAGAGAAATGCTTTTAATAATGTGCTTAGGTGCCTAAAACTGCTGCACAGCACTTTATAAACATATTTAAAAAAATATATATATACGCTTTTAATATGTCTCAGCCAGGACTCCACCGCCTGGCACTTTCTTCCCTGTCCAAATATTCCATCAGATTCATTCCAGTGAGCGAGACAATCCTGTGGCTTTAGAGAATAGCTGCTCCACAGCCTAGGAACACCCGCCAGCCAATGAGGGCGGCCCTAGCGTCTCAGTATTATGCACAAAGCTGTTGTTGGAGCACAACTCCGTCGAATGCAAGTTCATCAGGACAAGGCTGCTAAACCAGCAGCCAGGAATAACCCCCCCCCCCCTTTTAATTTCATCCACAGTAGCAGTGAGTTGTGGCCAGCCGTCAGTGGGCGGCTCTGCAGACATGGGTCAGTCTTGCATTCACAAAAACAAGACTGTTGTCCTCAGCTCGTATTTGAGATCAAGGTACACATTTGTTTTTCTGATTATGGTGAACTTCAAGCATGACATGACATGATATTTTTAGAGCTTAGCTTTCAGAGCTTGCATTTATTCAGTATGTTTTACAAACCTTTCCAGTTTGTGTGAACATTTTGTGACGAATGGGCTAATTTTGGGATCCAAAGTTAAAATACTTCGAATAAAATCTTAATTAGATTAAAAAGAAAGATTTCTACCTTCTTTTATAAAGCTACCATTATTGAGATTACAAGGTTGTGATACAGCAGAAGTAATGAACTTTTAACAGCTAATGAGAAAGAATTAAACATGTAATCAGCTCAGCCGCCCCAAAACACAGAACCACACACGTCAAAGAATGGCGTTTTCTAGGCTGCAAACCATTAAGCCCTATATTTATTTATTTATAAGGGGTCCACATCATAAGATATATTTTTCTACTTATGTTGCAAAAACAGTCATAATTCTCAATAACAGACTAATACACGCAAGTGGCCTCTGTTCTGACTGGCAACCCCATACTGCAGCATTTCACTCATTACAATGCTGGTGTGAATAGGCAGGGCTAAAGTGCTTTAATTTACTCATGTAAACCAGATCATTTTGTGATGTAGCAAACATTCTGAGTGTGTACATAAGCTAGAGGTGGGCGATATGACAATATCGTTTTATCGTTTATGTTTTTCTAAGCATTGTCAGGAAATCATCAGTGCTTAAAGAACACTGATCAACTGCACGTTTCATTTCAACCAGTGTAATAAATCACTATGGGGGAGTATTTGGACGGTAGTTTTGAAAAATATATCACTACATTCATTTTGTCTGTGTATCGTGAAAATGTCTTTAAATATTGTGATATAATATTTTATCGTGAAGTAAAGTTCAAACGTGATTTTGAGGGCACTACAATCTCGTTATACTAACATCGTCGCTCTTTAGACATGCTGAAAGTGGACAAAAGTGCTTTGTGAGTGACGTCACTAAGCAAGAGACAGTGGAACAAGCGAAACCAACAACAACGCTTACACAAGTGATCGCTATGAGTCAATAAACGCTGAATTTCAGATATTTACCATGTAGCTTGTAAATGGGAGGATTGTGTTTCAAAGCAGTCAAAGATTATTCCACAAATAGCACAATGCTTTTACTAACTTCTTAATTCAGAATTCAGCGCGAGTGTGTACAAAGCTTTAATCACGGCCCAGACACTCATGTGTTTGTTTATAAGACCAGTGCTGACGTGTGTTAATGATGAGGAAGTGTCTGAATTCATTTGTGTTTTAGTGCTAATTAGTAAATTAAATAGTCCCTCTCTATATAGTGTTACACTAATGAGGGAGTAGCGATCCATTTTGCTCACAGCCATAATATATCAAAGTCTTTTGTTAAAAAAAAAATAATTCAGAGGGGGACTTCGGCTGTCAATTATACAAGATATGAGCCCTTTAAGACTTTTAAGGCTATGCACAACCATGAGACTCTAATGCATGTGTAATGCAAGCTATGTAGTTGCACAAAATATCATATTGGTATTGGTAGATTGCTTCAGAATTCAAGTAGATGAAGTCCCAGTGTGTACATTTTATAAATGCATATGCATTACATTAGTATCCATTACCTAAATGAGAGTGTGGACCTACATAAAGGTCCTTAGGCCTTAATGGCTTAACATTATATAGCACTAAACTGACACTGACCAATAAACTATGGAAATATCATAACTTGAACATCCTCGCTGTCAACGCTGTTAGCTTACCCTCGGCTAGATATCTCTATTTGATGGCCTTGAATAACTGTCCATGCTCCGTCCCTTCGGGACCCGTACAAAACAGTGTTACTCTTATGAAACTATAGATACCTTGGCAACATTCCCATTGTCCTCTGGCGCTGACAGGGCATCACAGGACAGTGCTGCTTTGCTGCCGGGCATCCTCAGTTCGAAGGCAGTAGAAAAGTACTCTTAAGATGTTTCAGTGTCCAGGTTTGGTCTGCAAAGAACTGTTCACCTGACCTGTCAGAACCACAAGAAAACAAGCAAACATGCAAAATGAAACTAAATAAGCTTTGTCTGCAGAGGAGATGTATGGAAGCAGGCTCTAGCAGCCTAACTGTTAATTATATTACATACAATTACATTAGAAAGTAAATGACTAACAAGATCAAGCCAGTGGATGAGGAGGATCCCTCTTAAAGCTGTCCCCAGTTGAACACACCAGTGCCAAAAACGTTTTAAGAGAGAGTAACCTTACAAAAGGTTAACTAAGCAGGTGTGTTACAGTGCAGGAATGCTTGGAGTACTGGTATGTCGTGCTGAGCAATATCTTATTTATTTCACTATATCGGTGTTGCACAACATTCATATCCATTTTTCTACTGTTACTGATGTACTTCAAATGATATTAAAAGGATTATTTAACATTTAGAAAATTGTAATACATTGTAAGTTGCTATTTAACAAATTCCAAAATTAATAAACTGTGGCCCAAACAATTAATTAGAATGTATTTTGTGTTAAAGCCAAGGGAAATAGTTTTTGTGTTGGATAAGTAACAGTAACTATTTCGTCATCCGTTTTCTCCTCAGGGGCCGATATTCCAACTCGTTAGTTAATCAGAGAAATACTTTTGTTTAGGAAGCAAGCTAACATCAGTTAGAGCAGATAGCCTAGCCGCACTACCTCAAAAGTCTCAGTAACAACCTAAACAACATGTCCTTGACACCATTCTAGTGCTGGGCTATATTACCTCAACTCGAGATCATGATTAATTAAACGTTTTACCTCAATTATGATTACTGAATGATTATTAATGATTATAAGGCGGGGGTCACGTGACTAGATCCATGGTAGAATGTTTTTGAGGAAGCGGAACATGAACACACGCACACACACACGGTGTTAAAAATGGGCAAGATTAGAGGTCCTGATTTTTGGTTTTAATTAATTGCCCAGCCCTACAACACGCTCACATTTACTTTACTTAATCACAAGTACAAGAAAACAGTCATTGTTTACTGTCCGATAAAAAAATAAAAGTTCACGGGTGGTGCAACTGTCTAAGTGTTATGCCAATAAATGGTTGCAGCCTTAATCCCCATCGATGCCACAGACGTCCATTGCCAGGAGCCTCAGAAAGTGTCATTTGTATTGTTCTCTCTCCTCCCTCTCCACCGTCACTCTGTCTCAGTAGTTTCATGTGTCTTGGTTTTGATATTAGAATAAATACTAATACTTCTAATACTAATACTAATAACTCTCTAGTATTATTTAGAGTTATCGTCCAACAACTGGTTTGGTAAATCAGTGCTTAATGATGGTAAATCAAGTAAGCTGCTGCTGATGGAATTGAACATTTTTGTTTATTTATGTTTACCTGCATCTATTCTGATGAGATCTGGAGTTTAAAAAGTTAAAAGTTAAAAAGACTCTCTTATTTCTAACAGAAATGCTTTTAGATGCTGCACGGTACTGTATATATATTTAATAATAAGCAGAAAAGCAGATATTCAACTGTTGATGGATGTTGACGAAACCTAACAGACCCTCAAACTGCTACTGAAACATACAAATACTGACACCTTGACTGTTTAACCACTCCACAACTTATCACACACTACGGTGTATTACTCAGTAACTACAGGGACTTCTGTACAAACTGGTGGGGGTTTTCAACAACCTGTAGTCCTTGTGCACATCCCAGTGAGAAAACAGAACCATACAGTCCAGTTAAAACCAGCTATGTCAGAAATATCATACTGTTATTCAACTGAATTTAATCGCCCAGCTCTACATGTTGTTCTCACAGTGAGAAAACGTAAATCTTGTATACCTCCAGTCCTCAATATTCAGAAAAGGAGTGAAGAACATGCTTTGTTCTGTTAAACCAGGAGCCGTCAGCCTTGAAAAAAGCCGTCCCCGTTCGCTCGCCTACCCTTCTCTACTGCACAGAAACACAGAGGGAGAAAATCTGTTTTAAATGAGGCTGCTGGCCACGGCTGGTATATGTTATATAATCACAGAGGGCGGGAAAGCCCACACATTTCAGATGTACCTTCAACACAGTGCAAAACACTCGCACATAGCTCGCGCGCGCACACACTTACACACACATACACACCAACCACTCCCGCCATTTCATCACAGGAGAGTCTGGCAGGAACGAGCCCTCGCAGTGCATAAGCCACAAAAGATGGGCACAGAAACCGGAGCCCGTGTTTTGTAACATGACATCTGCCCTGCAGCAGGGCTTTTTTTTTTTACGGTTCTCGTTGCGGAGGGGCTTTAGGGGTCTCTCACATATTTAAAGTCTCTGGCATATTTGTTTTTGTGCAAATATTTGCATCGGGGTGAAATGTGAAACAGTCCGGACATGTCATTTCGATTGCACGGGGTCTGAAGATTATCAGAGAGCTTCATCTCTGTGGACTGACAAGCTGTCAAGCTGTTTACAGATGAATTGCAATGCTACAGTTCTTTCAGCGAGGGGAACGTGCTGGAAATGGCGAGAGAAGCCCTGCTCTGTGTTTTCCTCCACACTGGCTTCCCCTCCCTTCCTCCCTCCCTGTCCTTCTCTTTGAGAGGCTGATGTAGCCATAGGAATGATCTTATGTAACATACGAGCCGCGTGTGTGCTGTGGAAAGAGGGGCAGAGGGGGGGAAAATGGCCTCCTGCGTCAGCGTACTTGTCCGTCTGTCCGCTCATTGATGAAGCGCCGCTCGGCACAACAGGCGCAGGAAATGGAGGAGAACGAACGTGATCTGTGAACTCGGCGGCCCCTCGAAAAAGATTTGATATACACAGATGGAGGGGTATTGCACAATCGGTAGGCGCAGGGTGCAGAAGGGGTGGGAGTGGAGGGGTGTTGATTCATTGGGTGATTTTCGCCGCTTCTTAGAGGACACTTAGAGGAACTGGCTTTGTGCTCTCAACTGCTGCATACAAACCACCAAATCAAACCACTTACTCTATGTGCACTTTTATAAAAGAGGGGGGCGGTGGGGGGACAAAGTGCCACCCCAGCACCGCCACCCTTGCAACGCCGCCCACCTCCAACCTCATTACGCCAGGTGTTTGTTTGACAGTTAGTAAGCTATGTCATCTGATGGCAGAATAGATTACTACAAATACTGTATTCTGTGTAAATGCAGAAAGACTGACTGGAATGAGACTCAGAGTGCTTTAGAAAGTGGTTGCTAGATGTTCTGCCCACTTCAGCTTAAAATTGAACACATCGGTGCCTAAACATTTCCAGACCGAGCTGCAAAAAGTGACACATTTGACTCATACGGCTACAAAACATAAGATGGATGTGCAACTTCTAGATTACCAATCTAAGGGTGGCTGATACAGCACTCATCTAATACATATGGGCCTATATTCACGTAGGCCAGTAGGCCTATCTCGCTAAATTTATTTTCATGACATCTAAATACTTTTAAAAAACTATCGAACTTCTACTGATTTTCATTACTATAAATATTTCTATAAAGCACTGCAGTAATTCCAACAGACTAGGGACAGTTTTGCTCTCTATCTAATAAACAGTGCAGTTCATTTTTCTTCAAGCACTGGCCATATCCATGATTTGCTCAGAAAGGCATATTAAGACTTGATGTTGGAATTTGACTTGATTAAAAAATATACAACTTTATTAATTCTACCGAATTTGTGACCCTATAGAAAGGCATTGTACCTCAGCATGTAACACCAATATAGTTTTAGCCCCAATTTCTACATTTTGTCAGTACATGAAAACTCTTGGATGGCGTAATGTAGTGGATAACAACACTACAGCCCTGGTGGCAGTTTAAGGTTCCATTCCCCAGCTGGGAAAGCACACCACACTACACCAATAGGAGTCCTTGGACAAGACTCATAACTGTACATTCACCTATCTGCTCTGGAGTTTCAGCCACATGCCAGAAATGTAAAAATATCAGTCACTCTTTAAAATAAATGTGCTTAAAAAAGTGCGACGCCATGGAAGAACCATTTCTTTAAAGGGTTCTTCTTACATACATTTCTTTTACAGAAATGCTTCGTTTTGGATAAAAAAATGGTTCTTCTACGGCATCTCTCAAAGAACCACTATTTTGAAGAGTGTGTATTGTCGCTGTTGTGCGAAATACCTTGTAACTCAATACTGTATCTCAAAGCGTAGTTCACTTTTTGATGTTACTTGAATCTGGCAGTTGTGGACATTGTTTTAACATTTTATAATAAATGGACCAATAGAAATGATCCCACATTCACTTCCATTATAAATGAAGAAGGTTTTAGTGTGACAATGATGAAAAATGCCAATATATGCTAAAAATACATACTCTTAATTTTAACTGTGTACTTCAACAACATAATGTACCTTGTGCATTAGAGTTTTGTGTCTGACAGACTTGGGGCATTTACTCAGAACGAAAAAACCATAGCACAGTTCATCTACATTATCAAACTGCAAATATTTAATCTTCAAATCTACAAATGCATAAAATGATACAATGCTAGCTTTACTGCACAGAGTGCTGTCTACAATCTAGCGGAGAACAGTTTCACTTCCACTCCACACGAACACAACAGAACGCAAACATGTAACTCAGCCAGGAGCACAAAAACCAGCGTTGAGGTGTTTAGAGAACTAAACACACCAGATCACATTTTACAGGCTCCTTCTACAGAGACACTTTCAGGGCTATTGGATTCTTTAGTCTCTAGACAGGCCTGAAAATAATAGCATGAGGAAAAGAATAGCCAGCACATGGGTTGTGACTGTAATAGTACCCCTATGGAACCGGTCACCAGTTACTACCAACACCTTCAGAGGTTCACATTTCCTCACAGAACCAATTCACCAGTGCCCGGCTTACTAAATTGATTTACTACTTTGTTAAATTCAGAGTACCGACTGCCGAGATCCTCGTTAAACAGATCCGAGTACAATCCTATGACTTATGAATCCTATGTTGTTTGTCATATCAGATAGGGACCTGGCCAAAAATAGGGCCCAAAGGCTTTAGAATAACCCCTCAGGGTAAGTGACGAATTCTTAACGCAAATGCTATTGTTGGTGGAACCGCCACTCTTGCTTTGTCCCATGATTTCCCGTTACACACGCAAGTAGTCCTGAGGCAAAGGTGCATGCTTAATAACAGGTTGTCTGCACTGCCTGCGACATAAACAGTAGCCTATCGCTCAACAGTAGCCTCATAAACATTGCCAGAAAAACTTTATAGCATAGATATGACCACGAACTGTGGTCAGACCGAGCCTAACGTTACTGAATAGACGGCTCGCCGGCAACCTGGTGGCTGAACAACCTTACAGACAGTTTTTGTTTGTTTTTGTTTTTTCTCTCAGATGGTACGACATCTGCTCCCATCACCAGGGGTTCTGTTTCACGAAGCAGGATCTGTCTGTAAACGTAAGCAGGATAAAAGTGTGAGGCTTGCCCAAACAGAACCTCCCTTAGCTCTTCTCCTACTAGAGAGATTGACTTTTGGCTTCCCACTGTCTTGTAAGAAAGAGTGTGATGTAGTGTGTAAACACTGTTAAACTGTACCATTCACTCCCCAATCCACATATGGAAATTAATCCACAAACGCGGCCTGTTGTCTGCTGAGCCCTCACACTCTACAGTCATACGTAGTGTTTCACCCTGGACTGAGGAGCAACAGTGATCATTTACATATGTTGGTCTTAAAAGTACAGCCTGTTTAGTTTTCACGGATAGAAAATGCTCCGATAAACATGAAACCCACTCAGACGTGGACAAAAGTCGACCACTGGGGACAAAAAATTAAAAAAATTTACTTAAATATAATAAAATAGCTGTAACTCAATTTTTACCAGTGAAAACTCAAACGAGACTCAGTGAGCAGAGCGTTGGACTTTTATGCAGTATGTGCCCCAGCACTCGACGACACCGTACTGTAACTTCACGTGGTCTGACACTTTGCGGTCTGAGTTGCTGTGGTTCCTAAACACTTCCACTTTCTTAATATTACTGCTCAGTTTATGGTGGAATATATAGAAGGGAAGACATTTCACCAGCGCTGGACCTGTTCCAGTACCACGCTGGAATTCAGTGAGCTCTTTAGTCTTTCACCTTTAACCTGTGGCAGTGGGACTGAACAAAAGCCCTGAATTCAATGATTAAGAGGGGTGTCCCAATACTTTTGTCCACATAGTGTTTTATCACTAGTAAAGACTATATAGTTGAAATGAAAATTTCTAATGGTAATTGCAATACAGAGATCCTGAATTTACGGTTTTGTAGTAAAAATTGAGTTACAGCTTATATTATCGGAAGCTTGCCAAATAAAAGTCAAAATATTATTATTAATATCTAAAATGAGAATTTTTACTAGTCAAAATTACAGTGTGGATTTCTAAAAGAACATTTTCTACTCATAAATATTAAATGCAGATCTCTTTAATTGCACTCTTTAATTGGATTTTTTTTTTTTGGTATTATATGACTAGTCAAAATTACATTAAGAATATATCCTGGCAGTGCAACTTGTCAAAATGGCTTTATTGATCTGTAGATCTGATATAAGAAATTATCATTTGTATTTGGAAACACTGCATTGCAGAGATCTCGAGTTTGAGTTAAATTATGAATAATTTTGTTAAAATGTATTTATTTATGTATATAATATATTCAATTAGACCATTCACTAGTAAACATGTTATTTTATACAGTGATATTCCATGTAAATCAGTGGTGACACATAAAAGGGAGAATGGCTTTATAGGTCTGTCGATCTGACATTATTATTAGCAAAGATTACATATTTGATATCTGAAATTAAAATGTTTTCTAAGAAAAAAAACTGCATTACAAGGATCCTGATTTAAAACTTTACTAATAAAAAATGTAGAGGCTTGTATTTCTGGTGGTTTCTGGTCTTTTGAGTGAAGAATAAAACAAAATTGTATTAGTAACTTTATTATTAATGCTATTTAGAATTAAACCTTTTACTAGTAATAGTTTAAGTGAAAATGTCAGAAATTACAGTTTTTACTTGCCAAAAATAATTAATATATTTACTTTTTTTTACTAGTAGAAATGTAATTACAAAAAAGAATGAGATTCAATGTAAATCAATAATAAGTTTATGCAAGTATAGGATTTGCCCTGGCAATATGACTAGTCAACATGGCTTTACAGATCTCCAGATCTGATATTATTAATAATAATAATTGTAGGGTGTTTTATGATAGAACTATGATAGAGCAGTAATAGAAATGGAGGATTCATCAGTAAACACTGAGTTACAGCGTGTATCTCTGCCATATGAAACTGTGGAAGCTCAATAACTCGAACCCAGGCAGTGAGGCCACGGCCGGACTCCGGGCTAACGGAAGCCCCCTCAGCTCTGTTGACAGCAGCGTCGAGAGCGCGCGCCAGACGCGAGAAAGAGCAGAGGATGGAAAGAGGGCGAGAGCCCGCGCGCGCGCGCGTCCGTCCGTCCGAACGAACGAGCGAGCGCGTGCGCGGGCCCGACGGGCGTGTTCGCGCATTCCACCGCGGCACCTTGCGTTTCCACGCCCCGGGAGACCGACGGGTGCACATTTTCAACGATCTGCCCCCAAACCCCCACCACCACCCTCCTTTCTTCTTTTTCTGGAGCTCACCCTGGTGTACCAAAAGCGACGCACTAAATTCAACAAAATGGCGGGTTGAGTTTAAAAAAAACAAGCGTTAGGAGCGAGAACCGATTCAGTGATTCACTGATTCAGAGTCGTCTTATTATAATTATAATGATTATTATTTATAATTATTATTATTTCATTTAAAAAGAAAAACGCTTGATTAATATGAGCTTAGATGTGTTAGTTATAAACGATTGGAGATACGTAGGAAACGCTGGTAAAAATGAAATACGACTCGACGGTTTTAGTCTGTCAACAACAACAACAACCCAACGCCCCCCTCCACACACACACACACACACACACACACACACACACAGATACGGTACATTAGCAGCCTATAACGTTTCAAGGAGGTAAAAAAAACAACAGTTCGTAATTTAACCACATTAATACCGTATTACTACAACGACATTATTGATGTTTTGACTGTTCCGCTCTCTTCTTGCACTGTGAGTGGTCTAATGCTCGTCCTCGGAGGAACCTGCACTTGTGAAAGAGTCCGTCAACAACTTGTTTTGGACAGAACTGGAGGGTCCAGCTATCTAACCACGTTATTTCTATCTATTTCACGTTATTTCAGACTCGACAGCAACCAAAAGCGAGCTGTCAGTGCTAGAGTCGAGGGGCAGAACAGCAGAACAGCAGAACAGCAGACAGTCCGCGGCTGGTGACGGCTGAGACATCTGAGAACAAGAGGAGCCACACGGTGGGTCAGCACTAGATACATGTCCTACCTGTTTTCGTCGACGGCAGCTGAACGTCCTCTCTCTCTCTCCCTCTCTCTCTCTCCCTCTCTCTCTCTCTCTCTCTCTCTCTCTCTCTCTCTCTCTCTCTCTGCACTTGTGCGATGATAGAAACTTCCATCTAACGCACCCAACATCGACCCCCTCCCCTCAACCCTCCCCTCCCACCGCCCCCCTCCCCAAAACTCACCACGCATTAATTTATCCAGGCTATCAATCCTCCACCACCTCCACCTTCCGCCTGTAATCATGGCAACAGCAAGAAATGAGTATTTTGTTTTTAATATTGACTTAGCTAATCCCGCCTTCTGCTGCCGCTCACAGGGGAGGGGCATGGCACTTGTTTTCGTCTTTAGCTCTCCGCTTATCGGCCCTTCTGCGCGCCGAGAGTCCCCCGCTCCAGCCGCCGCGCCGCGCCGCGCCGCGCGTATTTACCCCGAGCCCCCCGCGGTGGAGTGGAAGCCCCTCGGTTCTGCTCCGACAACATGGAGAATCCAGGCGAAAGAAGGAAAACAACCGAGGACATGGGGCAAAGGGGGCGGTTTCAAGTTCCCCTTACTACAGATAAACAACCCGCGCGCGCCCTCTGCCCACGCGCCGACTCTGCGCGCGAACCAGCCCACCGCGCTCCGTTACCGAAACGGCGCGGATCGCGAGCGCAGAACGCGACCGAAAAAACGACATTTTATTATTTTTTTCTCTTATTGTTTTGCTTCTGACGGGCTTTCGAGGGGCGCCTTGAAACAGTTGCCCGCTCCGGATTGGCCGAGTGGGAAGTGGGCGTAGCCGAAGCGCCCCGCTCCGCGCGCGCCACACTGAAAACATTCCAGCGCTGCTCGAGCTTCAGAGAGAGAGAGACCTCATTACACATAACACTGGGTATTAACTGCGCTAGCGAGCAATAATTAGGGTCTTTACAGTAATTATTATACTTTAAATCATTTGCTTTTCATAGACAACTCGTCCATTATCATCATTATTATTTTTAATATTATTATTGCCATACCATAAGAATAAAATTATTATTAATAATAATGATAATAATAGTAATTTAAAGATGCACCAATATTAAGACAGAAACAGAGACTTCATACCTGGATTATCACATGTATTTGTAGAGAGTTTGGGGGGGGGAAACACATCATACAATACATTCAGTATTGACATCATCAAAATCAGTTTGAAATATCATCCATCCACCTCCTTATCCACTTCATCCAGGTCAGGGTCGCTGTAGGTCCAGACCGTTACCTGGAATCACTGGGTTCAAGACAAGAATACACCCTGCCAGCCAATCGCAGGGCACCACACACACTTTTCTGCTCATTAAATCATGTTGTGATCTGTGTCTGATATCCTACTTATAAGCTATATACTTTCACTGCATCTAAACACAGTCTGTTTTGTTTTTTCTTTGTTTTCTGATGATAGCAATAACACCAATACTACTACTATTATTATTATTATTATTATTATTAATAATAATAATAATAATAATAATAAAATCATCATAATAAAGTGTTAAAATAAAATGTGCTTATTTATAAATATATATTTAGGAGAGAAACAAAGCAAGTTCTATATAGGTAATAGATGTATGTAAATTAGGGCGATGGGGCTATGTGTTGAACTCTTTGTGTAAATGATTTTGGCAATATTTATTCCAGATTATACGTTTTGAGTTTACAACATTAGCAATATCACTTTAACACAAATCTGAAAATCTGAATTCTTTTGCTGCCACTACACTTAAGGCCTCCCTGGATTTTTCATGTGATTATATATTAAACACTTGTATAGTTCAATCAAATAACTCTCTTCGCATATCGCAGCTTGGTAAGTTGAGGTCAGGGTCCAGCTTTCTAAACCTTCTAAAGTTTGTTGCTCTAGTAGAGTACAATAAATACATCATCAAATATTAGTTTCAAATATCATCCTTCTTCTTCTTTGTGGTCAAGGTGAGTCCAGAGCCAAGCCAGAAGCACTGGGCGTAAGGCAGGAACACCCCCTGGGCAGATAACCCTACTACAGCACTTCTGGAGCAGAGAAGATTAAGGACCTTGCAGTGGCAAGGGCCTAGCAGTAGCAGCTCTGCAGACCAGGATATTGAACCCACAACCCTATGGTCAATAACCCAGCACTCTAACCACGAAGCCACTACTGACCTAGTATGTTATGTTTCATTTTTAAAAAACATTTAATTGGTACATTTAAATGGTATAAAAACACCCCCACATTTAGTACTACTTAAAAGGCCTGATTAGAATGTGGTTCCAGGGGACTTTAGAGGGGCCTGTTTTATTTAAACCACAGATATTTGGTTTGGTTTGCTCTAGGTTGTTGAAGTGAGTGTTTTCACTATGGCCCGATCTAAAGAGCTCTCTGAGGCCTCCAGAAAGAAGGTTGTAGATGCAGATGAGTCTGGGAAGGGGTTTAAAAATATCTCAGAACAGTTAGAATTTAGTGGAGAACAACTGCCACCATGGCCAGGTCAGGCTGTCCTAGCAAGTTCAGCCCAAGAGCAGAGCTCAAGATATGTTAGGAAGTCTCCAACAATCCTAAATTGGCATTATGCTAGCAGGTTACTCTTGCCACAGTTGGTGTCAAAGCACAGCATCTACCATCAGAAAGAGAAAAACTGGTATATGATGGTCTATGGTATATATGGTATATGAATGTGATTGTTTTGCACATGGTCTAGAAGCTCTTACACAATCAAATACAGTCCAGACTAAGTAGAATCAGGCCAGTTATGCTGCAGAGGCTAAGGTTCGACAAAACTACACGTATACATCCGGCTAATCTGACTGCACCATCTATTACCATTCAAAAATACTGATTTCCAGAACCGTCTGGAGAGCCTACGTAGCAACATTCAGCTGTGAAACCCCATTAAGCAGGGAAGCAGTGGAAGAATAGGAGCCAGAGCTTCAAAACACCCCAGTGCTGCAAACATCTCCCTGCCCAATCCTGACTAGGGGCCAATTCTATACCACAAAGCCCAGACGTAAACAAGAATGGGAGCACTGTTTACATTCCTAGCTTCCGAAAAAGTGGAAGCTGCACAGACACATAGCTAAAATTATCGCAAGCAGATTATTCTAAAGTATGTTCTGCTTTTGAACATAAAAAAAGCAAAACTGCTCTGCAGTAGCACACGGAGGAAGACGGGGTGGGTCGACGGGGGGCTGTCAAAAACAGCTCTTGTTTTGGTAGTCATCTTGCAGGCCTGTAATGTAGACTGCTGCCGTACATGACAGGGTTGTATACAAAAAAAAAATCAGATAATCATCTAAAGAAAGGAAAGCAGCAGGATTTTGAATATGCAAAGAAGCTGAAATCTGAAATGCAGCAATTCAATCAATGTTAAAGCCTTCTTTTCTACCAGAGCTCTGAGCGGGACCATATTTCCTCTAGAAAGGAACAGTGTGTTTAATACAGACTAAAAAAGGAAGTTAACAGACTTGCTTGATGTGATCTCAGACATTTTACACATCTGGGGCTTGGCCCTAATGTCCAGGACCATGCTTGCCTCGGATGATTCTGCACAATTCTGCTTTTAATTACATAGCACTACATGAAGTAACATGTACTAAATAAATTTGAGTAAAGGACTACTTAACCGGACAGGGCTGACTCTTACTTTCAGCCTAATGTGGCTTAAGGTTCAACTACTAAAGATTCCAGTGCCATCAGCAGCCAGAGCATGAGAGAGCACAAGTTGCCATTGGGTGGGTAGATGGTGCCCTCTCTCCTCATTGCTACCATGGTGATGCAGGCCAGCACAGGCATCTAGTGATGCTGCATTAGTTCGAAAAAAAAAAAAAAAAACACTGGCTGTCTTCTCATGTGTCAGGAGCATTGAGGTGGGTTAACTGGCTCAGCTATGTTGGGGAGACAGTTGGGTAAAGGTTCAAAAAATAAAGAAGAATCCAGGAGACAATAGGAAAGATTGGGAAGTTTTAACACTCTTAACACACCATTTCCTTCATCTTAACGCAACAAGCAGTTTAACTTTTTTAATTAAACCCAAAAAAATCCACGCAGTGTTGTAGAAGAACAGTAAAAACATTTGTTTCAGGGTTTTGCATGACACCTGATAACCTTGCTAGTACCCACACGTTGCCTCTACTTCTTAGAAGACATGGACATAAAATTCCTAGAATTCACCATGTTGGAGATGTTGCTGTTTTTTTTCCATAACTCTGCATAATTCAGCTGTTGAGATATAAACATTACAAACCACAGATAATAAATAAATAATAATAAATGACAAATATAGCCGTTTGATTTATTTTTTAGTGATTTAATTGTTGTTGTTTTTTTCAGATTAATGTCAACCATTCCTTTTTTTTTTTTACCAATTATTAATTGAAAAAACACTTTTTCGAAGGTGTAGAACAGATTCTTAGTATAATAGCAATAATTTCAATTTAACCCAAAAAATTCTGCAAGACTACTATTTATATTCGAGTTTATATGAAGGACACAAATGCAGACACACAAACACATACACATGTGTAGACACACAAACTGTGTACATTTAGATTACAACGTATTAGAATACACCAGGTTTGAGTCTCTTTTTCCACAGTTCTGCATAATTCAGCTGTTGACATTCAGAGTGTCATTCAGAGTGGTTTGAAAAGTTGAGATGAGACCAGGAGGGGTTAAGCATGGGCCCCATCTGGGTTGCATACTGCACATGGAGCCTAGATGGGACCCATGTAAGATTATGGTGGGCTGTAATGATGGGACCCACCTGGAACCCACTTACCCACCTACCACTCATGTGGGCCCCACATGAGCATGTTGTTTTTGGGTGTATATATAATATAATAAAAAATAAAATAATAGCAATGTGTTTAAAAACATTAGTAAAGCAGAAAATCTTTATAGTAGTTTTTATGTCCATGCATTGGGAACATTGCATACTGTTTTCAAAACCAAAACATGAAGAAATTTATATAATTTATAAATAAACTACCTTACAGCAAATAACAAAAAATGAAAATTGGGCTGTTCAAAAAAAATAACAGTGTCTGCATTTGTCTTTACAAATTCAAAATATGTACTCTTTTTTTTTAGGATTTAGCATTCCTGTGAATCACTAACCTAATATTTAGTTGAATAACTACAGTTTTTTAGAACTACTTCACATCTGTGTTGCATAGAGTCAACCAACTTCTGGCACCTGTCAACTGGTATTCCAGCCCTGGATGCTTTGACTACATCCCACAATTCATTTGCATTTCTTGGTTTTGCTTCAGAAACGGCATCTTTGATGTCACCCCACAAGTTTTCTATCGGATTAAGGTCCAGGGATTGGGCTGGCCGCTCCATAATCTCAATTTTGTTGGACTGGAACCAAGATTTTGCTCATTTACTGGTGTGTTTAGGGTCGTTATCTTGTTGGAACACCCATTTCAAGGGCATTTCCTCTTCAGCGTAAGGCAACATGACCTGTTCAAGTATTCTGATATATGCAAACTGGTCCATGATCCCTGGTATGCGGAAAATAGGCCCAGCACTATAGTAAGAGAAACATGCCCATATCATAATGCTTGCACCACCATGCTTCACTGTCTTCAGAGTGTAGTGTGGCTTGAATTCAGAGCTTGGGGGTCGTCTGACAAACTGTCTGCGGCCCTTGGACCCAAAAAGAACAATTTTACTTTCATCAGTCCACAATATGTTTCTCCATTTCTCTTTAGGCCAGTCGAGGAGTTCTTTGGCAAATTGCATCCGCTTCAGTATATGTCTTTTTTTAACAGTGGGACTTTTTAAAGCAGGGACTTCTTGCTAATAGATTAGCTTCACACAGGCGTCTTCTAACTGTCACAGTACTCACATGTAACTTGAGACTGTCTTTCATCATCCTGGAGCTGATCATTGGTTGAGCCTTTGCCATTCTGGCTATTCTTCGACCCATTCGAATGGTAGTCTTGCGTTTTCTTCCACGTCTCTCTGGTTTTGCTCTCCATTTTAAAGCATTGGAGATCATTTTGGCTGAACAACCTATTATTGTCTGCACTTCTTTATAAGTTTTACCCTCTCCAATCAACTTAATCAAAGTTCGCTGTTCTTCTGAACAATGTCTCGAATGACCCATATTTCTCAGGCTTTCAAGGAGAAATGCATGTACAGCATGTGCTGGCTTCACCCTTAAATAAGGGCCGCCTGATTCACACCTGTTTCCTCACAGAATGATTGACCTCACTAATTGAACTCCACGCTGCTATTATTTTGAACACACCCCTTTCAATTAATTATTCAAATACACAGACTCAAGAGCATGCATATCATGAATGCTGAGTCTGTTGGGTTTTCTAAGAATCTACTGCACCAACTGGTACATTGTTTGTCATGTGGTAATATAATTTATACCAAAAACAGTGATTATCTGGTTAGTCATATTGGACTGCTATTATTTTGAACAGTACTGTATACACAACAATATGAAAACTTGTACACTTGAGATTAAGGTGGGCTGTAACGATAGGGCCCATTTGGGAAGCCCAACTGGGTCCCAGTAAAAACGCATGTACAAACCCACTCAGAGCCCATGCCCACCTAGAAACCCACCTCGCCCGTATTCCACACACGTGAGCCCCACATGAGCATGTTCGCTGGGTATTGCCATGCATGAGAGGGTTAAGTATCAGGAACTTGTATCCATAACAGCTGTGTGTAAAAACTTTCTGTAATGTAGCTTTAAGAAGCAGTAAACTCTTTAGACAACTCTGTTCATTCACCACCAGTGTGAACAACTCTGACCGTGCACATTTCTCTAGAATGGAGTATTTCACACCAAACCACTCTAAGCGGCTTGTTTACGCCTTAATTATGACGATGAGGTGATGTTCCCTTTTGAAGGGTGCCTCAAAGGCCATATAGCACTCATACTGTGCAAAACATGCACACGAGGAATCATTGCAAAACCGGAGGATGACAAAAAGCATGGTGACTCGGGTTTTTTTGTGCACAGTCCATAAGTATGAGTATGTGAGCGCGTGTAAACATCTGGATTGCCACATGTACGTAAACACACTTCACACTTGCACTATATTTCGGTGCTGGGCGAACAGGATATGAGCTACTTAATCCCACCTTGATCCGAGTGCCCTCAACGACATGCAGCCCGTGCCCTCGGTGACCTGAACTCAAATACTCTCACACAAACATGCTAACCAGAGAGAGAACAGGCTGGACTGGCCAAATCTGAGGTTTTTCTTCAGGACCCGAGCTCAAAATCTAAAGCCATGTGATTTACAGGAAAGGGAAGAGGACCCCCTCCCAACCCTCCATCTCTCTCGCTCACTCTCTCGCTTACTCTACGCCCCCCTCCCCTTAAAATCTGCCCCTGAGTGGCCCCTGCTGGGATTTTTTTTTCCAGGAAAGGGGCCCAGTGGACAGACACAGGGGCCCGAGCTGGGGAGAGAAAAGGCTTGGCTCATTGAGAAAAACAAAAACAGTGCAGGGAGGTGGGAAGACTCTCCCTCCTTTACGTAACAGTCTCCAGCAAGAAGAGAAAAAAATTGCCCCCACCCCTCCGCTACCAGGCTCAAAACCCGTCTGTCTACTCTCGCCATAGGCCGCCACACCCTACGGTGGAGCTCAGTAAGAATTTCATCGGCGGAGAGTGTGTGCTTGTGTGTGTATGTGTGTGTGTTTGTTTTATTGCACAGAAAACACAGTGGTGCACTGCTGTGAGGCCCATGAAGGAATTGCGGTGTAAAGGGTGTACAGTGCCTTGTGAATCTGTGCCTTGTGTTTATTTTAGAGATGCCCGATATCACCTACTCTCTTTTTGCTCTCACACCAAGCAATACCAAGGCTACTCCCAAATCCCTTCAGAGTCTTCTTGCCCACATGAAATAAGGGGATTTCCACCAGTAAATGTGGACACATACACAGATCAGCCATAACATTAAAACCACTGATGTGAAGTGAAGTAAATAACACTGATTATCTGGTTATAATGGGAGCAGTGTCTAGATGGGCAAGCGTCTCAATAGTATCTGAGACACTTTGACAAGAGCCAAACTTTGATGACTAGACGACTGGAGGGTCAGTACACCTCCAAAACATCTGGCATCAGGTCTTGACGGTTTTTCCCAGTATGCAGACGTTAGTACTGTTGTATATTTAATTTCTTGAGCCATGAAGACGAATCAGGAGGCTAGAGATGTGGGTTACTGTCCCATCTCAGTCTGAGGAAACCAGTTTGTACCCAGGTCTTTCATGGGCAGTTTCCTCCCTGAGGCAAGGAGGGTTATTAACAGGCGTGTGTATTGTTAAAACAGGCGATCATCTTTATGACCCTCATAAAATAGGTGGTCACTTCTATGACCCTCACACCCACTGACCTTTTTGACCTGTAAGCTATAGGAACATCTTCATATGGTGCTACCAGACCCACCTTTATGATGCACTGGTCACACATTGGTCACTCTGAATGGTGATACAATTAATTAATACACTAACTGTATCAATTCCCAACGGTACCTACCAAAAGTGCTCAGAGAACCAGCAACAGGGTCATGGGCACCCATGGCTCATTGATGCACAGCGATAGAAGGCTAGCTGGTCTGGTCCGATCCCACAGAAGAGCCACTGTAGCACAAACGGCTGAAAACAGTTAGTGGAGCCTTTATCTTGTGGAGTCCACACCTCAACATCCTAGAGCTGTTTTAGCAGCACACAGGGACTTAAACAATATTAGGCAGGTGGTTTTATTATTATGGTACATACATATATTTTTAACCCTAAATAATGAATAATAATGAAATATGAATAATGCTACATGCTAGCTAGCAATGTTGTGCATTGAACTGACAGCATGAGACAGGCCCACCAGAATACTGACCCAAACTAACTAGCAAACATTGTCAAATAAGGTCAGGTAAGCCTCTTTGGCACAGTACAGTACAGTAGTACAGTACAGGTAGCTGGTGTGGTTATATAATAGTGTTAAAGTTTAATAGTTCACCTACTTTCGTGTGGTGTCATTTGTGCAGTGTGGTGGCGTATTAGCTTATCTGCTCTTAGCATGGATGTAGCAGTGTCCCTATTTAGACTTGTTAACAACCTCAAAATTCAGAAGATTCAGCAGCATTCAGGAGAAACATCTAAGTTGACTATGTGTGTATGACTTTTGTGTATCACAGATTGTGACAGTAGAGATTGATCAGTCATTTAAGTAACCTCCCCTAATCATAGTCATGCCATCCTCTAACTAAATAAACTATATAACTTAGAGTATAGCTAATTTATCATAAGCCCAGTCATTTGAGCCAGGGTGTGTCCATAGCATAAGCCCTTCCCCCTCTCCTCCCACTTTGCACTAATAGGTGGTACGAAGGTGCCTTGTTTTGATTGCGTCTAAAAACAAGGGTATTAATGGGCCCCCATCTTCCAGATAGCGAGCATATATCGGCCTGCTGGCTTGATAAGGTCGGCACCCCACTGACCGATGCTGCCACTGCTGGTCCACTCTTGGACCACCCAGGTAACTGAAACATCAGAGGATCATTAGCCATTGGCAGCTGGTGGGGCCCTGAGAGAGCACAATTGGCCTTGTTCTCTCCAGGGTAGGTAGATGGCACCTTCTTCCCACATCACTTTAGAGCAATGCTGGCCGGCACGTGTTGGTCTACACCCTTCCAGTGTCGAGAGCATTGCATTGATGCATTGCAATCGGGCTGCTTAGAAAGTGCTGAGCAAAATGCCAGTGCACCACCAGTTTTAAATATAAATAACTGATGTTAAAACCACCAGTTTTAACATAAATAAAAGTTATTTTGCTACACAAAACAGTGTATTCAAAACAAGCTGTTGCTGCATCTTTCCTTTCCCATATGTGGACTGTTTTACAATAGATGTTGGAACATTGCTGCAAAGATTTGATTGCATTTAGCCACATTATTGAAGTTGAGTACTTATGTTTACGGATGATTAGTTTTCGTACTCCAGCTTATCCCAAAGGTGTCTGATGGAGCTCCATCAATTCACAGATGGCAGTTCCGCTGCTGTACTGGCCACTGCTTTGGGTTTTATGTTTGGCGTTGGGCATAGTGACCTTAGGGTCATGTCTGAGTGCTCTGAAGGGCTATAAGTATGATACTTGATACTGGATGTTTGCGAATGTGATCAGGCCTTCACTGCTACAGCCCCTCTTGGAAGCTGCTTTTCAAAATGTTAAAGTAAATTTGAGAATGAGCTTCTAAACATGGTTGTGAGTGTTTAGAGAGTGTGGAGATATGTTTTTATTCCCAAGCAGCATCAAACCTTGATATTGGAGCGCCATCTTGTGGCAGAAAACGTGCAGTCATTTTAAAGGAATGCCTGGAGATCGGAAAGGATCACACAGGTATAAAATTGTTCCCTAAAGTTATTTTAGGGAACAATTCCAGAAAAAGCACTTCTGGACAAGTACTTTCTGTGTCTTCAAATCACCTTGTATGAAGGTAACCTCTTGACCTCCTCACAAATGGATATCAGATCGGATAGGCATGTCTGGATCTGTCAATGGACGGGAAGAATATAAGGTGAAGGTGCACATATTTGTCACTGCACAGCGAAATGTGTCCTCCATATTTAACCCATCTGTGGTAGTGAACACACACACACACACACTAGTGAGCTAGGGGCAGTGAGTACACACACACCCAGAGCGGGGGGCAGCCAACTCCAGCGCCCGGGGAGTAGAGAGGGTAAAGGGCCTTGCTCAAGGGCCCAACAGTGGCAGCTTGCCAAGCCCAGGAATCGAACCCACAACCCTGTTATCAATAACCCAGCACTCTAACCGCTGAGCCACCACTGCCCTCAACCAGCAGAATAAACACACTGTTGCAAAGTGTAACACTAGATTAAAGGGCCAGAGATGCGGACTTGGTTTGACCAATTTTCTTGAATTCTATGAATTCTATAGCTAATCGCGAAAAAAGATGACCAGGGGCTGGATTCACAAAAGTGTCTTAAAAAAGAAATTCTCTCTTTCTTTTTTTTTTGTGAATCTGCCCCCTGATTTATTTTTACAGATGTATGCGATCATCATTGTGTGGCGTTTGCTTCTAGAATTTGCTGATATTTAACTGAATCCATTCTTCTTGCTACCAGTGTAATATTCCCCATGCCACTGGCTGCAGCACAAGCCTAATCATGATCAATCCACCCCTTAACAGTTGGACAGGCTTCATGAAATTCTACACTTTATTTTGGGAGTCCTCTGTAGATTATCCGCTTGGTCACACTCGACGAATTGTCGACAAGACTAGCGTTAGGTCTAGGTTTAGGATTAGGGGTTTTAAGTTAAGTTTCAATATTCTACTCAACATGTAGTTTGATTTAATAGATATTTGGCTCAGTGTTATTATAGAGTGCCCACCTACATGTAACTATAGTGGACTTTCGAAACAACATGTTACTCCAAACTATTGGAGCTAACTTTCATTGTAAGGAAGGTAAATGTAGCAGTTTACAGAAACACTTAGTACTATATATTCTGTCAAGTACCTTATTCAGTAGTTTGAGTGCATCCTCTGGGGCAATCGGCACTTCTCCAGTGCCCTTGGCCCTCTTACACACCATCTGGTATATATTTAAGATGGCCATCTTGATTGTACCAAGCAGGAGAGTTTTCTGGGCTGCTGTGTTCTGAACATGGGCCCATTTCGACTCCTGGTAACAGAGACAGTAGTACATCCAGCCGATGACTTTCCAGTGATATTTTTTTTTTTAGATGATAAAGACAGTGGACCTCCTTTCATTCACAGAGGCCATTGTCCCTTAATAGCAGTACTCTGATGGCAAAGCCAATAAACAGTCATCATTTTCTTTACATCAACAATATTTATATGCACTTATTTAGGTTTATTTAGATTTATTTAGGTAATTTTGGGGGAATTTCTCAACGTATAGACATCCGAGCACTTCATAGTACACAGATAGGGCATCACACAGGTAACTGTAAAACACTCTGTGTCTTCCCTTTGGTAGATAACAAAAGTGTAGGTCATGGAAATGACCGCAGGTGAAAAGAGTAATGCTTTGCATCAAAGACACGGTGGGCAGTCGCCAGTGTACATAGGGGGAAGGTGACAGGGTCATGGGTACCTAAGGCTCATTGACAGGAACCATGGAGGCCCCACCTCACAACTTCCAGGTGCCAGATACCACATGGTGGCTTCAGAGGTCTCGCTGAGCCGATGCCTCGAATGGCATATGGGGGACCTACTCAATATTAGGCAGGTGGTATTAATGTTATGGCTGATCTGTGTGTATATTCAATGGGATAGCTCAGTTAAGTAAATTAGAGTAGGATTAGGAGTAGGGCCGCTGTTGATCAGCTCTTATTTGGGAAGTGGAACCACTCTCAGCACAGCAACAGCATGGTGACATGGTAGCGTATGTGGCGCTGCTACGAGTATTAAGGGCATGTGTAGCCCTGGAGTCTTTACACACATCAGTGTCACTGCCAGGTTGAGAGGGGGTCCACCACCCAAGAATAACCAGCCAAGAGCAGCTCTGTGGTCAGAAAGAAATGGACTCTGAAATTGAAGAGCTAGAGAAAACAGTGTGAAACAGGGAAACAGTGTGTCAACGAATAAGCAGATACAGCCACAACAGCAAGGTGGACTGTCAGCAATGGGTGACTTTCAGCCGTTCAATTTGCATAAAAGTATTTGCATCAACAGTAGCATCAGCTTGCATCACAAAGGTTATCATGAAATGTCACGGCTGTTACACTCACACGTCTGATTCCATTCACTGCCGCTATGAACAATTCTGACTCTGGAAAGGAGCATCTCGCACTAAACCACTATGAAGGACCATGTTTACAGCTTAACCATGTAAGATATGGTATGTGTGGGGGCTCCCCCTACAGTCAGGAAGTGAGCAGTAGGACCGGCATCAATTTTACTGGAATAATTTCTCAACTTCTCAATGATTTCCCTTGTTAAATGGTTCTTCACTATGGTGGACAACCTGCTGTAGATGGTTCATTGCAGAACCTTTAAAAAATGGCATCAAAAAATGAATCCACTATGGTCAGCCAAGAAGACTGATCACTGAGACTGATGTTTTCTGCTGATGCTGATACAGTGCCCATCTATAGTGATATGCCATCTGTAATGTGTATGTGTGTGCATCCCACTCACCCAGACCATGCATTCTGCTTGAGCCTTGTCCAGTTTACTCCGCTGCCGGGCTAGCGTGTTGTTGTGGTACAGCAGCGTGTTATTGTCCTGCTCAGTGATGTGGGTCAGCTGGGCCCGGGTCCTCTCAATGCTGTCCTGCATCTGTAGAGTTCTTTGCAGCAACTCTTTGCGCATTCGCTTTAGAGAGTCATAACGGGACATCACCTGATGCGCATTCTGAAACTGAAAAGGTTGATAAGCATCACCATGAGCCTAGCATTGCAGCCCCCAGTCCACTAAATAGTGCTGCCAGCTGTGGCCTAAAGGTTGGAGAATCAGGGTTGGGACCTGAAGGTCGCTGGTTCAATCCCCTGAACCAGTAAAAAGTGGGGATGGGAGGAGTGAAGGAACATTCTGAAGGAACAACTCAGTAATTTATGGCCAATTTGCACTTGAGCAAAGCACCTAACCCTCAATTACTCAATTGTTCCCTGGGTGCTAAGGCAGCTATCCACTGTGTGAGTGTGATCACTCCCCAATTCCTCCCTAATTTTAGATTACCCAATTACCCAATTACCCAACCCACTTGTTAGTACTCTTCCCCCATCACATGGAATGCTCCTGACACGGGGACGGTCAGCACTGACACATGCGTCCTTCAGCTCATGCCTAACCACCCATTGCCTCCCTTTGAACTGCCGCCAATACTATGTCACCGGCAACCAACAAGCTCAGAGGAAAGCGCCGGGTACATGGCTCTGATGCATCGTACCGGCCAGCATCACACTAAAGTGATGCAGGGAGAATAAGCAAGCCATCTACCCACCAGAGAGTGCAAGGTCAATTGTGCTCACTCAGGCTCCAGCTTAGTGGCAGCGCCTTAGTATGACGACTTTGCATTTTTTACTAGAAATACAAAACATACTCTAGCAATTTTTCGTTATTCATATGAAAAAAAGTATAATAATAATAACAATAACAGTGGATATGACAAACCTGTCCACTGGCCTGCACCACACTGTCCATGTACTTAGAATAAATGCCATTCTTCTTAACACGTCTCGCCAGCTGATCCCGTTCCTTGGTCAAGGACTTAATCTCCTCTTGAAGAGCCACGAGGTCTGCCTGCTTCTGACTGATGAGCTCTCTCTCCCGGCTCACCTTTCTCATCGCTCTGCAGCGCTTTGCTTCATTGTCCTATGTGGTTCCCAGAAAGAGGGCTAAACTTTCAGACTTTTGAGATTGACTAAAGTTTGGATTGTTGTTTTCAATCCCATTAAACCCTCCTGATTGTAAATACATGCTTACAATGGCCTCTTTTCCACTGCAGGGCCGAACGTTTCTTAGCATGGAGGGTTCCCATTCTGGTGGCTTTTCCACAAAGACACAATTCATCATGGAAAGCTTAGAAACCAGGTGGAGAAACCAGGTGGAGTTTAGTTGGAATGCTTAGCTAACTGAAGCATAATAAAACGTAGCATACTTGAGTAGGCTACAGGCCTTGTCCTACAATGCTACTGCCGTGTTAGCACAGTCTGGCTATTGGGCTCCTCCAATATTGCTATAGCTTCCTGTTACTGCATAATGAAGTCATTTAGATGTAAAGTTCAAACAGACCTTAAATGGATTCCAACACTATTTGGCACACTACACCTATAAAATGACCTCTGTGATGTGGTTTAAGCTTCAGTAAGTTAGCTAGCATTAGCTAACTACATTAGCCTTGTAGTTGCAAGGTGCATAACCAAAGAACTAAACATTTGCATACATTTTATGAGCTGATGTGTACTTTCTGGTCCTGATTTAGCAACACAGCAAATGGGAAAAGAAACCACAACCGACCTAATAGGTCAGCACCGTGCGGCATGGCCTTGGCCAAGCGTCCAGGCTTTTTTCTGTCCTGGCACCAAAGTGGTGGAACGAGCTGCCCCTGGATGTCCGAACAGCTGAGTCGCTCGCTGTCTTCAAACGCAGACTGAAGACCCACCTCTTCAGAGAGTACTTGGACGAATAGTTCTATGGTCGCCTTATTGTATTGTGTTTAGTAATGTCTAAGCTTGGAGGTATCTTTTGTATTATTAGTCTATTCTAACTAGCTAAGGCTTTTTCTTGGGTAAATAGCAAAGCACTTTGTAAGTCGCTCTGGATAAGAGCGTCTGCTAAATGCCGTAAATGTAAATGTAGCAACCATTTGTCTCTGCAGTGGAAAAGAGGCCATTGATTCTCATTGTCCTCTTTTTTTTTTAAGGTGCACGTATTTGTCACTGTACAGTGTGGACTGTACAGCGAAATGTGTCCTCTGGTAGTGAACACACACTCACACACACACACACACACGTGTTAGGGGCAGTGAGTACACACACACACCCAGAGCGGTGGGCAGCCAACTCCAGCGCCCGGGGAGCAGAGAGGGTAAAGGGGCCCAACAGTGGCAGCTTGCCGAGCCCGGGAATCGAACCCACAACCCTGTTATCGATATCCCGGAGCTCTAACCGCTGAGCCACCACTGCCCCTCTGCAACCTTACTAGTTTTAAATCATTGATAAGGAGCTACACCCTTGAAAAGGCACTCTTTAATGGTCTTTAATAAAGACCATAGTTCTAAAAAGAACCATGACAACTCAAAGAGTTCTTTGCCTGGTTAAATGGTTCTTCACTATGGTGGGAAACCTGCTGTAGATGTTTTTTTTAGATTGCATCACAATTAATCCACTATTGTTAAGAACTAAACCGAAAGCTGAGGCTGCAGTGGGCACAGGCTCACCAAAAATGGACAGCAGAAGACAGGCGATATGTAGTCTTAATTTTGCGCCAACCACATAAATCCATGGACCTAATAGGCCAGGCTGGTGGAGGTGGTGTAATGGTGTGGGCAACGTTTACTTAGCACATTTTGGGCTTGTCTGAATGCCACAGTCTACATTTGTCTTGCTGACCATGTGCAATCCTCTCATAGCCACAAGTCTCATTAGTCTTCTAACGGCTACTTCCACCATGTCCCAAATCAAAAGTCGTCTCAAACTGCTTTTATGAACATGACAATACGTTCAGTGTTCTTCAGTGGCTTTTCCAGTCACCGGATCTGAATCCAGTAGAACACCTTTGGGATGTTGCAGAACAAGAGATTCACAGTGTGAAGGTGCTCCTGAAAAATCTGCAGGAATTGTGTGATGTGATTCCAGATAGGCAGGCCTTTGCATCCCACTGCAATGAATACAGACCTTTAAGAAGTTGTCAAACCTTTGCCAGTCACTCTTCATGTGCTGCACTTTCTCCTTCAGTTCGGCTCTATGCATTCCTAGCGCCGACAGAGTGGACTCCAAATCCTGTAAGAAGCAATGTGTCACTCAGTCAGACTGGAGGGGAACCTTCTGTGTCAGGCTAAAGTTCCCAAAACACACAACAGTATCTGGCGTTATCAGAATCCCATCCTGGGCTGCCAGTTTGAATATTTAAAGAGGGCAACTATATTTATCATGAAAAAGGGGCTGAAAGCAATTTGCTGTCGGATGTGGTTGGTGTGGCGCAGCAGATAACACCACTACCTGTTAGTGAGCTATTACACCATGTGGGAGACTGGGGTTAGATTCCCGGTCTGGGTGACTAGGTGCTGCGCTACACCAATAAGAGTCCTTGGGCAAGACTCCTAACACTACATTGGCCCTCCTCTGTAATACGAGTAACCTTGTAAGTCACTCTGGATAAGAGCGTCAGCTAAATGTCGCAAGTGTAAATGTAAAAAGCCCCTTGGTTGCAAAACTACTGTAACTAGCATTAGCATTAGCCTTCCACAAAGAAGATCTGTGAATTGAAATGATAAAAAAACAGATATTAATGTGCTAGCTGAAGATATTTTATACACTTTGCCCACCCTGTAGCCGACCCCTTGCATAACACCCACAGAATTCTTGTTTGGATGTCAGACGTTGATGTGGGTCATAGCTGGAATACTGACATCCTGGGTTTGGTCGTTCTAAGCAGATTCTGGATTCTGGTCCTCCATCTGTTTTCTTGATGGAATATCTGCTTTATCAATTTATGAAGATTGATTTGGTCGACATCAATCTGCTTACATATAGTTTAACACTCATACTTTATTGTGACAGTAACTTATAGCTTCTGACTACTGGAAACTACAGAACCTGCTGAAAACCAGGGTTATAAAGGAATAAAGTCAGGGATAGAGTTTAGAAAATTGTTACAAAGGGAAGTTCAAGAATAAAGGCAGTAAAGGCAACTCAAACAACTGTTTGATTCTAAGGGAGTTTTCAAAGGCCCGCACCCAGGACCAATTCTGGCCTCGTTTGGTGGAGGGCCTCATTATCACTGGCTTGTTTTCACACAGGAAAAAGCTTAAACTTCATTTTTTTTAGCACATCTTTGCAAAATAGTAGGGCCTAGTTTCATCCGTTTATTGATTCTCATTATTTTTCTCAGGTAACAAATGTGGCACAAGGAGAGAATAGCTTCCACACATGCAGCACACCACATCAATTTCAGAAGTACCAGAGACCGGTTCTCTTGTGGCGATTGTGCTCTCTCAGACTCCGGCTGCTGATAGTAAAGCGACCCCGCCTCTTTGGTGTTTAAGTTAAATAAGGCAGGTTTCAGCTTGGACTGCTTTTTGAATGAGGCACAATGCAGAACAGCCAATCAGAAAAGGTCATTTACATGCATCAGTCAAGAGACACTCTGGCCAAAGTGAAAAGTGTAACTTTTGCTACATCTGTGGTAGACATGCCTTCTCAACTCCCTTCATGGTAGTCTCTAAAATTACATTTTCCTTTTTTTACTGACTACAAAAATCCTTCTGTATCCTCAAAGTGGAAGAAGCCTTTGAAAACTACAATTGCTTTTGTGGTGCTGAAGTAACAGAACTCCTATCAAGTCATCTAAGGGGAGTCTTAGCTAGTGGGTGGGAATTGGAAATGACTAAACTTGGGGGAAAATTTGGGAAAAGAGGCAGAAATGTAGGACATGTACTTTTTGAGGAAGCCTGCCTAGCTAGACTTTTAGCATTCAGAACAAAAAGCTAAACTTGTCAGATGGTTGTTGCTTTTACAGTCTAACTCCTAGTGTTAGTGTCTTCTGGCTGATAAACTGACTATGGCCCTGTCCCATTACTTGCACTTGCACCCTTGCACCCCTTATTTGCATGTGCCAGCTAGGTTGTGCAAGGTTGTACACTGTTAAAAGTATATGTTCCTTGAGGTTCTTCAATTTGAAACTGTGGAGGAGACCTCTTATGTTGGTCTGAGGAACCTTCAAGAAAATGTTTTTAGAAGAAAAGGGTTCCTCAAAGTTTTCTTCAAATCACCTTAAGAGGTTCCTCCACAGTTTCCTTCTAGGAGGGACGCAGGGCTTATGTTCAGAACTAGGACAGAGCCTGTGTTTCCCTCACCTCTCCTTGCAGCTTCAGGGCATTGAGGAGCTCAGTGACCTCCTGTCTTTTCCGCAGAAGGCAAGAGGAAACTGCCAGCCTCTCATCTCCAACAAAGGTGGTGCTTCTGTGGACGTAGCAAGCTAAGACATATCACTAAACACTACCAAAATGTTCCAAAATGTGTACAACATAAAGCTATGAAAAGCTTCCAAGTGCCTGATCGGGAGACAAGAGATCGGGAGGCCCAACATCATCCAGCAGAGTCGTTCTAACTGAGTAATTATTAGTATTCAGAATTTTTTGGAATTGCGGGTATATGGACTCATCAGTCAACTCTGATATCGTTACACTGTTTAAACCATTTGAACCAGTAGCAGAGTTCAGATTTTCCACCATTTTGTGCCTTAACTTCAAACTAAATCCCACACGGCACGTCTAAATCTCAGTTTATTTAAAACTGAACGGGTGATTCACTCAGTATCACAGCATCAAATCTGACAATTCATTTACTGTTGATTTACCCTCAACATTTTTAACGATAAACTGAGATTAGAAGCTTAACATATATCTCACGGCCTTACACGTGTTTCCTGCAAGAGGAAGTGACATCACTGAGTGCAGGTCACATGTTTGTTTTTAACAGAACTGTCTCATGCACTCCCCCTCGAGTGCAAATTGGCCAAGGGAATCGTCCGGCGACAGTACCGAGTCCGCAGCGGAGTTGCATGGAGCATGTTCAGCCAGTGTAGCTATGGGAGCAACCATGGCTGACGTTGGACTGGGAGTCATTTGATTGATATTGTGTGTATAAACTGTGCCTAAAATATGCGAAATGCTTAATAGAGAAAAACTATTTAGTGTTTTTTAGATGGAGTTGTAAAACTATGTTAAGAAAATGAAAAATTGCTTATAGCTACTAGCTACTTACACCCGCTGGGCAAGATTTTCCGCAAAGTAGTTTCTGTAGAAGTCCGACAGATTCTCAGACACTGTTCTACTGTCTAAATGAGTCATTTCTGACAGAAAATTAATTATAGTCCAGTATAGGTTTTCTAGATTCAGTTAATATTTACAGTCAAATCTTTTTTTTTGTTTTTGCCGAATGTTGTTTTTTATTTCAATTCGAAGAATAACAGCAGTCTCATAGCAACAAAAACGGTTGGACCGTTAGCTTGAGAATATGTGGGCTCTGTGTAGATCTTCTCAACAGCTATAAGATCATTGCTATCACAGAAAACCAGCATTCGCTTTTTCACAAGTTGAACCTTTACATCGTGTCAAAATTTCATGGTGAATAAAATTAAAAATTGCTGTGAAAGCAATGCTAAGGCCACAGTGATCTGTGGTCAAGGTAATCCAACCTCAGCTTACCTAAGATTATGTGCTCCTCTCGGCAGCACATATACGTGTATGTCTTTTAATTCATTAATAAACAAATAAATAAGTAAACAAATGAAAAAAAAAAAGAGGCAACAAGATTTCAACTGCCCACTCGGCAAGTAATTGCCTCTTTCAGGCCAGCCTGCTAGTTTGGGCCCTTGAAAAAGACATTACTCTGGGCTTCACAACTCTGACAATTCTGCTGTCATAATTAATTAACACATTTTTTAGGGCCCCTGTCAGTCCGTTAGACCCTTAAAGCACCCCAGCGGTAAGGTGATCTGGCAAGCGACATGTTTGCATGTTTTCTGTTTTTGTCGCAGTCACACAAAAACCTTGTAACTCCAAAAGAAGGAATAATCCTAATGGACCAATAGGAATAAGCAAGAATTTCCTATTGGTTCAATGATCATGAAATTTTGACACAATGTAAAAAAACAACTGCCAGATTGTCAAAGTGAAGAAAAGTCAATATTTGAAGATTTTTGCGTGACAGGGACAATATGAAAGCCGCCCCAGTGTGAAATAAAAGTACACTCTGTAAAAACACACAAACATACCGTTTAATGCATATCTGCAATACAATGGGTTTCAAAGCTTCTCAGACATTTGAGCAACTCGAAGAAAGTATGAGGAAAAGAAACGGCTCAAACGAATGGCTTCAAATCAAGCAGTTCCACAGGATGAGGGCATTATGTGGTCAATGCACTGTACACAGATGGCTTTGTCAAATCATATCATGCACAAGGAGGCAATACATTAGCCAAGGAAGCATAAGAGTGTGTGACAACGGAACCGAACACGAAGCAAACCGGCTCTTAGCAAAGCATTAGTGTCCAATTCAACTCTTCATTTGACCGTCCAAGATATTTCCAGTTCTGTATAGTAAATGCAGAAACAATCAAGCCCTTATTTTGCCATTAAACAGTTAATATTTTGACCATGCACAGGACTGTAGTCTAATATATATATTAATGGAGTCTTATTTTAAAGCATAAACAAAAAAAAAATAAAAGAATTCAAGCTGGCTCTCCATTTTGCACTCCACAAGCAAGAGTTTGGACGTCCAAACTTTCCAGAGCTGCTGTGCTGTTTATATGACTGAAGAGCAAAACCAACCAGTTCTGGATCAAATTCTCTCAGATTTATTATGAGCACATTGCCAGGAAATATATCAGAAAACTCCCACAACCCAACACCACCTCAACGCTCTATACTCTATCATTATCTGTGGGAAAAAAAAGCAGGCTGATGGACTACCTTAGAAATGTACCAAGACTGTATTAAATTGCATAAACAGTTAAACAAACAAACAAACAAACAAACAAACAAAAAACATATAACTGGGCTTAGTGTCCATAATTTTACTTGGAATAATGTGCAAATATTATAGCGGCCTCTAAATAAAATCTCTTAAATTTAACAGGAAATTTCACTGTTTAAAATGTCAGCATAACTCAATGTTTGAGATGCCAACAAAGTCATTCAGAGTGGATTGGTGTGAAATGGATAATTGGGCCAGGATTCAAGGGGGCGCATTTGGGACTATTTGTACCTTCTAGAGTTGAAAAATGTCATTTAAGGCTAGAAGAAATGCTTCAGTTATCTAACAGTAAAGCCATTGTGAGGGAGGTTCTAGAGGCATATCAGTACAGTTGGCCATCAGAATCAGGCCGGAAATAACAGCAGAAAATGCTGGTTCGGATCTCTAGTGGAAAAATAGCAAACAAATGTAACTCAATCCCATACCATATCCAGTCTGAAACAGCAAACACTCACACTGCTTCAATTAAAAATGAATAAAAGCTCCTTTTAAAGCTTCATTGTTAAAGAGGAAATGCTGAACCTGTATCAGCTGATATTAAACGTTTCAGTGTCAATTTCGGAAAATAAACCATGCCATACATAATGCGGTCTTTAATGAAAAGCTTGGATGTTTGGTTCTTATTACCAGTACCATGAGCAGTTCTGATTTAGCAGGTTTCTCGACACTGTACCATTTCACATCAAAATACTGTGAATGACTCAAATCTCACTTTGAGAAGATACCAAAAACCCCTAAAAAACCCAAATAAACAAAATGGAGCAGTTGTCCTTTAGACACATGCACACGTTCTCAATATATTAAAATAATAATAATTTAAAAAAATCTACACATCTTTAATTGGATCGAGTGCAACAGTCTGATGGCTAATCTTATGTAATGTATTTATACACGTTAAAATCTACACATTTGGCATTTCTGCTCTTATGAAGTGGGGTTAGGCTTTGAACTGTCCCCAGCTCAAGATGCAAAACCTGTGTGAAACCAGTAATTTTAGAACTTCACCAACAACCTCTGGTGATATGTCATATGTTTATATATTTATATATATTATGGCATTTCCACAGAAGAACATTATTTACATAATTCACTGCTGCATCACTTCTACTTTCTGCAAGTTCATTTGTACTCTAATACTATGAGGAGGACGAAAGACCTGGTTATACCTCAAAGCTTTTGATCTCCACCAAACTCATCATATACATAAACTTCTCTAAATATCGACTCTCCAATATTTTTGTGAAAGTGACACAGTGTCTAGAATGGGCGGTTGAAAGCCATGAAAGAACACAGTGTTTGAGCAAAAGCAGCTCTGATAGAAAAGCAGCCTGACCTGACAGAGCATGCTGCATGAGATTACGAAGCAGGAATATCAGAAACATCTGAACGCTTTGCATTGAGACAAAGGAGAGGCTTAAGACACACAACATTTCCAGGCACTACTTCAAGCAACCACACACACACACACGCTCAGACTTGCACTCCAAATGAGCCAATCCAAACTCTGGCAGTCTACAACGTACCCAATCCCTGGGAATGAGCGTACATTTGTCTGCCTGCCTGTTTAGCTGTTTAGCTGGGCGGAATAGAATTTCTTTCTTTTTTTTAAGGGATTGAGGAGAATGTCCTAGAACTCCTCGTGCACATTGCGGGCGTAGTCCATGAGCTTGCTGCCAGTGAAGTACTCGCTGTATTTGAGAATCTCCTCCAATTCCAGACTGTGGTTCTGGTTCTCGTCAGCCACAGCAATCATTTGTTTCGCTTCGTTCAGGGCGTTGTACTCGTTCATGGGATCCATGTACTCCTGCAAGAGACAAAGCGGGACAGGGTTGTTGGTAAAAACAAGCAGAGATGAGCATTTTAACCAGTTCTGTTATTGAGACAGAAATGTCTGAACGTGCAGAATCCCAAATATCTCAAGATTACATTTACATTACATTTGAATAGCCATACCCAACCCTATTAAGAACACCACAAAAATACAGGCTATCTTCATCAGGGAGGGAAGGAAACAAACAAAGGACCCACCTCGAGCTCTTCCATTGTGACGATGCCATTATGGTTTGAATCAATAACCTCCTCAAACTCCTTCTTCCGCTCACGGACCCAGTCATCGTCAATATCCTGGGCTTGCTGGTTCTCCACTGTTCCCATGGGCAAGGAGATGAACTCCGACAGGGTCAGCTCCTTATCTCCATCTTGATCTGCCGAAAACATCAGTATCAAAAATCAGTGGATTTTAGTAATTCTCCTTGGGAAAAAAAACCCCACCAGTCTCGCTGCAGGTTGTACACACATTTAGTCTGAAATGAGACAACAGAAAAAGTCTAACATCACTTAGAACCCTTTTGAACCTAGAAACATACTTGGACCATTTCTGAGATATCAGGTTTTCATTTGAGCTTGTTCTACAATGTGTGTGTGTTTAGGTCAGTGGAGCCACCACTGACCTAAACACACACACATTGTAGAACAAGCTCAAATGAAAACCTGATCTCAGAAATGGTCCAAGTATGTTTCTAGAGGTAAGAGATTGATGACAGGGTTGTGGGTTCGATACCCACTTGGCAAGCTGCCACTCTTGAGCCTTTAAGCAAGGCCCTGAATCCTCTCTGTGCTCACTAGAGTATATGTCCGTGTTCACTGCACAGATGGGTTAAAGGCGGAGGCCAAATTCCATCTGTGTCGAACACAAAATGGTAAATATAGTTGTCTTGTCTTGGGTTGTGTTATTTTAAGCTACACGCACTACTGCACAAAGAAGTATAATTTATCACGCTTACCCAGATCTCTGATGATCTCCTTGACCATGTATTTGAGCATGCCTCTGCTGTGCTCTGGATGAAGGAAGGAGAGGAACTCCTCCTCATTTAGCAGCTGGTCAGCTGGGGGGTTATCTGCCTGGAACCAGCGATCCTTCAGGCTCTCCAGCACCTCCTGGGCTGTGGACATACCACAAAAACAAACCACTTTCATCATACTGTACACATGTATTGTAATACGTGTCCATTGTTTTGTTTTAATATTCCTCAAATGGGTGGGCAAACTAAAGCACAAAAAGAAGAATTTGGTTGGTTTATCAATCAGAGAACCTCTAATTGTGTATTAAATACTAATAGCATTGTTATGACTCATGAATATACAGATGCAGCATTAGATGTAGAATGTGGGCTCATTTCTGCGTTTCACTTACTTTCCTCATCCACTTTAAGTTCCTCATTGTTCTTGATCTTCTCAGCCACTTCTTTCTCATTGAAGCCTTTGCTGGCCAAAAATTTCACCCGGTATTCATCCCACGTCACATGTCCTGAGAGAACAATTTTAAATGGATAAGGCTGACAATCCTGTGGTTTGCCTTGACAAAGTAGTAGTTTAGATTGCATTCACAACCATTACGATGAAACCATCGCCAGAATTTCACAGAGGCATTTACCAAAGGGAAAGCTGGAGAATTCTGACTGCGAGCACTCTGATATAGTCAAAAATTTCCATCAATACATTCTGCCAGCTGTCAGCAATAAATGTCACAAGTATATATATTTCTACAAATGAGACCAGGGATAACATCTGAAAAAAAGCTTTACCAAAAAGCTAAAAGACATCTGTGGCAATACCTTACACTTTTACACAGCTAAAAAGTAATCTCTCAAATCTGAGGGTTACACATCTACAGGGCTGAGAGGGAAGTGCTGCTCTATAATATAGATATGAGAAAATACCACAGTGAGATTATATCGCTACATGCTGCAGAATTCCTTTAAATTACTACAAACACACTGACTGAACAATGAGAGTTCAGAATATGGAAGGAACACACTGTAAACCTCAAACACTGTTGTTCCTCCTTCAAAAGTGAATCCATCATAAGCAAAACAAAGCTGAAAAATTGGATGACTTCAGTTTTGACTCATTATATTAACACCCCAAAACTGTACAGAATTTACATTTGCTGGATCTTTTAAACCTCTCAAGTAAACTAATTAAAGCTCATCCGTGTCTGTTCAGGATTCTCTCAGTCACAATAAAGCATTAAATGAGTGATTATAGGCTTCTCTGCAATATCAGGCAGTGTTTTCCACCTGTCCGAAATTAACATATGGGGTGGGGAATACATTTGCATATACGGATATCTAAATGTGCCCAGTGTGTGGAAAAGACTGTCAGTATTGTGAAGGTCAGCACTGAAGATAACGATTAAAAAAAAAAAAAAATAAATCATATGCTGTGCAGCCGTGGTGCAGCCCAAAACAGTCCAGAGAAAGATTGATTAGACTCCAAGCTTACCATCTCCGTCGGGATCCACAGCACGGAAGCTGAGTTTGTTCTCTTCAACAGCCTCTTGGAAGTGCTCTTCTGTTTTCTCCATGATCCAGCGCTGCATTTCCTTAGCACTGACACTTCTGTCCTTGTTGAAATCAACCCTACCAACAATGTAAACAGACGTTATATTAAATCAAACTAAATCAAGTCAACATACAGTATTGATGCAGGTCTGGATGACTGATTATTCCATATTTCCATATATGAAGCATTTGATTTTGAAATAATAATTCTTCTTTAATACAAAAACATGGCCAATTTTCTCCTAACTCCGAAAGTAGCCTGGACGACTGACCACGACATATTTCATGCCTGAAGATTTAGGGCCCCCAGTGTAACCACTAAGATCCGATTGACCACTTTTGAATGTTGTTTTGACGTAGAGCTGGACAATATGCTGATATTTTATCGGATCATGATAAATTATTCAATCATGATACACAGTATGCTTTGCTAAACATATCGAGGATGACCAACTGCATGTTTCATTACCAACAGTGTAATTAGACTGGATAAAGTGCAGCAGATGTTGAATAGAAATCACTGTACCCAGTCTGGGAGCGTATCTGAATAGTAGTTATTATGAATCAGTTGCTACTGATGTATTTAGTCTATGATTAAATGCATTGAGATAAATATCATGTATCGTGAGAAAGGTCTTTAAATAACGTGATGTAGTGTTTTTACTATTTCTGCAGCCCATAATCCAATTACAGCATGTCCTGGGATGATCATCATAAACACACATTGGAGTTCAGTGAACAGCAGTTTGAGACACCTAAGCTAAACCTAAAATCACTGATCTCAGCAAGAAGCGAGCTTTTGCTTGAAAAAAGCAGGAACTAGATTCTCATGAGAAGAGCTTTGGAGAAACCCCCTACTTTCTGCATTAACACTTTATACATTTACATTTATGGCATTTAGCTGACGCTCTTATCCAGAGCGACTTACAAGGTTACTCGTATTACAGAGGAGGGCCAATGTAGTGTTAGGAGTCTTGCCCAAGGACTCTTATTGGTGAATCGCAGCATAGTCACCCAGACTGGGAATCGAAACCCAGTCTCCCGCGTGGTGAGGTAGCGCACTAGCAGGTAGTGGTATTATCTGTTGCGCCACACCAAGCACTATATTTATCCTAATATTATTAAGCAAATCAATACTTACTAGCCAGATAAGTAGCCAGTAAATTCCCTTTTCCCTAGGTGTCTACGTCTGCACACTACTGTAAATATTTCAGTGGTTGGGAGGAAATCCTGTACATCATATTTTTCTGGGAGCCACATTTAAAGTATTAAAGCAATTTCCCACTGTAGAACAGCCGACCATAGTGGCTGCACTTCTTCCAAGCTCTCCAAGATCCAGAAGAACTTTGATCGTTAGTGAACGCGTAATGCAGGTCCTGGGCCCTGAAGTCCAGCATCCAGCACAGCTTGCCCCTCTTCTCCCTGCTCAAACACACCTGATTCAACACATCACTTCATCAAGTGCCACATTTCCAGCCAAATAAAGGTAAAGGTAAAGGTGCACGTATTCGTCACTGTACAGTGTGGACTGTACAGCGAAATGTGTCCTCCGCATTTAACCCATCTGGTAGTGAACACACACTCACACACACACACGTGTTAGGGGCAGTGAGTACACACACACACCCAGAGCGGTGGGCAGCCAACTCCAGCGCCCGGGGAGCAGAGAGGGTAAAGGGCCTTGCTCAAGGGCCCAACAGTGGCAGCTTGCCGAGCCCGGGAATCGAACCCACAACCCTGTTATCGATATCCTGGAGCTCTAACCGCTGAGCCACCACTGCCCCTAATGTGCTTGAGCATGGAAATAAACAGATAACCAAGCTGTGCTGGACACCAGACCTCCAGGACCTGAACCCCAGAGTAAAGCCTACCCTAAACCACAACCTGACAGACACCTACTTGCTGAAAATTTCAACCAGCTTCTTCCTGTTCTTCCTGGGCTCAGAGTCCTCCTCAAACTCCTCCATTTCTTTCCCCAGGAACACCTCTTGGTGGAAGTCCTTGTTCAGGTGGCCGTCCATCTCCATCTTGACTCCGTTCAGGTGGTCTGGAGGGAGGATCTCGTTGTTCTCCTTACTGTTGGGGATTTTCTCCTTGTGGACCGACACGTTGGCGGGCCGCGCGTTCACGTCCACGGTCAGAAAGATGAGCAGGGCGAAGGAGGCAGCGGCCAGGTGCCCGCTGAGAGCTCCCCTTCTGGCGGACATGACTTCCAGCTCTCACCTCCTCACGAACAGATGGAGGACACTGTTAAACACAGAGAGGAGAACATTTTTCACTCCCTAAATCGCCTATGGGCTCGCTGTGTCACTGTGTGGTATCGCTACAACGGTTTCACGGAGAGCCAACGTCATTCATAGGGACACAGCTTTAGCTGGCAGGCTAGCTAGCTAGGTCATATTATAGTAGCTAGCTAACTTAATAAAGCTCATTCATGTACAAACGAATTTGTAATAATCATACGATTTATAAGCGTTATTTAATAAAAGGTCACGTATAACAGTAGCACTAGCAGTTAGCTAGCTAGCTAGTGACGCTAGCCGGGACCTCGGTGTAATGGCTAGCACTAGCTAGCTCAGCTCGCGCTGTCTGAGCTTTAGCTACCTCTGCGGGAAAGGCTGCGGGAGTTAGCCGCTAGCCTCCCTAAATAACCTATAGCTAACTCCTACTAAACGGAACCACTCACAGGCTGAGCAGAAGAACCTCCTCGGTGAAATATCTAGCACTGACAGCGTCTGGACACTGACCGTGTACACTGAGCTGTTGTGACTCGTTGGTCGTGGCTAGCTAGCTAGTTCCTGTAGACGTGGCCAGCGGGCGCAGCCATGAAACTGGACACTGCCTACCTGCTTCTGCCTCAAACGCCTCTACAAAGTCAGAGAGGTTCGTGAGGCTCGGACGAGCGAGATATCCAGATGCGATGCTGGTTTTCTTTCAGGGTTCAAACATTGCTTGTTAAAGTCAGGACTTTGAGTCTTCTTCTGTTAAAACTGGGTTAGTGAGGTGAGGTCAGTGGCGCCTCCTAGGGCACTGTGCAGGCAACTCCATTCAGTGTTCCCGTCTAAAATCCCCTGTCTATCATTTTGCGAGCCAGCCAGCTATGTCCAAAAGTATCCAGACACTAAAACACACCAAAGCACTCTGAATGAGCTTGTAGTCATTTTAACATTTGATCATTCATTCATTCATCCATATCTTCTTACACACTTCTTTCTGGTCAGGGTCACGGTGGGTCGGATCCTCCATGGAATCATTGGGCACAAGGCAGGAATACCCCCTGGACAGTGCGCCAGTCCATCGCAGGTTACCACACACACTCATTCATTCATTCATTCATTCATTCACACACAGGGGTCACTTTAGCATATCTAATTCACTTACTATAGTTTTTGAGTTAGAGTTTAGAGGAAACCCACGCGGACGCAAGCAGTTGTATCATTTTATTTACTAACAGTTTCTGTAGAATGTAATTATTAAGATGGAAATAGAAGAAATTAGAGGTTTAATGTGAAATTGTCAATCAGAATTGTTCGCAGAGGTGGTAAGAGAATGTGTTTAATGCCTCGAAAATATCATACATAAAACTGTGACAAACAACTGTTTTGATAGTCGAATAATCTGTCGATAACTCAAGTGAATAATCGATTATTCGGATAATGAAATGCCAAATTACCAAATAACTCTTATGTTTTGGATCAGTGGATTCGGTTTAATGCATTTGCTATAACTTATTCAGGAATTCCCTGTTTTAATGAAATTTCCTGTTGCTATAAAATATGAATAATCTTTTTCCTGCCAAAATTTAAAGCCAAGGATGTCCAAATAGCAGCAATGAAATATAACGGAAGTAAATGAGTTTTCCGTTAATCCATTTTCTCATAATTTATCAGATCTGCAAAAAAGAAAAATGGGAAAAAATGGTGCATTAGTGACTTTTATTTTGACACAGTCTGGCCAAAGCCACAATATAATCGACTCAGCGCCAGTTATAAACAAGCTGATTGGCTCTTTTTGTGAAAAGGACCTATCTGCATCTGTTTCTGTAACCAGCAAGTTGATTGGCAAATTCACATTTACAAATTCAATTAACCAGTGACCGGCCTACTAATGTATAAAGTCACTGTGTTGACTTGCTTTGAGATTTCTTCTTTTACAAGCTGCCTGTGTCCATATGAGACCCCCACGCCCCACAGACATAACTCTACACTCCACTTACACACCAGAGTGCAGTCGCTACAGATGTGTGGCTATGTTGCTTTATGGCTCAATACTGTTTTTTCCACACACTTTGTTCACATGACAGACAGCTGCTCAGTCTGTTGTGTGAACTATATTTCCACTGCAGCTCTGTTTCCAGATTGAGGGAATTGTCACTGTAAGAAGTGACAGTGGCAGTAAAACTGTATTCCACACAGTTATGGTTAAAGTCTGGCTTCTAATCCACAGTCTAGGTATGTCCAGAACTGTTGCTATAGTTAGCGTGAGAAACATGCGTGATGCTGTCACCAGTTTCCAGCTAATTTAGTCGACTACGTCCATTAGTTGTTGCACCCCTATCTGTATGTTGCGCTGATGCTTTTGGATAGTAAAGTAAATGACTATATTTGTGTTGTAGACATTGCAACCCTTGAAGAAATGTAAGTATGTCTAAGTAAAAGTAAAAGTACAGTGCAAAAACATATTTGATTAAAAGTAAAACTTGTCTGGGTGGGGAATTGAGCCTCAGTCTGCCATGTCTTTACAGCTTTACCTCATGTATTGTCATGGACCTGTAATCAAACTGAGTGTGTTATTTAGTCTTATCCACCAGAGGGAGGACTAAGAGCACTGATGTTTCCTAACCAGAGCCATATTCATGCTCAACTTTGAAGTTTACACCAGCCTTCAACACATCTGGGCCACCAAATAAACATTATTCTCTGTGCTTTTCAGTAAATCACGTTTTGTTGATTTTGTTGATTTTGGAGAGAGGGAGAGTCTGCACATATGAGCTCCTTATATAGACATTATTTGATGGTAATGACTAACATACGCTAATATAATGATATGCTTTCACACCACAGTACAAACATTTGTTAAGAATGTGATTATTTAGTCTTTATCTGCTCTTTGACTGAAGCATATTTAATGTAGCCCTGAGCCTTATCTAATCTGGGACTAGGAAACCAGCCAGTGGTGTTACAAGCCTTTACCGTCTATTACATACATTTATTTTCAGCATAGAAACCTCTGAAGTCATCCGAGACGTATAGGCTCTGACACGGTTTACCTTTTTCAAGACTCAGTGAACTTTATTCGTGTTTCTTGAATAAACTGTGTCCCTGGGAGGAACATATTAAACAAAGCTAATAGAGAAAATAGTGCTTGTGACAAGAAGAATGTGTCTAGGGCTCTGTGCTAATGTGTGTTAAGTGTGATCGCTCAGTGACTGAGTTCAAGGCAGCAGATCATTTGGGGGACTCCTTGTAAAAGTGGCTTCAGCCACTTGGAGAAATCACAACTTGTGGCTTCGCACAAAAACTGCGTCTGATGCTTTTTTTTTTTTTTTTATTTACGAGTAGTTCAAATCCTCTGAGGCTTTAGGACACATGTATGTAAGCACTAGTCTGGAATAGAATAGAACACATACACACATCCTCTGGAGTCTGCCAAGGAGCACTCCTTTGAGCTCTCACTTGAACATTTCATTTGTGAGATAAAACAGGACTGAGCAGCCCGGTGGGGCTGCCAATTTTACTGATGAAGAAAAGGGAGGCCAGAGGAATCAGAAGACAGAGGGAGGAGAAAGAGAGGGAGAACTGTGAGAGAGAGAGAGTGAGAGAGAGAGAGAGAGAGGGAAAGGGGGGAGACTGTGTGTGTGTGTGTGATAAACTCTGCTGTGAGCCCTCCTGTAAGCTGTAGTCAGGGAGTTTGGGAGCGGGAGTGTAGGAGTGCGCGAGAGTGGAAAAAGCAAGTGTGTCGAAACAAGCAGGCGTAGAGCAGGCAGGACCCACCACGCAGTCCAGACAGAGGCTGCACTCAGAGGCGAGTGTGCTTGTGGTTTTGTCACCCCGGCAGACTTGGCTGTTGACGTAGGGGCTGCTGAGTTGAACGCACAAGTGGCTGCGCCTAAGAGGGTCGAAGAAATCATCACAGTCACCATCGTCAAGTGCCTCTCCTCTCCGAAGTTGGCGATATTGTCAGAGGTGGCTGCAGCAGACTCGTTTTTCCACTGCGAGGAACTAAACCCAAAAGAAGAAGGCCAAAGGCTAAGACAACTGGACCAGCTCCCAACTTCCAACTCCCTAAGGGCTTCTGTTTCTGTTTTTTTTTTTTTTTTTTTTTGCACCTCAGTGTCCGGAAGGATTCGGACAAGAAGACAGATGGGCAAAGGGCTGTGCGCCGCTTGCCAGAGAACCCTCAGCTCATCTGCATCCCTGACCGCAGCTCCAGAGAGACTCTGCGTGACCCCAAAGCAGGCGAGGAGCCAAAGAAACGGCAAGGGAATCTGAGTACCTGAGAGCAAGGGAATCTGAGTACCCACTGAGCTCTTGCCCCCTCCTTCGTCGGCCTCATCCCCAGCCCCTCCCCTGCAGGCGCCCTGTGGTACCCCCACCCCCCACCCCATGGGGCAGGAAGCGTGAAAAATCTCACTAATGGGTTTATTTGCTGTCAGACCAGCCGCGATCTGTCACTCCCCGGGACTTCTCCACTTGATGTTTTTCACAGTCGAGTAAGCCGCACAGCTGACCTGCTAAAACGGACCCTAAGACCTTGCTGAACTCTGCTGACTAAACCGGAACATCCATCAGTCATCAGCTTTCTTCCTTCTCTTTGCAGGAGTCCTTAAACCAAAGTGCCAGTCTCTAGCACTATTTTGGTTTACTAAGGCAAGGCACCTCATTTAGGCAGCAGAAACTCCAGCTGTTGTCTCGTGATCATCTGGGAGAGTGGTCATCATCTGCCACACGGAAATAGGCTGGTACCTGGGAAACGAAAGCTTTGGGTGTCCTGCGGGGGGCTGGTTGGGGAGCTGAAGATGCGCCTCTGGCTGCTGAGTGTGCTGGCGGTGGTGCTTTGGAGCCAGGGAGCCTTCCCGGAAGGAGCCCAGGCAAAGAAGGTGCGGAAGAGGCCGAAGGAGGTGACCCCACAGCACACCGAGGCATTCAACACCACGCTCTCCAACAGCGAGGAGCTGGAAGAGGGCACAAAGGTAACGGTTCTAACTTTATTCTTTTGACAATCTCACACCTTCCTTTATGGCTGCTGGAATGCCTTAGGGCAGTGGTTCCCAACCCTGGCCGTGGAGCACCCCTGTCAACCAAACATTTCAGACCTTTCAATGCTATTAATGTTAATTGGCAGCATACTCGGATCAGGTACAGTAAGGAGAACACCAACACTTGTAAAGCAAAGGTAGTAGGCCAGGACCACAGCTGGGAACCACTGCCCTAGGACAGGGTTTAGGAACCACTCTGCCTTAGGATGTGGAAACAACAGATTGAGTAAGGCAATCTGAGGCAATCTAGGGCTTCTGAAAATGGTAGGTAAAGCTTTTCATCTGGGCTGTAAGCTTTTACTTTTTTTTTTTAAACAGAATGAATACAAATATACAGATCAATTAATGAAGTAAATAATCCAATTTCATTATAATGAATCAGGTGAGCTGATGGAACTGAACAAATCCATACCGTTGCTGGAATTCCCTGGAGTTCTGGAAATCAGCAACTAAACCAATATCAATACCTTTAATGGATACAACACACTACTGCTGAGCTAAACACATGACTGCCTAAGACTTTTACACAGTTCTGAATACTTGGATAAGAGACATGATTATGAACATATATAGATATTTGACAGACAAAGAGAATGTTAGTAAAACATGGAAAATCAAGATTATAAGACATCTCATTTGCTGGTCATGTATAAGGAGTCCTTAACACCAGTTGACTGCATTGTTCCTCACAATGCTGGAAATCATGTGAGAATGCTGAAACTCTCATAAGCAACGACAGCCTGACAACTTCTCAGACAAGACAGGCCTCTATCTGATTGTATTTGACCATCACAGTTCTTGGAGGTTTTGGCTCAGGTTTGGTGGAAAGATCTCATCCTTTTCTCCAACTTACTTGTGGTGAAGAATCACTTAAGAACATTTCCATGGATTCAGACCATGACAGAAGTGCTTGATTGGGCAATGCCTAGCTCTCAGCCTTGTTGGAGCAGGTGTGCCCTGCCCAGACAAGAGAGGAGAGAAGAGAAAGAGAGAGAAAGTGAGAGAGAGTGAGAGAGAGAGAGAGAACAGACTATAATGTGTGAAGGTCAAAATGCATGAATAGGTCAGCTATGTGAGGAATGTGCACTTTGTGAGTGTGATCAATGCATCAATTAGCAATCGCAGCGGGTGGACTCCTCTTCGGCCTCCTTGAGAGTGAGGCCAAGGTGGGCTTGTTTATCGCTTAAACCGCCAGGGCATCAGCAAGTTTTCGGATGTGGCTACGCCTTGCATTTGCTTAGAATAATCCATCCGTTTGTTTTCTTTTCTCTCAAAAGTGAGTATGTAAGATGCTTTGCCTGAATCAGCGTCAATGTATTTGGACGAGGTTCTTGGTTAATGTTATTCAGCATGGGGCGCCCACTTGCAGTGGCTGAATTTGAATGCAAGTATGCATACATGCCCTCAGGCTCCACCATGACAAATGTTTTGCTATTTCAAGCCTGTGTTTATTTATTGCTCTGCTATTGTTTAGATATAGGGGTTTCCATTGGAACATTTGTCTCTCGGCCGGCCCACCCATTGTGCTGGCATTCTCAAACAAATCTCTTGGCCTCCCCACCACCGCACCGACAACACAATTCACGGTTAGACTGTCTCAGTAGGCTTCGTCACAACAACCACTGTCTCTTTTTTAAACCAGCCGTCAGAGACAAGGAGCTGTTTACGTTGTACAGTGTGCCACTTCAGCAGTTCAAGGAATATAGGTTGGGAACCTGGAGGCCTCCCTTGTGACTACCATCTTTATTTGACTTGGTTGGCTGTGTGAAATCAGAAGCTACGGTAGGTGACCTTAGGGCAGATACCATGTCCAGTTTCGGCAGCACCCAACTGGGTCTTCTGTATTATTTTCTTTTGACCAGTCCCTGTGTATTCATCTCTGTGACCACCTTCTTGCACTTCTTCCTCTGCTTCTTCTAAGACTCTACTATTTTAATATTATTAGCAGTAGCAGCTTTATTGACATTAGTGCCCTTTCTTTCTTCTTCTTCTTCTTCTTTTCGTACTCTTCCTCTTGCCGTGGTCCGGCACAGGCAAGCTGCCATGATGTAATTCCTGGGAAAGTTTAGGTGGGGAGATATTTAAAGTCCCTTGGCAGAGCTCTTTCCCAGCCCATTGATTCTGTCATTCCCGGGCCAGCCTGACTCCGCTGTGTCTGGGACATTCGATAGGGGCGGTGCGCCCCCTACCCCCTCAGCCTCACTCCCCCTCGCAAAGCCCCAACAGAAAGGGTCTTGAAAGAGGACACCTTGAGGAGGATTAGCTACCCCCCCCCCCTTCTTGCTTACATTCTTTTCATCTTGTCCCATGCGATCAGAGAGTAATGACATAATCACACTAAGACCCTGTGTTATGCCAGATTGTGTCGCTGCCAAGGAGCGTCACCTGGGCTGCGGACTTGGGGTTTAGCTGACATGCAGGGTTATGGGGACGAGGATTGTTTTCAGGGCTCAAAAATAGCATTAATGTAGGAAATGCAGAGTCCTTAAACTTCTTATCATCTCAGGTTAGGTTAAAGTGATTATCAGTTTTAATTTGTCTCATCTTTTTTACTGCTTGTTCTTTGCCCCACACAGGGTTCATATGTGAACTGCACCAGAGGCAAAAGCATAATCTGCATAGTTTAGATATAATTCAGTTATTTTAATAATTAGCAATTGTTGAATAAAATAAAAATCCCATCTAGCCCTGAGACTTATCATGTGCTGGTCATGTTTTTCAACACCAGTCTTACTTTAGGCTGTACGTTTAGGCTTTATTATTACAGTACATACTTAAATGTAGAGCTTATGCTTAGAGCTGTGCATTAATGTATTAGTGGATTTGTAGTGGTGAGGTTTGTGGGGTGACGCTTTTTTCTGTGGGTTGTTGGGTTAAATGCTGGTACATGACAATAATCATTATGGGCCGAACAGGGTTTAAGCCTAGCCCTGGACTTGGTTTTCCTGTCAGTGGAGAATGTCCTTTCAGAATGCTGTTCAGTTCAGGACTAGACATAATTGGTATTTAGGAAATCAGTCTGATACTGAAGCTAAACCACTAAACCAGTGCAACCAAGGTTGCTTATAATAAGCCTAGTTATGACTCTGGTGGACTAAGGCACTGGCACTATCGCTTGAGGATCGCTGGTTCAAATTCCAGGTCATGCTGCCTGCTATCAGCAGCCGGAGAGCGAGGGAGCACAAGTAGCCTTGTTCTCTCAGGATGGAAAGATGGCTTGCTCTGTCTCCCCACATCACTTCAGTGTGATCCTGGCCAGCATGGGTATCTGCAAGCTGATGCATCAGAGCTGGGTGGCTGGTGCTTTCCTCTGAGCTCATTGGTTGCCAGTGGCATTGCATTGGTGGCAGTTTGAAAAGAAGCAGTGGCTGTTTGCGCTTGTGTCAGTGCTCACCCTCCCAGTTTTGTGAGGATTAAATGTAATAGGGGGAGAGTACTAAGGAGTGGGTTGGGTAATTGGTAGTCTAATGGGTAATCTAAAATTGGAGAGGAAAATTGGGTTGCCAAGGAAATTTGTCATGTTGCTGCTTAACGATCCCCAATTCTTAAAATGAAGGCACTTGAAATGATGTCATAGACAAACCCCTCTTTGTCACAGAGATCTGTGAGTATGAAACACATTTAAACTGGTAGAGAACCTTCAGTTCAAATAAAGGTTCTTTAGAGCTTTAAAAGGTTCTTCACGCTCATATATGGTTCTATGGCATCGCTCTATGGCAACGACCCTTTGAAGCACCTTTATTTTGTTGGGGTGGTGTGGGACCAGCACAGCACAAGGGTACTTAGTCAGGAATATGAACCCACAACCCTCTGGTTGCTGGTTCGCAAAAACACTGTGAAAAACCATGGTAAGATCTCTCACAGAAGGCATCAAAGTCATCATGCTACAATAAACTGTCCATTTGACCTACCACAGATAAAGAGGGGGTGAAAAACGAGCTCCCGCACAAAAACGACATCTCAACACTGTAATTTGGGCACAAAAAGCAGGTGTGATGCTCCAATCAGCTTCTTGTCAGGCCTTGTGTAAAGGAGGAGGGCAGGGTAATTCTGCAGAATCTCATAATAGGCCTTGTGGCTTATCCTCCTCACATGTCTTCACTAGCAAGGAATGCGTGCTTCTCGTACACGGTAAAAAAAAAAAGCTATATCTATACAATGTTTACACTGCTGAGATTTTCAAAACAACACAGGGGCCCCGCTGCGTTCGCTCAGACCCCGATTGTGGAAAGTTCTAAGCGATTCGGCGGTGCGAGTTGGCGCCTTTTGTGAAAGCGCGTGCTACATCACAGTGTAAATGAGATACAGCCGTCTCTGTTGTCACTGCTTTAATGACCTGCGGGCCTAATGGGCGGCTTTCCAACTTTCCCCTCGAGTAATAACACAGCAGTTAACTGCCTGCTTCACTGTGTACGTAAGAACGTGATGAAAGGAACTTTATGGTAACTGCCAAACAAATATTCAGCATACACACAAAGAAAGAAAAAAAGAGGGGGAAAAAAGATCTGCGGGCCTATCTATCGTCCATTTGGAGTGTATTAGCTTGTTATCAGAGCTCAGGAATTACAAAATAATGAGTACCTCTATAATGAACACTACTCCAGGTCTGTTACCTGTTAAATGATGGCCTTTGAAAGGAGCCCTGCTGCTTGATATGGCGCCAAATGATCATTTCTCGTTTGTATCTCCGCGCCGGCATCCGAAGGCTCATAATGGTTCGCTAACAGAAAGCTTAATTGCATGGACGGCACAGGAGGCGTGGCGTGAATGCGAGCGCGTAATCGCAGCCGTAAATCTGTCCGCCAAGTCGTAAAAAAGAAATGACGATGGGAACATGCCTTCAGAGGTGGGTAGAACCGCCTTAGACTACATAGCATTGTTTCATTGTTTCTTAAATTTGTAGTAAAAGAAGCCCAGGCAACTGCTCAAACAATGGAGTAGGAGTGAAAGAAGCATCAAGTTAAATAAGCTGAATTGTAAAATACTGAAATACTAAAGTAAATTCCAGGGATGGGTGAAGGACAAGTCATATTACTATTACTATAATATTATCATGTTCTTGAGCATGTTAAAAGGTGAATTCCTTATTCTTTCTCTTTGCTTTGTTTCTTATTTCATATCCCAAGCTAATGTGGATGCTAACCTCTTTAGCTTGCCCACATTAAAAGGGTCCTCCAATATATGCAAAGCTAGCCATCACCTCTTTTCAATGCGGCATTGCCAGGCAGAAAACACGCTGGGAGGAAAACATGCTTAAATAATCATATTTCTGTTTCAATGTTTGTATGTTTACATTTCCCAAAAAATGCCTTGCCTTAATAAAGCAATGCTTTTATTGTATTAGTAGTGTAAAACAAAAGGACAAATGCTACATTGGAGGTCTGCTACCCCACCCAGGCCTGACAGGGCTGACTAAATATCACTTTCCTAAAAAACACTAAAAACCATGCACAGCATTTTTGGGTCCCACCAAGTAGCTAGGACTCCCCTATCACATGATGCTACCAGCACTGAGAGCCAATTATGCTCTCCAGTTACGGTTGGCTGTGGCATCACTAGGAATGCCACTTTAGACTGGGGACACTTGCTTTCGCTCTCTCTCTGTGTCTTCTTTGCACACATGCTCTCTCTCTCTCTCTCTCTCTCTCTCTCTCTCTCTCTCTTTCTTTCTGTCTGTCTGTTAAAGTTATAAGCTACGTTCAGTTCAGCAGGTTTGGGTTGGGTTTTAAGTTGAGCAGCACCAGTCAGGCTACAAACTAGTGTGTTTAGGTCACTTTCATGGCCTTGCGGACCTCCAATGTACTGCATAGCTAATTACTACCCACCACTGCATTCCATAATTTTGCTTCATCATTCTGCCTCACTAGTGAGAGGTGCTGGAGTGGAGGAGATGCTGAACGTGCTGAGAGACATGGAGGGAACATGTACGAATGAATGAAACAAACAGCATTTTCGAGGCAGAGCTTATTAACTCCTATTAACAGTTTGATTTGGCATATCTTGTGGAGTCCCACAGGGTTCTATTTTAGGACTCATGAAATTGATGTTATTTATAACAGCTACGTAGTTATAACAGTGAGGAAATGTGGGCTACATGGTTTAAGGAGTTAAAGTGCATCCACTTGGTTCAACATATGCTGTACCCACCTGTGCAGTCCGAAAGTCAATCGTGCTTTGGGTGTTGCTCTATGACCTTGAGAAGGCCGATTCAGTCCAGAAAGCCAAGCAGCAACCTTCTGGGGCAGAGAGAGGTTTGAGTCCTGGGTTATTCATTACAAAGTTGTGGGTTCAATAGCCTGTCTGCTAAGCTGGCACTTTTAGGCCCTTAAACAAGGCCCTTACCCTTCTCTGCTCTAGAGGTGTGATAGCATGGCTATTCTGCTCTCTGACCCCGGCATTTCCAAGCTGGGATATGCAAGGAGATCAGCTTTGTGGTGGTATAATATAATGACAATAAAGATATTTAACTTTGCTGCTCCACACCTTAAAAGCCAAAGCGAGTAAACGGAAAACACGAATGTCGTTTGGAGGAACGGCAGTCAGTTTGGGAATATGACAACTTGTAAAGGCTCTGTGTAGTATTTATGTGATATTTAGTCTAGTTTGCGTGCACAGGCCTAATTATAGGCTTCAGGGTTCGGCCTACGCGCCTGTCAGTAAATGCAACGCTGCGGAAAATATTAAACCTAATGCATAGTCGTGGCAAAAAATAGCTTGAGTTATATTATGTTATCATAACCAAGCTCACAGTAATGGCACAGAAATCAAGCCTACGCAATCATTAAGACTCTCGGTGGTGAAGTGCTGCATGGCTGTTGATAGTGGCTACAAGGCCAGAGTTTTATGGCTCTGTTTATGTTTGCTGTGGCACGCTGCCTCTGCTAACTGTTTCTCCGACTTTTTGTTGCTCAAAATAAGCTAATTTTCAAATTTCCTTTAAATGTTAAGCAAATATCATGCAGTAGAACTTCGTGAAGGACTTTTCTTTTTGTTTTCAGATCCAAGTTCACTGTTCTAAAGCCATGCAAAACTCACAAATTACATTCTATTAACCCCACTCAGGGCCGCACAGTAAAAAAGCGCGGATAATAATTATGCATTGCATTTTAATACATGGCGATGTATTAAAAGCACAAGTTGTTAGAAGAGAAAAGGTTGAGAAGAGAAAGTTGCACAAACAGGCAGATGCAGAGTTGCCAGCTCGCTCCTTTGCTCGCTAAAAGCGTGCCAAGATGTTTTCAGAGCAATACAGAACCTAAGTTACACAGCAGGGTTTTTTCTTGTAAAACCCCAAACCAAAGGCAGCACAGGCAATGACAAGCAGTTTTTCTGTGGCTAGGTAAATGTTGCAGTCAAATTACTTCATAATTACAGATGTGTAGACGTAGGTGTATGTCATACCTTTGCTAATTAGCCATTGCTTATCTTATAGCCAGCGCTGATTGGTTTAACTTTGTTAGTTCTGTGGTTTAGGCAAAACCACTGGTTTCCAATATCGTAAATAAAACAGGCACCGCTGCCATTGTTTTATTCATGCACTAATAAATTAAGGAGGTTTGTGCTTTTCTTTCATCCACCATAGATTGGTTCAGTAGGAGGCATACATTAGTGGGTGAAATTCTTTTCTTCCCACCAGCGCTCACAGTGTCTCCATGTCTAGGTGGTTTGCTTGGCTTTTTCTTTTTCATGAGCCATAATGGAGCACTTGGCAGCCTCGCCTCAAAAGGCACCGTTATTTTAACAACCACACACCGAAATCATCAGAGGACAAAAAAACTGGCTCTGTAAAAACATGTGGGTGGGGTTATGCTGAAATACAAGCTCTTGGACATGAACCGTCACGGCTATTCCTCAAAATATTCACCTAATTTGAAGCTTTTTCCACACTGGATATCGCCTCCAAGGTTGGGGGTGGGGGAAAGGGGGTGTGGGAGGACTATACTGGTACAGATTACTGGGTATTACTGGGTATCACCATTATTATAATAGGTAGAATGGTGTTTTTTTATTATTATACTAATCATAAACAAATATGGTTATTTGAAATTAATTAATTATTAATTAATTATTATTACTACTTATCATTACTATATGAAACATTACACGATGATCATGTTTTACAAATAATGCATATATGTGTTCTGTGTAAATGATGCATAACATTTTTTTAGGAAATTGAAAGTGATATTACAGTTTCCTGTTCCTTTCCTCCTGTCTTATCATCGCTGTTTCCACCTGTGTTTAGTTTGTCGCCCTTCCTTTCTAAGGGTTCTAGTCTTGTCTTTGGTATATATAGCTCTCATATATACACATAAATACATATATAGCAACATCTATAAATGGGCAATATATGAAAAACATATTTCAAACATAAAGGCGAAAGTTATGTCAGTTTAGGAATTTATATTTATGATCACTGAAATAGGTCAAATTCATTGACCAAGGGATGTCATTTGTAAGCGATCCCTTTCAGAAGCCAGGCAGTGTAAATGGTAGTTGGTCCCTTTTAGAAAGCAGATAATATAATTTGTAGACTGTCCCTTTTAAAAACCTAGCAGTGTCATTTGCAGAAAGTCCCTTACAGAAACAAAGTGACATAATTCATACACAGTTCCTTTGAGATAACTTTTTAGATGATCTCTTTTAGAAAGTAAGAAAAATAATTTATGTTAACAGTCTTTTTCAGAAAGTAAGAGACATCATTTGTAGATGGTCACTTTCAGGAAGCAAGTAATGTTATTTGTAGAAAATCCCTTTCAGAAAGTAAGAGACATAATTTATAGACAGTGCTTTTCAGAAACTAAAAAACATAATTTGTATATGGTCTTTTTCAGAAACTAAGAGACATGATGTGTAGATTATTCCTTTCAGTACACCAAGCAGTACAATTTAAAGACGATCCCTTTCAGCAAGTAAGAGACATAATTTGTTGACGGTCCCTTTCAGTACACCAAGTAATGTAATTTGTAGACAATTCCTTCCAGAAAGTAGGAGCCATAATTTGTAGATGATCACTTTCAGTACACCAAGCAGTATAATTTGAAGATGATACCTTTCAGCAAGTAAGAGACATAATTTGTTGACGGCCCTTTTCAGAAACTACGAGACATAATATGTAGACGATCCCTTTTGTACACCATGCAGTGTAATTTGTAGACTTTCCCTTTCAGAAACTAAGTGACTAATTTGACTAAACTAATTTGAACATGGTTCCTTTGGGAAAGCAGGTAAAGTAATCTGTAGACCGTTTTTAGAAAGCAAGCAATATAATTTGTAGATGATATTTTAGCTCTCTGTAGTGGAAGATGTTTGGTACAAATAATGATAAATGACACAATTACACACAGAAAACCGAAAGAACTCATATATACAAGGCATGTAGGCCAATAATGTACCTATAACCTGAATACTTATCAATATTTTCTCAGTAACTGTCACAGAATACAGTTGTATGTATTCTGTATTGTCTCCTGCCTGAATGACTAAACATGCTACTACATTACTACTCAACCTTGATCAGCCTTTCTGTTTACAAAGGCCGCCATATGGATGCTGCTTCAAACAAGACATAAATACATGATTGGTTTGGAGGGAAGGTCGTGGAAGGCTACATCACGGTTTGTTTAATTACGTGCTCACAATCCACGGCCTGTTCCCTGACACGGCAGTGATGAGTTTATTCGTTCCCTCAGGCTGTAGCCCGGCTGATTCGCACTGTAGCGACAGTGAAAAGAACACAAGGTGGTCCAAGTCCGTTGCTGTGAATAGGGCTGTGTTGTGCCTCTGCAAAGTTCTCTGAAACTCATAGGCTTCATCTCGCTGCGAGTTAATCCCTGCTTTGACAGAATTATGGGGTCTCCTCATGCACCATTTGATTCTGTTCAGCCACAGTGGTTATGGAGGATTCTCATATATTTCAAAGTGGTTTAGCGAAGGTGTTGACAAACTCATTGGCCACTGGACCTTTGTAGAAGCTACTGAGCTTGAGTGAGGAACTGCTTACCCCGTAAGGCTAAAGCAGGCCTCCAGCTACTGTCATCGGCACTGCTATTTGGTTTAATCAACTGTAATCAACTGTTACCATGTTAGAAAGCAACACTTTTGGTCCTTCCGCTTGTATGTTATGGTGAGGAAAGCATGGCGTAACTTGATATGCATGCTAGTTAAGTTGTTTATTTTGTCTGCTGTCACAAAAAAAAGGAGAAGAAGGGGGGAAAAAGTCTCACAGCCAAAAACATGTGCCCCCTTTCAGTCTGGAATACAGGGAAAATAAAAAAACAAGGGGTTACTTTGTTGCCACATAAAAAGAGAGGCGAAATCTTTCTGTGAAGAAAAGCGGCATGTTAGTTTAACAGATAAGTGATCCAAGTCCCGCCGCTGCCAAAGCTAAACAAATTCCATTTCAGACAGCTCACTCACCTCCACGGCTCTTCCGTATCTCCACTTCTATCTCCACCGCAGTGGCTTGACGTTTAGGGATGGGCGCAAGGAGATTCAAGTCATATTTGTGGTTATTGGAATTCATGCAGCGCTACGTTTTCCTTCAATAAAATGTCAACAGCTCTTCGGACAGAGGTGTTAACGGCTTCATTCCAAGCCATTCAACTAGCGACAGTGCATATTATTTGTTTTGAGTCACCCAACGCTGGTTGCCATCCAGCATCTTCTGACTAAGTACAGTGATTACACAACACCTATGAGAAGCCTACAGTCTGAGAATGAAGCTGCTTCAGAGGTTGAAGTGGTTGATTTAGGTTGGATGTTCATTTGTCCAACGTTCAACATTTGGTAACACTTTACTTGGATGGTCCTTTGTACATGCCTCGTAGATGCTCACCTGATCTTCAACTAACATTCAACTGAATGTCTATTAAAGGCAGCGGAATACGCTACACTGAATGGAAATGACCGTCTATTGAATGTATCCCTACACCTAAGCCTAATCTGAACCATAACCTTGCCCTTTTAGGGTTATGTTAGGGTTAGATTTGAGGTTTGCGTTAAGGTTGGGGTTAGGATTTAGGGTTGATTCAAGGGTGTGGTTAAGGTTAGGGTTAGGCTTAGATGAAGGGTTACATTCAATAGACAGTCATTTACATTGAGTATACAAATTATGTCTTGTAGTTTCTGAAAGGGGCCGTCTACAAATTACATCTCCTAGTTTCTGAAAGGGATCGTCTACAAATTAGTTTACTTAGTTCCTGAAAGGGAACGTCTACAAATTCTGTCTCATGGTTTCTGAAAGGGACGGTCTACAAATTACATCTCTTAGTTTCTGAAAGGGATCGTCTACAATTACATAAATATACATTTCTAAACTGACATAACTTTCACCTTTATGTTTGAAATAGGATTTTTGTATATTGTCCATCTACAAGGCATCTATAATGAACCACCCAAATAAAGTGATACTGTGTCACTGGTATTGGTACAGAACAAAGAGATTAAATATTTTCTCAGATTCCTAAAATGAAAGTGCTACAATGGGCTGAAACACTTTGTTTGTAAAATAGCGTGAAAACCTTTTAAACATTCCTCTTAATTACATGTTACATGTGGTTCTTCTGTGGCATCTCTTAAACAACTCTTTGTAGTACCTTTATTTCTAAGAGTGTGGGTAGGGTTCAAATCAGGTTTGCTGTCATTTTATAAAAGCACATTTTGGGTAACACTTTACTGAAGGGCAGCAGTTTTCATAAGGCTACACAACACCTATGTAAACCTTTCATGACAACTGCAATATAAATCTAGGTAAATATTTATAAAGGATTATTCCAAGCGTCAGTTGTCATAACACTTCCTGGCATGAATGCCATCAAAATTGACAAAAGCAGCCTTTGTGATCATGGGCCCTTGTTAGAATGAGCCTCTGTACAGTAAATGTTTACGTAGATTTATGTCACGAGAGGCTTATGTAGGGTTTTTCTCCATTCCAACTTGCAGTACATAAGGATTCCGCCAAACTGTAGACCATCATATTTAAGAGCCACTGCTTTAGGGAACCAAAAGTGGCTTGTCTATGGCATTGCTCCAGAGCACCCTTTTGGCACCTCTGTTTATAGTGTACAGTGTGTTTAGAGTGTACTGTAGCACATTTTGCCTGCAATCAAGCAATCCCAAAAAAAGCTACCATTGCAAAAATAGCCACATTTGGAGAATTGTCCAAGAAATGAGAGCCATTTTTTGATTGATGATCACTGAAGCCGGTCCAGGTTGGGATTTGGAGCGCTCCAGCCGTTGCCAAAGTGCATGAATTATTTCAGAATTCTCAAGATTGCATATTCGATAACCTCTGTGTAAGTGAACAGGCTCCCTCTGAAAAATGAGCCTCAGCTCCTCGATGTTTACTAAAAGGACGAGGCCAGAACAGCAGACTCCTTTTCCAGTGTGACTTATAACATCTAAAGGTGCTGGCCTGCAACTTTTAATGCAGTTGTAGTAAACTGCCTCAGCCCAGTAGATTTTGGGGAACTGCTGTGTTTGTGTTCTTAATTTTCATAGGTAAGTCTTGTTGTAGTACCCTTTGTTTGTAGTACTACAAACCAAGGGTACTACAAACAAAGGGTGAGGTCTTCAAGACGTCACTGGAGCGAATTCATTTGGCAGGGGGTAGCAAAGCATGCCACAAAATCCATTCCTGTACTGCGATGGAGGAGGAAGGAGAGAGAGTGAGAGACCTGCCTTGATGTCTGGCAGCATTTAATAGTATCTTTAGGCAAGATTTTCCAGTAAGGCTTTGTAATCAGAAATTATGACTCACTGGACTTAGTTTTACGTATGTACAATACTTTGCACCCGCTGCCAATTGGAGCACGGTTTCAGGCTAACACGTCTGATAAATCGCATAATTAGTGCTGTTTTCAAAGGCTCATTGAAGATGAAAATGAGAATAGAAATGCATGAGGAGAACAGTGAATTCTGAACGTCTAATCAAGAAGAACTCGATTCGAACGCCAAAACCAGCATGAATGCAAATTCTATTCAGTTCAGTGATTACTGTTGTTTTTTGTAGGTTACTGAAGGTCACAGAGTAGACCCCCATGGATCCTGGATGGACTTTGTCAAAAGACCTGTGGGCAACTTCCCAGGAAAGTGCAGGAAACGGAAGCGACCACTGGTACATATGACCAATCTCACTCACTGTCACACACTTTAGATTTGATATCTAGTCTACTCATTTATACGCCCTAGGACTCTTTTGCAGTGTTGATTGAATCGCCATTTAATGCAGAGGCTGGCTTTAACACACTGCAACCTACAAGCATTTTAACAGATTTTTTTGTTTATAAGAAAGCCACAAAGATACAATAAATGAACACTATGAGCTACTAGTATTGTGAAGTGTACATGGATACGTGGATGACCTAAATGCCTTGTCTGATTGACATTTTACAGGTTTGAATACTCGTCAGGGTTTCCCGTTCTCAATAACACCCTTAAAAATGATATTACTTGGAGGATAAAGGCTAGCATGTGCTTCCTCTGAGCTATACTCACTGTATATTTGCAAACTACTGCTAACCTGAGGTGGATGAAGTACATACAAGTCCCATACTCAAGTAAAAGTACAAATACTCCAGTTTTAAAAATTGCTTTGAACACCATGGTTCAGCAGAACTCACAGAGTTTGTTTAGTTTAATTCTGTTTCATTTTAAGTTACAGAATTACTCAAGTAAAGTACAAATACCTTGAAAATGTACTTATATGTACTATACATACTTTCTTACTTGCCACCTCTGCTGCTAATTCAATGCCACTGGAAAGCTGCATGTGCTTAGCGGAGAGAGCTAACTGCCTGTTTAACTGTAAAATAGATTAAAAACAACTGTGTGTTAAGTAATTAGTATGATTACCGGGTGAATATATCACACAAAAGTGGATAAGTTATTATCACAATCATGAATGTGACATTTTGTTAGAGCTTGAAGAAGATCCGGTACAACTTTATTGTATTTCATGGTAAACACTTATTATTTAAGTAAACAGTAAGTACTAGTATTTTTTTATATAAAATGTATTATATAAATATATATTATATAAAAACTACCAGGTACAATGATACTTAAGAAGAAGTTTGTGGTAAATACGTAGTACTTGTAGTACAAATGATACACATATACTTAGTAAGTGCATAGTACGTTTTCTTAACACTATGAGGTATGTACAACAATACTTAATCAGAAGTTAATCATTAATATGTGGTAATTAAAATGAATTGTCTACATAATTCTTCTTGTAAAGTTTAATTTATTTTTTTGTGTAGTAATTACTACCTACTTACCAAGTATGTACATCAGTACTTTACTTCGAAAAGTAGTTAATATTGTTGCTGTGACACAAAAGATTTTATTTTAAATCATTGTGGAGCATTTTCATTGGTCCATTCATCATGAAATTTTGACACAATGTAAGAATCAACTCCCAGATTCCTATTAAGTGAAAAGGCAGGAGATACAGGTTTTTTTGTGTGACAGTGACAATATAACTATTAATTTCTGAGTAAGTATTGTTGTAAAATTACTAGTTTACTATTTTAATTTTAATTACTATTATGCTGATATCTACTAAAAGAAACTCATATTGTGTAGCTAACATTTTAAATTAAATAAAACAAATACACAACACATACATTCACAGTTTGTAGCTCACATCTGGACCTGTTTGCTGCTAGGTTTAGAGCTTGCTTGCTGTTAGGACATGATGTGAAAATCCACTTGAGTATTATCCATCCCAGCCCTAGGTCAATGTAAAGAAAAAAAAAAGAACAATTCCAGCATATTCAGGTTTGCAACCTGCAGCTGTAGTTTGAAGGTGTGAACGTTTGTAAAGTATGGCATGTGAGCCAGAGATTAGAGCCTGAAATTGAAGCTGTGTTGTGTTTCAGCCAGGACCTCCAGGACCTCCTGGCCCCCCAGGGCCCCAGGGTCCTCCAGGGTCCCCCGGAGCAGAGGTCACTCAAGAGGTTCTGTTGCAGGAGTTTAAAGAGATGATCAAAGGTGAGCTCTCACAAACACATACACCAGAACGTCTCTATGAAAGTCATTAGTGTATCATCACCAATGTAGAATAGGGCTTAGCTTCAAATAAATAAGTTCTAAATAGCGCAGTAAAAAGGTTTTCAGACATCAAGAATAAGTTTGGAACCAAGCATTCAAATGGTTATTTGAGTTGTCATGGAAGGGTGTTATTGCTCCAGAATGGTACATTTATTTAAAAAAAACATTTATTAATAAATATTTATTAAGAAATTCTCCCTGGTGCATTCAAACCCCCTAACCTAACCAACTTTTCCTGATGGACTCTCTGGAATTTTCCATCTCTTTCTCCTTCACACATTCCCTCCTAACAACAAGTAAACATTTGCTTTTGACAGATTAGGAGTTAAGTGATGGCTAATGCTTTAAGACAGTGATGCATGTATTTGTGCTGTGCCCTGTCAGAGGCCACAGAAAGGAGGGCTTCAGTGGACAAGTCTGTCGGGTCCAGCCAGCTGCCCACGACTCTTCTGGCTCTGGAGGGCATGGTCTCCTACCGGAGGATCGAGGAGGCCTTCCACTGCAAGCTCAGAGGCCCAGTGGTGGTGGAAAAGAAGACGCTGATGGAGCTGCAGAACTTCCAGACAGTGAGTGTAGAGTGTTTTGATAAAGCTGTAAGCCACAATACACCATTACAGTACATCACAGTGGTTTAACCACACTTAAGTGGTGTTAATACATAAACTGGAAATGATAAAACACAGAATTCAGTTCATGAATGCAATTATTTTGGAACCAGTTTTATGAACGTTGCAGTTTAAACAGGCTAAGGCCCAAGTTTGTTGCTTGATCTTCATCATTTTGTTCGCCTAACCGATTATTAAGCATTACACGTCAGAAATGTGGACCAAGGAGACAGAACAGCACCTTCTCCAGTTACAGTACAGGGAAAAAGTCAGAGACCACCCATCATGTATGCCATTTCAGATCAAAACATTCATTAAAGTTATGAGGAGATCAGTAAGCCAGTGCAAGTTAATATGTTTGGTATCATAGGCAAGTCTTTATTATTTAATCATCTTCATAAGGCTCATTTTGATTGGACTGGATTGAGCACCTGCAACTTGAGCACTTGTAACTTGAGTTTCTTGAGAGTAATTTTGGAGCAGATTCATTCAGAATGCCTTTAAAGCCATTGGAAATTAACATAGTCTTCCGACCATCAGTACAAGTAAAAGTCTAGGCAAAAAAGAGGCAGTTCTTGCAGATGCACACTTCAACAAGGTTCGTCAGTCGCTCACTCAGCCAAGCAGTAAGTGGAATTGCCACTGCTAGGCGGTCCGGCAAAAAGGAAAACTCCCCAGCTGGAGGAAACTCTTCAAATGGTTTACATGGAGCAGTGCCAAAGAAAACACCTTTAGCTCCTTCAAGAACCATGTGTGAGTGGGTAGAACCTTTAGAACCTAAAGGTCTAAAGAATCTTCACTTCATGTAAAGGTTCTTTGCCAGTTTACAGGTTATTCATATCTCTATGAGACTAAACATGGGCTCTTATGGAAAGAGAGATGTTCTACTATGGCATTGCTTAAATGCTTTGGGTTTTAGAAGGTTTTAGAAGGTTTAGAACCTTAAAGGCCTCATTATAAATCTTAAGACTCTATAACCATTGCTTGGATGTGGACACTTGGTTCCAGTACTCAAAAAGTGCAGCCTGACAAAACTCTCTAAAGACTTGTCTCGTCTAGTTGCATGAGCGTGAGCCGGGCCCTAGGAGTTATGCGTCAACGAAGACATCCTCCTCAGGGGAATCTATTAGTTCTGCTTGATCAAAAGCTTTTAAATGGATGAATATTTTTTGGGAGGTGGCGTGCGGCCCTAGATAAATAATAAATACAGCGATCTTTCTGCGCTATTGCTCAGCGGAGATGTCCGAAAATAAATCTACTGCGCGCTTGCCGAGCCCATACATCTAAAGATGAAGCCTCTAATGACAACACTGTGAGTAGGCAATAGTGTTTTTCCAGTATTTCTATCTGTTCACAGCAGTCTTTCATCATCCTGGGTGTTTTTCCTTCTTCATTGTTCTCTCCAGCCACTGTTTTATTGCCTATCATCCCCATCTGCATTACCTCACTGCGAGAGCTGTGGTCGCTTGCACATCACGTCGAGATATTCTCTTTTAATCTTGAACGCCATGAAACGCACACATGCATGAAAACAAAAGCAGGTGTGCTAAAGCTCTTGTTTTTGTTGCGTGCCCAGCATGGAGGGAAGCACAGAGAGTAAATCGATCGGCGTACAAACGGAGAGCAGAGAGCAGGTAAATGAAGCGTCAGGTCTGATGGTCTCCCATTTTAAAAACAGAGAAATATCGAGACAGTCATTGGACTTGATTGCTCTGGCAAAGTGCAAATGTGGGTGACTCCTTTTTCATGCAGCAGGTTAAACCACTGCCAGCACAGATTCCAGTCTTTGGAAAAGGATTTCATTTGGCTTACTTTGGGCCAGGTTCCTCTTGGCTGCGAGCAGTGCAGCCATGTCCTCATGGTGACAGTTTTAAAGAATACTGAATTTCCTTGGCTTCGCTCAAGGCTTTCCAAATTGAGGCCTTGTATGTCGACATGAGAACTACGCTCCGAGAAACAAAGGTTCTCAAATATATCTCGGCTTCTGTGTGGCTTCTTAATTGGCATATGTGTCTTCTTAACTTGCATGTGAGGTTCTTTTTGCTCATATGCAGTCAGGTCCAAAAGTATTTGGACTGTGAACCAATTTTTGTCAAGATCTGCGAAGATCTCCAAAAGCTGCAGTTCCAAGCATCTCTCTGTTTACTCCAAAGAAAGAGGTTGCATGATTTCACATGCAGTCAGGTCCATAAGTATTTGGACTGTGAACCAATTTTTGTAACTTTGCCTCTGTACACCACCTCAGTGAATTTAAAAGGAAGCATGCAAAATTGTCCGTCATTTTTGCTGGTTTAAAAGTATATCCTTTGCAGACCCCTGCAGGTCCAAATGGTTACTAAGGCAGTAATAATTATGCGTCAGTGTCTTTCAAGAGTCTCATTAAGTGTTTTAAATTATCAGCTTGTTATAAGACTGATTTATGGCAAATGAGGTCTGTACAGATTGGCTGCTGTATGTTGGGCTTTACCTTTGTTCAAAGCAGTCTGGGCTAAAACCCACCTTAGAACTTCAGAGTGAATGGGTGGGGATAAACTGCTGGAGGCTGAATTGGTGGGTATATGTAAATGTTCTGGTTTTTAAAACATAAGTTTCCAAATAAGGAGGAAAATGATATGGACCCTTTAAAGGATGCCTGCTGAAGGTTGGTGGTTCTACCATGACAGCACAATCTAGAGCAGAGCTTTCAGGGCAAGCTGCATTATTGGCTCTTGCCATCCAGTCAGGGATGAGACGTCTCTGAATACCCAGCTCGAAATCATCCAGGCAGGACCAATACTGGGCACCCTGCAAAATATCTCCCCTTTCAAATGTGCCACATTGCTTTTTTCGGCTTCATACAAAAGGTACTCTGTCTGGGACTTGGACTAGAAAGCAGCGAGGGGGTAAAAATAGCCGCTGTTTGAAACAGCACGCCGTTTCAAGGAAGAGCTATGCCCTGTGACATTCTGACGAGGCTGGCATGGAGGAACCAGACGCTGGCATATGTGGAGAGCGAGGAGGGGGAAGAAAAACGTTGTGATTTGTGAAGTGGCCCCTTTAGCAGGAATGGAAAAATAGGCCTTTGATGAATGTAGACAAGATCTGCGAAGATCTCCAAAAGCTGCAGTGCCAAGCATCTCTCTGTTCACTCCAAAGAAAAAGTTTAAAGGTGCATGATTTCATGAAATATGGGCCTTCCTGGAACAGTGTTATGAATTGCATAGTGAAGAAATTATGATCTTATTCTAAAGTGAAGGTTAGTTGGGAGAAATATGCCACTGTAAATATCAGGTTCTAGTCATTCATGTTGCAAAAGAATGACAGACAGTAATAAATATTGTATGTGGGATGTATCTGCATATGAATACATTGCTTAGAATGAATAGATAGCGGGCCAGACTCATAAAACTTCATAACACTGTTAAAAAAAGGTTCTTGAGCAGTTCTTTATAGAACTAATTCACTAATTAGTAAAGGTAATTATTCTATATTTAAGCAATGAAATACAAGAGGGAGTGTGTTATCCCAAATAACATCACAGCTGTGCTTAGGTCGCAAGCACGAGCCGAAGGGGAGAGCCGTAGATCATCACATCTGTGATGTTATTTGCGATAACACATGACCTTGAGTCTTCTATTGCATTTATACAACACTTTTTACACAAAACTCATACTGAACATGCTTTAATACTGTCAGTTCCTTCCTCCAAAAAGTAGGTTCACAGGAAATGAGGTACTGTTATTCAATGGTAACAATAAAATCCAAAATAATTGCCGATACTATAAGGCTCACCTTTCGTGGTAAGGATATTAATGGGAGGTCTCAACATGGCGTCTGTTAATGGATAAAGTCCCAGTCTTTAACAAAAAGAGCCAATCAGTTTGCTGGTTATGCCACTAGTGGAGGAGGATCGGCATGTTCATGGGAAAATTCCCATCTTCTTCATATATTTAATAGCTTTAGTTTATTCAATAGCTACACAGGGACAAGATGGGCATTATTAATATATAAAGACATTATATACAAATGAAGAAGTAAAAAAGACATTCAAGGGAGGTTTTATTCATTTATTTAATTTGGTAGCGCTGCATCATTTGTTTTATAGGATGGCATTAGCAGCAGGCAATTAGCTGCTTAAGATAGCTAGCCAGTATTTATTCAGTAGTTACACAGAGAAAAGAGGGGCATTGGTAATATATAGACATTATCAAATGAAGGAGTAAAAAAGACATTCACAGGGGATTTTTTTTCATTTATGTATTTTGGTGGTGTTGTGTCATTTTTTAAATAGAGTTGCATTAGCTACACAGGGACAAAAGAGGCATTAATAATATGTAAAGACATTATAAAATCATACATAAAAAACACATTCATGGGGGATTTTTTCCATTGATATATTTTGGTGGTGTTTTTTTTTAATGGCATTAGCAGCAAGCAATTAGCTGCTTAATATAGCTAGCCAGTAGCATTTATTCAATAGCTAAGTGTGTCTATCTTAAGCCACTAATTGCTTGCTGCTAATGCCACCCTTTTCACAATATGAGCAGTAAGTGATGCGACTCTACCAAAATAAATAAATGAATAAAAGCTACATTTTGTTACACATAGCCCATTTAAATCCTGAGGGGGTCCCTCCCTGTCCTCACTGTACAGATAATTAGAGCACTAAAGATACAAAAAACAGCTACACATAGCAGCACTGCATCACCCCCATTAACCCCTTAACACTCTAAGGCTTACCACACACCAAGGTGTATTACTCAGTAACTACAGGGACGTCTGTGCAAACTGGTGGAGCTATTCTTCGGTAGTAGACGTTTATAATAACACCTTTGGCCTGCCGACAGGCCCTAAGCTTTTTGAGCGTTTAAATAGACAATTAAATGGCTTGTAATTTCAATTTGCCTTTACATCAATGTCTGAAAAAACAACTTTCAGTGTAGCAGTACTGGAGTGTTTGTGTGTGTGTGTGTGTGTGTGTTAATGCATGTTGCAAAATCACTGTGAGTAGAAGTTCTGAAAGCCTCTGTGAATTCTGAAGGCGTAATGCAGAATAATGTGGCCTGGCATGACTGCCCCATACAGTGCTGATCAAAAACAGAATCGGACGCTTCTTGGCAGATCTCGACATATTTCTGAACATTTAACCGTTATGTGCTCCCAAACCAGACCCGGAAAAAAAAGAAAACACACGATTTATTTTGTAACAGTGTATGTGGGGGTTATTAAATTGTGGAGTATTAAACTTTTTACTTTTAAACTTTCATTTCATAGCTTGGAATGCTACTCAAAGACTTTTATATGCTCCTCAATATTCTCAACATATTTAACCTTCTCTGAAAAGTTCTCTGGAGTTTTCTGAAGCGCAACTGTTCGGGATTTTTAGGGCTAAGCAGCTTCCATTTCATAGATCCAGAAGTAGGAACCGGTTGTTTGGTGTCTGGCGTTCATTGCGTCTCTCAATAATTCGCACTTGTCTCTTACCTCCAGCCTCCTGCCAAAGGTGCCTTCCTCAGAGGGACGGGGATGGATCAGTCCACTGGCCGCTTTACAGCGCCCATCACTGGAATTTATCAGTTCTCTGCCAACGTTCATATTGGTAAGAAGGTGCTTCACTACACACCTATCACAGGAATTTGTTCGTGCCTGGAAATGGCTCTGTGGAAGTATAGATGATTGTAAATAATCAGAGCCTGAACTGTGGTATGTGTGTGTTTTCGACCTCTATTTTTCCCCAAGAATTAAACAGGCAATTTTTGTTACTGGGCTTTCAGGATATACGCCCATCAGCCATACCATTTAAACCACCTGCTTAATTATGTGTAGGTCAAAAACAACATATTGGGGCATGGACTCAACAAGACCTCCGAAAATGTCTTGGGGTATCCAACACCAAAACATTAGCAGCAGATCCTTTTAAGTCTTGTTAGTTGTAAGGTGGGGCCTCCATGGATCACATCAATGTGTCTTGGGCACCCATGACCCTGAACCACCCTGGTAGTTCACTGTTTGTCCTTCCTTGGAGCACTTTTGGTAGGTACTGACCAATGCATATGGGGGACACCCCACAAGACCTGCATGATGCTTTAGAGATGCTTTGGCCCAGTCGTCTAGACATCCATACAGTTTGGACCTTTTTAAAGGCAATGTTCAGACTGCCAGCCCAAATTTCTGCATTGTCTAAGTTAACAATGTTCTCTGTTCTGATTGGCTCATTCTGTTAGGTGGACCTTTCAAGTTCCGCCCACAGATGTGTTCGTTTTGTAGCAATTGTTGAAAAAACATTACAATTGGCAACCCAATATTAACTAATAACGAATAATTAATAATAGCAACTAACTTCATTAGGCTGAATTAAATTATGACATCAAACATCAAACGTCGGGCTTGTCTAACCAAGCAACAGTTTTTATCTCACTACATTCTGTTCTACTAAGTTATGCTATATAGGAAAGGGGCAACAGAATGCCGAGCAGTGGAGAAGATGGAGAGCTGGAGAGCGAAAAGTGCCAGTCTCTCGCTAAGATGAAAAAGAAACTCTGGCGCCGTGATTGAAAGCACACAGCCTCAGCCCTGTCTGTAGTCAGCTTCTCTGAAATGGGCTTGTGGATCTCCTACTGGCTCCATCCATCTTCTCTGAGAGACAGCCTTGTATGGTTCTAGTGAAAAAAGCCCCTGAGCAACAGCAGACTTAAATTCTCCCTAAGCTCTAGTGCCGCCACCGAGCTCTCAGCAGTAGGCCGTGGCACAAGCTCAGCATCTCTTCACAACTGCTGCTGACCCTTGCTCAGACCATGCAGGAGGTCCAGAACCATTGGCTCCAGCTCTATGTGCCCCAGATACAAAGTTCTATCAGACATAACAGTTCCCCAGCGCTGACTGTCAGGAACATGGCAATACCTTCGTGTTTATACTTCAGAAGACACTGCGCAGGCTTCAGGCCATGTTTACTCCAGTAAAGGAAAATATGATTTCTTTTCTTCTTCTTCTTCTCATACTTCAGTTGGCCTCAGAATGTTCTAATGCACTCACTCCTCTGGAACACAAGCGTAGCTCCTGACCTGAAGGTGATTGTGTGTTCTGTTTGCAGACCACAGCGAGGTGAAGAGAAGTAAGAACCAGCTGAGAGCCAGAGACAATGTGAGAGTGCTGATATGCATCGAATCGCTCTGCCATAGATACACGTGAGTGCTCTCTTATCAACACTTGGCAGAAAGCTGGCGTCTGGCCGGTGTGGAGTATTCTGATGGGATGCTGTTGCTAAAATGCTGCTTTTGTTTTGTTCACTGTTCATGGACTAGTTTCCTAAAACCTTTGTAGAATGGAGATCATCTTAACATCTTGGTAGAGCAAGCATTTAATGCATTGCTCACTTCACCTTTTAGCAATGATCTTTGTGCTCAGAGGGTTTTGGGGAACAACTGACAAACATGCTACCCTAGAAATGATACCTGATTGTGTTAATATAGGCACTCATTAGCACTCCAGCCTCTTAACTTTCTAAATTCCCTGGTCAACCTCACAGAATGTCACCACTGTTTCTAGATCATTTTATAATGTCAGGCTCTAAAATGTGATACATATAATTGCACAATTTCATTTGTCAGCCCCCCGATGCCGCTTGTCAGTTTTGGTGGCCTCAGCTATGTCTGTTGTTAACAAGACCGTTGTGGAGACATCTCTGCTGATACCAGCAATTTTGGTAGGAAAGTCAGTCGCCTGTATAATTTCCCCTCATGTATTTATCATGGCCGAACGCTGCACTTCGACTCCGTTTCCATAGACCACATCCACATCTACATAAATTCATGTATGACCCAGGCTCATAGGAATACATCAGCAGTGATGAAAATTAGTATTTTTCTTTGGGCTCTTCTCAGAATTAAAGCCATGTGGTTTTTATTCCAGTGGCACAGGCAAGTGAATGCATGTCGTAAAAGTCCTCTTCAACAAATCAAACAAAAATGATTTTAGCTTATGAAAAAAAAAAAAAAAATGTAGGGGGGAGGGTTAGTGGTGGAGACAAAGAAAGGCAGATCCAGGCAAATCCCAGAGCCAACAGTAATTAGTTGTTTGTTGGTGTTGCTCTAGCTACACTGTGGACGAGAAAAAAAATCTAGAGGAACAGTTAATGAAACCAATCAGTGTAGCAGTGCCAGTTTGTCTTGTGCCAGGATTTATGGGCTGTAAATCATGCTGTCTGTTCCGGCCTGTATGGAAGCAGCAAGGCATTTCCTGTGTTAAAGTGGAGCGGGCCTGTTAAAACCAAATGTCCTGGGACCTTCAGTCTGGTCCAGTCACCTTGGTAACCTTTAGAGCCCCACCTTTGACTCAAATGGGTCCTGGGTGCTCTTAGAATCATTGGGAAAATATGGGGGAAGGGTGTCTCTGTGAAGAGTGTCTAGGGAGGTTTTGAGGCTTATAGGAAGGGTCTGTATTTAATGTATTACTGGTATTATATATTTTTAATTGCCATGTTATGTAACAAAAACAACAACAAAAAGAATGCAACCATGTGGTCTGAATTATTTATAAATATATAAAATGTTCATAAACATATCTGCCAATTTGGTTTAACCCTCTGGTGTCTAAGGGCATTTTTTTCATGCGTTCTGTTCTTGCACATCTTCTTAAATTTGCCTTTAAAGGCACTTGCATGTAATATAATACCCACATGTTTCATATCAATATGTTTAGAACAAGCTTGGTTCTCACTATAATGACCTAGAGCACTGCGAGAAGAGATACTCTGAACCTGAAAAACTGAAGTCAGATTTCAGAAATTCTTAATAATTCTTGTAAAAACATCCCTTTACTCATGTGGACGAATTGTTTTGGTGCCTCAAATGAGTTTATCAGAGTCTTAGCTTCACTAAAGCAGTGGAATATTTGAATAAAATAGTTTATAAATGGCAGATTTCATGTGGTTGTTGGCTGTCCAGACTATTAAAAATCTATCTGGATATAATCTAGATATTCCAAAAAATCAAATTTCGCCTAGCAGTTGGAACATAGCCTTTGACAAGGGCCGAACTGTGTGAATGGCTAGATGACTGGGTCAGAGCATCTCCAAAACAATTGGCAGGTCTTGTGGGATATTCAGGATATGCAGTGGCCAGTATCTAGCAAAAGTGGTTCAAGGTAGGACAACTGGTGAACTGGCAGCAGGCCGTGGATGCCCAGTGTTTACTGATGCCATTGGAGACCCCACCTCACAACTTACAGGACCTACACAATATTAGAGAGGTTGTTTTAATATTATGGTTGATTGGTGTTAGGTGACCCAGCACCACCTAAGAGTTGAATACCTCATTAAACAACAACAACACACAAATATGAAACCCAGGCTTATTTTAAGGCCTTTAGAAAGTTTAAAAATCAATACCATCAAGAGTTAGAAATGTTATACCAGTAAGCTTCCACACTAGGTGGCTATGCTTGGACACGACTCCTAACACTACATTGTCTCACCTCTGTAATACGAGTAACTGTGTAAGTCACTCTGGAAAAAAACGTCAGCTAAATGACAAATGTGAATGTAAATGTAAGTTGAATGCATTTGTTGTATCCCAGCAGACAAAACCAGTGAGCCAGTGGAACCAGTGCTACACAACAGTAGCAATCGTTAACTATTAGGACTAATATATAGTATACAATAACAAAGACAACTGCTCACATAATTTTTGGCTAATTTTGTTTACAAAATTAGCTGGGTTTTTCCATTCTAGCTCATGCTCTTACAGCCACTCGAAAATGCAGAGAATGTGAGATGAGGCTTGTTGAGATGGCAGCTAGAGACAAGACCGGCATGATTGATTTACCATAAAAATTCTCAATTTTCCACCCAAGAGGAGTGGGTGGATGTGGCAGGAAGAGAGTGGCCTGAAGCGGCTGCTGAGAATCTTCAGCCCGCCCTGCAAAAATCATACAAGACAAAATGTCACTTCAGCTTGTGCATTCGACTGGAAGATCTGACGTTAGCTGCCTCGTGCAAGAATGCAGCCATGGCTAGAAAACTAGAAAAGCCATGGCTATTCATTTTAGTGGCAGTGATTTGAAGGGTCATTTGTAAAAGCTTATTTAGACATCTGACTCTGTCTGAGCTCACCGGCACTGAATGCTAAAGTATCAACACGTTAGCAACAAGGTCTGCTAATCTGCTATGCAAGTGTTTGCTTATCCAGGGTGAATTCTTTGCCAGAGTAGCTTTTTTTAACCGAACCATGTATCACCTTGACTTTTGCGTAGGTCTTTGGAGATGATCGTTGGCTTGGAGAGCAACAGCAAGATATTCACAGTGTATGTTAACGGACTGCTGGAACTCCAGGTGAGTGTGCTGGCTCAATCAATGTCTCTATACATTTATATGACCATTTACAGAGGGGATCATTTAAAACACATTTATAACATCCCTGCTACCGTGTAAGGGCTACATGTGTGTACCACACTACAGTACATTACATTAAGAGGAAAATTGTGTACGTTTGATTTTTCCACCCAACTATTCCTGTCATGATCTGCATTCACTTAAGGAAACATCTTAAACATCTTCCAGCTGTTTTTGTTATTTGGGAAATGTTCTCCCGCTAGTACTCCAGTTAAGAGCACGCCATCCAAAAAGGAAACAATCTCAGCCCCAGCAGCGTACAGGCTTTTTCATATTTCTGTTATTTTTCCCCTCTAGGCTGGCCAGTACACATCCATATTTGTGGACAACGCAGCAGGAGCTTCCATCACAATACAGAATGGCTCAGACTTCATGGGCATGCTGCTAGGGGTATAGCCTCACCCAGGACTGCTCTGCTTTCTCTTGGACTTATAATCCAACACTCGGTCAAACAATGGACGAAATGGGACGTCCAAAGACTGTAAACTCAAAGGCTTCAGGTGCGACTGATCAGACGTGCTGACTGACATTCTGGAAAAAAGACAGTTTGAATGGAATTCTGTCGTCCTCGGAGAGAAATGAGGACATGGATGTGGACACGTTTTCTTCACATGCTATGGAAAAAATCTTTTTCATAGTCTTTTCATACACACAACGAAAGCAATCTTTTGTTATACTGGGGTTTTGAGAATATTATATTGAGCAGAATTTATTTTGTGGTACATATAGATGAATATATATAAATATATATATATGTTACAATAGATGTATACAAAGATCTATGATACTACAGATGCATAATTGTGGAAAATGGAGGCTCTTGTTCGATGTACTTTGATACAGATTTGTTATTTGAAAATGTTATTTGACTGCTTTAGCAAATCTTGTATATTTTTGCTAGAAAAGGGGTGTAATAATGCTCAGATCACGTATATATTTGAGTGGAAAAGGAGTGTTAATGGGTAAGGCCTCGTCTATGGACTCGGAACTTGGCCTTATCTCCGTGAGAGATGAATCCTGTTGTGCTTATCACGTCATATGTATACATCTCTATATTGTTGATTTCTAATGACAATACAATAGATTACAGACTGTAATGCGCACCTCACAGCTGTAAAACACTGTCTTTACCAGCAAATGGACATGGGTGTTTACAAAGAACAGATTCGCCAGCTTGAGGAGGTCTAAAGCAGGAGAAGGATTAAAAAAAAAAGCCACCATTGGCAAACACTTTCAGATTAAAATATTGCTTCAACAGTGTACGATTGTGCTTGGTGAGTGTTACTACCGTGACAAATTAGGCATGTTGGAGATTCCTGCTGAAATGCCAAACATGTCAGCCTTCCGTTCCTCAAGCATCCCCTTGGGAGGCCATAAGATCTTCTGTTTTCTTAGGTGAACTACCAGCCATTTTCTTTTCCACTTAAGGTAACTACATACAATAAATGTAAGTACCATTCATATACGCCTAAATGTAACTGTGGTTGACTCAAAACAAGAGTGGGAATGATTATAGAGTAACTGTTACTACATGAATGAATGTGTGGCAAAAGTATCAGTTTTGGAGGGACGGGGTGTCCCGGCATTCTGGCTAAAGCAGAAGCCGCCCTGCTGTGTCTACAGAACTTAATGAATGGCTAAACGTATAAAAGTATAAAAGTATGCCTGTGTTAACATTGCAAAAAGACCCCTAGCGGAGATAAAAGTGGAATTCATTTCTATTCTATTCTAATCAAAATATGTCCCATTTTTTTACATTGCAGTTTCAGTTAAAAACTTCGGAGTTTACCACAACTGGTTTGACGATGTTTTAGCGCTGTTTTAAGGCAAATCTAATGAAAATATGTCCCATTTTTTACGTTCCAGTGCCAGTTAAAAACTTGGGAGTTTACCACAACTGGTTTGACGATGTTTTAGCGTTGTTTTAAGGCAAATCTAATGAAAATATGTCCCATTTTATGTACTAGTGCCAGTTAAAAACTTCGGAGTTTACCACAACTGGTTTGACGATGTTTTAGCACTATTCCAAGGCTAATCTAATCTAAATATGTCCTATTTTTTACATTGCAGTTCCAGTTAAAAACTTGGGAGTTTACCACAACTGGTTTGACGATGTTTTAGCGCTGTTTTAAGGCAAATCTAATCAAAATATGTCCCATTTTTTATGTTCCAGTTCCAGTTAAAAACTTGGGAGTTTACCACAACTGGTTTGACGATGTTTTAGTGCTGTTTTAAGGCAAATCTAATGAAAATATGTCCCATTTTTTACATTGCAGTTCCAGTTAAAAACTTCGGAGTTTACCACAACTGGTTTGACGATGTTTTAGCGCTGTTTTAAGGCAAATCTAATCAAAATATGTCCCATTTTTTATGTTCCAGTTCCAGTTAAAAACTTGGGAGTTTACCACAACTGGTTTGACGATGTTTTAGCGCTGTTTTAAGGCAAATCTAATCAAAATATGTCCCATTTTTTACGTTCCAGTGCCAGTTAAAAACTTGGGAGTTTACCACAACTGGTTTGACTGAGTAGGAAATCCAACTCGTGAGGGCGTTCCAATTGAAATTTCCTTGGAACCTCGAAAAATCCACAGCAGCATAATAATAATTAAGTTGATGTGCTGTAATATGGTGAATAGAGCTAAATGTTTAAGCTGACTAGCTCCTTTCTGCTGTCTTTGTTAGCTTTGGGTGCTAACACTTACGCTAGCTACCAGGCTCACTGCACACAGAATGGGTTTAAGTTTATCTGAACCACGGTTATGTTAGGAGGGTAAAGATTACTGAAAAAAAAAAAATCCAGCTCATGACAAGCTTGGTCTTGGTCTGTTGGCAGCTGGTCAAATGATCTAAGCTGGTGTTTGATGGTCCAGGTGTTTGAAAAGCTGGTCATCCAGCAGAAAACATAGGTAAGCCGGTACAGATAGTTAACCAGCTCAGCTCTTGACCAGCATAGCGTATGAGCGTGATAAATACGCTGCTCTGTCAGCATGACCAACTTGACCAAGTTGGTTGTCAAGCTAGTCATCCTGGTTGGCTGGCTAGTTTGGTCAAGCTGGTCATGCTGGTGAACAAGCATGGTCTGATTGGTCATGCAGCTTTTTAAGCTGGTTATGGTGGACAAATGCTTTGACTAGCTTAGTTAAATTGATGCCAGACATGCTGGAAGACCTGCTAAACCATTAAACTCAAACAAAGAAACAAACAAAAAAACATAGGCTACGGTTGTAAGGAGCTAAGCTGGTCAAGGCTAAGCTTGACCAGTTTATAAAGGGTTTAAATGGTTTAACACTGTTGAGTGATGAATGGGTGATTGCTGATCGAATGACTTGATGGTTCAAGGCAGCAAGTTAAAATGTTCAATCCATCCCACCTTTGTGTTCATAGGTAGAAATTCATCATGTTTTCATCAAACAGCTGTATGTCAAAGTAATGTATTGCATAACTATGTCATTATGTAATTAAACCAGCTGTTTCCAAATAGTAACATGAAAAATGGGAAACCAGCTATTATCCAATTTGTGTTTTCCAAATAGAAACTCATATCGTCTCTATGTAATGAACTAACTCCATGTAGCTACCATATCGAATCTACCATATCGAATATGGAATCTCGTTTGGTACGCTAACGGAAACAATACCCAAAGTTTCATAATGGCGTTCCACAGCCAGCGAAATGGAAAATACTCTTCGGTGAAAGCAGAGTGGAAAATGCATTCTTGGGTCATTTGCATTGTAAATATCCATGAATGCCTCAAATACCTTGGTGAACAAGAGCGGGTACTGCCAAGCTCACTGCGGCCTGCCACTGGGACACACCGTGGTGCGATCCTCCAAAACCCAGCTTTTCACTGTCATTTAGAAAGCCAACGCGAAAAACAAGGTGCTCATAAATGTGACACTGTTTATTTATTTATGTATGTATTTCTTTTCAGGGTTTTTTGTATGCCTGCTTGCTTCCAGGCTTGTGGTTTCAGTTATTCGAGTCCCTCGCCACTGCAGGCCCAGAGCACAGGCTGGAGTCAATGGACCTTTTTGTTTTTCTTGCTTTTTCACACAGAAGTTGCTGGTCGAGGGAATGAAGACTGAGCTGGCACAAAATCCTCAGGACTCAATTTCGCATCTAATGACGACTTTTCAGAGTCTGGTTCCTTCCTGTTCAAGAATCAATTTGGTCATTTTGAGAAGTCCGTGTACACTTTGACCGTTCGATTTTCGTTCAAAAATTGAAAAAATAGAAAACTAAAAAAAGACCTGATTTCGGATTCTTTTTTTCAAATAAAAACATGGAAAACGAGAAAAGATCTGTGTATCATTCGTTCTTCAAAAGGCACAAGGTCCCAGTCTATACATCACCTAGATTTAGAGTTGTCCACATTGATACATACCTGGGTAGAGTTGTCCACATTGATACGTATTCTCGCTGCGTCTTTCTTGACAGCAATGTGTTTAGTTCCTCTGAACAAGATGAAATGCAATCTTCAACCATGAAACTCCAAGTAAAAGGGAATGACGCTAACAAGTCAGAACTTCTGGTTCACACAAATCAAAAAGGTAAAAAATCTAAATTAAGTTTGGTCTCGGCTCATTTTTCTCATCTTCTATTTTTGAATGAAGCATAAAATCCAAAGCACAAGCCAGGATTTGTTTTTTTGGTATTATATTCATTAACGAAATAATGCAAATTTTCTTTATTTTTCTGAATTTGGACTATCAACTGAATCAGAAAATAAATTGATAATTAGATACACTGAATGAGAAACCACCTGTTATCCATATTTTTGTTTCCCACTAGTAACATGGAAAACAGGAAAACACTTATTATCCAATTTCTGATTTTACATCTGAATAAAAAGAAAATATATATATATATATATATATATATATATATATATATATATATACTTGTAATCAGTTTGTCCAGTTTTGCCTTTATATGCCAGAAGGCATCCTGGAAAGAAAGTAGCACAAACCTCTTGCAAAGGAAAGGGAAACAAGTAGCAATGAAAGGCAGTGATTTGTCACTTAATAAAATAAGCAGAATATTTTAGGAGCTTTTAGTGTTTAAATTCAGTTGATTTTTGGTGTCCTTAAAAGTTTTTTTGAGGAATTCTGACCTCTGACCTGATTTGTCATGTTTTTATTAGAAAACAAAAATGGGACGATATTTGGTTTTCTATTTTCTGTTTTTTTTTTTTTTGAAACAATAATTGGATAATGTCTGGCTTTTCATTTCCTATGTTTTTATTAGAAAACAAAAAATGGACAACAGCTGGTTCCCTATTTTCCATGTTTCTTTTTGAAAACAATAATTGGATAATGGTTTGTGCATTTTCTATTTTGCAATTTTTGAACACAAACTGAAATTGCAAAAAGTACACAGACCCTGAGAGCACTGTGTTTTACATGTTTAGAGTTTTCTTACTTTATTGGGTATACTGTGTTCAGCAGATACTGTACTGAGAGGTTCGCATCTGTGATGTAAAAAACAAACTGCCATTGTTTACTTCAGAAATGAAATGCTGCAGTTTGACTGCAGCTGTTCTGTTTTCACAGCAGCCGCACAAAATTAGCATGTCGGTATTCAAAAATTTACACATGAAGGCACTCGAACACTCGTGGTAATTTCACAACACTTCACCGTGCCAATTTTCCCTGCAATTATAGCTAATAATTGACACCTGCTTGCTAGTTTCACAGAGCCTGATTACAAATAATCTCTTTCAGGTGGCTTGTTTACCAGCTTTGGCACCCCGGAGACAGCCAGTCTCATCTGTGTTTTTATTGGGGAATGGTTTGACTCACTGTAATATTTCCCTAGACAACAACACATTTGTCTCAATCTTTTTCAGTTCACCGCACACAGCTGACGTCTTCCTAGCGCAACATACCTAAATATGTAATTCATAAAGAAAACATGCCTAAATAGAAAAAATCTAATATATAGATAAAATCCAAAACTAAATCAGTGTACTCAGATTAATTTAATGTCATTAGAACAACAGTTGTGTTATTGTTTTACATTGTTGCTGTCATGAGAAAAGCTCCAGCTGTCTTTGATATTTAATTCAATATGTTTTTGTTTACAGTTGGACGAATACTAATGGTCCAAAGTCACTTAAAACCTTGTTACAGTAACACACATACATTAAAAAAAATCCTTTTAATAAATACATTTCCATTTCAGCTCATGATGAGTGATGATAGTCTCATAAAGAAATGTTTGAATATTGAAATTATGGAATGACTGAATGGTCAAATTTTATGTAATGATAAAAAAGTCAAATATAACAGAATATATAACGTCTAAATGGTCAGATTCTGGCATCAGTAAATACTTGGGTGTTACAACATGTCTGAATGGTCAAATGTTATTAGGTTAGTAATTTTTAATCATAATTAATCATTGAATGTTGGAAAATGACAAAATAATGAAATAAATCGAATGTTGCTACATGACTTCAATTATAAATGTTACAGAATGACTAAATAGTCAAATGTAATTATTAGTAAAATGTTATTGCATGATTAAGTAGTTGAATGTTATGAAATTACAAAATAATCAAATGCTATCACATGATTTAATTTACAAATGTTACAGAATGACCAAATGTATTTATTAAATAGTCAAATGTTATTACATGATTACATATTCAAGTGTTACAAAATGTCTAAGTAGTTGAATGCCCTCTAATTATTGAATAGTACCATTTTATCATGAAATTTACAAATGTTACAGAATGACGTCATGTGTTGTCATGATTAAAATGATAAAATAGTACATAGTATAGTAAATAAATAGGTAATATAGTGAATATCTAATGTTGTAGTGTTGTAATAATGTTATAGTATTATAACAGGTTTAAACAGTCAAATGTTACAGAATGATTAAACAGCCCAACATCACTGAATTGCTTAGATGACTAAATGGTCAAATATTATGAAATGACTAAATAGTCAACAAATATGAAAAACTAGATTGTTACTTTTGTTATGACTTACTTCTAAATACAGATTTATAATTGGTGACACTACCAGACTTGGGTGGTCTGTGTGTCACAAGATACCACTAAGGAGCTTAAAACCTCCTGGCGCACAAATGCCTGTCCTGCCAAACTGAATTAGACCCTGAGAACACTGGCGTAAGTGCATCATTAGCACTGTTTTCACTGGAGTGAAATTCAGTATATTAAACTATGTAGCAAAACATGCATTCTCATTTCTCGGACCCACCTTCTGGAGTTGACAGGCTTTTTGAGGAACGTAGGCAGGGATCTGGGTAAAGGAGTAAACTCAACCCGGGATGAAAGATTTACCACCAACTTTTCAGAAATAATATATTTAAGAACGTAAATCTCTAGCCATTATCGCTTCTCAATTCACTGTAGATTTATAGTGGTTAGAGGAGTGTGTTGCAATACTACACACATTTTGCCAGGCCAAATAGCTCCTTCTGGCAGTGTTGCATTGCTGTGCGTTAGGATCTATTGGGATGGAGATGTTATTTCTGCTTGAGTACAGCGTGATTAGGTCCAGTTATATCCTCTTACTGAAGCATAACGAGTTGTGAAATCACTTCTGTTCTGCAGATAAAATACACTTCATTTTTGTGGATGTAGTTCAGGGGTAGGTCTACCTCAGGGGAAGCCTAGATTTCCAGACTCCAGACAGATCACACCGCAGTCAAATTCGAGGAAGCTGGAGTGGGTTTCAAATACAAACCAGTCATTTTCAAAATCTAATCTCATAGGACGTGCATAGTTTCCATTGGGGACGGTGGGGGGCATGCCACCCCACTTTTCAGAACCCAGTTTCAAACTTCATGGTGCTTCCAAGCAGCTTCTGGGACCAAAAGTGCAAACTTGGGGCAATCTCAGAAAATGCAAAGAATCCACACTAATAAGTTAACCAACTGAAATGTCCTTTAGTCAGGGTTCACTTTATCACTTGGTTCTGGCGTTAAAGAAGCTACTGAAAGTATCCCCCCCCCCACACACACACCTTTGCGCTAGCAATGCTCCTTACGCTAGAAGGGTGAGGACTTAACAAATGTTTCGTTCGATACATGCAAAGCCAGCCAGCATTTTTTCCCCCTGAACTGCCTCCAATGCGGCACCAGCGGGCCGCCGACAAGGCTTGAAGGAAAGTGCTGGGTCCCCAGCTCCACCACACCAGCTAACAGACGCTTGTGCCTGCCAACATCGCTTAATAGTGATGAGTGGAATTGTGCTCTCTCTGACTCCTGCTGCTGATGGCAAGCTTACATCCTTTTATCAAGTAACTATTCATACAAGCAATGATTTAAAGCCCCTGGGAACACATTTCAGTCTTAATATTCTAATGAATGTGTGTGACTGACAGCCCTCTATCACTGGCGAATGATACATTTTACAGATCTTAAGGGTTTACTGAGGTGCTGAGATCTGTCCATTGTCTCTCCCGTCCCTCGCAGCTTCACCACAGCATTTTGTGGGGAAGGGAAGGGCATGGATCTCCCCGGTTACGGTGCTGTGTCAGGACCTCCCATCCTTCCTGGTACCCAGACACTTTGAAGCAGAGGGGCAGTGGTGACCGGACGTGAGGAACACATGGGAGATCATCATGTTTGCATTATATAGCTCCGGCAGTATTTCTTAGGAGCATTTTCATGCTGTGAATCTCCCATTCTACCACATCCCTGGTGTGTCTGTGAACCACTGCAGCCTCAGCTTTCTGTTCTTGGCTGACAAAACTGAAACCAGACGTGATCTTCTGTTGTTGTCGCCCAGTCGCCTCAAGGTTGGACATGTTGTGCATTCTGAGGGTGTTTCTCAGCAGCAGTTTAGCTGTTCATAAATGGTAGGTTCTCTAAAGAAAGAAGGTTCACTTCATTCTGTGTTTCACCCAAGAAAAATTAATATTGCTTAGATTATTAAAAAACAATTTAGCCCTGCACTCCCTGACACATCAGATGGTCCCCACACCTTTCCAGGCAGAACGCCTGAGGCCGAGACTGGAACCAGTCAGACTGTCTTCACTCCAAATGAATCCAAATCCAAATTAATCCACCGAGAATGTAGTCATGGAAAGTTTTTTGGCATTGCCTTCTACACAACACTCCAGCATGATAAAACTTGTAGCTGTATAGTATACTGGATGCAGATATACTGTATAGCTACTGTATGTACGTATGATAAACATGTCAAGAACCAAAGAACAATCCCAGGGATTACCCTGTCCTTGTGGGGCTTGTTACGGTAGCCCAACTGGGAACCAGAAAGTTCTGTCCTCAGGTTCCATGTTGCCCACCAGTGTCAGTAATGGGACCAGGAGGAGATAAACCCACCTAGCCCACGCTCCACCCATGTAAGCCCCACATGAGCATGTTGGCTGGAATAGCTGTTTTTTTGAAACCACCATATTCTACATGCACCAATCAGCCATAACAGAAACAACTGCCTAATATTGTGTAGATTCCCTTTGTGCCACAAAAACAGCTCTGATCTGTTGAGGCATGGAGTCCACAAGAACCTTAAAGGTGTCCCATGAAGGTATCTGGCACCAAGACATTAGCAGCAGACTTTTAAGTCCTAAGCAATGAGCCTTGGGCGTCCATGACCCTTTTTGCCGGGGCGTCGGTTGTCCTTCATTGGAGCACTTTTGGTAGGTCTTGACCTCTACATATCAGGAACACCACACAAGACCTGCCTGATGTTTGGGAGATGCTCTGACCCCTCACCATGCCTAACAGCAGGCGTGGGCCAGAGGGGTATAAAGCATTGAGCTGTGGAGCAGTGGAACTGTGTTCTCTGGAATGATGGTTGGTGCTCCAGCCACTACGGTTGGGATGAGTTGGTGTTGAGGTGGGGTGGTGATCACTGTAGCTCTTGACAATGAATGCAATCAAATCCTCACCGCAAAGCTCCAAAACCTAGTGGAAAGCCTCCATTGAACAGTAGAGACAATTACTCCAACAAAAGCAGGATTAACTCTTTTTAAAACCTTGATTTCAAAAGAAGCAATGAACGAGCAGGTGTCCCAATACTTCTGTCACCATTGGTCGACATACGAAGTAGTTTATATGCCTTAGTCTTGCCCATTTTTTGTGCTTCCGCACATCAACTTCAAGAAATAACTGTTCACTTGCTGCCTAATATGTACTAATATGTACTATAGTAACCATCGCACCATCGTAACCATATAATCAATGTTATTCACTTCGCCTGTCTGTGGTTTTAATGTTATGGCTGATCAGTGACCTCTTGTTCTTGTTGTCCAACCTAAACTGTTCTACCCACCCAACTTGCTTAAGGCCAAAAACCTGACATAGTTGTATGTCATGTTTTTGGCCTGTGTGTGAGTGTGTGTAAGCTGGTATGGTGAACAGTTTAGCCCACTCCATTATTCTTTTGTCATTTGACTCTTATTGTCTACAGGCAAAGAAGGCTTTTCTGTTGGTTCTGGCGATAATCTTGAACCCTGATTTAATGCGAGTAGTAAATTCAGTGTGTAATTTAGTGTGAGTAATTGTTCTCAGAGGACTGAGGGAAAATATCTGATGCTTAGCACATACTGACATCTAACAGAGTCTGAATGAGGCAGTAATGTGGCCGTACTCACTCTTCAAAATAAAGGTGCTTTAAATGGTTCTTCGTTTTGCTTGTAATGGGAGATGGGTGTGGGTGTGAAGAACCCCTTAAAGATCTACAAAGACATCACTAGATGCAGGGGAGTCATTAGAGCCAATTAACTGTGGCATGTGCCTAGTAAAAAGTTGCACTGCTCCACTAAAATGACAGCAATAAAAAGTTCATTTTATTCAGGATTGCTGAGCAGAACTACAGGACACACCATGCAAATTCACTACACGCACTACATTTCCCATAATGCCCCAGCATCTTTCTAAAAGTTTCACGGAGTAATGGACTATGGAACACCGTTTGGCCCATAACCTCACGTCAAACTTGTGTAGTCCCTACATCAACATGAGGCATACTGACATTAGCGCCAACCAATTGCATGAGCGCAGACAGTGTTCCGAACCTCTTTAAGACATCCAAGCTTGCCCTGCCAATTTCTACAACATTAAGATGTATGAATCTGATGTGTTAACACAGACTCAGATATTTAACTGAAAATCAGCCATGCAAAAGACAAGGTAATAATAGCTCATAGCTGTATGTTTTAGTTATAGCCACTAATAACCATATAACCTACTACAAATACATGTTAGAGCACTGAAGGCATCGGTTACGATAGCATAGGCTTTGTTTATGCTAGCTAGTTGGTGAGAGGGGCATTGATGACACAAGCTTGGAAAAGGAATGTTGGGATATTGCCAAAAAATCACAGCAAACTACTGATATTAAAAGCCTGTTTTTTAGCTGACATATACTGATGATGCAAAGACAAAATCCCAAGTTCACATGTAGTTTATATATTGCAAAGGAAATATGATATAAGAAATAGGAAATAAAAACTAGTAGTAACATTACTAACATTATTATTAATGCATTATTATTAATTATATTAACTAGTAATATTGTTAGGCATGCAGAGGGGTAAGATAGTCCTTTATTAGTCCCGCAGTGGGGAAATTCACAGTGTAACAGCAGAAAGGGATAGCAGGACACTCAGTTACAAAAATTTGGATAAATAATTTACACTATATACACAATATAAATAAGAATTAAAAAAGCAATAAACAATATTATCTACAGCAAAAGACTCTTAATTGCACATGGGGGTGGGATATTGCACATAGTATTCCCTGAACATGAACATGTGTGTGTAGTTAAGTGTGTGTGTATGTGGTCCGCTGGGAGCAGTGCTGGTTGTGCAGTCTGACGGCAGCAGGAAGGAAAGACCTGCGATCCCGCTCTTTCACACACTTGGGGTGAAGCAGCCTGTCGCTAAAGGAGCTGCCCAGTGCTGCCAGAGTCTCATGCATGGGGTGGGAGCTGTTCTCCAGCATGGATGCCAGCTTGGTTGTCATCCTCCTGTCTCCCACCACCTGCACTGGGTCTAAGAAGCACCCCAGGACAGAGCCGGCCCTCTTTATGAGTTTGTCCAGTCTCTTCTTATCTGCCGTCGAGATGCTACTGCCCCAGCAGACCACTCCATAAAAGATGGCAGATGCCACCACTGTGTCGAAGAACGTCCTCAGGAGAGCTCCCTGCACTCCAAAGGACCTCAATCTCCTCAGCTGGTAGAGTCTGCTCTGGCCTTTCTGTACCCCTCTATATTCTCTGTGTGTCCAAGTACAACACATAGTCTAGAAACACGGCTGACTAGATGTAAAGGTTCCCCACAATCTATTGTCTCTAACATCTCTATTACAAACATGATTCTTAATGGAACTAAAAGTGGTTCTTCTATGGCATCAATTAACCCCTTAGACCAGGGCTGGCAAACACATTTGAGGTAACGAGCTGCATTACATGCAGTCCTGCAGTAGTGCTAATGGAGAATTAGCATTAGCACATTTCTGCTAAAGTGTGCTGCTAGCAGAACATCTGACTGACTGACAGACGACTAGTTTCTCTGACTGCTAAAAGACAACCAGACCCCTGACTCTACAGAACGCCAGCAGAAGACCAGAGCACTGGTCTCTGAGCAACTCTCAGCTCTCTATACACTCTCTGTCCGAGCTATAAGATAATTTAAAATATAATAATGTCCCAGTAAACCTGTTGATGAATACAGTCAGTGTTCAGCGTTTGTTTTAACCTTGCAGAATTCACACAGTGCTTTAACAGTGCTAGCTATCAGGTTCTGTCTTAGTGCCTTACTGAACAGCAGGAAAGAATATCGTGACTGACATCAGAGTGTGGAACTCAAACTGCGGCCCAGTGTATTAATATTAGTTCGTACGTCGCAGTTTTTTCTCACTGGAGTCACGCAGAGTTCACAGTTTGGAAGTCCTGCCCCTCCCCAAAATGAAGATTCTGATTGGATTTGCCTCTGACTTTGACCAGAGACGTTGATTTGACTCTTTGTTGTCCCACCTCCAGCTGAAATAGAGATTCTGATTCTGGTTCTGCTGCGAAGTGTGATCATCTCCCGGCCAGGCCATAGACTGTATGGTTCGTGCCTGTATGGTCAGTGTGGTTTAGATCCTGCCTTAGATCCTGTGGCCCACACTTCTTCACTGTCAAAACAACATTCTTGTTAGAATTAACATCAATTTAACAGGCCCTAAAATAGAACCCTGTGGAGCTCCACAAGATACGCTGAACCAAACTGTTACCAAAAACTTAAGCAATAGTGTTTCTGCATAGGGATTAATAGCTGAATAATAAACGCAGGGCTTAAGGGGTTAAAGAACCTTTTGAGGCACCTTGATTTCCAAGAGTGTTGAGTTTACAGAAGACTTTCCTGGCCTTTTTAAGCAGGTCGAATGGTATGTAAAGTGACTAATTCCTGCCGATGAAACAACTGCCAGCTATGACAATGACGCTCATCTCGCAAATCCCAACAACAGGCCCTAAGTCAAATTATCAGATGGTATTCCCCTTAATCATCGGAGAAGCTAGTGCATGGCACATAGCTTTGGCTTTTGATTGTGTTATGCTGTTATTTTTTTTCTTTAATGCATTTAATGACAGCTATGTGAGCATGCTACAACTCATTCTCTCTCTCTCTCTCTCTCTCTCTCTCTCTCTCTCTCTCTCTCTCTCTCTCTCTTCCTTCCCCCCGTGTGGAGCCTACAGAGCCTGCCAAGGTGATTGCGAAACCCACCCAGCCACGACAAAAAACTCACTGACAGGAATTTCCCATTGCTCCACTATCAGCATCAGAAGAGCTGAGTGATCCCAATTGCCTCCTGCCCAAATGCTAAGAGCAGCCCACCACTGCCTCCCCCCAACCACCACCACTTTCAGAGAAGAGAAGGAGCGTTTATGAAAGGTCCCTTTGTGAGTGCACGACTTTCCTCGTCCCACAGTGGCCCGTAAACGGTCATAACAGGGCTGTGTGCGTTTAAGCCGACGTTTAATTAGCGGATTCCTCATCCTCCCCGACGGGGCGCCAAAACTGATAACTCTGGCAGAGGCTCCTGCCGGCTAACTATGCCACTGGAGAGCGGGGCGGACCGCCTGACCGTCTGCCTCTGCGCAAGACAGTGGTTTTATGTATCAAAAACAGTCATAATTCATTTTTACGTGACTCTTTTTCAAGCCTGCTCATTGCTTCAGAATTGAACAGGCTTTAAGAGTGATATACGTAAATGACCTCTGTTCCAAAGGCCCCGTCCAGAGCCTGTAAGAAGTTGTGTATTCGAAGCAGACTGTTTTGGCAGCTTTGGTTCTGTACATAGTATTTTTTTTATGGATGAACTACAAATACTTTAAAATATTTATTTATATTTTATTTAGTTTAGTGTCTGGGGTTCGAGGTAGGGTATGCTGAGGTTAGGTCTCGAAATATTATTGTAAAGGAAAGTAGTGCACCAATATGTGTGTGTCGAAGTCCTTAGCAATAGCATATTGACTCAACATCGCTACAGTGGCATTATCAGCACGCTGCCTGTCGGCCTCGCCACGAATCGCTACCATGGCATTAGTATCACTACCGTAATGTCAGCCTCGCTACCATGCCGTGCTGCCTGCCCGCCTCATTAGCAACACTACCGCAGCATTGGTAACGCAACTGTGGCATCATTACTTCCGTGGTGTTAGCCACTTAGTATAGCATGGCATAGCTTAGCTTTGTTTTTAACGCTGTAACAAGAACATTGTAGTTGTATTTTTTATCTATTGGACATTGCCGCTGTCCTCCTTGGGTCCTCTCTGTGTGCTGTTGGCACTGTGTGTGTTTAGATAGCTGAAGATATTGTACTAGGGTCTGCTAGGGTTAGCTTTTAGCCTACCGTGGATACCTGCTCCCTTTACCAGCTTTCCCACATCATGCGGATATCCGGATTTGAAATCGGACTATTTTACAGCTCCGTTTTACACACAGGGACCACGGCAGTGTCACTGCAATGCTTAGAATGACACACCACCCAAATAATACCTGCTCTGTGGTGGTCCTGTGGGGTCCTGAGCATTGAAGAACAGGGTGAAAGGAGGCTTACAACGTATGCAGAGAAACAGATGGACTTCAGTCTGTAACTATAGATCTTCAAAGAAAAAATGGGCCGAGTTCATTCCAAATCAGTGGTGGTCTTAATGTTCTGATACGACTGTATTTTTATATAGCACAGGCTGGACCATTCATTGCTAATTATACCAACAACAAACTTCATCGATAGCCAGTGCCGAGTGACTAATCCAGGTCTAATACAGTCAGTCGTTTTTCACTTAGTAGCGCTTACTCAGGCCCTTGCTGGACCTGGTCTGACCCGCTCACATTTCTTCCACTGACGAATGGCAAAAGTAGGTTGTTTATTTCCATATGCTGCGGCTCCGACAGCCTTTGATCGCAGTCAAAATCGGAACGTCACTTGCATCGGCCCGAAGGACCAGACCAAACATGCGGCGTGTTCGATGTTCCGCCTTTCGGAAAGCAAAACAGTGGCCGGGTCGCAGGGGACTGGGCGTTTGGGGATGAGTTACAGTCCCCACGGCCTGCTGCAGATTTCCTATTTGTCAGCACTTCCAAACAAGGCCACCTGTAGAGCTGGGAGCAGACACAGAGACTGGCTGTATATTATGCTTCGCGCATGCTTTGAATTTTTTCGGGGCGACCCGAGTTACTCTAAACAGCTCCACGCTGCCCCGGCCCTGCTGATACCAGCCGGCACCAAACAAATGCGGTTGCCACGGTGACGGGCCGCTCGCCTGTCTCTCCGTCATGCTGGGCCTGAGAGGGGCTAAAGATGAGAGATTTGGGCTTATTATTACGATCACAATGAGACCACAGGCATTTACTAACACTCCTGTATTACTCTCTCTCTCTCTCTCTCTCTCTCTCGCGCTCTGCCTCTCTCTCGCTTTGTCTGTTTCTCATCATCTACCCCTCTCTGTATCACTTTCTCTTCTCCTGTGTCTCTCTCCAGGCCTCAGCCCACTTGTCCCTTAGTCTCTCACTCAGTCTCTCTTTCTCACTCTTCCTTCAGTTGCTCCCTTTTCTCTCCCCTTCTGTCTCTCTTTCTCTCTCCTCCTCATTCTCTCTCTCTCTTCCACCTCTCCCCATCAATCTGTCTCTTCTCCCTCTGTCTCTCAGTCTCTCTCTCTCCCTCAGTCTCCCTCTCTTTCGCTCCCCTCACATCTCTCCTTCCCTCAGTCTCTCTCTCTTTCCCCTTCCCTCAGTCTCTCTCTCTTTCCCCTTCCCTCAGTCTCTCTCTCTTTCCCCTTCCCTCAGTCTCTCTCTCTTTCTCCTTTCCTCAGTCTCTCTCTTTCTCCTTCCCTCAGTCTCTCTTTCTTTCTCTCCCTCCCTCAGTCTCTCTCTCTTTCCCCTTTTCTCAGTCTCTCTCTCTTTCCCCTTCCCTCAGTCTCTCTCTCTTTCTCCTTCCCTCAGTCTCTCTTTCTTTCTCTCCCTCCCTCAGTCTCTCTCTCTTTCCCCTTCCCTCAGTCTCTCTCTCTTTCCCCTTCCCTCAGTCTCTCTCTCTTTCCCCTTCCCTCAGTCTCTCTCTCTTTCTCCTTTCCTCAGTCTCTCTCTCTTTCTCCTTCCCTCAGTCTCTCTTTCTTTCTCTCCCTCCCTCAGTCTCTCTCTCTTTCCCCTTTTCTCAGTCTCTCTCTCTTTCCCCTTTTCTCAGTCTCTCTCTCTTTTCCCTTCCCTCAGTCTCTCTCTCTTTCCCTCTTTCCTCAATCTCTCTCTCCCTCGCTCCGTCTCTCTCTCCCCCTCAGTCTCTTTTTCCAGTCTCTGTCTCTATCCCTCAGTCTCTCTCTCTCCCCAGTCTGTCTCTCTCTCTCTCCCTCTATCTTTCATTCTCTCGACTTCTCTCGCCACCCAGTCTCTCAGTCTTTCTCTCTCCCTCTTTTTTTGTTTACCTCTCTCTCCCCCTCAGTCTCTCTCTCTCTCTTTTTGTTTACCTCTCTCTCCCCCTCAGTCTCTCTCTCCTCCTGCAATGTCTCTTTTGTATGTAGTCCCCCCTCACTCTGTCTGTCTCTTTTCTATAGTCTCCATCACCCTGTCTTGCTCTCTCTCTCACCCCCCCCCCCCGTCTCTCTCTCTCTCTCTCTCGCTGTCTCTCTCGCTCTCTCTCTGTGTTGTCAGTGGGGTGAGGTTAATGAAGGGCTGCAGCAGTGCTGTGCAGGCTTATGTTACAGTGGGCTGTATGAAGAGTGCAGTAAAGCTGTGGAATGAGCAGAGTACACAGACACTGAGCAGCCGCTGATTTCCCTATAAATTGTGAGGGGAGCTCTTGCTGAGACCAGGAGGCTCCTTTGAGGAACACACAGAGGCTGCCAGGAATGGAAGCTACGCTGCAAACTCTCTCTCTCTCTCTCTCTCTCTCTCTTTCTCTCTCTCTCTCTTTCCTGTCTTGCACCGGTTTCTTACACAACTGACCCTAAAATAAACTAGTTTAAACTGATATTAAATTAATGTAGGAAAATATTATGTGACAATACTATCTACATTATCTTTAGATGTCACTGTTCTACAGTAACTACAGGGGCAACTATTTACAGTATGTATAGAATATAGAGTTTCTACAGTATCTATATGGGTCTTCTATCTACAGTATCTATAGAGTATAGAGTTTCTACAGTATCTATAGGTCTACTATTTACATTATTTATAGAGATCTACTATCTACAGTATCTATAGATGTCACTGCTCTACAGTATCCACAGAGGTCCACTATCTACAGTATTAATAGAGGTCTACTACTGCCGCCTACTAGCCTGTACGGCTATAGACATCACAGAATAAAAAAAAAAAAAAACATAAAATAAAGAGAATAAAGACAAAAAGTATGCAAAATTTATTTTGGCTAAAGTCCAAAATGTTACAGCACAAAGCAAATACTGTCCGCTCCTCAACAAACACTACCCGTACAGTATGGTGGTGGCAGCATCATGCTGTGGGGATTCTTTTCCTTCCTTAACATTGAAGGACTGATTGGTACTGCATGACAAGCTCCTTTGATCTGCCGAGAAAACTGAAGCTTGGGAGAGATCGCAGGGCAATGATCCCAAGCACATGAAGGCCAAACTAACAGAGTAATGATTTGAATAACAAAAAGGTGGATGTTCATAACCTGAGGATCGCAGCTCATGCTGCCTGCCATCAGCAGCTGGAGCCTGAGAGAGCACAATTGGCCATCTCTCCAGGTGGGCAGATGGGTAGTTGTCTTTCCCTACATCACTTCAGTGTGATGCTGGCCAGCACAGGCGTCTGCTAGTTGATGCATCAGAGCCGGGTCCCAGGCGCTTTCCTCCAAGTGTGTTGCTTTTCTGGTGACATTGCATCTTTTGCCATTTGAAAAGACCTGCTGGCTGGTGGGGCATGTGTCAGGAGTGTTGAGAACATTGCATGTTATAAGGGGAGAGTATTAAGGAGTGAGTCAAACATTTTTGAAGGAAAATTGGGTATAAATATAAATAAATAAATAAACGGTGGTGGTGGATGTTCTACAACGCCCAATAAATTTGCATTCCTCTGCAATCCAGCTGAACCTCATAGCTCCCACTGTCCTGTATAAAGGATATGATACGCACTATTGTTCTCCTCTCTGCATCTATCTTATCGTTCAGAGAGTGGGCTATACAGGCATGGGCCACCTACCGTGCCTCTGCTTGCTTCTGTGTACGTCTACCCAGGAGATCAAATCACATCTTATCAAAACTCCTGCCTACCAGCGCTCGAGGGGATTTGGCCCTGCTTGCCTGTTTGTTTGTGTGCTGTAGACACAAGCATGTTCTAATAAGCTGAGCTTTTGAAATATGATGATTCATTTATTGCTTTGTAGGTAATGACATAAACGCACAAATCCAAGGGATCTGGCACTGACATTCAGTATTTTGTCAAGTCTGTTCGCTTAAGCACGTCAAAACATTAGAACCCCTTTAACTTGCGCCTTAAAATGCCACACATCCGAAAGTTTAAGCACAAATTTTCACACAAATGTTCTGACGTGTCACTGTTTCTGAGGTACACTTCAAAAAGCTAAATACATAGGTTTATACTAGTGCTGTAGTTGAGACCGCTACAGCCGAGTCTGGGTCAAGACCAAGGCCGGGTCACATCGAGTGGAGATAAGTAATGTAAGGTAAGTTAAAAAAATCAGACCATTCTTTACTTGCTTAGCTATTCACAGGAACAGGAGTTACTTTGACCCAAACCTTTGCATGCCACTGTATATATGTGTGTGTGTACATGTGTGTGTTTCTTTTTTTAAGGTTACCATCGTCATTCATCACAGTGAGCTGCCAAACACCAACAAAAAAACCCAAGCAACACCTCGAGGCAAGAGTTATGGAAATGCACCATGAGTCACACAGCCACATCATTAGACTAATTACCTTAAAGACGCGAGGCGACCAGGCATGTTGACTTTAGCGTGGAGACTGCAGGATGCGATGACACAGGCTGTCTCTCTGAGCGTCCCCGTAATTACCCCCCCGGCTCTGGCGCATGTCTGTCAGTGGTGGGCCGCACATGCTAATGCCCGGCTCCCTGCGTTAGCAGAGGGGGTTGGGGGGGGGGGGGGGATGCTGCGGTGCAGTGAGGTTGGACAGGTTGCCTCAGCGTGGGAGCGTGGGAGGCCAGGGCTGGAGCCATCGGTTTAGATTGGTATCGTGTTAATAGTTCCCCAGGCTCCGAGAGGCGCAACTGCGAAACCATAAGAGGCTGAAGAATGCTGATCTCCCCAAATCAGTGTCACAATTAGAGACAATTGCACATGGGGATCGGAGACAGGCATCCAGACACAATGTGCCCGCTTGGAGCCTAGGCTCTGTTCACACAGTGCCAATTGTTTCTGGAGATCGGGTAAGTGTGTATGTGTGTATATGTGCATGTTCTAGGGCTGAATTGAATTAGGAAAAATCACATTGTGATATGAAAATATACCTGGATAAAATGGGGGAGTCGTAAATGTGGGTCTGCATTAATTGGAATGTGTACTGCCTTTATATATGGACCCTCTATATCCTATACCCATGACTCATGGGTAGAAGTGATCAAATACACTGCGATCCAGTGGCGTAGGCTTGTAGAATAACTGATGGTGGCAAATAGGCATGTAAAGGCTATGGAATCATTGGCAGTATTGGCAATGTAGTTGGTGTGGTGCAACAGGTAACACCACTGCCTGCCAGTGAGCTACCACACCATGTGAGAGACTGGGGTTCAATTCCTGGTCTGGATGACTATGCTGCACTACACCAATAAGAGTCCTGAGGCAAGACTCCTAACGCTACATTGGCCCACCTCTGTAATATGAGTAACCTTGTAAGTCTCTCTGGATAAGAGTGTCAGCTAAATACCATAAATGTTGTCCTGGTGATGGCTTTTATTATTAATGTGAAAAGCACAAGGACGCAAGAAACTCAGCACATCAGCGTTCATTCTGAATGAAAACAAACAAATATTATGAAGCTCTTTTATTAGCGTTTCTTTTTTTTGTCCCTTTGTGGAAGTGTTGGTGATCTAGCTTCCAAATGAGCAGGACTGGGACCCCTAAGCCCCATCATAGCTTTACCCCGCTGCAGTTAAAATCCCACATTAGGGGCTCTGAGTGGTCCAGCAGACTAAGGTACTGCCACTATGACCACTATTGAACATTGTGTTCAAATCCCAGGTCATGCTGCCATTAGCAGCCGAAGCCAGAAAGAGCACAGTTGGCCTTGTTCTCTGGGTGGGTAGATGGCTTGCTCTCTCTCTCCACATCATTTCAGGGCGTCTGTTATTATCAGAGCCGGGTACTCAGTGCTTTCCTCCGAGTGCATTGGTTGTGCATGTGTCAGAGAAGGCATGTGTCAGTCCTCACCCTTCCAGTGTCAGAAGCATCACATGTGCTAGGGGGGGAGTACGAACGTGTGGGTTGGGTAATCTAAAATTAGGGAGGAAAATTAGGCAAAAGAATTTCCAAATTTATATGTGAATAAACGAGCAAATTAGCTTATTGTAACATTTTGTATTAATTAACGGTCATTTGTATGGGGCCTATTTTTTTATCTTTATTTGCTAGAATCTAGACATACCACTGACCTGCATTATTTTTGACCTGTAGGAAACACTCAGGGTCTTCTATGCCTGAATGTTAAGTCATTTTTATTGTATAGAATCATCATGCTGGTATTTCAGCTCTGCAGGTTTTGTATTCATAGTTTTATTTGGTAAGACCTTTAGGGCTATATTCTTTAAATGCCCAACACTTAGCCAGATTAGCCATGATTTTTCATGACCAAGCAGGTTTTCCAGCAAGATCATAATGACTAAGCTGACTGGCCAGTGTGATGTGCTTTGTCACTACATTTCTCAGAACATAGTTTCATCAAACCTCTTGCAAGAAATTGCTTCAAGTAGTTCTGTGCTGAGTTACTGTGAGACTGTACTGTATAGATTTATGTCTATTATAAGCTTCAAACAAAGCATATGGTATTTTTTACATGCTTCCAATATCTGTGCTTTGAATGGCCAATAGAAAGTCATGCACTTCAGCATTAGCTTAGTGCTAATCTACAATTGGAAATACCATTGGGGTGCTAGTAGAAATTTGCTCCCATAATCAGTTACGCTCATTCTGCTGTGTGCCGTGCATGCTATCAAAGTAATGTTGGATTCTGGTAGGGAGGCAGAATTCGGCACAACACCTGGAAAGGCAACTCGCCGACCTGACAACACAACAACATCTGACGCATACCCTTCTACAAACCCTGGATCAAATCAAGTCAAGTATAGGGAGCCGCAGCCCACTTAGGTGAGGACGGCAGGGCGTAGCAAAGTTCTTTAGCATGCTCGCTAAATTGCAGTGTGAAACCAAAACTAACGGGACTACAATGTAACCAAAACATGAGGGCTTTAGGTATGAAAGTGCCCCACGAGTCACGGCTTGCTAATTATTTTGACCAAATTGGATTGTGTGAATTTCTTGTTTCATTAAAAACACCCCCACCTAAACCCCTAGCTAACCAGCAATTTGCCATAGAGCTCACTCACTAGCCCAGGGTGCAGGGGCAGCTGTCAGTGGCCGTATTACACAACGCCACTCTGCTGGGTCGTTATGAAAACCATGTCAAGCATCCGGCACCAGTGAGTGCCTCCTCCCAACTCTGATGACTAGACAGGGATAGCACTAATGACACTAATAAGACTAAATCTGCCCCCATTATCTGCTCTCTGAGTGATAGGGCAGGCAAGGAGGTTATGGCAGGGCTGGACAGACAGATGGAGCGATTGGAGAGCGGAGGGGCCAAACAGACTGGAATATGCAGTAAACAAACTTTCTTCCCTTTACTACCCTTAAAACATACTAAAATTTTATTAAATAGTTTACACTTGATGGAACTAAATACAATAATTCTATTACAATTGCGAAAAATATTAGCGTGTTTCTAACAAACAGTAAAGGTGCCAGATAATGCATTTAGAAATTATATTAAGTTGTTCTTTGGCGTAGAAATAATAAGTGTGTTACCTTGATTGAGGTGAAAAATCATCGCTCATTTTACTTTTATGGTGGACTCGTGAAAAAAATCATTACTGGCTGGTTTACAGTGGTGCAATGGCTCACAGCCGCACAGTATAGCCTAGCATAGCCAAGCCTAGCATAGTGTAAGAAGAACTGGCTTCATCGGCCTCCCCAAGACGTGCAGCTCTTGCTACCTGGCCGCCATAGCACCAGCAAGCATCATTGCCAAGCTCTTTATTACATTAATAATTTGTGCAAGCTAGCTTGTGTGAAATGTTAACATTTCATGTTATAGTTCATGCGTTTTTTTTTTTTTTTTTTTTTTTGGATGGCTTAAGACCCTCACACAACTAAGGTGTTTTATTTATTTGGACAGTTTGTCTTCATCACGCTTGGAGTTCAAAAAGCAGCTCAGATTTCAAAGCTGTTGGTCCAGGGGTCACAAGTTAGAATGCTGAACCATGCTGCTTTGCCATCAGCACCCGGAGTCAGGGAGGGCACAATTGGCCGTGCTCTCCCCAGGTGGGTAAATGACTCTCTGCCCTCTTATCACTCTTATCAAGGGGACAGTTCGCTGGTTTGGTGGAGCTGGGGACCCTGCCCTTTCCCCCCAAGCATGTCGGCTGCCTTGTAAAGCCTCATTGGCAGCAGTTTGAAAAGAGGCTGGCTATGCATGTATCAGAGGTGAAATCCTTACCCTCCTAGTGTAGGGAGCATTGCTAGTACTAGGAGGAGCTCTGAACAGGTGGACAATCTTTGGTCTACATGGTGTTATGACTGATGTGTGCATTTTTGCTGTTTTAAGGGGTCCAAGCACCACATATTGACCTAATGTGAATCTGGCAGTTGTTCTTTATTTGTGGTGGAATTTCATAATGAATTGACCTTTTTATTCGTCCTCTAAAAGATGTTTTCCTTCTTCAGTAAAGTTGCAAATTTCGAGGTTTTTGCATGACAGCGACAATTGGCGGTTAGGCGTTTTTTGTAAGGCTGCAGTTGTCTACATGTCACCTGAGTGTGCTTACACATGGCTTGGTGTATTTGACATTAAGAGATTAGCTTCACTGTTACATACATGTGTGTGGTGAGACATGCATAATCATATGTTGCACCACATACAGTGCTCAACATGTCTGGATTACCACAAAAGAACTTCTCATCATAATGAATTTAGGTGCATTAGCTTCACGCAGGCGTCTTTAAGCTAAGTCCTGGCAAGCACATGCATGTCTTACACACAATATATATGATTCCCAAACGAGTGGGAATATTCCCAGTGCTTTGCCTACTTCAACAAAAATGCAGGCTGTTATCAGCGATCACTTGTACACAGTCGTCACAGTGGCAGGCCATATTTTACATAATCTAGGTTTTCAGAGTTTCAAGATGGGTGCTTACGTTTTAAAGCCCCGGAGAACTTAAATCCATGTTCTCTTTCTAATTAAGCTGACATTGCACTTGTGGGAACACAGTATAAATAAGGAAAGTCTTTTGTAAAGTCTGCCTTTTGTAAATTCCTTGCGATTGTCATCCTACCGTCTTATTAGCTACTTCTTCCTGGAGCAGGAATGCAGTGGGTCTGAAGTTGACAGGAATCATTGGGGGCAAGGCAGGAATACCTGCCTTTGGTGCCGGGACAGAGAATAATCTGGATGCTTGTCTCCCTAGGTACTGAGTAAGGGTTGGGCAATCCGAGCACAAAAGCCTCTTGGTATGAATTGGGTTTTGACCATTGCCATCAGGTAGGCAAGGGCTTGACCTTTCTTGGCTTTGTAGGCCAGCGTCATGGTTTTATATTTAATGCAGGCCGCTACAGGAAGCCAGTGAAGGGTATGTAGCAAGGGAGTTACATGGGTAAACTTAGGTAGGTTTAAGATGAGCCAAGCTGCTTCCGTTCTGGATCAGTGGCAGGGGCTTGATGGCACGTATAGGCAGACAAGCAAGAAGTGGGTTTCAGCAGTTGAGTCTTGAGATGAAAAGAGACCGAACAGGCACCTAAGTACAAGCCTCCTGTGAAGGATAATAGGTCATCACACTTCTGTAGATGCAGTTACCAAGAAGTTCTCAAAGGAAACTGAGAGATCACTGTGAAGACCTGTAGCTCCCAGAATGTAGAGCAGTTCTATCTTGCCTGCCATCCACAATGAGATAGACATGGTTAGATCTAAGCCGAGGCCTGTGTGTCAGAAGGAAGAAAAGAAAGGACTAGTTGAGTATCATCAGCATTACAATAGTAGGAAAAGCAATGTGAGGAATTTACATTTCCAAGTGAGTAGGTGTAAAGTGAGAAGAGAAGAGGACACAGCACTGAGCCCTGTGGGACACCAGAGGAGAGTTCGCATAGAGCAGATGTTGAACTCGTCCACGTTACCTGATAGGATCGCCCCTCCAGGTAGGATTCAAACCACTTCCATGAAGAGCCATGTAATGCCAATGTCAGAGAGTAGAATGTCGGGTAGAAGACTGCGGTCCATCAAAACCAGCACAACACGTCATGCTAACAGCTTCTTCCCCAGAGCTGTAGCGCTCCTCAATCACAGTGGTCACCTCCCACTGTAAACCTCTAAACTTACAACTGAACTGTACCAAACCGGACTGAACAGTTATTTGCACTCTGCCTATTTTGCACTATGACTATTTGCACACCTGTACAGATGTTCTTTTCTTTTCTGTAAATACATCTTTCAGCTCTTTATTACCTTTATTACCTTTAGTACTTTCTACTTTTTTTTTAATTTATCCCCTACCCTATTTATTGTTTAGTGTAATTTTCCTTTAGTTTAAGACTGTGTTCTGTGTTTCTTTGTTACTTGTCATACGTGTTGCTCTCACCAAGACAAATTCCTTGTATGGGTAACATACTTGGTGAAATAAAGAGATTCTGATTCTGATTCTGATTCTGAGAGGATGGACAGGGCACACCAGTCCATTACACGGTCCACCCACACCCACATACTCATATCTAGGGACAATTTAGCATAGCTGTGCACCCAGACCAAATCCATGTGCACAAGGGGGAAAACACACCAAACTCCTCACAGACAGGACACATGACTGGAGCGAGATGAGAACCCACATCCTCAGGGCCCCTTGCGCTGCCTATTGCACCACTATGCCGCACTGCAATTGTTCTTGTCATTACAACTTTTGAATGCATCTGTAGAGCATCAACAGTAAACTGGCTGGCCAGGATGACCAAATGTGTCTGTTAGTATGACCACATTGGTCGAACACCATGACCAACATGACTAAACAGGTCAACCGGCATGACCAAACTAGTCGGCCACCATAAACCCGACTCCCTGTGTCTCGTCATTATTCCATGATGCAAAGCTCCCATAGTCCACCCACAGGAATCAGGAAGGAGACATTCTTGAGGGGCAGGAGCTCCAGTAGGTTCCTCAGTGAGACAGGAGTAACACAGGAGTGAGAGGGAGACAGCAGCCACCGAGAGAAAATCTGAAACGCTGCCTTGTCTGGTTCATAAAGTTCAGCGTCAACAATCTGAATGGATTTCACATTCTGCCGCCAGTGGCGGTATGCGCTGTGGTTTGACATGGCTTTGTGCAGCCCATACACAGTTTCTAGCTGGGTGTTGATGGTGCCGGCTTGTTTGGAGAAAGAATTTACTCTGTCTTCATCTATCAGCCTTTCACGGGCCCTGTCGCAGAGCAGAGAGTCACACTATTAGGCTTATATATTGTAGATTTTTCATAATAGCATTAGTAGATTACCAGGTTATTAACTACACTCCAGAAGTTTGATTATAAATGTATTTATTATAATATTCCAATGTTTTTGGAAGTAATCGAAAGGTATTAAAGAGTGAAACATATGCTGTAATTATCTATTTCTAGTAAATCCATATCAAATTATCTGCTTTGGCATTTTTCTGATGTGCTGCATTCTGGATAATAATATTATTATAGCTTCCTTCTCAGTGTTAAACAGTTTTTTCTATCATCTTATAAGTAGGACTGTTTATCATTCTCATAACAATGAGATTTATTATGAGAATTATGAGGCCCTGACATTGGCCTACAAGTCAAGAATGATGGCAATGGTATTATAATTGATGGCAATGGTCAAAAGCCAATCTGTACCAAGAGCCCTTCGAGCTTCAAGTATGGCTCGGCTCGACCTGCCATCCCTTAAGATCCACGTAAGACAAGCATCCAGGCTCTTATCTGTCCTGGCACCGAAGTGGTGGAATGAACTGGGTATCCGAACAGCTGAGTCATTATGTATGTATGTATATATACATTAACTAAATATGATTGCACTCCCTCAGTGTCCCTTTTCTGTCCCAGAATTAGTGTGGAAACATGATCCCTCAGAGCCGTCACTTATTTTTACTTCATCTTACTCATACCTTACCATTACCTCAGCGAGTTAATGTCATCTAATATTGTGATATGCTCAACTATTAGGCTGCATCTAATCATCTCTACTGTTATCTATAACCTCCTTGTTCTGTATCACACTGTATCGCAAATACTTGTGAACTTGTCATCTTGCTATTTTTATCTAAGAGCAAAAAGTATAATAGCTCAAGTATAGCTGCAGTATTACATGTTATTAGCACTACTATTAGCTACCAGTAGCATCATCATCTTCGTTACGCATCAGTCTGAATTAATGTTGTATAAACTTTCTAAATTGTCATGTAAGATCAAATGCTCATGTCATACAGTAGACCCATTACTACATTACTGGCACTGCTATTACAATTGCTGGCACTGTCACAACATGCTTTCGGGGTAGCTGAAACATTACAGTTGAAATACTTATCCAATGTTAGGTATCTAAACTGTTATGATTCTGAAAAATTACTGTGTGTATACCATATAGTTTCCATACTGAAGCCTCGACTAACAAGCAAAAGTAACGTCTGTGTTGATTTACCGGACATAAATTGTCTGCTGCAGACATAGACATAGAAGTCCCATGTAGTCCCTGTGTGAGCTCAATCTTCACACATCTCTGTGGCTAGGGAGCCCTATTGTCCGTTGATAGCTTTAAGCCAACTCAGTCTTCTTTTTGGCGCCGTTTGGTTGGGTTTTTTAATCGTATTTGTCCTGCAACCCACCATGTAACAGTTTTTTGGCATATAAACCAATAATGAGAAGTCTGCAATACCAATCAAGTGCTCTCTCTCTATCATTTGGAGGCCTAAATCTTTTTGCCTGGTCAAAGCGTTCTTCAGATCAGTGAAAAAAAGCCAATGTGGAACCTTTTAAAAATGGTTCTGTATAGCATCAAAAAGCCTTCAACTACTCTTACGAGTCAAAGAACCCTTTCAAAATATCATATAGAAGCCTTTTTCGAGTGTAATATATTGTGTTGTTAATAGCATGCTAACATATAAGCTTAGGATCAGTGGTTTTCCACCACTGTACAGCACTATAGCAGATTCTGAATTGTAGCAAGGACCAGCCAGAATGAACTGCTAACCGCTGATTCTCATCAAAAGGCATCATAAAAAATAATGGCTAACCCGTTAGATGGTGCTGATTTACTTGTAGCTTAAACTGCAGATTCACACAGCCAGCCGGTGACTCCATGTCAGGTTCTTGTGTTGGATTACACACAGTGAAACACTCCCTAGATTTGTTTTCCATTTGTCCAGCTCTGCTTTTATGCAGTCAACAGTACAGCACTAGTCAATGTAGTCAGGTGGCTATGGGCTATGTCCAGGTCTATCTGATTAGCTGAGACGTGCTCAAAGCTGCTGTGAAATAATTGTGTTTATAAGTCACATGCAATCAAATGATGTCTATATAAAATATATTTTAATTTGCTTCATTGAAACCTGTAATTATTCTTAATGATAATGCTCCATTTCAAAATGGGATTAGCAGTGCTAGACTTGCTCCACGCTAACAGCAGTGCTATAGCAGCTGTAGACGGACCTTTATATATATACATGTCCAAATATATATATATATATATACATATATATATATATATTTAACAGTTATATATTTTTTTTTCTGCTCATGATTTAAAAACTGGTTAGACTTCTAGACAATATAGCTGTATTTTTATTTTCTGCAAGTCACAAGTACTGGGTATTTCCATTCTTTTCAATTCATTTAGATTAGACTTTAGCCTAGTGGATAACACCACTGTCCCACACACAGTTTATAAATGGATCATAAACTCTACAAAAATTGCAACAGTTCGAAAATGACCAGTTATTCTCTGGGTGATTCCAAACATTTGAAAAGCCTCAATACAGTAACAAAGGCAAAGAGGAGAGAGAGGGAAGGCCACAGGCAGAAGAAAAAAAAAACTAAAGTGAGTGCATGGTTATGATGGATAGAATAGCAGCGAAAACACACTGATTAGGCAAATGAAATATGCTCAGCCACATAACTGTCACAATTTGTAATTTGTGCACCTTTTAACTCCCTGACCTCTGCATGGAAATGTAAATTGCTCGCATACCGCGAGCAACGGTATGGCCCGGCTCCAGACTCGCTCCAAATCTTTCTGTCGCCGAAGCACAAGAGCAGATATTTCCAGTTGCAAAACCGAGAATTGGAGATTAAAGCTGTCAGTGTGCCGTATATCCCGGCTGACGTGCCGGCCGGGCTTTATTCGTCATTTGTCCTGCCTCGTCATCTCGCACTGTAGCCTTCATCTCCACATGCTAATAATCTCCTGAAAGGCTTTCCCTGCAAAGTCCTGCTCAAGGTGTTATTTGAAATGTCTTTGCCATAATTCTATTAACGATGTTTACATGTCGAGGGAGTGCTGTTGGGGGAGAAGCAGAAGAAGTGTCTTTGAATGGGAACCAAGCTTACGCCACACGCCACGCACAGCTTCTCCCGCTAATCCTTAGAAAGGAGTCAAATCCTTCAGAGGTGTTTTACTAGAAACTATACACTTTCACCTTCTCCCCTACCACCCCGGATTACATTTTAATGCATTTGTTAAAAAAAGCTCACACTTAAAAAGGGGCTAAAAGGGTTTTTTGGAGCAATGCCATGGACTCCTCAAAGAACCATTTGCCTGGTTAAAGGGTTCTTCTGTATGATGGAGGATCTTTTGAAGGACCTTTATAAATGATTCCAGATAGCAACAACAACAACAAAAAAAAAGAGTTCCACTCAAACTGTAATCCTGTCGTCGCGGGATCTACGGGTAGCGCTTGCCACAGTTGATGTCAAAGTTAATGCCAATCTACCATCAGAAAGAGACAGCAGAAGTTAGACTTTAATGGGAGGGGTGCAAGGAAGGAAGCCTTGCTGTCAAAAAATCATCAGGGCAAGACTGACGTTTGCCAGAGAACATCTAGATAAAGAGTGCTTTGGACAGATGAAGTTTTTTGTGCTCCTTGCACACCTCCAATGAAGATCAGACTAGTTTTTTTTTTTTCTAATGGTAGAAGCGACCTGAGGATTGTTAGAGACTTCTTTACACATCTTGCGGTCTGCTCTCGGCCGGAACTTGCTAGGACGGCCTAATCTGGCCATGTTGGCTGGAGTTGGTTAAGAGCGTTTGGATACCTACTCTGCTAAAAGTTGAAACTCAACTCCAGCACCTTTGTTTGTAGGAGTGTACGGCAGATGAGAGAATCAAAACAAATAAATAAAAAAACAGTATTTGTAGACATCATTTTTGGGCACGGGACAGGTTTACAGTCTTGTGCTGGCAGAAGAAAAATTCCAGAAATAAACTTTCCAGACTGTGGGAGTGAAAACAACTCCCTTTCTTTTTAGAGAGCGCGACTGGCCTTGGCCCCGATATTCATCAGTGGGGATAACCTCTGACCTCTGGAATCATATGACACTGTGCGGTGCAGATCCTGCTGTAGCCAGCCAGTCTGACTGTGGCAGCATCTCTCTCTCCCTTGAACACACCCACCTCTCTCTCATTCCTTCTCTGTTTCTGTCCTTACCTTTCTCTCTCTAGCTTGCTTTACTTTCTCTCACTCTCTTTAATGATAGCATTATTGGCGTGACTGTATTAAGCACAGTGTTGCCGAGGTATGCAGCTTAAAGCTGATTATGTTAAGTGTATATTTGGCAGTTAATCAGTTAAATTATTCATATTAATAACATTATGAACTGCTATTGTTGCTAAAATAATACTAATAATTAAATAATAATCTATTTTATTTATATATATAAACTTAACAACTTGTTTTGCCATTATTTTTGTTGAATTTTTCTTTTTCGTTTCTCCCAAGCACTGCCAATTAACCCACCTATTCGTAGTTCCCCCTAGCACTAGCAATGCTCCCAACACTAGGACACTAGGGCCTTTTTACACTGCGACCAAAACAACATTGTCTGGCAGCCGTAACGCTCTGAGGAAAGCATTGGGTTCCCCAGCTTGGCACCAGCCAACAGACGCCTGTGTCAGCCAATGACGTTTTAGAGTGATGAGGGAAGAGAGCACCATCTACTCACCCTGAGAGAACACCGCCAATTGTGCTCTCTAGGACTCTGGCCACTGAGGACAAAGCGGCATATCTCAGGATTCAAACTCGTGACCCCCGGGCCATAGTGGTTGCGCATTAGACTGTTAAGAATATACAGCATGCTATATACAATAAATAACATACATTAATTATGCATTTATTGACATTTCCTATCAAGTACCTGTGCATTTTATCACCTATGAGTGACAGCTAGCATCTCCTGTGCCTCAAAGGAGAGCCACACGGGTGCAGATATGACTGCGCTGTTAAAGGACGCATCAGAGGAGCGGCAGATCACTAAGAAAGATTTAGTGTTAGTTACTGATGAAGCTTCAACATGGAGGGTTAACCTTCCAAAACCGTCCTGTGACTCCTTAAAAGTACCAAGTAGAGTCACACAGTGAGATAAATCAAGATGCACCGATAATGGTTTTATCATCGGATCACAGCCCTCAGAATCGTAATCGAATCAAATCGTGCCTATAGTTTCCCATCCCTAACAGATGATCTATGTAAAACACCCCACATGTCTTGGTTGCCTGTTTTTCCCAGTCATTCTTAAGAGCATCTAGCACTAGCAAACAACCCCAACCCCTGGATCCCTCAGCCTTCCCAATCAGGTGGGCTCAGACGCTGCTTTTCCACACCGCGTGACAGACAGAGCTTGCTGTCAACAGGCCTCTCTCATCTCCAGACCCGGTGAACACGGGGCGCCCCTCGTAGGACCATGATCCTAACAGATTTGATAAGGAGGAAGCAGAGCGACTCTGGGTCAGCTATGTGTTACTGAGATACATGCCATGTCTGGGCCATGCAATAAGTCTTTAAGACATGTTGGTACCACAAGACGTCTTGAATGTTGGTTTGCATGTGAACCGCGAGGCTGTATACTTCGCTTTTGGACAGAGTCCAACCCCTCACAGCATGCTTAATTATAGCCAATAATTACAAATTCCTGCAGGAGATTGAGAAATATTGCATTTTTGAGGTCTGTGAAATGTAGTTTAAAAGAGAGGAGAAATTCCCAATGTCCCACCGTTGATCAGATTTCTACAGACCCAGGGTTTGGTTTATCAGTCTGATCTTAAGAAAACATCGAAAATCAAGATCAGATGGATGGAACTTAAGAAAGCACCTGATTATTGTTGTATGTGCTTTACTTTGTTCTGCGGTATGATGAATACTAAGGTTATTAAGATGTGAGTACCACCAAAAAATCGACACTGGCTAAGCAATTTATTAGGAACATTTTAGTAATACCAGGTAGAGCCTCCTTACTTTGCTCTAAACATGACCCCAATTCTTTGTGGCCTGGACACTGGACATTCCTTTGAGGTTCTGATCCATGTTGACATGATTGCGGCACACAGACCCCACTTCATGTGACTGGTATCTGGATTGTATCCTGATAAGATTTTTAGCCACATGCGTTTACGCTTGGTAGTAAAATGGGTCTCCGGTTAATCAGACTGAAATCCGATCACTGTGTGGGACGGAATATGCAACTTGTCTCATAACACTTATAGGTTGTACTGGAAGGAGTCTTGGTTGTCGGCTGCCGGACAGTAAAGCATTGGCATATATCAGTGCCATAGTGTCTGGAGCATTGCTAGTCAAATGTGTCTCCTGTTAATCAGACGTAAATCTGATTGCACTGTGGGATGGAATAAGTAACTTGGCTTGTTATATGGAGGTTATACTGGGAGGAGTCTTGGTTGTCGGCTGCTGGACAGTGATGTATTGGCATGTCTCAGTGAGATAGTGTCAGGAACATTGCTACTCAAATGTGTGTCCTGTTAATCAGACTTAAATTCGATTGCTGTGTAGGACGGAATATGCAACTTGTCTCGTAACACTTATAGGTTATACTGGAAGGAGTCTTGGTTGTCGGCTGCCGGACAGTGATGCATTGGCATATATCAGTGCCATAGTGTCTGGAGCATTGCTAGTCAAATGTGTGTCCTGTAAATCAGACTTAAATCTGATTGCTGTGTGGGACGGAATATGGACAACTTGGCTCGTTACACAGAGGTTATACTGGGAGGAGTCTTGGCTGTCAGCTGCTGGACAGTGACGTATTGACATGTCTCAGTGATTGCTGTGTGGGACGGAATATGCAACTTGTTATGAGAAGGTTATACAAGGAGGAGTCTTGGTCGAATGGTGGAATGAGTCTTGGAGCGACAGAAGCGTTTGCACTGCTATACACATGTTCTAACCACCTCCTGAAGTGGTTTGAGTGATCTGATTTGGGCCGTGTTTACACTGCTATTTTTATGTAGCTTGGCCTTTACAGATATAATCCTGATACCCAAGACGTGTGAAGTGACCAGGTGCAAACAGGGTCACAGTCCCCACAGATTGTTAAGCAGCATTTTCATGCTACAAATCTCCCGTTCTACCACATCCCAAAGGCGTTCTACTGGATTTAGATCTGGTGACTGGAACAGCCCTGAAGAACACTGAAATCATTGTCATGGTATTGAAACCAGTTGGAGATGATGTTTGCTTTGTAACATGGTGAATTATCGTGATGGACGTAACCATTAGAAGACAAGTAATTTGTGGTCGTGAAGGTACACAAATGGTCAGCAACAATGCTCAAAAAGCTGTGGTATTTAAGTGATTATTGACTGATTGATTAATGAACCCAAACTGTGCCAAGAAAACATTTCCCACGTCATTACACCACCTCCACCAGCCTGGTCTGTTATTCCAAGGGAGGGAACATGGGTTCCTGCTGTTGATGACATATTCGGACCCCACCATCTGTGTGCCTCAGTAGAAATCGAGATTCATCAAACCAGGCTTCTTCCAGTCTTTAACTGTCCACTTTTGAGGAGGGCCATTCTACTCACCCGGAGAGAGGCCAATTATGCTTAGATGGTGCACAGATGAGCGTGGCATCCTACATTTCTATAAATAAATATTTTTATTAGCAGTCCATTTTAGATGCAGTAACTGTTAGGATGCAGTCTTCTGTTAAGGCTTTACACTAGATTTTGGAATACTGCTATGAGAATTTTATTGCATTCAGCCACTAAAGCATTAGTGAGGTCCGGCACTGTTGTTGGATGATTAGTTCTGGATCACCACTCCAACTCTTCCCAGCTAAGGTATTGGATGGTGCTCCACTGTGCCAGAGAACATATTTCCACTGCTCCACAGCAGCAAAGTGGCTTTAGGATAGGTGTGTTTTGCCACTTTGTTTGTTGGTATGTGATAATTAAGCTAGATGGGCTATTGCTTGGTCACTACCATACACAGGTATAATGTAGCGTATAGGGACATGAAAGCAGGCTTTATACGCTCTGGAAATCCACTTCCAGGGCATATAAATTAGTGGTTTCCTTTTTAAAACCTACAGAAATTGTGATATGAGCCCAAGTGTATTGAGAAGTGGCCAACCCTACATTTAAATATTGTTTTTAATATGCCCTAGTTGGCTTGCCCTCGCCATTTCCCTTTGGGGAAATTCCTCACATCGTTCCATTTCTTGTTAAGTATGGAGGATTCTCTAGAATGGAGATTTCCCATTAAAATGCTCTACATCTTAAAGCAGCACTATGGAGAATTGGCATTTCTTGCTCTTGGGCTCCCTCTACAGCCGCGAAGTGTAATTTGCTCACGCAGTGTTATGCAGTTCTCGCGAGTATTATCCTGCATGCTTCTCCAAAGTTACATACTGCAGTTAGCAGTGTGCCTAGCCTGGAGTAGCAACGACAGTGTCCTCACCCTATTACTATTATTGAAATTGTTAGCTTCAGGTAAAAATACTGCATAGGGATGCTTTAACCATTTAGTTATTACAAATTAGTGGAACTGTTTAAAATTGGACACATTTGTTTATTAGCCAGATTCATTAAATACTTTTTTGCTACATTCAAGCTGGACGTAATGTTGCAAACTTAACATTCCACCAGTTACACATGACGGCTGGTCTAGCTTCACTACTTTACTCTGCTGGGTAATGGGGCTGCTACAAAAAAGTCACTGCACCATGCCTTTCATTCCAAACCTGAAGCTCAAGCCAGACAAAGCTATTACTCATTACACTTGGACTTCTCCAAAAACGGTTCCATTACATCGTTTGCTTAGTTAGCTAATTAGCTTACTGAGGTTAGCCTAGCCGAGAGCTATTTAAAAATCCGTTCCTCCCCTAATCCTGCGAAGGTGAAGTTGTTGAAAAACATGTTAAAAACAGTTCAGAAACACAGAAAAATACTTTCTAAAAATACATTTATAAAAGGTGTTCTAAGCATAGAGGAGCAGAAAACCTAACAAACACTGGCATGTTAACATTGCAGTTTCACACAATTTAACATCGAATCCGTGCACATAACACTATTGATGAATGAGGCCTGTCTCCCTTGTCGTCTGCCTGAGACTAACAGCTGTCAGTGCCTGTGCTTAGCGGGCGGTGGCTACGCCTCTGCCACTCTTCATTTTCCCACCATATACAACCCAATGATTGATCAGGGGTTATGTAGCATTCTTCGCAAATTAGTCATATTGGAAGTGGAAGGGAGGACCAAAGCCAGCCTGTGTGTGTCTGTGTGTGTGTGTGTGTGTGTGTGTGTGTGTGTGAGAGAGAGAGCAGGCAGCGCTGGCGGGAGCAGGGCCCAGAGCGTGAGGCGACATGTTTGGCTGCTGTGCCCTGCTGGGGATGGGAGGTGCTGCTGTAATTAAGGCCTGCTGTGGTAATGCTATGCATCACGGGCATCACCCCTCCCCCCCACACCCCCTTGATGTGTCCCTTCATGGCTCCAGTCATCATGTGTGAGGTCGTATATAATAAGAGTTCAAACACTGTTGTCTCGTGCAAAACCAAAACGGAGCTGAAAAACGGACCAATTTCTAATCCCCAAAACTGTTACATCACAGTCTAGATATATTATATTAACACCCCCAAAATGTACATGCACCCACACAACAGCTACTTTGGGAGAATATGGAAAAGGCTTAAAGCTAGCTCCTAGTACCACTGGGAGAAGGGTCAACTGGAGAAAGCAGGGTAGTGCCGTGCATGGGGAAGATGGCAAGGTGAGCAGGTGCTAGACTAAAAGCTAACCCTACCAGAACCTACTACAATCTCCTTAGCTAATTAACTGCACACTGTGCCAAGAGGGCACCAAGAGGACTCTACAGATAGTGTACAGTGTTAAAAACAATGCTAAGCTATGCTATACGCCCCTAGTTCAGAATGATATGACCTTTTTCCATGCTAAATGTTGCCCACCCTACACATCCACATGCCATGCTGGTAGCGACACTGTCCAGCGTAGGGCCTTAGCCACCCTCGTGCAGCCCCTACCTCCTTGGCAGCCTGGCCGAGCAGCGGCCCACACCAGCGCACAAGTGGTTTGCAGCTGTTGCACGCTCAAAGAAGGCCTTCACTTGGACTTAACCCACTCCAGCCCACTTGCTCTCCGCCGCCGGGGGGCGTTTAGAGAAGCGTGTAAGCTAGGAGCAAGAGGACAGCTCCGGCTTTGATGAGAGGAGCCTGTCTTTGAGGGAGGGCACTGACGCAGGCTGCAGGAGGGCCGTCAGGTGATGCGTGGGGGGCGCATGGCACCCCAGAGGCGGCTGTGGAGCGGATTGGCTCTCGGCCGTCGTGCCCAGAGACTGCGTCTATGTTTCCAGTGGCCAGGCCGCTAGGCTGTGTACACCCTGCTAACATGAATGCTGCTTTGTCAGGATTTTTCCAGGGGCTGCAGCAGCTGTCTGTCGGTTCGGTGATGTCTGCAGTGCTCAGCTAACACACTCAGTCTAGCATGTAAATTAGTGGCGTAATGACATTTCTGAAATGGATGCGGTCAGCGCCACGCAACAACATTCTTCCTTAGCACATAATCGCAGGGTTACCTACGGTCATATTCGGTCATGTTTGAGCCTGTGTGTACTGTACGTTACCACAGAAAGCCTAATACAGCAGGTAATTAACACTCTTATGTGAACCTGGAGATGAGATGGAATTGTATTGAGCTTTTTTTTAATGGACAGCGTCATTTTAAAGGTGTTAAATCTGTCTGTACTGATTTTCTGACGGTTAACAAGTGACAAGTAGTGTTAGTTCAGTCTATGGAGTCTTTGTGATGGAGCTGAATATGTGTCACCTACTGGCTGAAGTAAGTGTGTAACTTTGGTTGGGGTGAAAAATGCTCAGATGCAGATCTACAAGCCCATTTACCACCCTGTTATATAATCGCATAATCAAACACGCTGGTTTTCATTTATGGTGGGCTTGTAAATACCTTTATTAGCTCTGTTCTGATTGGCTGGTTTACAGCACCGCAAAGGCTCACATAGAAGTTACATAGCATAGCATAACACACCATAGCAATGACTGTAAAAAGCATGGGCTTCTAGCCAAAATTGTCTGCCATGTTGTCAAATCTGCAACCAGAGTCTTCGCAGTAGCGACCAGTCTTTATGGATAGTGTTTATATCCTATCCACGCTGTGTGGTGAGCTAGCTAAAGAGATGGTAAAGCCAGGGGTAGCTTTTAGTTTAGCGTGGATACCTGCTCACTTTCCAGGTTTTGCTTGTTTTTTTTTTTTTTGTAACATCAAAAAGATCATTAAAATCGTCTAAAAATCATAAATCATAGTCATAAATCATTTTCCAGGAGACATTTCTGGAGGAGTTTAGACATAAGCTACTACGCATAGTGAAAGGGAAAATCTAAAGAAAATCAGTGAGAAAACAAACGTTTCCAAACAACGTGAGACTGCTAAGAAGATCTGCTATACCCCCAAATCTGCCACCATCAGATGAAGAGTACTTTAAGCTCTTAACTTTAAGAACTCGCTAAAAGAGGGTCAAGCTTCACTCTCGCTTCAGATCTGAAGAAGCTAGAGGCTTGAGAAGATGACTCAGCACTGTGAGTCTGAATGGATGTGGAGCTGTTCAAGAAGCTCTTACTGAGAAAAGCAAACAGACAAAAAAGAAGAACATCTGCTGAAGCTACTGGTGATCTCAGAAAAATGGCCTGACCACCCTGGAGTCTAGACCTCGACATCATTGAATGTGTTTAGGATGATTTGGATGGAAAGAGGCAGAAAATGCTTCCGAAAAATCTGAAAGTGGATCTCCTGAAAACAGTGGAAGCCAAATCTTTTTTGGTTGTTGCATAATCGAAGGCTGTAATCTGATATTTGGACAGCACTATAGTGCATTAAACTCATATGAAGTTAGCATTAAGTCTAAACAAGCTAGAGAAGGATTTCTAAGAGAAGGATTAGCTAAACCACGGCTGATTTGACAGAATTTGACAGAAATGCTCTCAAAGGTGTTACCTGTTCTACGACCTCGCTGTCCTCTTGCTGTGCTTTTTGTCGTCTGACACTCTGTTCAACCAGGCCTTGACCTGTTGATGTGTGGGAAGGAACATGTGAGCTTTTGAAACAAAACCAGGGTTAGGAAAAAGGACGACAGCGAGGAGCCGAGGTCAGAGAGGTGGCCTATCAGCCTCCCAGCCATGGCCGAAGCACGCAAGTGGCCCAAGGATTGGAGCCAGGGGGTAGAAAAAAGAAGAAAAGGGGGGCTGTAGAGCCAGTGTCTTGCTAATAAGACCTCTACTTTTAACCCGGACTGACAGCAGGAGAATTTGAGGAGGGAGGCTGGCTCCGGCGCACTCAGTCAAGCAGAAAGCTCCCAAACGTAGAGGCTAACGCAGGTCAAGTGATTTGGCGCCTCGGGTGTATTAAAGCTATTTACAAGAAGCCGAAGGATTTACGGTTGCTCCGGCGCGGCCTGCTCGTTTATATGACCTGGCACTAGGTGGTCGTGTTTTCTGACCTTCTCCATCATTATTTCGAGCCAATAAAAAATGTTTCCTTTCATATGTGTTTGGCTTGTGGGTGAGGGGGTGACAGAGTGAGGTATTTATTTGTTGCTCTGAGGGGGGCTCCATATTGACACTAGGCAAACACGAGTGGTTGGTGGAGCGTAGTGGGAAACAACACCAATCTTCCTGCCCTTTTGGCAGGCTAGGGTTCAATTCCCTGGCTGGACAAGCACACAGCGCTACACCGGTGTGTATGACAAGAGTGTCGCACGTTAGCATGAAGTCCAAACAAGCTACATTAGCTTAGCCTGCATTAGCTGAGGCTAATTTCCTGAAGGCTAACTGACAGAAATGCTCTTGATAGTTAACACCTCGAATGTCTGTCACCAAGAGTAGCAGCCAAATGCCCTAAATGTAAATACAGTTTTCATAGCTTTCACAGCAAATACAAGGTTTAGGAAATGAAAATAAACTAAAAATAAATGTATAGACTTGTATTTAAGTCAATGTCCTTTTTGCCCTGTTTTTTACCCTTATTTTATGGATAACAAACAGACAAAAACAAGAGACATACTGCACTCGCCAAAAGGAACCTGGACCCACACGCTTGCTGATGCTGCCACCTTGTGGACGCAAGTGACAGTACACCTGGAAGGCTCAATTAATTAATTAACTAATTATGGCAGATAAATAACTGTATATCTTCTTTCATAACAATTCAGTAAAAAAATCCATCATGCCTTTTTTTAAATGTTTGTTTGTTAAATAACTCTACATAATTACTCTTCAGTAAAATAAAATTAATAAATAAAAAAATAGTTAAATAAAATCAGTGCAAGAATAAAGATCAAGTGAAACAGTTACAAGCTCTATGGCGGTGGTCAGAGATGAAAAGTTTCAACTGGTTAAGTGAACAGCGAGCAGAGCTTTAAAGTGTCCTGGCAGTGAGTTCCAGCTCGCTGGAGAGTCTTGGCCCCTGACAGTTCATCCGGTCTCTGTAGCAAGCATGTTCATTTTCATTATCACGTAATTACCATTATTATTAAAATGATTTAAGAAATGAAATATGTGGGTATGTGGGTTATGTGGATTACGTTAAGTGGTTTATAAATACGAATACGCCAGTGTGATTCCTTACGTTCTGCTAATGAGGACTAACCAATGTTTTCATACAGTTTGCCGGGATAAGTGCTGCAAGGATTGTGACTAATGTATCTCAGTGTGATTGAGTGAGTGGTTGAGTAGATATAGTCCAGAGAGGTTGGAGCGAACTATTGGTGGAAGACTAGGGTTTGATTTCTCAGCTGGGCAAGCACACCATGCTGCACTAGTTAAAGTCCTTGGGCAAAACTATTAACCTACTGACCTCCGGGCAGTTATTTCCAGTCACACAAGACCAGGCTTCCATCTCTATGAATGAGGAGAGACCAGAAAACTCGAAATTGAAGGTCAAACTATGTATATTTTAAATCACTGATAAAATCTGAGTTCAGTTTGAAGTGTTCGGCTCAATAATGTATAGCAAACGGGAATTTCTGGCTTGCTCTGGCTACTGCGCTTGCTAGGATTTGCACATCGAGGGAGGCCTTCCCTACAGACGCATTGACCTTCATCTGCTCGCACTGTAACCAGCAAGAGCAGAACTTTATCCGTAAACAGACGCCATGTTGTAGCATTCATATTTCAACCTCATTTCAACTGATATACAAGCAGAGCACTAATTAGGTACAGATAACCAAGCTTCTGTCTGCACTTACTGACTAGTTTGTTAATATGAGGTTTAAAAGTAAGTTCTTTGCCCAACCGTATGCTCAGTTACTAAGACTCTATGCCTCTCTCTATGCTGCATCCTGTCAGGGTAGTTCAGGGTAGTGATATTCACTGCATTAAAATCAATATTTGTAGATCTGGAGAACAGCATGAACTTCTGCAGGGAGATTTCCCCACACCTCCAAATCTCAGCCTGCATCTGCATCTCCAAGTGATCCCAAACACATTCACTGGTGTTAGGTTCTGGCCTCTGAGGTGGTCCGGTCATTGTTCTGGGAACACCAGTTTTAGCTTCAGCAGTTTGATTTGATCCAATGTTCCTGTGTCTGCTTCCATTCCTCAGTATGAGCTTCTCGGTCAGCGGTGGATCGTCTTCTCACAGTGGAACGACAACTGGAAATACCTGTGAATTTGATCAGATCTGAAGCAAGAGTGGAGCTTGATTGTCTCCTCTATTTTAAAGATGAAAGCTTTACCAGGTAGGGTTGTGAGGGTCCAATTTCTCTGTATCCATTTATGACTTTTTGAAACTCACATTCATTTCAACTCCTTTTCCTTTGACTTTTGTAAGCGGGTATGTCTGATGTCTTCAGAGAGGTCTCCTGAAAAATGAAGAACTTGAACTTAATGGCTGTTTTGACTGGAAGTAAAGGGTGTTCTCTGAGTTCTGCACTTTACCGTATGTAAACATCGTTTTCACAACGTCTGTATATGGAAACAAGTGTCAAAACCAGGTTTTTTTTTTATGAGAGGTTTTTGTGATGTTCCAAAAACCAACACATTTACTTCCCCTTGTTCTTAATAGCTGTTTTGACTGGGAATTAGGCAAATGAAGGCCGGTCTCTGACTTTTGCAGCACACTGATCAAAACAAAATGGACTCTTGGCAAATCCATGCTTCAGATCAAGACACATGCCAGACAGCTGGATCTTCTAATCTAGGGTTCATGTCTTCAAGTCTGACACCGAGTTGCCATGACTACACTGGCTGTACTAGCTGGGCTTAAAATAGGAGGGCTAAGCTTTTGGGCACATCATCAATAGTAGCTTGTGTCTTTTGAGGTTTGATTTGGGGGTTCGAGCACCACAGCAGTGTGGGCAATGTGCCTACAAGGCCATGAGTACAATTCAGGATACTGCATGCATCTAATACTAGTTCACCAGTCACATTTATGAAGGACCATCATTTTTATACCACAAATAAACATGGACATCGGGTGGAGCAGCGCAAACTAAAAGTAGTTGACAGGGCATTTACAGGCATTTACATAATTGTAGCCTAGTGGTTGAGATGCCATGAAGAATTATTTCATCATAAGAGAAAAAAATGTATACGAGTCTGAATGTCAAAGGCTGTGTTATTATACATGGAGAGCATGTGACAGTCAGTTGGTAAAGGAAGAGGGTGTATTAGTACACCCATTAGAGCCACCCATTAGTGACTGTGAGCTGTGTGCCCTGGCTTTAATGAGTCGTCGCCATTTCATTATTATCCTGTAAGGATGATGCATCGGTTCAGCTCTCTGCATCTCTGCTACCACCAATGGCAGGTGGTGCAATCTCCTACACATATAATGGGCCATTAAACGTATCACATCAGCCCCCTAGTGGCAGACCCACTGGCAGTCTCTGCAAGTAGTACAGTTAAAAGGTTCATATCATGAAAAAAACACATTTTTCTGGCTTTTTTAGAAAGAAAAGTTTAGTTAGTGGGGTTACCATATTGTTCTGACATGGTAATTAGGCCTAATAGCACACACTCACACTGTATAAACCCAATTTGATAGCAGTATGTGTCTTCATGTGGGGTAGTGGGGAGTGTTTAAGGACATTAAAAGTGACACCCTACTTTTAGAAGTTCATCTTAAGGGCATTTCCACACTTGTCCCCAATGCACAAGTCCGCACCCAGGGCCGATTCTGGACTCGTTTGGGGGAGGAGTCTATTACCACTGGTTTGCTGTCACACGTAAGAACCCATTCGAACCGTGGATTGATTGTGCGATTTCATATGTCACTTTCTCATATGTGCTTTTTTTTGCACAATTGTAGGAGTTTATTGCTTTTCCTTATTAGATTTTCTTTGGATACAAACACCTGAGCGGTGAAGAACACCGCTCTGCACTGTTGCCAGGCTTGAAAACAGCTTTCACACTGGACCAAACATACCAAACTATCAGAGCAACTTCAGAGTGAATGGGCAATGCATTAAGCGAGGATGTGGACTGCATTAAGCGAGGAGAAGTGAAGATTATTAAAACTTTAACAGTGTTTTACAGCAACAGCAACTTATTGGGAAGATTGGTATGGCTACTCATTTATTCAGTTATCTACCTAGCCAAGTGCATGGCAGAAGTGCAACACATGAAATTATGTAGATATGAGCCAGCAGCTTCAGGAAATTTTCACATCAACCATCAGAATGTAGAAAAAATAATGCTCTCAGTGATTCCGAGCATGGCAGGATTGTTGGTGGCTAGTATTCTTAGAACTGCTGGAATTTTCAGTCGTTTTTAGAGTTTACTCAGAATGGCGTAGCTCTGATAACCACTCTGTACAATTACAGTGAGCAGAAGAGCATCTCAGAATGCATAACATGTCCAACCTTGAGGTGGATGGGCTAAAACTACAGGTTCCACCTCTGTCAGTCAAGCACAGACTCACCAAACCAGGGTGGTAGAAGATTAGAAAAAACATAGCCTGGACTGATGAATCTCGATTTCTGCAAAGGCACATAGATGGAATGGTCAGAATTTGACACCAACAGCTCAAATCCATATAGACCCAACCTGCCTTGTGTGAACAGTCCAGCCTGGTGGAGGTGGTGTAAAGGTGTGGAGAATGTTATCAAAAAGGATAACTTCGGATTATCAGACTCATCCTCAAATGATGTTTTATGTTTGTACAAGCAATGCTGCACAGTGGAACAGTGCACCACTCTCTTAACTCAGCCAAACTTTCATGCAGGTTCTAGGCAGTCGTAAGGCCCCAGCCAACTGGATCATGTGGGCTCACATGGGTGGAATGTGAGCTTGGTGGGTTCCAGATGGGCATGGGCTCTGAGTGGGTTTGCACATGCGGTTTTACTGTGACTAAATTGGGCTTCCCAAATGAGCCCAGTTGTTACAGTATGCAGTGTACAACCCAGATGGGAGAAAAAACATAGCCTGGACTGATGAATCTCATTTCTGCAAAGGCACATAGATGGAATGGTCAGAATTTGACACCAACAGCTCAAATCCATATAGACCCAACCTGCCTTGTGTGAACAGTCCAGCCTGGTGGAGGTGGTGTAAAGATGTGGAGAATGTTATCCCGCCACACCTCAGACCCGTTAATACCAATCAAGCATCACTCGAGTGTCACTGTCTATTTAAGCATTGTTGCGGACCGTGTGCACAAAATAAAACCTAACTGGTCTCAAACTGGTTTTCTAAACCTGACAATGAGTTTTGTTTCCTCCCAGTCAACAGATCTACATCTAATTAAACATTTTAGGATGTGGTAGAACAGGAGATTGAAAGTGCTCCTGAAGAAAATACAGGAACCATGTGATGCACTCATGCCAACATGAACCATCTTGTGAAATTCATGCCATGAATAGTCTGTTTTGAGAGCAAATGGAGGCCCTAACTTGTGTTAGTATAGTGTTTTTAATAAATTGCTTGGTGAGTGTATTTTCTCAGTGAGACGTGTATGCTTTGGCTGGTCATTTATTTTTCTTTCCAATATAACAATAACAATAGAGTCATGGTCCAGATCTGTCCCACACTTAATCTTTCACCCAGCCTACATCTCGCCATAGCACACCTGCAATGACTAAAATGTTGCATAGGAGCCACATGTGGCCCCGAATCAAAACTCTGTGGCCAACCTTAAATGTCACTGCTTCAGCTGGGCCAGCTCTGGCCCACAATACAGCCACATTTGGCTCAGAATCATCAGCTATTTAGCAAGGATCGTCTGGCCATTGAAGTGATTTTGCATGGCTATGAGGACAAATCTAAAAACTGATCCATCCTCATCTGGTCCTAGCCACAATTCTCCCATCAACAGGCAACATATTTCCCTGAAGCTGTTTTCACACTGAAAGTGGTATGCGTTGCACTCGCCGCACATGTCTGCGCTACCTTCTGTCAACACCACCTGCAGTATGCACAGCGCTTGCTTCCATGCTTTACTGTGTAGCTGTTGCTGTTGTTAGGGATTTATGAGCTGATCTGCAGTAGATGTCATTTATTTTACTGAAAAAAGGATAACTTCGGATTATCAGACTCATCCTCAAACATGAATATTATGTTTGTACAAGCAATGCTGCACAGTGGAACAGTGCACCACTCTCTTAACTCAGCTAAACTTTCATGCAGGTTCTAGGCAGTCGTAAGGGCCCAGCCAACTGGATCATGTGGGCTCACATGGGTGGAATGTGAGCTTGGTGGGTTCCAGATGGGCATGGGCTCTGAGTGGGTTTGCACATGCGGTTTTACTGTGACTCAATTGGGCTTCCTAAATGAGCCCAGTTGTTACAGTATGCAGTGTACAACCCAGATGGGAGCCCATGTTTGACCCTGGTGGGAATTCATATGTGGGGCAAATGTGGTACCTGAGGACAAAACTTTCTGGTTCTCAGTTGGGGTACTCATACAGGCCCCAAATGGACATGTTAGCTGAGGGGGGTATAGATTTCATTGTCTTACTAGCATGTGAGCATCTCTTCTCTACGTTTTCTTGGTCTTCTAGATTCCAGTTTTCAGACCTTTAGACAGTTTGTAAAGTCGGCAAATTTATAAACCTCAGAAATTTGATTTATCTGACAGATCCTAATTATAGTTACAGGGACATGCCTCAGGTCTGGATCAGTCAGAATAAATGAATATACATACATTAGTGTTAATGATGTACTCAGATGTACTTAGATGAACAACACTTTTACATTTGACCCTTTGAAGACATTTCTGCTCTCTAATCCTGAACTTTCTTACAATTCTGTGTTTTTGCTCAGTCAGGATGATTAAGAGCGGAGGTGTTGGCCAATTTTGTTACATTTAGAGCTTGGGAACAGCCAATATGTTCTTTATTAAAGCAGATTTAGTGTGGGCGGCATGTGTCTGCCACGCTGCTGTCACAGTTGCTTAATTGAAAATGAGCTGCGGTTGCTTTGGGATAGATTACCCAGGCTTTTATTCCAATGTGACTTACTTGTGATATAGAAGATAAGATACAATGAACAACTTATTAGAGAAAATGATCTCCGTAGGACTGCTGTTTGATCTATTATGCATAACACGAGTCCAAATAACTGAGAATGTTACATGTGGGAATAGAAAGGTTTCTCACTGAATCTGAGTCGTCACTATATAAGAATTCTGACTATGATAACAGTGCCAAGTGTTGTATAACAATGCTTGATACCAAAATGATGCTGTGGGGGAAATAAAAAAATTGCCTTCATATGAACAGCTGATGTTGTTGGATATTAGATAGAAGAAGATCCCATTTTTACCACTTAAAGCAGCATTATGCAATTTTTTTGCTTCTGGGCTCCGCTACAGTTAAAAAATGAGAACTTACTATTTGAGCTACCGCTAAAGGACAGGCATTTCTGGACAAACTGAGAAATACAGAATTGTAACTGAGAGTAAAAGAAGCATGTGGACTGTGGCAGTAGATTAATATTGCAAGTTTTAAACAAATATGATGGCTAAGTTCTTGTGACCGTTATCCTGCCTGCTTCTCCAAAGTTACATTGTGCATTCAGCAGTATGCCAAGCCTGGAGTGGCCATGATATAGAGACGTATTCTGTGAGTGGAGCATTAAAATGATTCTGAAGTCGACATTTTAAGATAAAAATGCTGCATAATGTTGCTTTAATGAGGCATTCCACCATTTCTTTTTAAATTCTGCATTATGTAGCAACAGATGAAAACAAAGCCATTTTAAAGCCATTCAAAGGGCTTCCAGACACTTCTGGGAGTAAGGAGCCATGAGTGACATGAAGCGCTAAACACTCAGAAATGCTCATGATTCCTGTCACAAACTGCCGAAGCTAGTAATCTACTTTAAATTGGCTGTAAGATCATTATAACCAGAATGACGGCTTATCAGAACATAATAAAGCCATATTTCAAGATGCCTTGTAGAGAACCTTGCAAATACTGATTTTTTTTACAGTGGTGATGAATGGGACTAGGGGTCATCACGACTACAACAAAAGTAAAGCCGCTTTATTTACCATCCAAAAATGACCAGTGAACCTAGATGAGTCATCTGAGTTTTATATGTAACGGTAATGATGGTAAAATAGTGCTAAATCTAAAAATATAAGCTTTGTTTGGGGACTATTTTGCCTTACAACACCCTGTATCTCTCCTCCATGAGTTTTTTAACATTGTAATCAATACAGTTTAGGCCAGAGCTACTCTGAACTGTTCTAAATCACTGTCTCAGGCATTAGGCAACGTATTTGTAACCATCCTTCCTAATTGATGTATAAAAAGCCTCAGACGTCTGGTTCCTATCAGCGCCACCGTGAACAGATCCGACTCAGCAAGTTTCTTCAGAACGGCACTTTCCACTCTTTCACATCAAACCCCTCTTGCGGTTTGGACTTTGTTTACATCTTAATGATGGGATTTTAAAGGAGACATCTTCTTTAAAGTTCTTAATAATTTTCTAGTGCATTCATTGTGAACCACGTGGCCAAAAAGCATGAGAATGCATGTGGTAGAAGGTCTGAATGATTAGTCTATAAGCCTTTGTTAATATTTGAAGCACAGTTTGACAACAGAGGCCACTGAGAGGCCGAAGACTCACAGCTCCTCCTTCAGTGTTTATAAAAACATTCCAGCCAAGGGAGAGAGCCAGCGAATACGAAACCCAAGAACCTTGTCCCGGTTCTCAGTTACTTCCTCTCCTGTGTTCACTTTCTCTCCCTCACACACTCAGGCACGGAGGAGGAACCCTTAGTTGAGGCATTTCAGCGTCCTGGACTTTTCAGAGCATTTTGCAGAGCGTTCCTCGTCTCAACCCACCATGAAAGCAGGCTTCCTCTTTTCTCTCCTTCTCAGCATTCTGGCTCATCTCTCGGAAGCCCAGTACCACTACCAGGGCCTGATGAACTACCTAGAAAGCCGGATGCTTGCCATGGAGGTAACGTTCAGTTTCGGCCTTGTTCTGTTTTGAGTAAAAATGCTTGCATTCTCTATTCATTTTTCGGCAGTGATTAGCTAGCAGCTTGCATGATGATCTCGCCTGTTCGTAGTTTTCCTACAGTGTTCCTGCACTTAAAATAAAGGGCTCTTCAAAGGTTCCATAACTTTTAAATGCAGATTTCTGGTATTGACAAACTGATCTGCATAATGTTTTGGTGACATTGCAGAAATACTAGCGCTAAAACAATTTACATGAATTAATCAGCTTGAGAAGTGTTAAAGCAACATTATGAAGCAATTATACCTTAAAATAACAGCTTTAAATTTATTATGATGGCACACTGACTTGTAATAGGAAGAATGGCATCTTTGTCATTGCCACTCTGGGTCGGAACGCAGTGGTGGGCAGTGGTGGCTCAGCGGTTAGAGCGCCGGGATATCGATAACAGGGTTGTGGGTTCGATTCCCGGGCTCGGCAAGCTGCCACTGTTGGGCCCTTGAGCAAGGCCCTTTACCCTCTCTGCTCCCCGGGCGCTGGAGTTGGCTGCCCACCGCTCTGGGTGTGTGTGTGTACTCACTGCCCCTAACACGTGTGTGTGTGTGAGTGTGTTCACTACCAGATGGGTTAAATGCGGAGGACACATTTCGCTGTACAGTCCACACTGTACAGTGACGAATACGTGCACCTTTATCCTTTATCCTTTATCCTTTACTGCGCTATGTAACTTTGGTGGACCATAAGACTCTGTTTGTGTAAAATCCTGTAATATTACCCCATTGCCTCAGTCCACATGCTTCGTTTCCAGTTTTATATCCTTAAGCTTCTCAATAAATTCATAGTTATAGTTACACTCCACAGCAGTAGGGGGAGCACAGGAGCAGAAAATATCAATTCTCACATAGAGCTGCTTTAAAAAGACTTCTCTTTAGAGCAGATTGAAAGATTTAATCACTCAGAACATTGGAAAAATGTGGAGGAATTCTCTGTTATGACTTTTTAAAATGAATTAACCATTTAGATAATTAACATACTCAAAGAAATCGTGACAGTGGTAGTCGAGAGAGATTTGAAGTGAAATTCATGTTCAATTGAAGCCATTTCAAGGTTTCTCAGAGTCAGTAAGGAACATTTATAAACTGAATCATGCAGAAAAATAAGCAGAGCATTAAGAAGATCATCCCAGTCAGTCGAGTGCACTCGAAAGCTATAAACGTAGGTTATGCTTGGATTGGTTAAAATGAGAGTTCTGCCTTCAGTGTTTCTTTATTGCACAACTGCTCCAGTTCCGCACATTTAAACGAAAGCCCTCCAATTACTGTGATTTCTCCCAGACTCATCACCCTAACTGCAGCATATAAAAACAAAAGAATTAAATTGTGTCATTTCCATTCCCCCTGCTTTCTTATTAAGCCGCTTTAGTGCAAGCGTAAGACTGAAGGGTTTGAATAAATATGGGAACAAATATGTACATTGGTACCAAATGAATTAAAGACCTTGCACAATTACTGTCTTCTAGTTCACTAACTGTTAGCAAGGATTCCATCGACATGATATAGGTTGTAATCGTGCAGGATCAGCATACACTTTGGATCAAATAACTTCGAACACTATTTGCTCAGCTTTGAGGGATGATACAGTATTTTAGGGGCAGGCTTGGTGGCAGACTAAACTCCACTCCAAGTCACAGGTTTCCATTTTTAAATCAAACACTAGACTTAATAACTGTCCAGCGATCTAAATCATAGGCTGCTTTAAAAACAGCAGGTCAACAATGTTTCAGAGACTTGGCGGGAACTACTCAGTGCTGTATCTGCTCTGAGGCATTCAGTGAAATCCCCTTTCTAGCACAGAACTGTTGCCTTTGGCCACAGCAGATGTCCAGCTCTGTATGTTGGGTAGCAGGGAAAGGGGATACTCTGAGTCAATATTTCTGTTATAGCCAGAGGAAATGCTGGAAGACTCTTTGGCCAGAGTCATAAAACACACTGCCAGATATCGTTTACCATTTGTGTGATATGTGGCCCTTTCAGCCCTTCCCCCCTATTAATATGCGTCATTAGCTATTCATTACTCCACACCACCCTGCAAAAAAATATGATGTGAAGGAGTCTGAAGATGAAGTCCTGATAAGAGGCTGAAATGGATTTAAACATCTTATCTGTGATGTTTTTAAAAATATTTGGTCCCACAGGCAGGTCTTGATGATTGTCCACCCACTTAGCTGATTAACCAATATATTTAAAATGCAAGTTTTCTTTGTTTGAATTTGCATCATAACTATTATCACAACTTCATTGGGAATGACTAATTGAAGGTGCATTAATTCAGAGTTCAGTATTAAGTATTTCACTAGAGCTACAAATATGGCTCAACCAATCATTCAGCCCAAACAAATAATGGTTAAAATGAGTAATTTCAATATATTGGGGCAAAGTGGTGAACACTTTGAAAAACTGGCACTGGCATTGAGGTTTAATTCAAGACTTATTAACCTCTGGTTTCACAAGCTCCAGATAGTGTCACACTGACCCTGTTTACACCTGGTCACTTTATGCATCTTGTGTATCAGGGTTATATCTGGATTAGGCCAAGCCACATTCAAGTGCAAGTGTAAACACACCCAAGATGCCCAAAAAAACCAAATCCTTTCACTCAAACCACTTCAGGAGGTGGTCTGAGATACATTTGAGCCTCCGGTTATAGAAGTGTAAACGCATGTGTCTCTCCAAGACACATTCCCCAACCAAAACTCCTCTCAGTACAACCAGTACTAATTGTCATATAATGTCCAATATGGCATATTCTGTCAGATTTCAGTCTGACTAACTTGAGGCGCATTTGACTACCAAGCGTAAAAGCTTGTGGCTACAATCTGATCTGGAGTAAATGGGTAAATGGGTGTGATTGTGGTCACTGTGATTCCACACTTTATTTGATTTGATGTTAGTACCGCTGTTTTAGTGTTTTACTGGTCTGACCTATGTGCTATTCTTTCAGTGTGGTAGCTAGGTCAAATTCTTTTTTTTTAACCAAAAAATGAGTGTGATTATGTATAGCAAAAAAAAGGATTCACTTTCAAATGTGCGACTAGTGAAACTGCTGCAGATATTGCTGACTGAACAGATTAGGTGTTCTCTCTGTGGTATTTGCTCAGTCAAGATGAAATAATCTCTCCTCTCTGCATGAAGGGTTATGGCATTACTTGGTAATTACAGTCTTGTATGAGTAGGACCGTGGCTTAATTAAGCTTTGAGCTATTGATACCGACTGTCTTCACAGTAGTAGTGTTTTCCATGAAACGAAGCAAAGATAATGCATTTAAATGCATTAAAAACACCACAAGCCAACCTGTTAGTTTGCAATCATGAATTTTCTCTAGCGTCTCACTAATGGCTCTTAGGTTCCCCTGGTTCATTTTGGGGAAGATCTTTAAAGGAACACAATATGTGGAACTATACTGACTTTAAGGAGACTACCACCAATGTTCTATATGTTCCCCAGCTAACATCCAGTCCTTGTGTGGTCTGTATGGGTAGTATGGGTAGCCTTGGAAAGATCTGGGAACTGGGAATCAAAAATCAAAAAGGTTTGTTCACAGGTTCCACAATGGCACCAAATATGGAGACCCACCAGGCTCAGTGATGGGACCAGGAAGGTGGCTAAACATGGACCCCATCTGGGTTGTACACAGCATACAGGGCCTAGATGGTATCCATGTGAGATTAAGCTGGGCTGTAATGATGGAAGAGCCCAACTGGGTTCCAGTAAAAACACTTGTACAAACCCACTCAGAGCCCATGCCCACCTGGAAGCCACCTGGAAGCCACGTAGCCCACATTCCACCCATTAGCATGTTGCTGGGTCTGTTGCCCATGTAAACCCACCAGTGTAGGTCTAAGTGGGTCTTACCAGTCCACTGCCCCTATACAACGTGTCATGACTAATGCTTATGTTAAAAAGTGACTAATTTATGTTCCTTTCCAGGAACGCATTGCCTTATGGCATGAGCAGAACAACCGCTACAGTGCAGACTTGAAGAAGTTTAAGCAGCAGGCATCGGACCTGCTGGAGAAACTGGGCAAAGACCATTCCAAACTGCGGCTCGACCTGGAGGGGGCTGGAGTGAGGGTGGACCGTGTTGAGCGAGAGATGGACTACATTGAGACCAAGAACCCCCCCAAACCGTGCATTAAAGCAGCGGACAAAATGGTGGAGCAGAAGGCGGTGGTCAAAGAGAAGAAGAAGAAGGAAGAGTTCTTTGAGCTGTCCGGTGAGCCACGAGGGGCAAGGGGGATTTGAGGCAAACATTGAACGGGGCAGCCAAGACTTGACTCAAAGAGCTGGTCGTTTGCTTTTGATCATGTACCTTCAGCCCTGGCAGGTTCTTGGCCCGCAGACCTCAGGTTATATTTAGCCACTCATTAAGTGCTACACCAGTGTTGGCAGCATTCTCTCTGGAAAATCACAGTATTGGAAAATGGAGAACGTACCCTGGGTTGATGCTTAGCTGTGTTTAATGACTACCTTCACAGAAGGGCAGGGAAAGTCTTTTAGGCTTTGATTGGGCAATATGACAATAGATCGCTGTTATTATAAATTATATCACAGTCCACCTTTCAGAGCATGTTGTGGATATTGTTGGTATATCTAGGAAAAAAAATTGTCCAAAGGGTTTCTTGCACAATATTATATAGCATGGATGCCCAATCCTGGTCCTGGTGATCTACTACCCTGCAGGGTTTGGCTGCAACCCTAGTGTAACACACCTGACCCAGGTAATGAAGATCTTCAGGGGCATTTAGGCCAGATTAGGGCCAGAGTGTTGGATCTGAACGTCCAGGGTGGGGTATCTTCATGACCAGGCATCCCTGCCATAGAAGAACCACTTTGGGTTCCCAGAAGAACCTTTCAATGCATGACAACCATGTTGAACTGGGACATATGAGTGCGAATGGCCTTTTTTAAGGGTTAAAGAATCTCCTAATAATGCAAATGTTCTAAGAACATCCTTAATTTGGTATATTATGTGTCATTAAAATGTCTTCAAGTACAGTGATGTACTATTATTTGCCGTATTGCCCTTTGCCTGGGCCTTGCGCTGCATTGGGGCTTCTTTGTGTTTTTTTTTTTAGAAACTAGACCAATTAAATCGTATTATGCTGAGAGATTGGGCTGTTGTGTTGCTTGGGGTGCTGCCGAGGTTCTGTTCAAGCTCAGCTCGCATTAAAAAAGCCCTCCGTCTTTTGTTCAGTTTGGTCCCTCCTGTAGGAAGCAGATGTCACGTACCTCCAGGCTGCAATATCCTATTGATTAGAAGACAAAACAAAGAGCAGCGGCTGCAGTGAGTCAGACCATTCCCTCGAGATGTACACTGGCTTCCCCCGCCCTCTTTAACTGTCATGAATCACTTGAAATGTGACACCTTTGCAACAGCTGTCTTTGGCAACCTCCGTACACCTTGTGGACGTGTCAGATGTGCTCTGTCCTGACTTGAGAAAGATATGGCGTCTTCTTTTACCTGCAGCTTGCAGCTTTTAAACATGCAAACGTGGCGCAACGTGGAGAAGCCTTGCTGTACCTTGCAGACGGCAAAGTAATGTCCTCTTATTAACAGTGATTTCCTGGGCTGCCTTGATGCCACTTTCATCTTGTCCTCATTTCCTTGAGGTTAATATTTTTGGGAAAAAATCAGGAAGGAAGGTTTATTTTCTTGCTTTCAAGCGTAAAATTCACAGCCTCAGGCAAGATATGTGCTAAAGAAGAGAAATCATCGAATATCCAAAGTTTTTTCCTGGTACGCAGAGACCTAAATTATTAAATATTCTTGAGTTCTTTCTTTTCTCAAGGCAAAGGCAAAAAACAACAAATACATTGGGAAAGTTTAAAATTCAGACTCTTCAATTTGGTAATGCCAATTTACTCACCTGTTCGTTGGTCTCCCTAGCACTAGCAATGCTCCTAATACTGGGAGAGTAAGGCCTTAACACGTCTCCTCCAAAACATGCAAAGCCAGCCACACAGTCTCTTTTGCTGGGCAATGCCAAGGAAAGCACTAGGTCGCCAGCGCCACTGCACCAGCTAACAGACGCCTGTGCCAACCAACATCGCTTAAGAGTGAATAGGGGAAAGAGCACCATCTAACCATCCGGCCTACTGTGCTTTCTCAGACTCCAGCCACTGATGGCAAAGTGCCACGACTCAGGTTTCGGACTCATGACCCCAACGCCATAGTGGTAGCGTGTAGACCGAAACGACTGATAGTATTAGGTTGTAGTATTAAAAGAGGTCATGTGACTATACAAGGGGAGGAGAACATTTTAGATCTTTATCTGGAATGGTTGGCAGATTCTTATATTTTAAGCATCTGTGGTGAGATAACCCAAGGTACATGGGGACAGGGGGACATGGAGGAGATATATAGCTAGGTATATAGCTAGAGATGGAGATTTATTGGATGTTAGATGAGAAGAAGGACAAGCTTCAGGTGGGCTCTTCCCCTTAAACATCCGTAAGTTTTTCCATAACTTCATTCATTATTGCTGAAGATGAAGAACTGCCTCTTCTATGGGTTAACAGGCTATCTTCAGTTTGCTCCTGAACCCTGACAGTGATTTATTCCTTTCTTCACAGTTTGCATGGACATTGTATCAAGCATCCGAGCCATGAAGATCCTAAAGAGGGTGGGCAGCCCCAAAGGAATGTGGACCAAGGACGCCAGGACAGCCAAGGTCTACATCTTCAACGGAACTTCGGAGGACACCCTCTATGAGTTCAACTCTGTGAAAGAACTGTCGGCATCGTCAGGTATGTCTAAGGGCAGGCAGATCATCCTCCCATCTGCGTGGAACGGTACAGGCCATGCTGTCTACGATGGCTTCCTATACTACGTGAGTGAGAGATCGGAATTGCAGGTGGTCAAGTTTGATCTGAAGAACGGCTCGATGACAGACAGTGCTGTCCTTCCCGTGGAGGCCCAAACCCCAGTCTACAGCCTCAACCCTGATACCCTGGTAGATCTGATAGCGGACGAGGAGGGACTATGGGCCTTGTACCCTGCTGGCAACACCATCAACCTGGCCAAGATGGACTCTGACACTCTGGACATTGAGCAGATGTGGGACACGTCGTGCCCCACGAACAATGCGGAAGCTGCCTTCATAGTGTGCGGCACTGTGTATGTGGTCTACAACACCAGGCCCTCCAGTCGTTCCAGGGTACAGTGCGTATTTGATGTGGCCGACATGGTGACCAGTGAAGAAGCACCGCTCCTGTACTTTCCCAGGCGCTATGGCGCACACTCCAGCCTCAAGTACAACCCTATGGAGAGGCAGGTGTACGCTTGGGATGATGGATACCAGATCCTCTACAGGCTGGCCCTGAAGAAGAAGCTGTGGGCGATAGCTCCCCTGCCAGAGGAATAAGTGCTGCTGCAAAAAGCACTTACTTAGACTGCAAAAAAAAAAAGAAATGCTTGACCAAAGAGATTGTATTATACTAACTCACCTTTATAAATGTAACTATTGGTTTAGTCCCATTTTGTCAAATAATATCCAAAAAGAAGTAAAGTACATTAACTTTTTATTATGGTTGTCTGGGTAATGCACTGGTAAGTCTTTTACTCTTACTCTCTTTTGAAATGAAGCAAAGATATAAGTGTTATTGAAGTGTAGACTTTCAGCTTTCATACCACATCATCTGTCAAACATGATGGTGGCACTGTTTTTTGCTGATGATATGACTACTGATAGAAGAAGCAGGATGAATTCTGAAATGTACAGAGCTAAACTTCTGCTTTCTACCCATCAAATGCAGCAAAATAGGATGATAGGATAGTTGGATGTTTGGATAATGACCCAAAATATACCGCAAATGAACCCCAGGAGCTTCTTAAGGCAAATAAATGCCTTAATCAGATCAAATGATTGGCAAAGTACATAGCTATTCACACCTGGTATTTTAAATGAACAGCTTTTCACCGCTGGAGGAGGGGCATGGTGCACATTAATGCCGCCACTCTGCGTCCTTGCTCACGTTCCAGCATGGGTTGTTGGAGATTTTTTTAATCCCAATGATCTGTTAGCCCAATTTATGAATTACTTGGAGAGTTTTTACATCTTTTCCGGCTGGGGCAGTGACTCTGTTAATGTGGACGGTACTTTGCTGTCAGGGACACATCAAGACACTTTGTGAACTGTATCCCGTTCACACCTGTACTTTTTGCTGGCCACTTTTAATCAACGGATCAACCAGGACGCATGTTAATGCCAAGGCGAGTGTTAGAACTCAGTTGAGCAGCTTTTCACTTACTGAAGGCACATGACTGAAGGCAGAAAGACCTACAATCAGGCAGTAACTGAAGGCATCAGTTACAGCAAAGGCCTGGCGAAGCATCTCAAGTCAGGAACCTCAATCAAACAAGCCCTGACTACATCAAGGTTAAACAGGGCAAAAGTGGCCAAATTATTTTTATATACAATAATTTTTCATCAAATTATTCCCCTTTGCTGGTGTAAACAAGGACAAAGGTGCAGCTTCCTTAACAGTACTCCCTGTCTGGACGCTGCCACGGTCTGTGCAGACAAGGTGCGACCCATAAAAGAATTCAAGATTTCAAACCTTTTCTCACTTTTCTGGCGTCCTTTCAAGTGAGTCTCATTTCTCATTTCTCGAGGAAACGTGCGACAAGGAACCCGAAGTGCCAGAAATGAAACGACTGAACCGACAGCTTTATTTTTGCATGTTTGAAATACAAGAACAGTTGTTCAACAGTTTTATTACAAGTACAAATCGTCAATATAAAACTGGAAAGTTGTTCAGTTGACAGGAGAAAGAGGCAGATAAACCACACGAACCATGAAGTAATTTGTACCCATTTCACAGATTCCACCTTACAACAAGAACACACTGTGTCTATATTGTCTGAGAGCCTGAGGACATCATAAACATGGTTGGAACAGGTAGGAACCAGAACAGTACGTCAAGTCAAGTCATCAAGTCAAACAGTTACCTGAAGTTGTTCAGGAGTCTGCCAAAATATTCGATTCATTTCATTATACAGAAATATGTAAACCTCAGCAGTTGTAACATAATGGAGGACGAGTTCTAGAGCCCCAAGAGTCCATGTTTCCAAACCATAGCATCTGGACTTTACTCAACTTGTATTCTAGACCCTAGAGCACCATCCACCATATTTTTTAGGCAATGGCAGCAAAGGCATTTTTGGACAACATCTTCTGCAGCCGTCCGGATTCATATCTCCAAGGTCTTCTGCAGATGTCAAGTCCATTGGAATCCAGTGTGCTCCCCACTGTGCCTCTTTGATTTAAAATCTAGACCAGGAGGTTGGAGACCCCCCTCCTCCCATAATCCAGGTTCTCTACTGCCAGTAAGAAGTTTTTAAAGAAATGTAAGAAGGTCTGGGGGAACTTGTTGTACACCCAGAAACCTACACTTGAGATTCAACCTTATGGTATAGACCAGTGAAAACATCATCACATTATACCATACTGGATTATTGTATGAATGTCATGGAAACAAATAAGAAAAAATGGCCTCATTTTATTTGGATAGTACACTTAAGACTCATACAGATCGAACCTGGTGGACCAAGGGTAGTTAGTATTGGTTTTAGCACCTGGCTCAGGTTATGGTTTTGGATTGAGGTTAAGTAAGTGGAAGTTAGAGGGAATTTAATATTTATTTAGTGCCGTTTAAGTTAAGTTAAAGGTGCCACAGAAGGAATGTATTCACAATTTTAAGATGTGCTATAATGTATAAATATTCATCGTTTCAATCTATGAAAAGGTTTAATTTAATGAATCACAACAATATTCTGTGATTAATGAGGATTAAAGTCCAAATGCTAGAGAGCATGACCTTGAAATTTGTGGGTGAACTAAAATGTTCAGTGTAATATTATATGAATATGTAAATATTCAGGAAATATTCTATTCTACGTTTAAAGAGATGCTCCAGTTTGGAAAATATTTTATGTCACATTTACTAAATCTAAGGAATCAGTGATGGCGATGCACACTGTTAAAACTATAAGATCCTTGAGGAACTTATGGAGGTTCTTCAGTTTGAAACTGGAGGAACCTCCTATGGTGCTTTTAAGGAACTGTTAAGGATCCTTTTTCTTCTTTAAAAAGGGCACCTTAAAAAGGGTTCCTCCACAGTTTTTAGCTTTAAACCGGGAACATTTTGTGTAAAACATCCTAAAAATATTGTCATACAAACCATTTTTACCTCACACATTTCCAGAATGTTTTCTGAAACGTCAGTATTTCTGTAATTTTACAGGCTAACCTTCCTGGAACCATTTAACAACTCTGCTGATCATACTTATAATGTTCTTTGTTAGCTGGGATGTACCGAACTCTCATTATTTTAGCTATGTTAAGATAAATAAAGTTTATCTATATCTTTTAAAGGTAATTTACAAATTTCTAAAGCATCTAAAGTGTAATATCCAAATGAAATATCCGCTATTGTAATAGCATAATGCAACTTTAATAGCATTTTTCTTTATTTTTTTGTTATCGTTTAGGTTGAAAAAAAAAAACAACTTAAACATAGCTTTAAATACTCTGAAGAACAGATTAAGTTCTAAGCACTGTCTCAAATCACACATGACACCAGTCATCTGAAAAGTGACACATACAAAATACATTTCCAAACTGGCACTACAGTTCATAAGAAATCATTAGAAATGACTCTTTGTATTGCATGTTCAAGAGTAGCTACTGTTGTCGTCGTTTACTGCTGGGTGCTTTATGGGGTTTAGTATTTCTTAAACTATAATTTCTCAATATGATGGTTAACCCTCATTGTACATTCATGAGCACACTGTGAACAGGACTATTGTAGGATTATAAAAACATCACTTTTGTTTTTTCTATTATAGAAGCCTTACAGAATTGAATGATTTCTATACAAACACTTCTAGAATTTCAGGATTTGTAGAAAATCTGAAATTTAAAGATCATCTAGAGTGGTTTGGTGTGAAACTTCTGAGCAGAAACATGTGAAAAGTGGTGGTAACACCTTTAGGATCCAGATGTGAGAAAGTTACCCCTGAAAGAAAGCATCCTTGGGATCCCGGAAAGAAAGTTATTACATTAAACAGTGATGAATACACACAGAATTTTAAGGCAAAACAATTGTCAATGATGATATAAGAATTTTAGATTTCACTTCTGTTTTTATATTATCAACAGTGCTTATACATTTTTGAACAGTAAACAGTAAAGACAATGCAACCCCTGATTCCTATCACCACCACTGTACTCTACTCTGCACCATTTCACATCAGTCCACTCACAATGACTGGATGCTTACATCTCAACAACTGGACTATGCTGTTATTTAGATTTCATTTTTTATTTTTATTTTTACAGTGAACCAATGTTGTGTTACTGATCAGAACTGTATCGGCTGATGCTCAAGATTTCAGTGTTGGTATCAAGAGTTATAATGCTAATAATGCTTCTATGCCTATAAGTGTACTCATCCATGTACAATGTGCGTTAGAGGTGTGTTGAGTTCATTAATTCCTTAAATTCATACTTGAAGAAAAAATCAACGGCAAATATTAAATGAACATGGTTTATAACTTCCCTAAATTGATTCATTGAATCAATTTATGAAATTGAATCAGCCAAGACAGGCTTTGCTACTTTATATTAAAAAGGGAGATGCTAGACTAACTCCATTAACAAACACTGGACTTTTTTGGGGGAGTTTTCACACCTGTACTTTTCAGTCCGGTTTGTTTTCACCCTTGGTGTGATTCATTTATGACAAAGTCCTGAAACCCTGAATCACTTGGAACTTCAAATGCCCAGGATACAACCACATAAAGAAACCTATACAGATACATGTGTAGAACTTTTTACAAATATATTCCCCAATGACTTCCCCAAGGGCTCCGTTTTAACGATCTTTTGGCGAGACGTCAAACAGACGTGTGAGTGTGTCTTTGATTTCATAACGACAGAAAAAGTAGGCCTTGCATTATGGGTGTGTTTCGGGCATAACGTGCAACAAACCAATCAAGTGTGTCGCTCATCATTCCCTTTAAGAGCCAGGTGCGGTCTGACTTTGGTGGATTGCTATTTTTAATGGCGTAAAGCAGAGGTGCAGTACACACCTGTGTTGACAGTTTACTGGCAAGATAGCAACGAACGTCTGAATGTTGACGTCCTAGGCTGTTGTCAGTCATTGCCGCACCTATGTTTTCCGTTGTCAAGATAGCCATACACCAGAAATTTACATGAACACACCTCATTTCGAGACCACCACGCCCATCGGCGTGCCAAACAGTACTGTGTAATGTAGTTTTAATGTGGTCTATCCGTGCTAAATTGTTTTAAATCTACATTTTACTAAAAATTATAGTAAAACGAAGTGTACATGTATTATTTTGCTAGATTTTTGAAGCAATTAATAAAGATTTTGAGGGTAAAAAAAATAAAGTGTGTATTTACTAACATGATTTTCTCAAGTCCAGTGTTTGTTAGCAACATTATCCTAGCACACATTAGATACCAAACATGTCTTGGCTGATTAACCACTGAATTGGGCCTGTGATCAATAATATGAGCTGGATTTGGAACTATTACTTTAACACCAGTTTAGGGCCCAGAAATGTCTTTAGAAAAATGTTTAGGTATTTTTGCAATTCAAGATTTCGACTTCAAACCAGCCTTACAGAACTTCACTGGGAAAACGAGAACACGTACAACAGCGATTCACTTTGTGCTCTTACGACCTCAAGATAAAATCCATGTGCTGACTAACCGATGACTGTGGTATGTTACAGTACCGTTAACGTGAAAAGCCAATTAAGGGACAGTGAATGACTTAACAACCTTTGACAACTTCAAACCTACGATTTACCAGTAGAACAAAGTCCAGAAACGGATACGCTAATGAAAAAGTGAGTACTGCCTTGTTCAGAAGCACATTAAAACGCAAAGGTCTTAAACTAGGTTCAACTAAGAGTGATGCCAACACAAAAGGACGATCTGAACATGGTACATCTAATCACTTTAAACCTTGAATGCCCAGGATACAACTACATAAGGAAACTTATACAGATAAATGTGTAGAACTTCATTCTATCATCTACAAATATATTCACCAATGACTTGAAGTCTTCAAATCTCTCAGCTTGGACAGGTCCTTCAAGGGTGAAGAAAGCTCTTGAGATCATTGTGCTCTGCTGAAATTGGCAAATGCCTCTTTTTATGACATACTAACAACATTTCTCATTACAACATCAACAAACTCAGGATGATTTTTTATGATTTTTTTTTCCCCCCAACGTCTCACTGAGTGATTTGCGTCCTTTCGTTCACACTCCCAAGACGGATCAGGAGAGGAAGTGGTTCATTCAAGACATGACAATTGGCGGTCCCATCTCTTCCTCTCATCCCTTGCTGCTACAAAGCCCTCCTTTTCCTTTAGTCAGCTGTGCTTTAGCTCTGCCCATTCTTCCTCGTACTGCCCAGACCCTTGGCTCTACGAGATAAGCTGATCCTCCTTTCAAATGGCCGAGCTCGGAATGAAGCGATCATCAAAGGGCCTCTTTTTTCCGTCCTGCGATGAAAACCCCTCCACTGCTCCACTCCTCCACTCCTTGGAGGACAGTGCGGTCAGATTTCATTCGCCTCGCCTTTGGGAGATACGCTTCAAAAAGTGGAAAAGGAAACTCCTTTTGCCTGACAATTCCAAGCTGTAGTAAAAGGCCTGGCTTTTTCGGAGTACAGGAAGTGTAATGACTTGGGTGCTCAAGGCCCACACCCCCCAAGAACCGACGGAAAATCATCTTTCGAGTGAGTCTGACTTAAGAGACTTTAGACAAATTGATCTCAGATCAGAGGCCCCCTACAGAGGGGGCCTCTGGAGCCTCTTGAGCAAACACTCCCACATCATCAAGGAAAACCTGGAGAAAGCTTGGCATTGTTTTCTGTTTTAGACACAAGTTTTTGTGTTTTTTTGTGTTTTTTTCTTTTTTTTTAACTTTTTCTTTTTCCTTGAGCACACAGACAGTCAGGGAAAGGGTTCCGGGCCTTCTGGGTAAACATGTGGTTCTCCTCAAGGGCTGGCGGGTGCTTTAGGGGAGGGGCAGGACCCCTGACTGTCGAAACTAGCTGTCCTGGTTTTCCACTAAAAAAGAGAACATGCAGAACAGCAAGGCAATCAGAAAATACTGAAGAGATTTCGGGCCATAAATAGATAAGCACATACCAGAGGATTACTCCCACTAAGCATTAGATCTCTCTTTTTTTTTAATCATTATCATTTCTGACATGTGTCAGAATAGAAGAGAACACCCGCTACGTCTATATTTGAATCAGCATTATCATACTCCCCCTAATGAATTATTCATACTGCACAGCAGAAGTTTGGAGAAGACTTCAGAGGGAACTGGAGATTGACATCTCTGAAAGCACTGGGGTGGATGGTAATGACAGATGAGATTTCTGTTGGAATGCATTTCTTATAACTCAGTGTAAACATTAGAATTAGACTAGATTAGTTAATCCTGTTTCCACCCTACGGAGACTCCACTGTGTGTGTGTGTGTAAGGCGATAAAAACAAACAAAGGCCCACCTCTTTTTCTGATTTCTTGGGCTCCAGAAGTGGATGCCAATGTGCAATGGGCTTACGGGGGTATGCTAGCATCTCGTTCCAGTGGTCTCGCCCCAGACCCTCGGCTCCACACCCCACGCGGTTTACACCGATGATCTCGTTGTGACCCACCCTGAAGACAACGAGAAGGTAAAGATGTTTACCCTTGCTACATATCCATTTATCCATTGTATTGACATACTGTGTTCTATACACTCTAAGCCAACATTGTTTTATACAGTATGTATAGTACTTCTATTATATAAAATGATTTGAATTGGGGGGAAATTCTAAAGAAGTAATGAAAAAATAGTTATTAGGAAATTATTTGGGTTGGGAATAATTATTTCAGTCAGTGGGAAATTTATTTTAGCCAGGGGACAAATTATTTGAGTTAGAGGTAAATTATTTGGGTTGGGGACATGTTTTTGGGTTAGTGGGGAAATTAGTTGGTTTGGGAGAAACTGTTTGGGTTAGTGGGGAAATTAGTTGGTTTGGGAGAAACTGTTTGGGTTAGTGGGGAAATTAGTTGGTTTGGGAGAAACTTTTTGGGTTAGTGGGGAAATTAGTTGGTTTGGGAGAAACTGTTTGGGTTAGTGGGGAAATTAGCTGGTTTGGGAGAAACTGTTTGGGTTTAATGTGGAAATTAGTTGGTTTGAGAGAAACTGTTTGGGTTAGTGGGGAAATTAGCTGGTTTGGGAGAAACTGTTTGGGTTTAATGTGGAAATTAGTTGGTTTGGGAGAAACTGTTTGGGTGTAATGGGGAAATTAGTTGGTTTTGGAGAAACTGTTTGGGTTTAATGGGGAAATTGGTTGGTTTGGGAGAAACTGTTTGGGTTTAGTGGGGAAATTAGTTGGTTTGGGAGAAACTGTTTGGGTTAGTGAGGAAATTAGTTGAGTTACTGGTAATATTATTTAAGAGCTGGTGCAATTATTTAGGTTAGACGGAAATTATTTGGGTTGGGGACATGTTTGTGGTTTGGGGAAAATTATTTGGATTAGTGGGGAAATGATTTGGGTTGGGGAAAATGTATTTGGTTAAGTGGCAATCATTTGGGTTAATGGGGAGTTTATTAGGGTTAAAGAAAAAACATCCCTTTAAGAAAAGAAAATATGTTTTGCAAACCATCAGAGACATAACATTCAAACATCTATTACAGACTGATTCAATATCTGCTGTACATCATTCTTACACACAAATCAAAAGGGTCAGACCATAAAACCATGTAATATAAGTAACACTATACCGAAATGTTCATAGGGCTACACCACATCTATAAAATCCTTTTCATGATACAAATAAAATAAATAAAGAAAGAAAATTAAGGTGGATTGGCAAAAGCAACTGATGCTTGTTGGTATAAGCTTTTATAGAAAACTCCTAGAAAGGTCCTACAGCCTGTACTGACTTAGCGTAACATGCTACAGTTTCTCTGTGTCAGTCAGAATCCATCTCATCAACTTAAATGCAAATCACATGAAATCCTCCAGATGCTGCTTGCTCTTTTACCATGCTATGTGGCGCCCACATCTGAGAGCAAACAGCACACCAGCCTGGGGACTGCTATAGCACTTTAACTGCAGTGGGAGCTGGGACTCCCCGCTGCTTCTCCTGCTCACTGTGTGTTCTCAGCCTTCTGACTCCTGACCTTTTCCTCTCTCTCTGACTGCGTGGCATGCCTCATGTGCAAGCGCAGGGTTTCAGTGTGTGTGCCATACTAAGATCTGTCTCTCTTGCTCTCTCTCTCTCTGTCTGAGAGTCTAAGATGCTCAGCCTCTGACTAGAGGCATTATCTCTTCAGAGCAGCACAAAATAAAAGGTCACAGCGCATGTTAAGTCCAAGCACGACAATTCGCTAAGCTCACTAAAGCGATATATTACAGCTAATACATTATAAGGTCATTATCGAGCTCTGGGTTTGAAATGCTGAGAATAATAGAGGATACGGAAGTAATATACCCTCTGTGGATTGTTAGACGGCCTTCCTGGGAAAACCCTGTAACCCTGAGAATACACTGTAATCACCAGAAGCCATTTGAAATGAAAGGGCTCATGTCTTCACTTTTTCCTGGTTTCTTATCACCCAAGGCTGTTCTGGTAACTGTGCCTTTAGATCAGATATATGCCATTGAGTTCTGTTCTGATAGGCCGCACTGTAGTGTGCCTCGTTCAAAAAGCAGTCCAGACCGAAAAACTCCTTATACACCTGGTTTGGCCACGCCCACTTTCAAGACTGCTGTAGACACTGATCATGAAGTAGCTAGCTATGCTAACCCAATGTTACAACCAACTCTATTCAGAGCAAAGCTAACTAGCTTTCCGACACAGCACAAAGAAGAATAGGACCTGTGTCTATAGTTGAAGGCGCTAAATTTAGAACATCCACCCAAACATCCACACGTCTTCAGCTCCACTGCTTGTAAGATTTAACGTTAGCCTAAGAGTTAACCTACACAGCCCTACCAACAAGCACTCGGAGCATCTGCTTTACCAGAGCTTCATAACCGAGCCATTTTTCTGAGTAAGGATGTTCTGGTGTTGGTTTCTCCACCACAAAATAGTAAGAATGTGTGACGGTTTGCGTGGATGTTTTCAATTTAGCGACTTCAACCATAGACACAGGTCCTTTTTGTTACGGCGTGGTGTGGGGTTTGGACTCAAGTGCAGTTAAACTTTGTTTTATTATTATTAAATGAAACTACCCCTCTTATGGTGTGCTTGAACTCCCATCGCTGGTAGTGGGAGTCCAGTGTATTTCCACTGCACCACCACAGCTGTGAGAGGTGGCAGTATAAACACTGATCATAAGCAACACAGAAAACGGCAGGAAAACAAACAAAGGAAAAACCAGGAGTGATGTTTACTCAAACACAAGACAACAACTCTTGCTTTTCTCTTTTAACCTCAGCTTTTTGCTGTTCCCAACTGCTACCATTCACCCCTCTACAAAGGTGCAACAGGGAATTGCTTTTGGCTGGGTGTATTTATACCGTGCCACACAGGTGAGTCTGGTTAGCGTTGATTACCGTTGGGGATTCTGGGTCTTGGAGTTCTTTGCTCCAACCCCACCAGCTTTCAGACTTTGCTGGCCGGGCCCCCTGCTGGTGGCTGACGGTACATGCTGCCTGCTCACACTTTTCTTTGGAAGGCGGTGGATATAAGTTATGTGATGCTTTTGGTGTTATGTTCGTAACACTGTTGTGACACAGTGTTATCTTCGAATATGCCACTCATTGCATGTTTACAGTGCCACAACATAAACAAATATGGCCACCCTCAATCTTTATGTAAAAAATAAGGTGGATAACTTTAGTATAAATGGGCGGAGCTAAACTAACATTTACATTTTACATTTAAGGCATTTAGCAAAGACTTAAAAAAGTGTTTCACTGTTTACTCTAAAAAATGCCCATATTTGGTTGGTATACGCTATATAGCGTATAGCTGTATAGGTAGTTCTTATTACGTACGCTCTAATGTAATAAGTGGACGTATGAAAGTTTGTTGGTTTTTGCAACATCACAAATACAGTGAATTTTAAACAGACTGCTTTTGCAGTTTAGTTTCCATTGAAAATTGGGAATAAACATAGTTTTGACGTTTTGGTGTTACTATGTTTACATACTATTACATACTTCTAACTGACTTTGAAAAAGCCGAGGGAAAGTCGGTTTTCCATGACCAAGGTAGCTGAAAGTGTGAATTCTAATCAGTAGAACATGTATGTAGATATTGATGTATATGTGAATAATAAGTTCATAGGTATTTTTTTTGTCGGCCAGTCTTGCTGTGTGGTAAGAAAGGCATCCTTTATACTTTTCTTAACAACAAAACAAGTAGAAAAGGTAAATTCTTTGGGTGGCTGGCTATGTTATTAAGTACTGCTGTGCGAAAACATTGAATCCAAAAAAGGCAATAGGAAAAGCCCTTCTTAACTTTCAATGGAAGTCAATGTCAAAATATTTTATTCCAAGTTCTCTTGGAGCATTTCTATTGGTCCATTCATCATGGAATTCTGAAACAATGTAATGAATAACTGCCAGATTCAAATTATGTGAAAAGATGAAAATAATGGACATACAAGGTTTTTGTATTTAGTAAAGCAAAAGCAAAGTAATAACTCTCATCTTCTAAAGGTTAATAAATTGATCTGATTTAGGTCCTTAGTCGTCTGAAGATATATTTATTCTAGTAGATAGTTATGCTGATTGAATCTTCACACACACACAAACACACACACACACACACACACACACACAAACACACACAGTAATGCTGGATCGACTCAAACTCAGACAACACCAGATGCGTACAGGTCATAGTCCATGACAGAGATGTGCAGGCTGACTTGGTCCATGCTCTCTGGGGGGATGTCGAAGATGATGGCTTCGTTGTAGGTGGGGTTCAGCGTGTTCTTCTTGATGGTGGTCTTCTTCTTTTTCAAACGCCTCCCATCGCAAATGAGAGACACTTTTACATAAGGATCTGTGGAAACAAGGATTAGTATCATATCACAGTCAATAGTGGTTCTTTGAGCGATGTGAGCTCCTGAAGTACCCCTGATGATTCCATAAAGAATCATGTGTTTAAATAACATGTAAACTGGCTTACAAAGTGATGGTTCTTTAACCCCTTAGACCACTCAGTTTCATAGGCCCTAACATAGAACCCTGTGGGACTTATCCACAAGATATGCTATATCAAACTGTTACCAAATATTCACAAAAGTTTCTGCAGTCAAATTAATAACTGAACAATACACATAGGGTTCTATTAGAATTATTGGGCTTCATTCATCACTATCTTTCTAAGAATTTTCTCACATTTGTTCTCAGGGAAAAGACCTAACCAAAAGATTCATGGGTTTTGAACCACAAGATTGTTCTCAGCTCTGCTCTTCCAGTGATGAATCCCATTGTGCTTGTAAATTGAACCAATCCCAAATAAGAAAACACTGGTAAATGTCAGGATCTTTCAGAAAACTACAGAAGTAAGTTTTAAGAGGATCTTTCCTCCTGACAAAGGTTGGGGAATATGGCCTTCTTTATTGATGCCCCTTCAGAAATTTTAAAAGTCACGGAGCATCCACTAGTTTCTTCCACGCCAGTGGCTGGTTATTTATAGCCATATGGAACCAACAATCCACTAATTGGTCTGGCAGACCACATATTCAGTCTGCCTGGTCAGGAAATGAGTAATGAGACGTGCGATAGCTGTAGGTGGGGCTTTTTCACCTTAAAAGAAAATGAGCCAATCCACAAATTCTGGGCAAATATGTAAGCTTAATCTTGAATGTGTGGATGGGCAGGCTGGCTGGTGGGAGTGCAGAGCACTATGACTAAACAGGATGGCACCCAGTCCAGTCTGATACCTTAATAATATGAATCAGATTGACAAATCTAGAGTCTAACACTGCAAATCTATGTATCATATGACGCATGTTTCCCACACTCTTAAAAATAAAGGTGCTTGAAAAGGTTATTTGAGAAATGCTATAGAAGAACCACTTTTAGTGTGAAGGATCTTTTAAAGGTCTAAAGAACCTTCATGCGATGTATGTAATTTTTTTCCAGTTTTAAGTTTATTAACATTTACACCTCATCTCTACAACAAACAAGGGTCCTCATTCACCAGAAATTCTTTAAACCCACAATGGGACTTATCCTTATAAAAGCAGAGCTGCATGTATCTGACTTTTTTTTCATTAAGAACAAATGTAGGAAGATATTGCTAAGAGTGGCCCATAATTCTTCATGGAACCAAAAGCGATTCTTCGCTGGCGTCCCTCAGAGAACCATTTGAAGCCTGCTTCTTTTAGAACGGCAACCTTAAACAACCTAAAAATAAGCACCAGTGGCATTCTTTGCTGACAAGTTGACTTAGCATTCAGAGGAGAGCCAAGAAGATTGAGCGCTTCACTGGACCAAACAGAACCACGCTCAGTCCGCTGTCACTGCTGCATGCTGATTTCCAACTTTACCAATCACTGAGAGATTTATGGGATCTGTGATGTACAATAGCCAGTCAGAATACTACGGCCAGCCTGAGCGGAACAAATGTGTAGGGTTTACTCTAGGCAGCGAAAGTGCTCCGGGCGCATTTTAATAGCTATGGTTTTCTGCATGTGAATTCAATTTGCCAGCTATGCGAACCGTTTGCTTTTCATCTGAGGAGCTTCTGCTGTGTAAAATCCCAGCGCCTGTTCAAGTCATGATATAATGAAACGATTCATTTTCGCATTCATCACTTCTAGCTTGTTTTGAATGTCACTTCATATTTGCTCAGAGCGCATTATTTTAATGATGCGAGAAAACTAGAATAGAATTTGCCCAGTTTGAAAAATGTGGTTGGACTGCTGCCAGAATTCCAGTCACTGAACACTTTTTAGGATTTAGAAAATTACATTTTTCATTACAGAGCTCGAAGTATACATTTTAAGAAGTGAAATAACACACTGGCAGGGAAAAAGAATTGCTCAGATGTACAAACACCACATGTCCAAATGTTTGCAGACACCTCTTCTAATTTACCTTGCACCCATTACTGACACAGTTTGTCTAGACCCTATGGAGAAGTATTGTCAATGGAATAGAACTCTCTATAGCAGATTAACTAGAACCTATTGCCACTATGCCTAATGCCAGGCGTGGGCTAGATAGCTATGCTCCATCCAATTCTTATGAGGTAGGTTGGGGAGGTGGGTATGAGGTGGGGTGGGGTGGTGATCATCCAACATTCTGACCTCACTAATACTCTTGTCGCTGAATGCCTTCAAAACCTCAGAGCAATGTTTTTAAAAATTTAGTAGAATGGATTTTTTCTGGACAGTAGAGACAGTTACTCCAACAACAGCAGGATGATGTCTTTATTAATACCCTTGATTTCAGAAGAAACAATGAATGTGCAGGAGTGAAGCAGTCATCAAGGCCAGGCGAGGAGCTATGAAATACTGATGCTGATGCTGTTGGTCGTATGTATTTTCCCACTTGAAAAGTATGACGTAAGCATTCCTTTTTAACCGTCAGTGTTTATATTTATCACAGTGGAATTATCTGAATAACAATACCTGAATATCCTGTGATGTCCATGGCCTTGAGGTTCCTGCACTTGATAACAGTTAGAGTAAGTCGTCCTGCAGTAGGCAGGTAGCATAGCGAGAACATGATTTCCCCCAGGTCCACACTCTCCTGTCGGAAACACACATATACATACACACGCATACATGAGTGTATCGATATTACTCAACAGTAAAAAGACTGCATAGGTAGGAAAAGTAAGAACCAAGTGAATCATTGACAACAGGACCTACTGGCAAAACAAACACACTGCATTTGATACCTCCATATACCTCCATGACGAACACTACACGAATAAGAGTTCTGCATATCAGCGAAATTTCATTTAACCTAAGGGTTGATTAAAGATTATAGAGCACAACTATATAGTTTCTGTCAAAATGAGCAATGCCTTTGAGTGGCGCATCTGTCTAAGCGTTATCTCTATCATTGGGAGATCAATCCACTGTGATGCACAGCCATCCAATTAAGTCTGAGTCAGAACGATAGATTGACCTCACTATCTCTGGGTGGGTTGGAGGCTCCCCCCTTCCCCACTCGACTGCTCAGTGTGATGCTAGTTGTAGTGGAAGCATCTGTTAGTTGATGTAACATATTTGGCAGATAGTGTTTTCCTCCAAGCATGTTCAGCTATCCAGTTTCTACCAGAAGACTCCAGAGACAAGAGTGCAAGAAGAAGAAAATGTATATTAAGAAAATTTGACAGTTTGATAGACAACAATAATTTTAAGACTTTAAAGTTAAAGTATTTGGTGTCGGCCCTGTCGTTGGCCCAGGTCTTGTAACATCTGGACACTTCCAGATCTTGCCCCTGGTCAACTGTGCGGTACCGAACTAGCGATAGTGGTGAGGAAGGAGCGAAAAGATGAAACGTCAGCATCTGAAGGCAGCAAGGTAGGTGTGTAATAGATGTCTTTTAAAGACAAGCGGAAGCTGGTGATTGGTTGAGGTAAAGGTGATGTAGCATTTGAGTCTTCTAGTAGAACTTTCAATAAAGCTTTTCATGAAAAAGGTATGGTACTGCTTTATGGCTCACAGAGGAAGCACCAGAGAACATGCAGAGAGGAGAATTACCACTTGAGAATGTCTTCTGATTTCACCAGACACTAGATGGCGCTCCCAAACGAGTCCAAAATGAATTGGTTAATATGGAGCAAAATCCTAGTTAATACATTTATTTCTTTACTGTAATGATCATGTACATGTGCAAATGTAGTTCCATTGCTTTCTGTGTTTTTTAGTGAAATACATTATTCTTCTTTCCAAATTTAAAAGAAGATCCTGGACACGTATTTAGATAATATTTATGTTTATAGCCGTTTAGCTCCATTTACCCCATTCCATAGGGACTCGCTTGTGGTCAATGCAGGCCCATGCAGTAATTTGTGATAAAACAGGGGAAATGGGATGTGATGAAGGTTCTCCACAAACTGTCTCTAAAAGCACATGCTAGCCTTTACCCCTTAGCACTGCTAGCAGCATGTGGTTGGAATTAACAATTAAAAGACTTTGGCCTTCAACTCTTTAGGAGTTTGCTAAACATGCTAGCCACAAATGAATATACGATGCCGGAGCAGTACAATCTGTATTCAAATAAAAAAGACCTTATTTGGTAGGAAATGACAACAGAAAATTTACCAACATGTTAGCATTAGCTTGTCACCATTTCTTAGTAGGTTAAAGGGAATTTTGCCAGTTTGCCAGTGTTTGACAGTAACTCAGAACGAATGCAATTGTTTGCATACTACTGATGGTCAGTGATCAATTGACCACCATTTACGAAAAAATACCAAAACTGTCAAAAGCTAAATGCAGTCAGTTACAAAATCTCCACAATGGCATTTTCACAGGAACAGCAATACCTTCTAAACTGTCAATGGTGGTCAATGTAAAAAGATGAATAAATCTTAGAGATTTTGGTCATTTTGCAGCATTTCTATTGGTCCATTTCTTTTTGATAGAAATGCAAAGGAAAATGTTTTTGTGCAACAGTGATGATACGGCAGAAACATCTTCAGCAAACTATATGATACAGAAAACTGTGACCTTTTAACCCCTTAACACAGAAAGGCTGCTTAAGAGGTTAGGTTATTATCCTGTATGATGTCAGTTGTTCTCCAAACATTGACATTTAGATCCCACTAAGTATGACAGACACCACTGGCACTTAGGATTAGTGCAAAGCTGTAGCTGGCATCTCTATCTAATGTGACAATGTAAAACCTTTCAAAATCACAGAGGAATTTGTCCCAATTGACTCTTCCCTCAACATTTGAGTTCTAGAAGTTCTCAGCTTCACTCTGATCATTGAAGTGGCCATGTCAATACTGTATGTAGACTAGTTCCATTCAATAACAGTATTTACTTGTTTTGTTCAGTGGTTGCTCAAGTCTCAAATCGAGAAGGTCTAATTTGGACATCGAGTCGAACAACTCTGCGGTTTCTATGGATATACTTACGCTTGGGGTCAAATGATTAGCCCTAGGAAACGTCTAGAATGCATACTTGCAGCTGTAGCTTGGCACTTCTGGCTGTAATGGCCGAGTTAAGTTTAATAAGCCTATGACTCAGCGTTGAAGTGTGAGGGCTGGACTGTTTGGACAGACAGAGCCACCATGGCCAATTAGCTGTTATGCCTCTCTAAGAAAAGATCCTCTCCTGGACACCAACCACCAACTCCAACCAGCCGCTAATTAAACGTCTGCACTTCCCAGCGTTTCAGACTCGTCATCAGGGGTGTAGCTTTCGGTGAATCAGCCGTCGCTTCCCTCTGAGCTAATCTGGGCCTGCCTGTTGGAGCCAGGTCACACCAGTGACGCAGACCTGAACCTGTGTGACAGTGACAGTTTCAGAGGCTGAGCCAGCCCACTCTGTCTGGATGCTAAGTCCATAAGACAAGAGGGTTAAGAGCGGGTATCTGGCCGTAGTTCCCGAGTCTCATCCTCACTACAGTTCTAAGAGAGCCGGAAATTCTAATCACTTTAAATGAGCCGGCTAAGCTGTTCTCTGATGGACAGGTCCCTTGATTCCACTCCTGTTGCAGCTTAACGTCTATCCACACTCTAAGGTGATTTACTGCAGCACGCGGAACCGTAATATCCAGGGACAGTGTTTAATAAAGCTGCTTGACGGAAGCGCCAAATGCCATGTGGCAAGAAAGAATGCTTGTTTAAGAAAAGTATAGCATAGAAAGTGCATAATATTGAATATTACAGCCAGTTACAGACGATTTAAGGCAAAGTGCATGCAGGAATACAAACTCCATTAGCCTACGTTTATTTAACGAGTTTCTTTGACCCTTTAACAGGTGTTGCAACGGCATGGTAGACCTTTTTTCATGATCAAACCGCTGTGATGAAACCGGTAAAACCAAATTTAAGCTGTTTTACCTTTTCCTGTCATTGAATAGTGTGTAATACAGATTCTTTCCACTCTATCCACAGATACCATTGTCTTAAAGCTGATTTAACAAAACAAATCAACTCAATATTAGCATGACCTGACTTGTCATACACATACTTTAAGCTACATGTGAAGTTCATGTAAGAAAAATAAATAAATAAATAAATAAATAAAATGTTATGTTCCACACCCCTTAACAATTATATTTTTGTTTAATGTATATGTTAAATGGCAGAAATGTGACAATAAGATCAATCTCTACCCTAAAAAGCATCTGTGACCACTCAGTTGAGTTGCTCAGTTAAGCTATACAGAATTGGATGCTAATATTAGCTTAGCTTAGCTAATATTAGCTTAACACCACAAAAGAATCTACCGCCAGTTTCCTTGCTAGACTGTTCTGTATGTGTTTTACTTTTGGTATATTTTGAAAGACATTTACTCTTTAGGTGATGAGATATAAGCTAGTAGTACTTATTATTTCTGATTTGGCCTTCTTAGTTGAGCCTTGTTTAGGAACACTGTGTATTGAATAGCTACAGCTGTTCAGCTATCTAGATAAATAGGTAGCTATAAACATTACATGTCACTCTAACATGTGTAGAAGGCTGTATTTGAAGGGATGGACATATTGGCTCATGTCTTATTTGGAACAGTATACTTGATTATATTCTACTTGTGACTCTTCTGTAATACTTGTTAGTTCATGCCTGGAATTACCCTAACTGGGCGAGTCAACCAGCTGGTTGACTTGCATATTCGCTTTCTGATTGGGTCATCCAAAAAGATAAAAGATAAAAATGAATAAATAATGCACAAGTTACCCAAATAATTAAAGTCAGGTGTCATACATTCATAGCCTGACAGAAACAGTAGACCTCAGACTACCTCAGACCTCAGACTACAGAACTCAGCAGTGGTCTGATCCTTTTAGTCTGATTAAGTCCCTAATGTTGGCTCCCTGTGTGTGTATGTGCGCATGCTGAACTGCTAGAGAGCAATGAGGGGTGAAAAGATAGAGGTGGAAGCCCCCTGCTGTGACAACAATTCATCTCTCTCCACAAAGTCGACTGGGCCGAGATTAAACTGACAGCATGACTGCAGCTCTCTTCATATCAAAACATGCTGTTTAATTCTGTTTAACTGCCATGAAGACAAAGCTACAGTTCACTCCTGGTTTATTTCCCCTGAATCACACTGATCAGCCATAACATTAAGAACACTGACAGGTGAAGTGAAGAACAGTGATTACTTGGTTACAATTGCATTTGCCAAATGATGCACTCTCCATATTAAGCAGCATAAACATCTGAGGTACTGAGATATGCAAGAGCCAAATTGTGATGGCTTGATGACTGGGTCAGAGCATCTCCAAAACATCAGGCAGGTCTTGTGAGGTAAACTTGTGAGAAAAAAGTGGTCAATAGAAGGGCAACTGGTGAACCAGCGACAGGGTCATAGGTACAGAGGGAATGCAAACCACACCATCTGATCTGATCCCTCAGGAGAGCAACTGTAGCAACTGTCCATGCCTTGACGAATCAGAGTTGTTTTGGTGGCATGAGGGGAACCCACACTAGTCAGATGGTTTTAATGATGTATATCCCATCAATATTACTGACAGAGGAAAAATGGGGGAGCAAATGAGGGACCTCCAAAACAAGGTTATGAAGTAGCATTTGTGAAAGAGCTGGGAATTTACAGGCTACTGTTGAAGACTTTTCAACCATTTACTTGGTCTGGATGATAGAACTTCCATTTCCATCCACTCAACACAAGAGTCAATCAGAGGACAAGAGCCTAATTCAAGGGGTTGTTATAATAAAGGCAGTCACAGGTATTAAGCATTTCTTTATATCCACAATATCATCTTTTACATTTCATTTTCATTTTACATGACTACATGGTCAGTATTCACTTAATATCAGTGGTCATATTATTGCTGTTCAGAAGCACGAGTTTCATCATCAAAGGAAAATCTAACTAGAAAGCCCCCTGGTAAACTAACCCAATTCAAATAGGGCTGTAGACTGTTTTTGGAAGCTTTTTTCCCCCACAATTTTTATACCCCTATACATACTAAAATCATACTTGATTTTTACCCAAAGAAAATACACCAAAACATGATTGGTGTGGACCAAGTTCATTCCTTGTCTTTGCTTCCAGGGTTTTAATACCCAGACCTATATCCTCTACACTTGGCAGACCAAACAGGAACATACCCGTCAAGTCTTTCCAAGCCAACATCAAGCCATTTGGTGCCTGAAACATAAATCTCCTACAGCAATGGAAAATGTAAGGGAACATCTTATTGTGGGCTTGACTGAGTGTTAAAACAATTTCTTTAGGAAGGATACCCAAGGTGGCGCAGTTGGCAGCCAGATCTCTGAAAGGCTCCGTTTGCCTCTGGTTATAAAGATAATGGGAATTGATTTGACAAGGTGTTATTTTTTCCGTTGTTGTTGTTCTTGTTTTTGACAGAAAATGTCCTGAATTGCGTGTCACGAAGCAAAGTGGGCTTTGAGGGTTTTTTTAAGGGGCTGCAAATGCCAGACACATTAAGCTTCCTGGCTTGTCAATGAGATGATTCATGATGAAGCAGTCCCTGTAATGAACGTGAAACCATCTAAAAGCTATCTTGTGCTAGCCTTCTCCGGGACTGTGTCTCTAATTTGCGTCCATCAGTTCTTTTCCATAATTTAATGGACCAAAGGATCTGGTTTATTTTGTCCTATGCAGAGTGTGATTTCTTGGCAGCAACACTGTCAGGACTAGTAGTGCAATAAAGTTTTCCCATTTAGGAATGACTAGTCACCTTGCATGTTTAATGTGGTATTAACTTCAGGCTCCTGCAGATGGCATTGCACAAGGATGATTGGGCTTTAAATATCTGTGGGGTGTGTGATGGGATTCACAGATTGAGAAGAGGTGGGACAGTGCAATGAATGTCTTGTTGGATGTGTGGAAAATGGGTGGTGAAGAAGATGTCAATGATTGGCAAAAAGGAATGATTGCATTTGGGCTTGTCAAAGTCCACAGTATGAAGGAAGTGGCTGAATCTACAGGTGTATGGGACTACCAGCAGAGGCAAAAATGGGCAAAAATGGCAAACATTCTAGCCCCAGGAAATTCTGGAAATTGTGGAAAAATATGAAAGGACGAAACTGATGGAAAGGGACTGCCAGTTGGTTTCATGGCATGTGAATGAAAGTCGCTTCACTTCCAGGCAAGAATTGCTCCCAGATGTCAACACTGGTCCTTCACCACTTCTGAAAATCTGAAGGAACACTTTTTAATCACAAGCCATAACTTTGTTTTTCGGCCTCAATTTGGACAAGAATTTCCTGTAGACTGGGACTTTTGCCACTGCTGGTAGACCTGTATGACCATACGCTTCCATACACCTGCAGATTTAGCTACTGCCACTGGCCTTTGGCATGCCCAAATGCTATCACTCCATTTAGCCAATCATTAATATCTGCTTTGTTAGCCATTTTCCCCACATTCAACGAGACACTCACTGCACTGTACCACTTCTTCTCAATCTATGATTCCCGCTGCACAACCTGCAGGTATTTATAGCCCAACGCCATCTGCAGGAGCCTGAAGTTACTACCACATTTAACACTACCACCTTAAATGCTTTGTACAGGGAGCTTAAAAGTCAAGTTTTCGTTCCAGCAAATCAACCTCACAGGTGTGAGAAGGTTCTTTGTTCTGACACCCTCTAGTTGTGCTGAATCCAGCCATCACTGAGGACCTCGTGATGGCAGTGACTGGCTGGCACTGGCTCTCAACCTTGGCCAGCTTGTGTCTCAGTGCTCTTCCCATTTAGCAACTAATTAAGTGTAAACGGCTCATTTCGACAGAACCTTCTGGGCCACTGTACAGATCTTTCATTTCTCACATTCTTGGAGAAAGTATGGGAATGCCTTCGCTTCCTTTTGGCAAGCGCTTAGTGTCTGCAGGGTGCTCGCAGCGTTTTGGCCTGCCTGGCTCAACAGCATGTGCGCTTTGTTAAAGGGGCAAACAATTCTCTGACACCAAGGCAATAAGTGGAGATTTATTGATCTGCTCCTAAGAGTAGAGGCTGACATCTGGAGACAGAAGAATGAGATGTATTGATGAAGCGCTGTAAACATACCTCAAGGCTGCTTAACAGCAGTCTCGGAGGTAAATGTTACTCATACTACTCTCACAAGAAATGCATTTGTTTAGCGGCAGGTGATACATCATCAATACCAGTATATTGTGGTATTGTCACAAAGATATAGTTTTTTTGGTTGTATCAATATTTAAGTGATCAATAAAAGAGTCAGTTTTAGTTTTCCAGTTCCATTTTGTGCACTTTACTCATCGATTCAAGACTTTTCCTGCTAAGTACTATAAATATATAAATATATATAAATATAATAGTTGCACTGGCCACTAAACCAGTAAAGCTTGAGGCCGGAATATTGTGATTTAGAGCATCTCCAGCATGGCTTGGTCTTGTGGGTTGGGAAATCTAGTTCAAGTAAGGACTACTGGTAAACTGGAAACATGATAATGGGCATGAAGAGAGGCAAGCTCGTCTGTTCCAAACCACAAAATTAGTGCTGGCTAGGTCTGGTCTTGTGGAATCCATGCCTCAACCAGTCAGAGCTGTTTTAATGGCACAAGGGGATCAACAAAATATTGGACAGGGGGTTTTAATGCTATGGCTTATTGGTGTAAAGTCCATGAATATTACTGAAGAAAGCAAATTGATAGTTCAAATGAGAGAGCCTTCATAAACAGGTGTCCACTCTTAAAAATAAAGGTGTAGAAATTGATCTTTGAGCAAAGCCATAGAAAAACCTATTTTGGTTTTGTAAAGAACCATGCTTGTCATAGAAATGTGGGCATGTGGAGAACCTTTAAAAGACCCCCAAAAATTGTTCTTTATTGATTAAAATATAACTCTTTTACAAACTTGGTTCTTCATGGAATCAAAAGTGGTTATTCTATGGCATCCCTCAAAGAAACTTTTGTAGCCCCTTTATTTTTTAGGTGCCACAATGGGTTTCAATACTCTGACTCTAACCTTAAAATATTTGTGGCCAGAATAATGAAAACACGCTTATCACATTTACATTGAATTATAAATGACCAAGCAGGGCTCAGTATCAGTGGCTTCAGTGCCACATGGTAACTGAAATTTGTTTACTGTTTATTCCCATCTGCAGGCTAGAACTCCCCTTGGCGTCTCCAGACTGGGAGGGTTTCAATAATTGAGCTTCATCCCCTGCTGGGATTTGAACTCATGATCTAATCACAACTGATGAGCATCACTTGTGAGACCAGTGTGGAGCTGTGAAATGACACTACACACCTCTCTGTTCTTTCTAGGACACCAAATTGTACATGGTTTCGCAGCTCTGGAGTGGTGCAGCTGTCTAACTGCTGGCTTGTCAGGAGATCAGGGGATTGTAAGTTTAAATCCCATCAACATCACAGCCCTCAATGGTTGGGAGTCTGAGAATGGGAAAGCATTGGAAATCTACAGACAGGAATAAACAGTAGGAGGACTGAAGGAGAGGAACACAGACTAAACAGACGTTTTTGAGTCTAATCGAGACACTTGGCACTATGTGAGTTTGGAGAACTTTTGACTAAACTAAGTTGTGTTAACTCAAAAAACTTTGTAATTAGTTTTCTTTCATTTTAAATTTGGCCTACCTTTAAACTGAATACATCAAAATTCAGAATTTGTTTTCAGTAGGCCTTTTATCAACAATATATTAATTACCCATTTGTGTCTCATCTAATCCTTCACAATGTCCAAATGTCCCTCACAAATGAGCCTCCAATCTGCCATGAACCTCCTGACCCACCCTCAGCAATCAGTAACCAATAGGAGCCATTGTGTGTGCTGTGCAATCCCAGGCCCGCAGTGTCAGTCCATTACTTAAAATGCTCTATCTTCTATATACCTTTAATGAGGACAGATGATTGGGATAGAGTCTGACCTGACTTTAATTAGGCTCATGTTACGCTCTGCCTCTGGGAAATTGCTGAATGCTGGGGAAACTTCACACCAATAAGCCTCTGCACCCCTTAGCATCCACTTACTGACACCGGTGAATCTAATAGATCTGAGTCAGTGCGTTTGCTAATCTTAATACAGCACATGCACACTGTCCAGTATGATCAATAGAATGTTGGCTGGGCTTCGATTCAGGGACCCCGTGTGTGTGTGTCTCATGAACCATGCAGTTTTGCAGTCTGAATAACTGCAGTTTAAAACTGTCAAAGCGTAAAACAAATCTATTGCTAAATAAAACTGTGTGTTAAAACTACCGCGGGTGTATGATGTTTATCTCCATCAGCGGTCATGTTAAGTGGGCATTGTAGTAGCCGAGCTGGATCGAAGTGGATTTGTGCAGCATTAATTAACTTCACCATTAAGCTTCACCGAGGTCTCCAATTTATGTAAAGTGGATTGTTTAAAAAGGCAGCTTTACTACATTGGATGAGTGTTTAGAGGATGTTTGGCTTAAAATCACAGTTTTTGAAGACTTTGAAAGTATTTTTACAAACTTCTATTACCAGGGAATATATATATATATATATATAAGCCCATAATACAGCCCAGTTAAGGCATTTTCAAGTCAGTTCTGACAGTGGCAAGCATACTGTGAGCCATGACTCATTTAGGCCTCTGGGCAATACTTTCTATGGCATTCACAACCTACTGTGATAAATGTTTGAACAGTCTTTCTACTTTGGACTACAACTTGGCACATAAAGTGTGGCAGCCACATTCAACCCAGAAATCAGACGAGTCCAGGCCAAATACAGGTAAACTGGGACACTTATGGGTCATTTAGGCCATGGCAAGTGCGGCACTGTGGCCCAAAACCGGCCCAGCTGTTGCAGCCACATTACACTTCACTTCCAGTCCGCTTAAGGTACACCAGAATGACAATGACAATGTCAACAGCAGACAATTCTGGGCCAAATACAACCCAGTTAAGGCCCTGGGTCACTTATGGCAATAGGGAATATATTGTGGGCCAACACTGTCTCAGCTGTGACAGCCACATTGGGCCAAATACAGCTCAATTTAGGCACTTATGGATCAATTATGGCAAGGGTAAATGTATAGATTGTAGCTCTGTCAGCTACAATCAACCCAGATAGAACTAGATTCTGAACCAAATACAGCCCCGTAAAGGCACTTATAGGTTAGTGACCCAGCTGTGGCAGCCACAATGAACCTAAATAACAGACAGTTCAAGGCCAAATACAGTCCAGTTGAGATACTAGTGGATCAGCTATAGCAAGTACTGGGTATAGCAAGGTACTGTGGACGAGAACTGGCCCAGCTGTAGCAGCCACATGCAAAGCAGACAGCAGACGATTCTGGGCCAAATGCTGCCCAGTTAAGGCACTGGAACAGTAATGACAATATGTCAAGTGCATTGTGGGCCAGAACTGCTAATCCAGATAGCAGATGATTCTGGGCCAAATTCAGCTCAGCTGAAGAACTTGTGGTTCATATATGGCAATTGCAGGTGCGCTTTATGCCAGAACTTTATGCCCAGATGTGGCAGCCACATTCAACCCCGATAACATTCTGGGCCACTACAGAAATGGGGATTGTATTGTGGCCAAAACCATTTGAACTCACAGGCCCACATGCGATGTGAAATCTGTGTCTGTACAACACTTCTAATGGTTGCCAACTGTCGCTGTGCCCAGATTCTCTCCCTGGTTTGTCATGGCATTTGCAACCTACATGTAATTTAGTGTGTAAACAGTTTTTATACTTTGTATAACTGTAGCCAGCAGTTTTGTGGATCGTCTCAGATGTATTCCACTGTTTTTCAGATGGGTCTCTATGTGGAATTTGCAGAATTAAAATAACTATGTGTAGTAATCAACCATATGCTACAGCTGGAGCAGATGGAGATCAGGCTGAGAAACCGAGGAACTGACAGCAGAGCAACAGCATCGGCCCAGAAATAAAAAAAAGGCTTTCTTACAGTGGTAGCGTACTGAATGTCCCTCCAGATGGAAGTCTCCCGGGAGAGATCGGAATCCTCCAGCAGGTTTTCCAACACAACTTCGCCGATCATGTCGTGGCGGGAGAACCGGTCAAAGTCGAAAACGCTGAGGTGGAGCTTCCTGACGGGTAGCTCGTCATAGGGCACTGGGAACTGAAAGGACTCGTTGAATGTGGGGTTGAGTGTCTTGCGGTGGACCCGTGTCTGGAACTTCTTGCGGTCGGGCAGCAGGTAGATCTTAACGTAAGGGTCCGAGCTTCCGCACAGATCCTTAGCCGGCAGGTCGAAGGCTTTGAGGATGTTTACCAGCAGCATCTCGTTCTCGTAGTCGTAGCGGAGTGAGAAATTGATCTTGCCGCAGTTCTTGCCACCTCCATTCTTGGCAGACTCCTCGCTCTCCAGAGTGGCCTGCTTGTACAGTTCAGGCTTGATCCGACCAATGCTGGTGGGCTGCTCATCCACGTCCACGTAGTCGTTCCCCAGGTCCAGGCTGCCAACCTGCATCTGACGGGGCAGGTGACGTTTAAAGGAACTGTGCCTGTGGTAAGAGCAAGAGGGAGAGAGAGAGGAAAATGAAATAATGCTGTTTTGTTCAAGGAATCGGCAGATTGTCTTGGATTTTTCTTATTAGATTTGGACCCCCAACATTTACTTATACCCAGCCCACTAGTGAAAGCCCTGTTAGTCACTGTCAAAACTAGCAACCTATCAAAACTTTGGCACGAGTGTGTATCAGTAAGACTGGTGAGTAGCCTATCTCCTTCAGAATCTGCTGGACATTGGAAAACGGTTTGCTACATGAACCATGTCTTGTGACCACAGTTAGTCCCAGTTAAGACAAATACAGGCCATTTATGGAATGGCAAGTGTATTGTAGACCAAAACTGGCCCAGCTGTGGCAGCCACATTCAGATAGCCCAGACAGCAGACGATTTTGAACCAAATACAGCCCAGTTAAAGAACACCAGTCATGGCAATGGCAAGCAGATAGTAAACGATTCTGAGCCAAGTACAGCCCAGATAAGTCAGTAATGACAATAGCAAGTGTATTGTGGACCAAAACTGGCCCAGCTGTGGCAGCCATGTTCAACCCAGACAACCGATTCAATTATAGCACCTACGGGTCAGTTGTGTCAATGGGAAATTGTATATCGTGATTACAGTTTCCATTGCCAAGAAGTGAAAGGGGAGTCAAAAAGCGAGGTACAAGAAAGTAAAAGTAGAGAAGGAGAGGGGTATCCATGCTAGGCCAAAGGCTGACCCTAACTGACCAGCTTTACCATCCCTTTAACTAGCTAATCTCACCCTGGGCTGTCAGGATATCTGCACTATTCAGTAAGGCTCTAGAATAGTTGGAAAAAAAATCCAATGCTGCTGTTGTAATGCAAAAACAAAGCTATGCTATGTGATTCTATGCTGCGCTATGCTATGTGCCTTATCAAATTATTCATGAAAGGAAAATCAGCTTGGTTCAATCGTGTGACCCTGTCTGGACTCAAGACTCAAGCCGTGCCCTCAGAGCCTTAAGATGTAGACCACATCTTCAGCCCAGGACCCCATGAACATGGCTTACGACTTATACCACAGTGGCGCTGCTGACAGCTGATGTGGTAGTGATGCCAACACTGTGATACAGCTGAAAATACTGTAGTGGCGACGATACAGCGTTGTGCAAGGCCGCCAGCTTGCGAGGTACCAATGCTCAGCTGCAATAGTAATGCTAATGCTGTGGCAGTGATGCTAACACTGCGGTAGCGATGATAACACAGCAGTAGATATGCTGGCCGAGGCCAACCTTAGCTTACTTAAGATTACATCTCCTCTCGGCAACACATATACTTGTTAGCTTTGTGGACAATTTGTGAGGGAACTGTGTTAAGTCAAGCTCAATTTTAGTGATTAGCCATGTCTCACTATCACCGTCAGTGCCATTGTCTGTGAGCAGATTTTGCTTAAACTGTAAAAAGTACAGATATTACACAGATGCATCCTGGATTATAATGGATATGGATCACACAGTAATTGCTCAAATTACAGCACCTCCTCAGGTAAAACTAGCCCAGCTTTACAGGGCTTCACTGATCAGCTAGGAAATGGCCAAGCAGTAAAAGAAAGTAGTGGGCTGTAAAACTCACATCAGTTTCATAAGAAACATAAGAAGAGGAGAATAGAAAGGGAATTCGGGGTGCAAGTGACATCTAATGAAATATTAAATAATATTCCAGAACTAAGCAGCCAGTATTAATGCCTGATATGCCTTCTTTTATTCAACATTTAACAGTTACTATTAACAGCGCTGTCGGCTCCAGTGGGGGTGTAATTAATTTCACTGCAATTGCTTTCCTCCGCCATTCGTAATGAGCAGCAGCAGAAGATTTCAGTGCCAAAATAACAGTGAGGTTCTGGAGGGCAGCAGCAGCAGCATGAAGCTAAATCAGATGTTACACTTTGACGTGCAAATTAAACACGGCAGGGTCTTTCTGGAGGAACGAGAACCGGGCTCTGATTCAGTTGCAGGAAAGATTAAGCACCTTCCAATTAAATGGACATGCACAAACAGCACTTGTTCTGGGATTATGGCCCAGTTACGCATCAAAAGAGCTTTTCCGTAGCTATAAAAAAAAAGATGCGTGGTTATGGACTAACAACCTGCCCGTAGAAGATCATCAACTGGAAAAGTTTGATGTATGCTTTATTTAAGGAGATGAGATTGGAAGTGTGGGCAATTTGACCATTAAATAAAGGCACACAGAGCCTGGTAACTGCTAAATTCATTCATTTCAAGAAAGACTGGTTAGTGTGAACCATGCAGACAACGTCCAGACGACCTCAGAAGATATATAAAAGCTATAAAAGCATTGCTAAAGATCTGTGTGGTGTCTCGCCGTAAACCAGCCAGCTCATCCAATTATTCATGAGCCCACCATGCATGTTTCAATCATGTGACCCTGCCTGGTAAAGGATTCAAGCTGTGCCCTCAGAGCCTTGAGATGTGGATCACATATCTACTAGTTTATAGATGTGAAGGGCCCAGGACCTAACGAGGCAAGGCCAGGAGCCGCCTCACCATCGTAGCACGGCGCCGGCTTGTATGGTAGCAATGCTAACTCCAAGATAGTGATGCTAACGCTGCGGCAGTGATGCTAACACAATGGTAGCGATGCTAAAACTGCAGTAGAGATGCTGGGGAAGGCCAACCTAGTGTGAACCATGTCTCGATGCAGACAACCTTCAGAAAACCTCAGAAGACATGTGTTGTAGAGACACATGAGGCTGGAAAAGGCTGCAATAGCAACCCTGAAGATTTGTGCAAATTGTCTGCAAAAGGAGAAAATTAAGGACTGTTTGGAGCTGCTTTGCTGTCTCAGTGCCTGGACACCTTGCGATAGTTGAAAGTGCACTGAATTTAAAGGTGTATCAAAACAAATAACACGACCTCAAGCTGAAGAGACACTCTGCGATGCCACAAGACAATGCTATAGGAAAGCCTCATTTATTTATGGCTGAAGGCTGAAGACTAGCCTAAGGTCAGTTGTCAGTTGTGCTCTCTCCGGCTCCGGCTGCTGATGGCAAAAATCATGACCCTGGATTCGAACCCACGTTCCTCAGATCATAGTGGCAGGAAAACATGACAAGATTTTGATTCCATTGTGGACTGGCTATCAATACAACAAAAAAAATCCCAATCTAGGGATAAGTAGATGAGTTAAAGAAACACATGCTGGCTAATAAAACTTTACAGCTGATTTATGAACCTTTTATAACTGATTAAATGAACATTAAAGTGCAGCAATCTTGCACGTAGATACTTTAACCATAAGCCTTGAAGTCATTTAAGGAACCATTACATGAAATTACACCCCTCAATAAAGCATGTTTTTCTCATCCCTCATAAGGTTTATGGTATCATCAACTATCAAACTGTTCTGCCTCTAAAATTGATGTCTTTTACAGGCAGATTATTAAACCCCCTCAGTGTTATGCATGTGTGTAGGCAAGTCAGTTCCCCAAAGTCCTATAAAGTAATCAGGATTTCAGACAAAGGCCTTTTCAGCAGCAGTAGCAGTACCAGCACTGTTGTGTCTGGTCTCCCTGGTGAAGCAGTCACCTGATACAGGCTTAGTGATCTGAATGTAAATCAGTTGCATATGTGTGTGGTTGTGAGGTATTTGGTTTACGCATTCCCATAAAGGGTTTAAGCCTTAAACTTGCAATCCTCATTAGTGATAATAACAGCATGTTGCCATATGACACTTTTTACCTCCCAACCCTCTCAAAAGCTCAAAAGCAAAACCCATGTGAATAAAGCAGAGCTGTAACGAATATGGAGGCAAGGCTAAAAAGGATAAAAGCTAAAAGATCGACGCAAGCACTGATGCTGTCATCTGGTGCAAGGGCTCCTCTGGAGCTGCTAAAAGCCAATGCTATGCCAACCGAAGCACGTACCGATGCTGTTATGCGGCGAGAGGACGCCTCTAGAGTTGCTAAAAGCTAATGATAGCCTGATCAAAGCAAAGAAGACACCTTCTTGTCCAGTGTCCAGGGCCTCTGGAACTGCTGAAAATGAACACTAGGTGGACTGAAGCAGACAGTGATGCTGTTATCTGGCACAAGGGCACCTCTGGAGCTACTACAAGCTACTGCTAGGTTGACCAAAGCAGACATTAATGCTGTTAGCCTGATCAAAGCAAGCACTAATGCAGTGACCTGACATGAGGACGCCTCTGGAGCTGCTATAAGCTGAAGGTAGACCAACTAAAGTGGATATCAGCACTGTTACCTGGTGCGAGGATGATTCTAGAGAGGCTAAAAGCTAACACTAGGCCGACCAAAGCAAGCACTGATTCTGTTAGTAGGCATTAGGACTCCTCTGGAGTTACTAATAGTTAAAAGGCAGACTGAAGCAGATTTGGATGCTGCCATCTGGCACAAGGATGCCTGTGGAACTGCCAACAGCTAACGCTAGGCCAACTGAAGCAAGCCCTGATTCTGTTATCTGGCACGAAGATGCATCTGTAGCTGTTATAGGCAAATACTAGGATGACCAAAGCGTTATTTCGTTCGTGAGAGCTCCCTCATTGGTCTGCTGTTGCTATGGGCACTCGCTGTGACTGACCAACAAGTTAGCATGCTCTTATTAACTCCTCCAAAAGGCGCTCCTCCTATTCCAGTCCCAGAGGGTGTTTAATCAGTCAAACCAGAGCAGCAGCTGTAGAGAACTCTATCAGCCGTCTAATTCATCCAGAGGTTGTTTTGGAATGGAACAAGGGGTTGTTAATAAGTGAGTGATAAATGGCGAGTGTGGCGCGAGAGCGTGAGATTCGAGTTAACTGTAATGCTACAAAATGTTAATATCAGTCAGGCCCCAATATAAATAACTGAAGGTATGAATATTAATGTGTGTGTGTAACTTGGAGGCTGACCCCTGCCGCTTGATGTTGGGCCACAACTGCATATGGATAAAGCGTTTGTATTCGTTTCTAAAGATGAAAGGCTTGGGTTGTAAGCCCTGTGTTTAGTCATGCTTGAATATGCATGTTATATGTGCGGGTTACCTTGTGGATGAGGCTGGCTCGGTGGTTTGCCTCTGCATGCGCTGTGTGCGCCGCAGGAAATGCTCCCTCATGGACAGTTGCACTTCGGCCGGAATGTCAGGCGACGTGTGGCTGATCTTCACCGCTGCCTCCAGGAAGCCCACGGGCGACAGGGAGTCCTTCACCTTCTCCGAGGCCATGCCGATCAGGGGCTGCTGCGGGCTGGACAGGAGGGAGGCCGGCTGCAGGGAGAGACACAATTAAAATGCAGAAATGAACAATATAATATTTATATATAATAGCTCTCTTGCTTGTTATTTGAATGACACACTTCAGCAAGATACCTCATTCATAAATGCTAATAAATGTGGTGCATAAAAAATTAAGAAGAAGGGGGTGACCAGAGGATCGCTGGTTCATCAGCAGCCAGAGCCTGAGAAAGCACAATTGGCTTCGCTCTTTCCTGGTGGGTAGATAGCCCTCTCTTTCTCGCCCCACATCCTTTCAGTGTGATGCTGGCCAACATAGGCATCTGCTAGCCAATGCGTCAGAGCTGGGTACCCGGGTGCTTTCCTTTGAGTGTGCTAGTTGCCTGGTTGCATTGGCAACAGTTTGTAAAAGAGGCGGTGGCTGGGTGCGCTTGTTTCAGAGGAGGCATGTGTTAGTCCTCAACGTCCCAGCATTGGGAGCATTACATGTGATGGGGGGAGAGTACTAACGAGTGAGTTGGGTAATTGGGTATTCTTAAATTGGGGAAATAAAAAAATAAATAAATACATAAATAAATAAATAAGAAGATGGTGGAAGGACTGTTTTCTAGATTTTTCAGATTTCCTCATTCCCAATTCCCACCCACTAGCTAGGACCAACATCCAATGCTACCCACTGGGATGATAGAGGGAAGCTACCACCACTTTTGTATGAACTGTCTCAACAAACTTAGAGGAGAGCACTACCTGCCAATTTTGTTCTGTTACCTTAGCAAACAGACACCAGGACTGGGTAGCACTGTGCTAGGTGATGGTTGGAGAAGAAAGGCCATCCATCCAACTCAGAGAGCATGAGACCAAGTATGTGCTCTCAGACCTCTCTCCATGGATGACATGGATCACTGGAGAGCCAGGTCATGATCTTCTGATGCTAAAGCCAAAGCTTAAGGTTTTTAAGGTCTAAGGAAGTGGATATAAAGGTTCTTTGCCTATTTTAAGGTTTTTCACACTCACATCTATACTGCAAAAAATGGTTCTTCTGTGGCATCCCTCAAAGAACTTTTTGTAGAACCTTAATTTCTAACTTGGTTCCATTCTTTTGGTTCAGCATCTGCTCTACCTTGTTGTTGCTTCACCTCTAATAAAACAGCAGCTAACAATGCTATACTGATAGATCTGGGATAGAACAAGCTGCACTGCAGTTCTACAGGGCTCTCAATAATTGAGCAGTTGTATTGACGTGAGCTACTGGAGCTGTTTTCTGCTAGACTACTTTTACTTCTACTTGAGTCATTATTTCACTAAAGTAAGCATGAGAACCACCAGAGACGGGCTTAAGGGGCTAAAGACCGGAACGCTATCTATTTGGGTTCATCAGCGTGTCATGATGGACGCTGCTTTTAATCACTAAAGAAAATCTTCACAGCTGCTTCACGCTCACTGCACTTCGCTCGTTAGCATCAAGTAACGACACTTCCATGGGTTTAGGCCACGTTACCCACCTCTGGCTGGAAAGAAGGAGGGCACTCGTCCGGGGAAAGAGTGGAGCTGGAGGAAACGGCCTTGTTGCGCCAAGGCACCCAGCACAGCTTCCAAGAGGCTAACGCAACCAGCAGCAGCAGGGCCAGGCCGCACGCCACCAGCACGCCGACGGGGAGGCCAACTGTGACGTCCGAGCCTAGGCAGGGAAGGCAGAGCGGAAGGAAGGGCCGTGCAATATGGACAAACAGATGGCAGAAACAGTGAGACAGAAGAAAGACAGGCGTATTAGCTCCAATGACTTATTCAGAGATTGATCTTACTTAGCCGTAGAGCTTATTGAGTTTATTGCTGTAGACTACACTGACAATGGCTCATAGAGTAGATTGTTTATTACAATAGACACCGTCTCAGCTTCGTCTTTGTATGTCAAGCAAATGGCCTTTCTTCACTGATTGATATTGTCTTTAATATCCCCTAATGGAATATTATTAGCATATTTTTTGCATGTTTGTAGAGGTCTGTAATAGCTGTTTCTATAATGAGGCCACAGAGGAGGCAAGATGCATAAGTGACCAGCATTCTTTATTTAATTTAATACCTATGGTCTGTCCAGGCCGTAATGCCCTATTCATGAGACATCTATATAGTTTAATAGTATAGAGCATAGAGTATAGAGCTATAGAGCTAAAATAGTGTAGATTAAGGCTGCACAATATTGCATTTTAGCATAGTCATCAAAATGTGTGCATGTGCAACATTCATACTGAATGCGGAATGCCATACACACACACACACACACACACACACACACACATATATATATATATATATATATATATATATATATATATATATATGTATATATATATATATATATATATATATATATATATATATATATATATATATGCCATACATTTCATTTAGCCAAAACAAAACAAGTCCTTTCTGCACCAACCCTTAATGACAATTCTATATTTTCAATAGTTCAATAGTCAATAGGCAATTAATAACTATTAACTACAAAATAAATTACAATAAAAATGCATATGAGCTTTTTAAAAAAATAAAATGTATCATTTAAATCAAAGCACATAGCAAGAAGTCAATGCATTCAACGATTTCATAAAAAAGGCAATAGTTCTACATAGAATCAAGACAACTCAAGGAACCAGCTGAATGCTTAAATGGTACTTTTAAAGTTTGTGATTGATCACATGGAGGTATGGAGGTATGGAGGTACGGAGGTACGTTTTATGATCTGATGATACAAAGATTGAGTTGTTTGACCACAATGACCAGAGCTACAGTACGTTTCTGGGACTAAAGATGAAGCTTTCCAACTGTTAAGCATGGTGGAGGTAGCATCATCTCCAGGGCTGTGTGGGAACTGGCACACTGTACAAAGTGGATGGGATAATGATGAAGGAGGGCCACCTCAGAATTCTTCAACAGCTAGATGGTAAAAAACAATTTGAACACAATTCAGTGTTCCAACATGACAGTGACTCCAACCACACAGCAAAGGTGGTTGTGAAATGGATAAAGCAGGCTAACATGAAGATTTTGGAATGTCTGACCTTCCCAAAATGCTGACCTTATCCTTCAAAAATCTAAAATATGTGGACTGTGCTTAAAGGTCGGGTCTCTGCCAGGAAACTGACAAATATAATTGAACTCCCAATTCTGCCAAGAAGAATGATGGTGATGGTGACCAGGCGTGTCTGGTCAAGGTGCAAGGTGTGCTGTATGTAAACTGTTGTATGAATGATATGACCCTGTGTTGATTTCAGGACCCTCCAAACCCCCCATGAATTTGCTAAAAAAAAAAAAATGTATCTTTTTATCCAGCTTTTCTATCCCGGGTGATGAACAGGTCAAAACCATTGAAACCCAAAATACCATGACACTGATGTCCACGATGAGCATATGTAAACATGCAACCCCAGCTGCATATGGTTTGTAAATGGTTCTTTAAGGAACTCAGAGAACCCAAGAGAACTTCAAGTCAATGAAGTGGTTAGCTGAAATACGTCCATAAACTTTTAAGTTTAGTTGAGTTGAAGTTGAGTTGAAGTGTTAAAAATGTTACAGGGGCCAAAACATCCGCACGCAGATGAACCAGAAGGCATCTCTGAGTGTCAGTTGCCAAAACAAAGCCTATTGAAAAGACAAGGTGATAATGCTAAAGTGATAATCCCACACAAGCGCTCACAGCCAAGCTCGGACTCCCTGCTACACGACGCATACGCTGCAATGTAATTAAGGTTATCGCTGAGACAGTATAACCATAGGCTTGTAATCTATTTTCAATAGAACAATGGCGGCGAAGATGCTGCATTGTCATGAGTATTCTGTGAGTCCGTGAATGGCGTTCTGATGTACGTGGGTAGAGGAGGCGGCTGGAGCTCTTTTTTTTCTGCCCGATTATACGGAACGTGCTGGGAAGCGAACAAATAGAATACCATAAGCCAGAGAGACTCCAAGAGTGCTGACAAGCACAGCGCAAACATTCATTTCAAATGAAAAGGTGGAGGAGAAGTGGAGAGGGATCTGTCACTGGAGGGCCGCTGGGAGTTCTAAAGCAACCGTTATTACAATTTTTTTATGAGAGTACTCTAAAGGCAGGTGATTATTTGTTTTTTGTTTTTTTTGTCCCTACCTGAGGCGTGTTAGCCTGGACACTGTTTCCTTCGATTTTAACCAATATCCCCTGTTCCCCCCAGTGGGTTTGATTAGTCTTATTTATCTGCAGTAATGCACACTGAGGAGTCCCTCAGTAAAAAAGTAAGTGTGTGTGTAAACAAGTGTAGACACTTTGTTGGCTATGGGTGACTGGAGCATTGTCTCATTTTTTAAGGAATTGACTCAGCTTGTCTCTGCAGTGGTTGTGCTGTCATGAAGGTAACTGCTGAAAGCACAAGGGAGATTCTGATGAGTTTAATGATTTAAAGCAGCATTATGCGAGGACTGGCCTTTCTTGCTCTCGGGACGTGGAATTCAATAAGAGATAAAGAACCAACATCAGAAGTAAAAGAAGCATGTGGACTGATGTGGTAGAGTAATCTTACAGGACTTTACACAATGTAAATATGACAAATATGTTATTGCAAAAGATTTCCTGTCTCCTTTGCCTGAGTTACATAGTGCTCTTAGCAGCGTGCCGAGCCTGGAGTTGTCACATTACTGATGCTATTCTCCCTATAAGAGTCCAGTGGAGCGTAAACATAAATTTGAAGCTGTTATTTTAAGATAATAATGTTACATAAAGCTGCTTTAATTTTGTTTAATACATTCCTCTGTGCAAAAAACTCAGATTAAATAATAACAGAAAAAACAAGTAAAATCAAACTTAACTTCCCATAACCAGGCCTTTCATTTACATGGATTCTAACTATTTATCTTCTATTTTTTGTTATTAGCAGTTGTATTATTGTTCACGATCATAATTTTATTTAGTTTTAATTATTTTACTACTATTGCTAAGCATATGAGGTGATTATATTAATATACCCCAGCACAAAAGCACTGACTTATATGGTGTAAAGGTGACATACCATTCTCTTTTTCCTTCCTCCACTTTTGAGGGAGTTTTCCTTTCCTTTTTTGCCTTATTTCTGGATTTCTGTAAACATTATGTTGTAATATAATGTGCTATACTAATAAATTTGACTTGGCTTGACTTGACAGGGGCTCCTGAGTGGGGCAACCTCCCCAGTTACCCAACCCACGCATTATTACCTAGTCCTCATGCATCAGCAAGCAGACACCCAGTCAGCATCACACCACCCAGAGAGAGCAAGGCCAATTGTGCTCTCTCTGGCTCCGGCTGCTGATGGAAGGCAGCATGAACCCCAGCGATCCTTAGGTCATAGTGCCAGTGCTTCAGTCCGCTGGACCACTCTGAGCCTATTTTGGAGGCTTTGTTACAGTGAGCTTAAGCAGTAAGGATGCCAGAGACTATTCTTTGGATGAATTTGGATAAGCCATCTATTAGCTTTCATCCAAATGACCTAACCGCAGAATGTTGGAATCCTGACTTTGCATTGCTGCCTCCAACCTGTACCAGCTACTGTACTACTTGTTTCACCAGATACCCATAAAACATCCATGTTACCTTTTTATCCCACACTAGTTTCTGCCCCACTTTCTCATACATGAAAATGTTCTGCTTCGTTAAAGTTCCAAAAATGTAACACAGTAATTTTGCTGAATTTCCCTTTTTCAAGTCCATAAGCTTTCCTGTCAGAGCCTTTTAAAGATTGAGAAGAAGAGTGTCCACTTTGTAGGCCTCAGGGCTTATCCTGGTCAGAGAAGGGATTTCCAAGACCAGGGATTTATTCTTCCAGCGGATTTGAACCATCACCCTGCTCATGACTTCTCCTTGCTCCTTCAAAATTGCAATATACAGCGTGCCCCTGCCAGCCCTGCCTTTGTCAGGTTTTGATTCTCCATCACTGTCGGCTCAGCTGGGGGGCTTTGAGTCAGCTTATTAAGCAATCCTTAGTCAGACCACTAATCTAAAGAGCCCCTATCAGGGAAAGCTTTCTTTGCTTTATTGAAATAAAGATGTCTGAATATGTAAGTATTTTATAGCAGAACCAACTCATTTACATATCTCCTCCTACTCCTCTGCCTACCACAGGTTAGCTGTACTTATTTATCCCGTACTGTACTTATTTTTATTTATTATGAAAAATGTGGTGCGTTTTGGGTGTAAACAGAGGATTTCTCTTGTTTTTTAGATGCTTTACGAATCTGTGAGCTGGATGAAGAGCTAGTCCCAGTCATAGACCAAAGGACAAAGCCACAGAGATATAAAAGGCAGCATGTGTGTTTCTGGGGAGTAAACACTGTGATTTGATAACAGGATTAAGACTAGGTTTTAGCCTCTTCTTTTGGTGAAGTGAATAACATTAAGTATCTCCTTATAAAGGCTCCTGCCAATGGGGTGGGATCTGCATATTAGGCAGCCTGATAGTGCCTAAATAAACAGTCAGTTATTGAAGTTGATGTTTCTGAGCCACTTTGAATGGTCTCTGACTTTGATTGATCTCCAAAATGGCAGGTCTTGTGGGGGTGTTCCCGGTACGCAGTGGTCAATATCTATCAAAGGGGGCCAAAAAAAAGGACAACCGGAGAACTCGTGACAGGGTCATGGGCAGCCAAGACTCTTTGATTGGATGCTGGATGTAATGTTCTGGCTGCTCAGTGTACATCTGATGGTTTTATGTCTGGCTGAAGGAATCACTGCTGCACTTGTTTTTCACTGCATTCTTTTAGATTCACTCAAAGTGCTTACAGCATCACAAAGAAGCTTATCTGAAAAGGCCAGCAGAGCACATTTGTACTACATTTGCTGGTGACCTTTATTGTGTTCCCTCCATTTATCTGTTTTCATGGAAAAATATTTAATCAGGTTTTAAAAAAGAATTTTCTTGTGCTGTAAAAGCTACCTGATACTATCATTACGAGTAAATATGAAACTGTGACATTTGAATTTTATGAGAAAATAAGACATAATATTTCCATGAATAAGGCCTGCAGTAACCAGATTTTTAACACCAAGCATTGTAAATGGAAGCAACCTGATTTTAAATAGTCTGAGCTATTGTGTAAAGGAAGAAAATTATCGATACCTGTGCAAATGGCAACAACAGAGCAGGATATATGTACTGTGTGCCAACCTAGGGATGACGCTGGGATTTTAATGTGCTTGTTTATCCACTGTAGTTATGAGCGAGCGATGGAAAGATGTGAACTCAAGGTGAAGTAAAAATTAGCTAGCTAGTGCAAACAGAGACAATTCTGTGTGTGTAGGAAGAGGATGGGGCTTATTATTATTTAAAAGAGCAGGCACTCGAACCAGACGTTCTGAACAGGGTTGTTTTAGCCATGTTATGAATGGGTGCGGTAGTACATGGTCCTTGTGATATTTTGACCAGAATATTTTTGAGTGGGAAAAGAGCTCTTCTGTCTGTTTGTGTACAGTCGAAGGCAGGCAAAGTATAACCCATTTTCTTGTTATTAGGATGTGATTGTGTGAGTCATGTACTGACTGGCAAAGAAATGTGCTGCCTAATTCCTTGGAAATTGATCATTTATTCTACACCGAGTGATGGAATGAGGAAGACAAGGTAGCTGTTTCTCCTTTTAGCAAGCAAAATAGAAATGGGCATACATTAGTGAAGTCAGGATATTGGATGGATCACCACCTCACCTTATCCTCAACTTCCCAACTCATCGCAAAAGTATTGAATGGAGCACCATCATCATCATCATTCCAGAGACCACAATTCTGCTGCTCCACAGTTCAATGCTGGGGGGATTTATACCCCTCTAGCTCATGCCTGGCATTAAGCATGGTGCCATTAGTGCCATTAGAGTAATTTTCTACAGGTACTAGACAAGTCGTGTTTGCACATTTGCTCATCTGCATCAGGTGAGGTGTCCACAAACATTTGGACATATACTGTATGTTCCGGGTTTGTTGAGTTTTTTTCTCTTTGACACTACTCTTATATCCAACCATACCAGTAAAAGTAAAAGTAAAAGTCCACCCCTCCTGCCTGTAGAAAACATGGACAGCACAACGTCTCTCAATAGTGAAGCCTCCACAGGTCTAGTGCCTCTGCTGGCTGGTTGCAGTATGATGCATAGCTCTGCCAGCCCTCATATGTATCTGATCCTGAAGTCTGATACTAGCGTAAAATGGCCAATGTGGTCTATTTAGTTGTTAGCTAAAGTTGGCCTAGTTCTAGACTTCGTAGTATTTGTACTCGGTCAAGGCCTCGGTCTAAATACCATTTTAACATTTTTCCCTTCTTTTAATCAGCACTGGTACGTGGTACTCTCTTGCTGCAGCAGCTCGAGGGCTTCACTGGACCGTAGGAGCTTCGATTCATCTCTGCGGCAAAAAGAGCAAACAGAGCTGAGCTCCGAAGCTGTAATTTGATGGAAATGTAAGTCGTTTGGTAACTCACAGTGAGGAATAACCTCTAATCTCACCTCCTTCAAGTATAGCTGGATGTGCTGTGGAGTATTTTACTCTTCGAAGAAAAGTGACCCATGCAGAAGCCTTGAGGCTGTGCTGTAAGCTCAATGGTGGTCTCAGAGAAGGAGTCAGGTCTAACCAAATGAGTAGGTGTGTGCAAATCTTACAACATGGCGGACGATTCTGGATTTATTTTTATGGAATGGAAGGGAATGGAGACACGTTGTCCATGTTTTTCTGCTGTCATTGGTTTGAATGCTTTGTCTTTGCTTAATATAAGCAGATTAAGCCGATGCTGGTTGGTTAACCCATCTTTTTTGGCCTTTCTTCTATTTCAAAATTTTGGCCACCACTGCTTTTGACAAAGATGCTTTGTACACCTTAAGCATAGATATTTGAATTTGCTTTTTCGTGTTAGTTTTGCATTTTTTCCAGTTTAATAATATATATTTTTGTCTTTACCAGTTAGTCAAAGACATATGTTACCCACTGAAGCACCACTACAGCTGAATTCAAGTACTTCAAGGAGTGCTGCCATTTAAAAAACACTGAACTACAGTTGGGATGCATTTGGACTCAGTCAGGAGGCCGTTCCAGACTTAAATAAGTGAAGCAGACAGAGCATGTCTCCATTCTCCTGCATGACTTGTTTGTCTCGGAATTCGCCACTGGACTGTAAGACACGTCTACGGCACCGGGCAGTGGAGTAGAGTGAAAGCTGGCGCAGTCTTCCACCCGGGGAGACATGGGTAATGAAGCGCAGCAGTGTGAGAGCCCAGCGCCCCAAGGGTCTGATCGGACCACCGGCAGGGAACTCGACCCACCCTGGGTTTCGGCACTCTGTTAATGAGCCTCCCCACCCCTGGATGCTTCACAGCTGCAATCAATCAACAGGGAAGCTCATCAGTACTTGTCCAGGGTTAAGAACAAAAGGATCGATATGGTTGACATAGCTTTAATGGTGCGCTTTGCTACAAATGCCACTAGCACCGCACTATCGTCCACCGCGCCTCACGGCATGTACAGCAATCTGATTGCCATTTAATGTTGAAGGGCGGGGCTTAAACGTAAACAGACGCCATGTTGAGCATTTCAGCAGAACGCTTGTTCATATTTACAGTAAATGTTCACTTCTGAAGAAAACAAAAACCTGACTAGCTTAGCTTTTAACCAGCATGTTAGGGTATGTTTTGGCTGAGTTTGATGGTTTAGCTGGTCTAGCGGCGTGACAATACTAATCCACCAGTATAACTAGCGTAATAAGCCCATACTTGGCAAGTAGGACATCTGTAGCACTTCTCTGCATGTAAACCCCTGACTATGCACAAAACTCTGTGCAAATAATGCCTTCATACTTGTCAAGGGCCGACATCAGACCAGAGACTTTATAAAAGGGGAGCTCAACATGGTGTCTCCTTACGGATACAGTCCTGCGCTTCAACAAAAAAGAGCCAATCAGCTTGCTGGTTATGTGGAGGGTTGATCTATCGTGGTGCTGTTGGGACCAAACCACCACCCCCCAAGGAGTGAAGCACAGTCACTGGCCAATTACAAACAAGCATGGCCAATTACAGACTAGTCCTACCACTTTCATTACATAATGCAAAAATGTTTTACACAAAATTTTTCTCATTGAATTTAGCTTCAAGCGGTCAGAAAATCTAACTGATAAGTGTTACACTGACCAACCAGGGTTGCAAGGATTAAGCTTTACTTAAGAAACAAAAACGCAACTGCATTGCACAGCAGATAGAGAGGAAAAAGGACAGTAATTACAAGAAGCAGTAATGGTTTTTATCCTGAGTGTATTTGTGGAGTAAGTCTCCAAACAGCTGGTGACTGCCTAATCTAATTTGCCTTCTTATCCATTTGTCTCATCTCTGAACTCTGCTGTGTCTTTGGGTTGTATTTCCATATTATATAAACACAGTCATAGCCAAATATTATGACCACCCCTGGTTTGGAATGAACTCGGCCCATTATATCAGCTCCACTGACCATATAGGCGCACTCTGTAGTTCTATAATTACACACTGTAGTCCATCTGTTTCTCTGCCTGCTTTTTTTTTTTTTACTATTATTTTATTATTTTATTAGTATTTGGGCGGTAGGTCATTTTCAGCACTGCAGTGACCCTGACATGGTGGTGGTGTGTTAGTAGGGTGTGTTGTGCTGGTATGAGTGGATCAGTGTCCACTCACTGTCCACTCTATTAGACATTCTACCCAGTTGGTCCACCTTATAGATGTAAAGTCAGAGACGCTGAGGGGTTTAAAAACTCAGCAGCACTCGCCAACAGGATTGGCTGCATTTTCGTCTAAACTGCACAGCTAAATTCTGTTTAGCGGTTATCAAAGCTGCTAATGCTGACAGTCTAGCTCACCCACACAGATCAAATTAACGTGTCACAGGCTTTTTAGCTCTGTTTGAGTTTAGCGAATACTTTGGTTAACAGGATGAGCTGCATTTTCGTCTAGACTGCACAGCTAAATTTAGCCAAAGGTGTCAGACGTATTCACATTTATTACTCAGGTAGAAGTGTAGATACTAGGGTTTATATTAAGTATCAACTGAAGCTTTTTACTCAAGTAAAAGTGTAAAAGTACGGGTTTCAAAACTACTTAAAGTCAAAAAGTAAAAGTAATGTAAGAAAAACCAAGGCCAAAAGCTTAGGCCGCACCACAGGGGTCTATAGTGCACTACCCCACCTCCCCAAAAACAGCCATAATGAGGAAAATGTTCTATTAAAATGTTGATGTTGAAAAATGTTGGGCTGCACTAGGCTGCCTGTTTCAGCTGTAGATCTGCCCATTGAAAATGAAGCATTTTAGTAATATCAGATCTATTAAAGGAGCATCTCTGTGCACTATGAGCATTAACATGTTTTATGAAGTTGTGAATATATGATGAGGAGTTGCCTGTATTGTATTGTAATGGTGCAAAACGTCAAACTTCAGAGGCATGTGATCAACAAGCTTTATTGGAATGTAAATGTGGGGCTTAGTCGGGGCGCTTTACTTAGGTTCTCTTGAGTCTGTGCCACAGGCATCTTCATAATAAACTACAGACGTCTGCTGTGTCCTTGCTGGAGCATAACGTGACGTGTGCAGGTGCCATGGATCGCTTACAAACCAATAGGGAGTCAGAATGGTATATCTTTATACTTCTCATCCAACCACGATCAAACTCACACTATCCGGATGGCGTGATTTATCTGGATAGGCTTTTTTTGTTTGTTTGTTTGTTTTTTGTTCTGGCAAGCCGAAATTTCAACAGAAATAAAATTGAAGTAACAAAGCTATTTTTAAAATGTAAGAAGTAGAAAGTACAGATAATTGGGTGAAAATGTAAGGAGTAGAAGTAAAAAGTCGGCTGAAAAATAATTACTCCATTAAAGTATATGTAGAGTAATGTAATGCAGACCAGTTATCAGGGCTGCTAATGCTGACAGACTGGCCTGCTGTTAGCATGTCTTCTACCAGATGTTGGTTTATCTGGTTGGTTTGTCTTTGGGTTGTATTTGCATATTATATAAACACAGTCATAGCCAAATATTATGACCTCCCCTGGTTTGGAATGAACTCGGCCCATTATATCAGCTCCACTGACCATATAGGCGCACTCTGTAGTTCTATAATTACACACTGTAGTCCATCTGTTTCTCTGCCTGCTTTTTTTTTACTATTATTAAATTATTGTACAATTATTTGGGTGGTGGGTCTTTTTCAGCACTGCAGTGACCCTGACATGGTGGTGGTGTGTTAGTAGGGTGTGTTGTGCTGGTACTGGTGTTGTACTGGTGACAGAATGAAAACAAACGCGAATGAAATCGGAGTAACGAGGCTATTTTTAAAATGTAAGGAGTAGAAAGTACAGATAATTGGGTGAAAATGTAAGCTGAAAAATAATTACTCCATTAAAGTATAGAGTAATGTAATGAAGTATTTGTACTTTGTTACTTGACACTTCTGTCCTTTGTCTCATTTGTGCGTCCAACACACTCTTGTTTACTTCTACGATCACAGGTGGAGAGGAAATGATTAGCTGGGTGGTTTACGTTCCGTTTTTTTTTTTTTGCTCAATAATCTGCTTTTGTTTGCAAGTATGTACGAGGTTTTGATATCAGTGACACCATCCAGGACACCAAAGGGCATAAGGTCTGGTGTTGTGCATGTGGACTTCAGAAAGTTATTACCAGAGCCTACACTCCACCAGAATGTTGCCTACCCACCCGACCAGCGTTAAGCTAATTAGAAAGCAGTCGTGGATTTAGATTCCCCGTTTTCAATTAAATGCTCTTGTGCCTATCAGTGAACATCCATCATATAGATTAGAAAAGTTGAATTAGGTGCTCACTTACAACCTTGATATGGCTAATGACCTCCTTTAAATACACAGGCTAACTAAACAAACCGAGAGTTCATTAAGACATACTATGGATATTATTAATCACTCATAGTCATCAGATAGATATGAATTATACCATCATTTAGATATTACAATGGTTCAACCCCCTGTTTATACTACCTGTACCTCAATTAGAATGCAAAGGCTGCGACTACAGTACCTCATTTTTCCCAGGTCAATTTCTTTTAATCAAATTTAATATCCAAGAAGATTATTCAAAAATCTTCACACGTAATGAGCTTAATGAAGGTATCCCACTGGATTCCATCAAGCACAGTGTTTCAGCTCTAGATTCCTTGAGGAACACTTTTCTTTTCAATGAGCCCTCAAGCATTTCTGGAGGTTCTTAGCAGAGCTTATATGTCCTGAAGAGGTTCTTTTAGGCTATTATGTTTATTTTGTGGTTCCTCAGGGTCCTCTTTTATTCTCACAAGGTCCTGGAGTGATCAAGAGGTTCAGTGAGCCTGTAGATGCACGCAAAACATGGAATCTGCAGAACAGTTTGGCACTTCCTGATCAAGTTATTTTTGCCCGGATCTGATCCGAATTAATATCAGCCATTATTGATCTGATCATCTTTGTGTTTGTATAAATAATCCAGCCACACAGTTTAGATCAGATGAACTGCTGATTAATCTGTTCAGTAAAATCCCTTTATTTTTAGTACTGGTTTCTATAATGAGACAATCTAGACTGATTTATTTAGTTTAGAAAATGACTGTTTTATAGTGTTAATATTTTATAATCCCATCTGACTCTCCTCCCTAACCAATCAGCTCCCAGCTCCTTTAAAACACTGCAGTCAGGTCACTTACTGTGTGTAGTGGTTCACACTCTGCACTGGTGTGAAATAACTGGTTTATAGTGGACGAATGTGCTGTGTGTGATTTGGATTTCCATAGCGTATGTGTCTGTGTTAGCATTAGCGTTAGCCTCCACTCAGTTCTGAATGTGTTCTTCAGTGATGGTTTTAAAACAAAGAAAGGCGTGCGGTTCTCCCGCTGGTAAAACAGAGATAGTTTTATAAAGGTTCAGATATTATGATCTGTTTTCATGTTCTACTGTAAAACAGCTGTACATTGCAGACTCTCTTCTGAGAACGCTCCTCAGTGCTGTCAACTAGGCTGTAATGTCCGTTAATGGCGCCTTGAGGCCACCAGATATCACTCTGAACACTGTGGTTAAAAAAGATTCGGAACTGGATTGGGATTAAAATAGCCGATACCCAATCCATTACAATATGCCTGGATCGGCCTCGATCTCGGTCCACTGGATTGGATCGGGATTGGATCTGTAATACCAGTATTTAAAATGTCTTTTTTCAATTTTTCTAATTGAATTTAGCTTAGTCCACTGGGTTGAATCAGGACATCTTTAATAGTGGTATTTAAAACATGTTTTTGTTCATAGGTTTTTATGACTGTGAATATGAATACTATTGCAAATAGTAATACTATTGAAGCTTTAAATGATGCATATATAATGCCAAGAATAAAGAACAAGAATAAAAACATAAATTCTTGCAATGTTTGTCCTTAGTGGAGTAAAAATAAGTATGTACCACAGTCATAATGCCTCAACATTAGGTCACGGTTGTGTAATTCAGCTAATATTAACTTAACAGCAGTTTTCTCTTGATAGCAGGAAGCAACAGAACGCAAGTTATGAGCTCGACCAAAAGGTTTCCAAGATTTCCAAGCCAGTAGTGTTTGTTAGCTCTTTGTACAACAAATGGAAAACAAATGGAGCAGAAAGATGGCACAGGATCAATTTTCCAAGCACAAAGACGTTGGCTACTCTCCTGGAGGTACAGACGGCCTAACACCTTGGACTGATGGAACCACTGAACAAAAATACAATTACTTTTACATATTTCTCTCGCAGTGATTGACACAAAGTAAATGGTTTTCTCAGAATGAATGGCTGTTAGGTCGGCCTGGTGGCCTGAAGAAGTTGAAGAACCCCAGACAAATCTGCAGGCCAAATTAATCTCTGTGCTTTGGAGGCCGAGATAGCAGATGAAAGGGGTCGGCCTTTAATTTCCTCCTCTCTCCTTCTCCTTCGGAGTCGTCGGGTTCGCCCCGCGTTGGGCCACGACTGGAGCCATATGAGCTGTTTCAGAGGGCCTGCAAATTTAATTAAGCTTTGTTTTTGAAGCCGAGTCAGAGAGCAAACCGGGGCCCGAGGGGGCTTTCTCTTCAAGTGTCTTCAAACGTAACCTGGTTTCCATAGAAACGTGGCCATTAGATGCAATGCGCGCTCTGCCCGCTCGAATGTGAATCAACTCATCTTCAGTAAACACAGAAAGGCTTGTCACAAGTGTTGGACATGGACAGCGCATTGTGGCCGCTAACACGTGTGATGAGGGTGCCGTCTAATAGTATTAAAGAAACTCCATGTGAGGCGTGATTAGACACGGCGAGAGCTGGAAATAAAACAAACAGCAAAAAAAAGTCTAATTGGATTTCTAGTCACATTAAAATGAGTGGCGTGCAGAATGGATGGCTGTGGCACTAGCATTGTCACCCACACAGAAATTAGATATATGGCCATATATCGTATAAATGATTGAGTAGATTTAAATATATGCACATATATATTGCTTACACACAGTATGTGTACATATTATTTTCTAGATATGCATGAATTATATACACATGTTTTTCATTGGACAACGACAATATATATTTTAGACAGATTTTTGATAATCCATTAATAAACCAACTTATAGCTCAATCGGAATAGAATGCGCCTATGTATACATTCCAAATACAGCGACATGGTTAATCCTTTAAAATGTATTAAAAATAAACAGAAGAAAAACGGCCATGTACACACCTGTATCTGCTTACATTCTCAATCGGAAAGTTTAAGTTACTGCAATAGTAAATTCACCATGCGATTCCAGCGTCGCAGTGCTGGCCAAGAAAGTGGACCAAGAAATCTGTGATCCTTCACCACTGCACACATGTCTTATAAACCATGTATTGTGGCAATTACTGTTTTCTCTTGTACAAATACCATATATCATTATAACAGATGCTAAGGGAACAGTAGTTTTCTTATTTTCACATTTTGATGGTATCTTTTGAGTACTGATATATATATATATATATATATATATATATATATATATATATATATATATATATATATATAAGGTGGTTTGGAGAGGTTCTAGATATTTCCTGGCCGCTCCCCAGCCACTGCATGAATTTGATAAACTCATCACCACCTGATTTCTGATTTAGAAAACCCTGACTATCATCGCTAGATAGCAGTGTTGTACAGCACAAAAAGTAAACAAACAAACGTAAATAAAAAGCATACATAAAAAGTTACTCAGTTTTTAAGCACATGGTGTTGTGCTTTTTATATGATGACAGTTTTTCAAAAATTTGAGGGGAAAAAAAATCATAATTTATCGCCTTGCTTACAGTATCACAATATATCGTATCGTTAGCACTGTATCATTCTACTTATCAGATCGCCATGTTCTTGTCAATACACAGCCCTAAAAAATGCTCCATTTCAAATGTAAAGTTGGCATATATTTCATTCACTTATATATTATGAAATTACATATTTTCGTATATATGTCATATATTTGAAATCAATATTTTGACATATTCTACATCACATTTCCGTATGGACGTCCACAGACAACTGGGCACATACACAAACAGCTACCCTGCTGGATGACAAGAATGCTGGGTGCCATCCCTGCTTTTTGGCCATCAATCACTTTTTCCGTTTTGTGCGCCTGCTTCTAGGACAGCTGATATTTGCACAGGACAATTGAAGCCCTGCTGATGGAGCCTGGCATTACAAACAGATGCATTATTTGACCACATTAGCTCAGTAAATCTCTACTACAAAGCCACTCATGGTGACAGATAGCCAACATAAAATTGGAAACGGACCTCTCAGGAGTGCTTTTCACACGGTGCATTCAGTACCTGCTGAAATTAGCATTCAGACTTTACTAGTAATGCAGAACACCACTGACTAAATGTGTAATTATGAAGCTGTCACCAAGGTTGAGATCGACAGACATCCCATCCTGCAATAACTCAGGTAGACAGGACTTAAATATGAGCTGCTATAAATATGCCTGAGATTTCCACAACCTCTGGGAGAGGTGGGATGTGTGGACCATAAAAGAAGAGTCAGTGAAAGCAATGTTAGCAAATGAAGCTCTTTCCCACTTAAACACTCTACGGGGGTGTAATTCTACTTTGGCTCTGAGAAACAACAGATTGTGAGCACATACTGAGGCCACACACTCTTGTGTTGCGCCTTCTTACATATGTAGATCTAATCCGGAGAGTCTTGTCCAGTTCCAACCGCTCGCTAGGATTCCCAATCACTGAATGCTACACTCTTAAACCGGGTTTGAAAAGCCGTGGTTCAGTACAAAATCATGACAACCAACAGAACTACCCAGCCAACATGCTTACGTGGAGCTCACATGGGTGGAACGTGGGCTAGGTGGGTTCCAGGTGGGCATGGGCTCTGAGTGGGTTTGTACATGTGCTGTTACTGAAACCCAGTTGGGTTTCTTAAATAGGCCCCATCGTTACAGCCCATCCTGATCTCACATGGGTCCCATTTAGGCCCCATGTGCAGTGTACAACCCAGATGGGGCCCATGTTTGACACCCTTCAGGTCCTATAACTCATTCACCATTCATATGTGCGGCCAACACGGAACCCATAACCATACAGGCCCTACATGGGCATGTTATCTGGGTGGCACCTATTGCCCAGATATGACTTTTTCAATTGTGTTTTCTGACTTTGACAGAAATGCATTTTGTGTACATGAGACATTTTTAATGTTTCTCATTCAGCTGTGTTTCCAGGGGCGAACATGCCTTTCTCTGACAAGTGACAAGGTTTTCATAGTCCTAAGGGAATGCCTAATCATTGCCGCAATGCTCCTATTCGTATGCATAAACAGCTTTTTCAAAGGAGCTCATAAATTGCCTGAACACTCACGCTGTAATTGCAAGTTACTCTCTGGATTCATTTGGACAGGCGGCCTCAAAGAGAAAAATTCAGCCATCCACAGCCAAAAAGGTGGGATTCCGAGCAGCGAGTTTGGGGAGTGGACAAAAGATGGATTCGGGACGGAGTCTTCTTACTTTGATTGCTGGTGCTGCAGTACACACACTGCTGAGAGGAAGCCCAGCTTTTCACTCCGTTCTCCACAGAGGTAGAACATATCAGGACTTTGAGGAAATCTCCACACCACACCTGGACCATTCAGAGATGAAGCTCAGTTTGCACTGCAATCTCAAATCCTCTAATCCTCCAGATCCCTGAATACTGAAGGCCCACAACGTGCCCAGCAATAGCACTCAGTCTGACGCACTGGGGGAAGCAGTAAGTGTTAGCGCCACAGCGCTAATATCAAAGCCAATACATAGCCTTTCACAGAGCCTGGAGGATATTTGCATGCTGTGACTGACTACAAAGCCCCAATATGTCATGTTGTGTGAGATAAGACGTTCAGCTGACACGACTTTGTGCTCAGACCAAAGCTGAGGAAGAAGAGCCTGAAAGAGAGATCTCGAAGACGTCAAAAAGTCTAGCCACTGTCTTGTGTGTCCATGTGAAGCTATGTGTTCTGGGGTATACCAGCCTTTGATAAGATTTGTTCCTTAATCCTATGTCATGTGGAGCAAGCGTTTCACCCCTAACTAGAACAAACATGTGGCAGCTGCCACACCCTAAAATTTCATTTATACTTTTTTTTATTATTCGATCAAAATTAAACTACTAAACCCTCATTGCTCTTAGAAGATTTACTTAACGTTATGGCCTGAGGATCAATGGCAGCACATCCCTGCTTTGGTCATGCTGCTTTGACATCAGCAGCCGGAGCCTTAGAGAGCACAATTGGCCATGCCCTCTCTGGGTGAGTAGATGGTGCTCACTCTCATTGTAATGCTGGCAAGTACAGGCACCTGTTGATGTATCAGAGCTGGAGGTCCGGCACTTTCCTCAGAGCGTGTTGGCTGCCTAGTAATACGAAAAGAGGTGGTGGCTGACTTCACATATTTGAGACATGTGCTTGTCCAAACCATGCTAGTGTTAGAAGTATTGCAAGTGATGAGTCCTAGTGAGTGGGTGGGATAATTGGCTCAGCTAACATTTGGCAGCAAATTACATACATATACATATTTTATTTAAAACCTTGAAAACTTTCTTTAATTTTACATTGATAATTAAACTCCATGCACAAAAAGCCAATGTATTTCTAATCTAATAATAGGAAAGCTATTAATATTCTACAGTCCATTGTTGATTGTTATTGTTATTATTATTATTATTATATTTATTATAATTTTTAAGTTGTTTTACAAACATACATATGCTCAATGCAATTTGTAGGAATGTCATATTTCATAGTAACCAGTAAGTCTTAATTGACCAACTGATGCCAAAATATCCCCATTAGGGTGGGGAAAGCTGATATAGGAGAGCATCTAATATGTTATAATATAAAGTGATAAAGAGAGCCAAATGTCTAGTGGAGAAAATCTAACTCATGAACAATTCCATAACATACACATTATCCTTCTTGATCTGAGAGCGATATGACAAGTATTTCTTTTAATATTTTATCTCAAAGTTTCATCAAGGAATTTGCTTTCAAGTCATGTACAGTATTTCCAAAAGAGAGGGAAAAAAGAAGGACAAGCACTTTGCTCAATTATAGGTTTCCCCGCGATGCGATGTCAGTATTAATGTCATGTGGAAAGGCCACAGCGCTCAGTCTTACAGGGTCATTAAAACCTGAGAGATAAGTAGCCCAGACTTTCCCTGTCACTTTGCTCTGTCTAGGTTTACAGGCCTTTACAATCCACCACATGAATCATAAAGGATGAAGAGGCTTCCAATGAAACATAGCATAGTTCAGTTTAAAAATGGGGTTTTAGGTGGTTGATTGGAGTCTGGAGCCCCAGATGCCTTCCAAGTTTCATGGTACCTGCTTGCGTTTGCCTGGAGCGCTGTCTGTGTCCAATGCAAGAGCTCTTGCTTGATGCGTGAACTGTTGTGGATTCATTTATGTAGTGGATCGCATATTGTCCGACACCACAGGAGCCTTAAAAGGCTTTAAAGTGACTGAATGCTTTCTTTTGTAGCAATAGCTCAGCTGCACATAATAGCATAACAACAGCAAAAACTGAACTGAAAAAAAGTAAAAGCAAAGTAACTTATAACATCAACTTTTGTTTATATTTATGTGGCAAATAAATCAAGCATAAGTGCTTAAGTCCTTTTGATTAGACAACATAGCATAGCAATAGCTGAACTAAGGAAAAACAATAGCAAAATAACTTCATAAACAAAAAAATAATAATTCAACTGTGCAGGGAAGGCAGCAAACTGTGCTTGTTTCCGGGCCCCGTTGCCCACCCTTGGTTTCAGTACCTGCTACATCTACATCAACCATTGGTCAAACTGCTTCCCACCGCAGCCAAATGACCACAGCTTATTAATACCTAAACACAAATGTGAATAAACACAAGTTTAGTTTGACATTACCTGACCTTTTTATTTTATTGATGTATTTATTAATATAGTTTTTTCTTTTTACATTGACATGAAAACAAAAAAAGTTATGCAAAAGGTGGTAAAAGGTGGTAAAACTAAAACTGAAAACTTTTTAAATGATTATTTTAAAGCAACAATATGGAAAATTGGCATTTCTTGTTTTTAGGCTCCCCCTACAGTTGGGAACTGCCATTCGCGCTTTGAGCTACCACTAAAGGACACGTTTTTCTGGACGAGCTGAGAGATACAGAACGGTCACTGAAAGAATCACGTGGACTCAATATGACTCAGGTCAGTGGAGCATCAAAATGATGTTGACGCTGTTATTTTAAAGTAAAAGTGCTGCATAGTGTTGCTTTAAGACTATGATTTAGCACTATATTAGCTAGCTGCATGGTTTTAGTCGTATTAACTTCCTCCTGCCCTTACACACATACACACACACTGCCATGGTCCTACGACCTAGGCCTACTTGAATCATCCCAGCCTCAACATCCCAACCACGTCGGACACCCACATGTCCTCTTGTCCTCTTTTTGAAAACTAAAATATTACTACAGCTAATTAGCCTGAGTAACCCCAGTTACTTGTTTTGCATGTGATCCAATAAAGCTTTGCAGCTTCAGCAAATCTGCTTTTACATCTTAATTTTAGACTTGCTTGTCAATCAAGCTCATTGTGTGCCTTGGGCCTAGCTTTCACACACTCAATGCTGTTAGAAAGGTCATGTTTATCCATGCTAATCATGTTCAGGCTATCAGATGTACAGCCACCTTGCCTTTATACTTTAATATACGATGCTTTACTGATAAGCTCGTTTAAACATAATTGGACGTTTTGGATAATGAGTATTACTGAGATTAGCATTGGTTTCAATTAAGTTCTAATTACAAATTACGTTCTAATCAAGTACCAAAATTACCAGCTGAATATTTCCCAACTCTGACTAAATGGATCATTAATAACAAAGTGATAAAACAGCTGTTGGTCTGCCCTGACTTCACCGAAAGTGTAACCTGCATTTCAACCAGCATAATTGATTAAGCCATTATTAATCATACTGATCCACACTCCTCTGCTGTGTTTTTTGTCGTAGCTGCCCTGCTTTCTGGTCATCTTGCTCGATTTCAGTCACAATCTCCCATGACTGTTGTGTGTACCCGACTAGGAATCAATGGGTGCTTCTTCCTTCTATCTGACGCCTGTGTTCATCACACTGGATCCATCACTGTGTCTAAACTCCATCATCTAGATGTCCTTGCTACAAAAAGTGTTACAAATCACGGGTAACTCTGCTAGGATTTCTCACACCCACATTCCCATTAGTCAACATGTGCCAGCACAATCCATTTCAGGCGAGAAGCACACATGGTGGGTTTTAGGAGTACAGCTACGCTGGTGCGCCCCAGGCATGCTATGTTAATGACACAGCTGCTTCAGTGCTACGATTATGTTTGGGGAAAAGCTACCAGCTAAGCCAGCGGCTAGGGCTGACAAACAGAGCACTGCTGGAACCCCTCCAGGTGATTCTTTGACATTTTTTTGGTCTTCCTCAGAAAAGGAGAGTGCCCGTTTAATTGTTCAGGAGAGAGATGCACAAGGTTTTCATGTTTTCAAGGAGTGGCTAGTTTATTAAATGCCTACCTAATACCTACACTGGCACAAAGGCTTAATATTACTACAAGGACCTCTGTACAAACTGGTGGGGTTATGCTTCAGCTTGGATGTTTCTATGACCTGCAGCTGGAGCGACCTTACGCTTCAGCTTGGATGTTCCCATGACCTGCAGCTGGAGCGACTCTACACTTCGGCTTGGATGTTTCCATGACCTGCAGCTAGAGTGACTCTACACTTCGGCTTGGATGTTTCCATGACCTGCAGCTGGAGCGACTCTACACTTCGGCTTGGATGTTTCCATGACCTGCAGCTGGAGCGACTCTTGGGACAGTTTATTATATCTGTCAGCAAATGACTGTTGTCCTAAAACAAAAGTTTTTTAGTATGAAATAAAACATATATAAATATAGAAATACAGAATTATATCATCCCATATCATTTTAAAAAGCTGTTTTTTTCCTCAACAAAATTGACATTGATTTGTTTTATTGATTGGCTACAAAATGTAAACACTGTCTTTATGAAAAACTTGGGCAGTTTATTCCACATGTACTCGCTGAGGGGTCTCCATACAAACATCTCATAACAAGAAAATGAAATGTCATGACTGATTTATGGCCAGAGGTGATATCAAACAATAATCAGAATTATTTTTTTTGCAGACTATTACTTACAGACAACGCACCCACTCCACCACACTCATGTTTTACAGTGCCATGAAGAGTGTAGGTTGAAATCTGCTTGCTGAGTCCCTGCTCTGTAATATTCTTACCCTGCCTCTGGGGATGCTGCTTTACCTCCACCACAAATTGACAGTTCTTATCAGTGTCTGCATATGGAAGGCCTGTTCTTGGCCAAGAGCTGCAGGTATGAGTTTCTGCAGCTGTGATATCTGCTGCTTTCGGAGTATCATGGGGGATGCTTCTAGCGTGCAGTCAATATAACACTGAAGAAAATTCTCATGTTTACTCAGGGAGAAAATTCTCCACGCTCAGAGGGAAATAACTTGCATATAACTTGAGATATCTGGAGAGATTTTCTCATGGTGCCGTGGTCTCTCTGTTTTTCAACTTTATCTCTGTGTGTCTATCAGAGTGTTTTTTAATGCAGTGTATGAATTATTTACAAAAGGCAAATAAAAGCTTACGCATTACATGTACATGCTGCATAGGTAATTCTAATGAACTAATTTTTTACTTTTTTAACAATATTGCAAAACATAAAGCCAAACATTTAAAGAATGCTTAGCTTCACATACAGTTTGGTGCTGTCAGGTGTATATATATATATATATGTATATATATATGTGTGTGTGTGTGTGTGTGTGTGTATAAGAAATGAATTATATATAATCGTTTATATTATAATTATATATCACTATAATGGCAACATTTTATAAAAAATAGGACACACAATGGGGACACACAAGCATTCATTGTGGTTAGGATGTTGTGACTGGGAAGCTTCAAGTAGGTGTGTATATGAGGGTAGGAGGGCAAAATGTGTGGCGACAGTAGAAATAAACAATGATGTGATATCAATGCCAAATTTTACATAATATTACACAATTTAGGACAGACATTTTTCCAATCCAAAAAAAGAGTTCATATCGAAAATGATTGTCAATATTTATATAATAAAGGCACAAAGGTCAGCAGACATTATATACACTATATATAGGGACAAGAGTATTGGAGCACCTGCTCATACTCTTCTATTGGCAATACATCAGTACAGTGACTAGACATTTTTTCATGTGTGAGCATCAGCAATGGCTGCAACTTAAAGTACATAAATGTATTCATTAGAAAGGATGTCCATATATATTTGGAAATATAGTGTATATAATCATTTAATCATTCTGAAGTAATTCATTAATGAATGTAAAAAAAAGGTACTAAAGCTGTTTTTCAATGAGGTGAAAAAAATGAGCTAACCAGTGCCTCTTATGACCATGGGAACACACATATTCTTCATGGAATTCTTAAACATGGTCACTCCAGTTAGTCTTATGAGCTAGTTACACTTCTCTGAGCAGATTCCAGTATGCCAATTAAGCTGGAGAAAAGGAGAAGGACAGGTGGAGTTATTGCCCATCTCTACTGCCCACCAGTGCACCTACAGCTGTGTGAAACAGACCTGTCGTGACAGAAATTCATACCGGTATCCTTCCACTTTATGAGTTTTGGCAATAATGCAAAGGTTATTTATGCGTGTTGTTGAGCTGAGAAGCTGTAGCTCCAGTTGGTTTCTCGCGTCTGCTGGACTTCGGAAACGTAGGGGAAGGAGGGGCGGTTACAGGAGAATCTACAGCACATACAAAGAGGGGAGGTAAAGTTTTATGGTGCTCCTGCCCCATAAAGTGGTCATCTTAATCTGATAAGGTATCACAGTAAAATATTCTGTAAAAGCACATTAAACCCATTTAACGTTTCACTTGGTTTTATTGCAGGATTAAAAGGGGCGTAATTTGATCATCAGAGCAAAACCAGCTTGCTGTAAATTGCCTCCGATGGACCTTAATACATCCGGGACAGATAGTGTTTTTTCCCAGTTGGAGAGTCAGAGGTTTATGAGGTTTATGGTATACAGTACATGTGCAGAGTAGGCAGATGCTTTCGCATTGCTTTTGGTTGCACCTGGATAATTTAATTCCGTCTGGGTGACCAGACTGCATTGACCCCAAACCATTCTAATCATTACTGGGTTACTGACACGTGTCCTGTTCAGATGCTATGGCTCAATGTATGTTTAATAAAGTGTAAACAGACGCCTGCAGCAAAAAGCCATTACTGTAAACAGAAGATTAAGCTTTCAAGTAAAGTATTACTGTTCTACAGGGTGCTGACTTTTCACTAGTTCCCAGAATTCCGAAAGCTTCAGCAGGGGGAATGGCCCTTCAAACATGGAATAACCTTCCATATAATGTTTGGGTCGCACACACAGTCTCAATCTACAAGTCTAGACTGACAATTCACTTGTTACGTTTAGCTGTTGGTAATTAATGTTTGCCTATAGATAATGGTTTGCAGGTCCAGACATCCATGGACATAAAGGACTGTGGTAAACTCTTACATGTGATTGCTCAGGTTTGTGGAGAGTGGAGAAGTCGAATGCCAATGTTTCAGTTTGCTCCCGTGTCTGTGTGACCTTCTGGCTCTCTCCTTTTAGTTAGGCTGCTAGACTGACAAATCACTGTGCTGTGCAGTTATTTATATCAGTCCTACTGAACTCTGCTAAAGCCTGAGTAGACTGATAAATCACTGTGCTGATCAGTTATTTATCTCAGTGTTACTGAGCTCTGCTAAAGCCTGAGTAGACTGATAAATCACTGTGCTGATCAGTTAATTGTCTCAATGTTACTGAGCTCTGCTAAAGCCTGAGTAGACTGATAAATCACTGTGCTGATCAGTTATTTATCTCAGTGTTACCGAGCTCTACTAAAGCATGAGTAGACTGATAAATCACTGTGCTGATCAGTTATTTATCTCAGTGTTACTGAACTCTGCTAAAGCCTGAGTAGACTGATAAGTCACTGTGCTGATCCGTATTTTTTCTCAATGTTACTGAGCTCTGCTAAAGCCTGAGTAGACTGATAAATCACTGTGCTGATCAGTTATTTATCTCAGTGTTACCAAGCTCTACTAAAGCATGAGTAGACTAATAAATAACTGTGCTGATCAGTTATTTATCTCAGTGTTACTGAGCTCTGCTAAAGCCTGAGTAGACTGATAAATCACTTTGCTGATCAGTTGTTTAAGTTGTGTGAAGGATGACTGAATTGTACAGGCCTTGAGAAAAAGCTGTAAACCTGTGCATGTGTTTTATGGTACTTCTTTAGAATATTCTGCCTCACTGCAATGCAAATGTAATGCAGTGTAATTTATTTCCATGGCCTACTACTAATATTAGCTCTGCTTGTTTAATTCATGCATGCTTGTAAATTTCCTTAATGAATCAGCCTGTGTGTATTCATGGATTATTCAAAGCGAGACCGCTGATCTGTGCTGGATCTGGTTTTGCTGTAAGAGATATAAATACTGCATGCATGTGCGCTAGGATCTTAAATGTATTTTTTACTTCTACACACTTTGCTTAATGGGGGCTGTCTTGCCAGGGCTAGTGCAGAACCACATGGGTTTACTTTTGTTTTGTTGGGGTTTTTGCTGATGTTTATTTGTGAGTTGAGTGTGCAAGATTAGGTATTGGAAGATTTTAGGCTGCAGAATGTAAATCTGTGGAATATGTTAGGAACACAAGCAGTTTCCTGCTTTGGTTTTAATCTACACACCATAGTTGTTTTTTGACATGCATACTATTTTTTAATGGCGCAGTCTCCGACGGACTAGGCCTGACTAGGCCAGGTGAGTTGGCATGGTAACAGCCAGTTCATGGACCAACAGTTCGAATCCTGGGTCATGTTGCCTCCCATCAAGAGACAGAGCCGGAGAGAGCACAATATGTTGTGCTCTCTCTAAGTGGGTAGATGGCCCTCTCTCTCCCCACATCATTTCCGTGTAACAGTCTTCACACTCCCGGTGTTGGGAGAATTAGATATGTTAGAGGGAGAGTAACTTTTCCTTCCAATTATTTTAGACCGACTTTAACTCTAACATGAATGCTACAGCAAAACACAATAATCGCATTTGAATAAGAGGCCAAGCCAGGCTAGAACGAAGGATTGCGGAAATCAGAAATATTTGTATTATCACAGATGGTAATCAGCTCAAGTGTGTGGATCAATATGCAATTCCATGGCTGGGAAATAACAGAATAGATGCAGCAGGCAAACAGAGATAGCTGCAGTGCATTAAACCTGATGAATAAAAGCAGTGATCATGTTAATCAGACCACAGCTACATCTGCTGAAAGGGCATTGCTGGTCAGATTCCATTTACAATCTTAAATGGGAACACATGATAGTACATTTGCAATATATCTTCTCCAGACAGTACATAAGCAGAAATCTGACCAATCTGACCAAACTCACCACAGTGGTGTATCAACAACTCTTTCAGATCTCTGGTAATTATTACGATGCAATCAGGTATTTAATCAAGTCATCTGCACCAAATAGGCAATTTGAAAGTAACCTTTCCAGCCCCCTCACCTCAGACAGCTCTTGACGTGCCACTAATTTCCTGTGAAATCTCTGTTAGACAAAAATGTTATTTTGAACTTGACATTTACTCGTTCCAACTTCCTTGCAGTTGGTGCAGAGGCAGCTGAAGGTGTCACATGTGGCTTAAGATTGCCCACCGGCTGCTATTTCTGCCTGTTACAGCTTCTGCTGTCAGTACTGTCAATTCCGGTCCATCAAGGCCGACATGTCTCCATCGAAGCAGCTTTGGGGCTTCGCTCCATCCACATGTTGTGAAGGCAAAGCTGCTAAACCTGCTAGCGTGGCATGTGGAAATCCCTTTAGCGCCATTCCAAACGGGCTGGCTAATCACTTCTAGCGGTGGCTCATGGCCTTGACTTCCTCCGTGGCCTTCAGCCATTAACATCATGTTGGCCCTAGACAGTGGCGCATCAATCGGCCGGCCTATGACTTCGCCTGACAGCAGGATCCAGCGAGGCGAACATCACGCTGCATTAGACGTGACAAGGAACGTGTGGAGCGAACAAGCGCCACACACTCCTACGGCCTGCTGGAAGACAGCATTTAGACTGGAGGCGAGGGGGGGGGCACAGTTTGTTGTTGGTCTACCTGCTAAAACGCATCTTCTGAATCTGGGAAAATTGTCTGAAGGGATTCTGAGAATCCTGATTCTCCTTGGTGTCTCTTTAGCTATAACACTTAATTAAAGTAGTATGTGTCCATCATAGCCACTACGTAAAAACTGATCAATGAACTGCTGTCACATAGTGTAAGTTTATGTAGGTAATTATTTACCAAAAATATACACTATATTTCCAGGTGTGGACTATAGGGGTAAAAAGCCCCCCAGCAATGAGCTGTGGATCAGTGGAGTTGTGTTCTGTTGAAATGCTCCATGCAATACTTCTGGGATCAGGTGTTGAAAATGAGGTCAGATAATGATCATCCAATATACAGACCCCACTAACTCTATTTGTCACTACATGCAATCAACTCCTCACAGCAATGCTCCCAGAAAGCCAAAATCCAGTAGAAAGCCTTCCCTGGGTTCCCTGAGAGGCAGTGACTCCAACAAAAGCAGGATAAACTCTTTTTTTTTAACCCTTCTTGACTTCAGAAGAAACAATGAATGTGCAGGTGTCCCAATAATTTTGTCCATATGTTGAATATGCTGAAAACTACATACTGAAAAACAGTATGGGGTGGATAAAGCATAAAGCGTAGCATGTACTAAGATTAGGTTCACTGCATACGACTGTACATCAAAGGGTGTATTTCTGTTAACTTATGCAAATGGGAAGGGTACACCCTAAGCAAACAGGCCTCAGCATAGTGCTTAATATTTCTCAGTACTATACAGTGTGCTCCACTATTATATTGTAGTACTGTGTAAATAGTGTGTTGCAAGTTGGGCTAGAGCAAAAAGTTCTATCATTATGTGAGCTGCAGTGAGTCTAGTGCTCAGTACACATTAGATACTCTGTGTGTCTCTTCTGCAGCTCATACCTCCCACCTCAAACCCCAGCATTTTCCACCATGCCAGTCTACAAAATATGTCTCACAGAAATTGGACCATTGTGTCTTTTGTTTACTATGGTACCGATTCAGTGTTAGCTATGCTCACACACTTGCTAATAAACCCCATTTGTGCTCAACGTTATAAAAAATCTGCACCGGACGCCAACCCACTCTTTTTGAGGCTTCATAAAACTTCCAAGTCCAACCTGACTCCAGGCCTACCACGCTCGCTCCCACGATCACCAGGCATCGCTTCGGCCCATTAAACAATGATCAATAAATATTGATCAGCGATGCAAATGCATTTGTAAGCACCTTGCCGCTGCACACTTGGTGCTTCATCAGGGCTTGTTACAACTCAGGTTATCCTTGTGTGTTCGGTTCGGCTCAGCAGGGCGCTCAGCACTGAGGCCGTTCATTCCCTGTTACTAAAGCAATAAATTGGTCAGGGTGCTCACAGCACACAATACAACATTTACCAATTTGTGAGAAACTCACTTGCATAATGAAGTCAACACAGAATGCAGGGGTCAATAACATGATAGCGATTAGCAAGCGATATAGTGTCTGATCCTGGCATTTAATAAGGGGTTAATAAGTGGTTAGAGGGGAATTTGACTTCTCAACATTTCCAAACAATTCAATTGCAAATTAGATCACAGTCAAAATGGCTTGGTGTGCAGTGGTTCACATGAAATGGAGAAAACAAACCAACATGGATTTTATTATAGCGATGTAGGAACCGGGGTTTGCAATGTCTGCAATACAAATATAGCCATTTACTTACTATCCAAAACCACCAGTGGACTTATATATAAGTATATATTTATGTAATGTTGATTATGGTAAAATAAACTACAATTGAAAATACAATGTGCAATACCCCCCCAATTGTGCAATTAAGAGTCAATTAGCAATTACCTGTAAATAACCTGTAAATAATACTGTTATTGCTTTTTACTTCTATGATTTATTTTGTGAATATAGTGTAATTTATCTACGTTTTTGTAACTGAGTGTCTTGCAATCTCTTTGCTGCTGTGACACAGAGAATTATCTTATCTTAACTACAAACATTCAATAATATTAGATACATTTTTGATCTTTAAAATAGAAGTTAGCAACCTGTTTAAGACCCGGCAACTTGTAGCAACCTATTTCTCCCCCCTAATTTATAGTTTTGTCATTTCCAATTCCCTCTCAGTGATTAGGACTCCTATCACACAATGCCACTAATGCCGAGTTTACACTACACCATTTTAGCCCTGATTTTCGGAAGTCGCCGAGAAAAACATTTGCTCGAAGGGCAGATTGGTGTTCACTCAGGGCTCAAAAATCAGCTCTAGATTGCTAGGTGTAAACTGTTCAAAGATGCGACCCTACCTGAGTTAAAAAAATATCTAGCATGCTAAATAGCTGGACCTGTGGGAGATCGTGTATTATGACTGGCAGTTAGTGCTGTGTCGCACTTTAGCCAATAAGAACGCAGGGAGAGAGAAAAGCAAAGGAAACCAAAACCCCCCCAAAAAACAAAAAGACTCCCTAAATCCAGTCTAATCATGCATCTACGTGTGTGTATGTGTGTGTGTGTGTTTGTATGGGGTGCAGGGGCATAATATAGTTTTCATTGCAAAACTACATTTTCATTGAAAAATTGTATATTTACTTACTTCCAGCTCCCTCTGCAGAACAGACCCTCCCTGCTGGCCTCGCATCCCAACCCACCTTCACCCATATTCTTTTCTCTTTTTTTCTTTCGTTTTTTCAGCACACCTTTTCAAACTGCCAGAAATGGAGAAATGTGTTTGGACAGCTAAGTGAGCTTGCTTCCAGTTTTAATACAAAGTACTAACTAGTATTGCATATGTGTATTGTACAATTGTCCTGCTTATTCACCCAGCCTCGGATGGCACTGGCATCACAGAGGATTAAACGATAATCTCCCAATGACTACGGCAACAGCTTAATCATGGCCTGATCTGACTTGGTCGGTTTCTCGAGAACAGAGCATTTGGTGTATGTGGGGATCAGTTTGCAAAATAGATCAATGCTAGTGATCTGCATCGCACTGTGCAACATCGCCTGGGAGTTCTCTGCAGCCCTCTGCTACTGTTCCCTCTGCCCTCTGCACTCATACAACACCACCCGCACATATCAGACGGCAGATGTTAAATTCTAGTTACAAATGACATGCAAAAACAATGCTGGGTTGACATCAAGCTCCTACTTTAGACAAACATTGGATATTGGTTAACTGCCACCACAATTTTAAAGCGACAAAATAACAATATTTTACAATATTAGAATGTTACGTCATGTGATCGTTTAGATGGCATTTGTATGGCTGTTTAGATGACGTTTTGGGTTTTGGTCACCATACTTTACTACTATATGTTGATATTCTATGTCAATTTAACTTTAGAATTCGATGTTTGGAAGACATTGGATTTTTATCAACCAACAAAATTGTCCAGCTAATGGGTGTCACCCAGCCATGGGTGTTGGTGGCATCACTGGGGATTGAAACGGTAATGTCCCAATGACTAAGCCAACACTTAGATGGCTTCGCTGCATGGTGGCCCCAGCACTATTTCAATTTAGATTGATTTAAATCTAAATAAATAAACAAAATTTATACACTATATATATATATATATATATATATATATATATATATATATATAATTTATTATATAATACATTATATTATATGTAATAATAATAAGAAGAATACAAATACTACTACTAATATTATTATTTCTATTGTTATTAGTAATCATAATACTAATAATAATCCTTATTTACACACTTAGCTGTTAGCACTTTGCTTGTTCTTAGAAAGTATCTCATTATTTGAGTAAACAATAAGAATGTTTTTTGCCTTTACGATTCCCTAAACGTATCTCTACGTAATAAATATTTGTTTTTTCTTTCTAAACAATAACTCTAAATTATAATAATTGTTATAAATAATACTGTCATAGCAAAGTTTTAGACCGGCTGTATATGTATAATCTTCCTGTGACATCTAGTTCCTATCACCACCTCTGTGAACAACTCAATGTTTCTCAAGAACAGAGCATTTGGTGTACGTGGGGATCAGTTTGCAAAACAGATCAATGCTGGTGATCTGCATCGCACTGCGCAAGCTCTGAACGGATACATATCTAACCTTTTATCGCCTGGAGGCTGTGCTGTACTGGCCAAGACCAAAATTCAGCCCATGAATAAAAGATGTGCCCAAAAAAAACACCTTTAAGCAGAATTTTTAAAATCCCTCAGTTAAAGAGAGGAACGATTCCAGTTCTCTACCACTCCTGCAGATTCCCGGCACATTGATATATACATGAATTCAATTTTCCAGTATTCTGGCTCAGACAGTGAGAGTAATTTCCCATCTGTGTATGGGAATCGATTCTAGAGGCGGCGGTGTCGACATGCACTACATGCTTTATAGTGTTGGAACCAGCCGACCACTTAACAGGGCACTGGGGAGTACACACCCGAGCACACACATGCTCAGAACACGTCTTGCACATGCGTCTCCTCATCTACAAGCTGCCAGCAGAGACTTTACGATAGTCCAACGTATCCAACACATCGCCTGGGAGTTTTCTACAGACCTCTGCTACTGTTCCACTCACTCATACAACACCACCCGTCTCTACATACACATTCTGAGAGAGATCGACCCAGCAGATGCTGAACTCGTTAACGTTAAGACAGATCGTCAAAAGCCAACGCTGGGTTGACATCAAGCTCCAGTGTTAGAGTTAGATGTTGAATTTTGGTTACCTGACACCACAATTTTAAACCAATGACATATCATATGTCAAGTGACCGTTAAGATGAAGACGTTTAGCCGATGTTGGGTTTTGGTCATCATAATTTACTACTAAATGCTGATATTCTATGTCAATATGACATTGGAATTAGACGTTTAGAAGACATTGGATTTAGGTTAGCTGTTACCGATTTTAAACCAACAAAATATCAATGTCTAAAAATGTTCGAATTTCATGTTGCGTGGATGTTAGCATTATGATGTTTAGCAGGGGTTGAGTTTTGGTCACCATACCTCACAACTAAATGTTGATATTGTTTGTCAATATATAAAACGTTTTGATTTCTTAACACCATGACTTAAAAACAACAACATGTCAAGGTGATCAGATTACAATGATCAGACGTTGGATTTGGGCACCATACCTTACAGCTACATCATTAATATGACGTAATTCTAAAGCAACAATGGTTTATGGCCATTGGACATTGTCCTGATGTTGAATTTTGGTCAACCTACATTTAACCAGATATCAACGTCTATTGACAATGATGGTCAGCTGGGAAGAGAGAGACAGAGGGGGAAAGTAAGAAAATAACAGACAGAAAACAAAAGTAGGGAAATGAATGGGCGGGTGACACAGATAGAGAGACTAAGAAAAAGAAATGGAGAGAGAATTGGAAGTACAGATGGACTGAGAGATTCGCAGTGTGACAGGAAGAGCAAGAGAATCAACCGAAGCAGAACAAAAGAAATCGAAACAGCAAAGAGAGAAAATCAGAGACACTAAGTACATAAAAGGACATGAAGAGAGAAAAAGGAAAATAGACAGCAAGAGAAAAAACTGATGAAGTAAAACAAATGGAGAGATGCAGAAAGAGAAATACAGCTGTATGGTGAGAGCTACAAAGAGCGAGGGAGAGAGATAAAGAGCCAAAAAGAGATAAGAGTCGGGAGAAAGGAAATAATCACAGAGCGGTAGAGAGAGATAGGAGTAGAGGGAGAGAGTAGTAACCTCATGCTGATCTGCCCTCACCATGCCATTGCTTTGAGACAGATGGCAACAAAGCAGTCAGTAGAGAGAGACAGAGATAACCACAGAGTGGTAAAGAAAGAGATAGAGAGAATGACAGAGCAGTAGAGAGAGATGAGGAAAGAGCAGCAGAGAGAGAGAATGATAGAGCAGTAGAGATAGAGAATGGCAGAGCAGTAGAGATAGAGATAATGACAGAGCAGTAGAGAGATAGAGATCATGACAGAGCAGTAGAGAGATAGAGAGAATGACAGAGCAGTAGAGATAGAGAGAATGACAGAGCAGTAGAGAGATAGAGATAATGACAGAGCAGTAGAGATAGAGAGAATGACAGAGCAGTAGAGATAGAGAGAATGACAGAGCAGTAGAGAGATAGAGATAATGACAGAGCAGTAGAGATAGAGAATGATAGAGTAGTAGAGAGAGAGAGCAGTAGATACAGAAAGAAAGACAGAGCAGTAGAGAGATAGAGAGAATGACAGAGCAGTAGAGAGATAGAGAGAATGACAGAGCAGTAGAGGTAGAGAGAATGACAGAGCAGTAGAGAGATAGAGAGAATGACAGAGCAGTAGAGAGATAGAGAGAATGGCAGAGCAGTAGAGAGATAGAGATAATGACAGAGCAGTAGAGATAGAGAATGATAGAGTAGTAGAGAGATAGAGATAATGACAGAGCAGTAGAGAGATAGAGAGAATGACAGAGCAGTAGAGATAGAGAGAATGACAGAGCAGTAGAGAGATAGAGAGAATGACAGAGCAGTAGAGATAGAGAGAATGACAGAGCAGTAGAGAGATAGAGAGAATGACAGAGCAGTAGAGAGATAGAGATAATGACAGAGCAATAGAGAGATAGAGAGAATGACAGAGCAGTAGAGAGATAGAGAGAATGACAGAGCAGTAGAGATAGAGAGAATGGCAGAGCAGTAGAGGTAGAGAGAATGACAGAGCAATAGAGAGATAGAGAGAATGGCAGAGCAGTAGAGAGATAGAGAGAATGACAGAGCAGTAGAGATAGAGAGAATGACAGAGCAATAGAGAGATAGAGAGAATGGCAGAGCAGTAGAGGTAGAGAGAATGACAGAGCAATAGAGAGATAGAGAGAATGACAGAGCAGTAGAGGTAGAGAGAATGACAGAGCAATAGAGAGATAGAGAGAATGGCAGAGCAGTAGAGAGATAGAGATAATGACAGAGCAGTAGAGAGATAGAGAGAATGACAGAGCAGTAGAGATAGAGAGAATGACAGAGCAATAGAGAGATAGAGAGAATGGCAGAGCAGTAGAGGTAGAGAGAATGACAGAGCAATAGAGAGATAGAGAGAATGGCAGAGCAGTAGAGAGATAGAGAGAATGACAGAGCAGTAGAGAGATAGAGAGAATGACAGAGCAGTAGAGAGATAGAGAGAATGACAGAGCAATAGAGAGATAGAGAGAATGGCAGAGCAGTAGAGGTAGAGAGAATGACAGAGCAATAGAGAGATAGAGAGAATGGCAGAGCAGTAGAGAGATAGAGAGAATGACAGAGCAGTAGAGAGATAGAGAGAATGACAGAGCAGTAGAGAGATAGAGATAATGACAGAGCAGTAGAGAGATAGAGATAATGACAGAGCAGTAGAGAGATAGAGAGAATGACAGAGCAGTAGAGAGATAGAGAGAATGACAGAGCAGTAGAGAGATAGAGATAATGACAGAGCAATAGAGAGATAGAGATAATGGCAGAGCAGTAGAGGTAGAGAGAATGACAGAGCAATAGAGAGATAGAGATAATGACAGAGCAGTAGAGAGATAGAGAGAATGGCAGAGCAATAGAGAGATAGAGAGAATGACAGAGCAGTAGAGAGATAGAGATAATGACAGAGCAATAGAGAGATAGAGATAATGGCAGAGCAGTAGAGGTAGAGAGAATGACAGAGCAATAGAGAGATAGAGAGAATGGCAGAGCAGTAGATAGAGAGAGAAAGAATGATAGAGCAGTAGATAGAGAGAGAAATAAAGAATGATAGAGCAGTAGAGAGAGAGAGGGACATAACAAAAGACAGAGAGATAATAACATATCAGTAGGAGAGAGAGAGAGAGAGACAGAATTACTGAGCAGAAAAGAGAACAATAGAGCAGTAGGGAGGGATAGAGGTAATGACAGAAAGATCCCTGAGAGAGGGGGGTGACAGAGCAGAAGAGAGAACGATAGAGCAGTAGGGAGGAAAAGAGATAACGGCAGAGATTCCTGCAGAGCAGCAGAGGCAGAGAGGGGGGAAATGACAGAGCAGTAGAGAGATAGAGATCATGACAGAGCAGTAGAGAGATAGAGAGAATGACAGAGCAGTAGAGATAGAGAGAATGACAGAGCAGTAGAGAGATAGAGATAATGACAGAGCAGTAGAGAGATAGAGATAATGACAGAGCAATAGAGAGATAGAGAGAATGGCAGAGCAGTAGAGGTAGAGAGAATGACAGAGCAATAGAGAGATAGAGATAATGACAGAGCAATAGAGAGATAGAGAGAATGGCAGAGCAGTAGAGGTAGAGAGAATGACAGAGCAATAGAGAGATAGAGAGAATGACAGAGCAGTAGAGATAGAGAGAATGACAGAGCAGTAGAGAGATAGAGATCATGACAGAGCAGTAGAGAGATAGAGATCATGACAGAGCAGTAGAGAGATAGAGAGAATGACAGAGCAGTAGAGATAGAGAGAATGACAGAGCAGTAGAGAGATAGAGATAATGACAGAGCAGTAGAGATAGAGAATGATAGAGTAGTAGAGAGAGGGAATGGCAGAGCAGTAGAGATAGAGAGAATGACAGAGCAGTAGAGAGATAGAGATCATGACAGAGCAGTAGAGAGATAGAGATCATGACAGAGCAGTAGAGAGATAGAGATCATGACAGAGCAGTAGAGAGATAGAGAGAATGACAGAGCAGTAGAGATAGAGAGAATGACAGAGCAGTAGAGAGATAGAGATACTGACAGAGCAGTAGAGATAGAGAGAATGACAGAGCAGTAGAGATAGAGAGAATGACAGAGCAGTAGAGAGATAGAGATAATGACAGAGCAGTAGAGATAGAGAATGATAGAGTAGTAGAGAGAGAGAGCAGTAGATACAGAAAGAAAGACAGAGCAGTAGAGAGATAGAGAGAATGACAGAGCAGTAGAGAGATAGAGAGAATGACAGAGCAGTAGAGAGATAGAGAGAATGACAGAGCAGTAGAGAGATAGAGAGAATGGCAGAGCAGTAGAGAGATAGAGATAATGACAGAGCAGTAGAGATAGAGAATGATAGAGTAGTAGAGAGATAGAGATAATGACAGAGCAGTAGAGAGATAGAGAGAATGACAGAGCAGTAGAGATAGAGAGAATGACAGAGCAGTAGAGAGATAGAGAGAATGACAGAGCAGTAGAGAGATAGAGAGAATGACAGAGCAGTAGAGATAGAGAGAATGACAGAGCAGTAGAGAGATAGAGAGAATGACAGAGCAGTAGAGATAGAGAGAATGACAGAGCAGTAGAGAGATAGAGAGAATGACAGAGCAGTAGAGAGATAGAGATAATGACAGAGCAATAGAGAGATAGAGATAATGACAGAGCAGTAGAGAGATAGAGAGAATGACAGAGCAGTAGAGATAGAGAGAATGACAGAGCAATAGAGAGATAGAGAGAATGGCAGAGCAGTAGAGGTAGAGAGAATGACAGAGCAATAGAGAGATAGAGAGAATGACAGAGCAGTAGAGGTAGAGAGAATGACAGAGCAATAGAGAGATAGAGAGAATGGCAGAGCAGTAGAGAGATAGAGATAATGACAGAGCAGTAGAGAGATAGAGAGAATGACAGAGCAATAGAGAGATAGAGAGAATGGCAGAGCAGTAGAGGTAGAGAGAATGACAGAGCAATAGAGAGATAGAGAGAATGGCAGAGCAGTAGAGGTAGAGAGAATGACAGAGCAATAGAGAGATAGAGAGAATGACAGAGCAGTAGAGGTAGAGAGAATGACAGAGCAGTAGAGAGATAGAGAGAATGACAGAGCAGTAGAGAGATAGAGATAATGACAGAGCAGTAGAGAGATAGAGAGAATGGCAGAGCAGTAGAGAGATAGAGAGAATGACAGAGCAATAGAGAGATAGAGAGAATGGCAGAGCAGTAGAGGTAGAGAGAATGACAGAGCAATAGAGAGATAGAGAGAATGGCAGAGCAGTAGAGAGATAGAGAGAATGACAGAGCAGTAGAGAGATAGAGATAATGACAGAGCAGTAGAGAGATAGAGATAATGGCAGAGCAGTAGAGGTAGAGAGAATGACAGAGCAATAGAGAGATAGAGAGAATGGCAGAGCAGTAGATAGAGAGAGAAAGAATGATAGAGCAGTAGATAGAGAGAGAAATAAAGAATGATAGAGCAGTAGAGAGAGAGAGGGACATAACAAAAGACAGAGAGATAATAACATATCAGTAGGAGAGAGAGAGAGAGACAGAATGACTGAGCAGAAAAGAGAACAATAGAGCAGTAGGGAGGGATAGAGGTAATGACAGAAAGATACCTGAGAGAGGGGGGGGTGACAGAGCAGAAGAGAGAACGATAGAGCAGTAGGGAGGAAAAGAGATAACGGCAGAGATTCCTGCAGAGCAGCAGAGGCAGAGAGGGGGGAAATGACAGAGCAGTGGAAGAGAGAGAGAGACATAAAAGAGAAGTAGGAGAGAGATAACGACAGAGTAATATAGAGGGAAAAGAGGGAGAGAGGGGAAAACAACAGAGCAGTAGGAGAGAGAGAGAGAGAGGGAGTGACCTCATGGTCACTGTGATCAGCCCTCATCATGTCCCTGCTCTGCTGTAATCTGCTGTGTGTCCGGCAGGGCAGAGGCGAGACTGATGGGGGGAAAAAACTTGACTTGATTGCTTGAGTCCCTCTGAGCCCCCCCTGCAGGTCTGTGGATAGGAGTGAGTGGGGTGTGTTTTCATGCAGCAGGTGAAAAGCGCTTCCAGAGACGCAGCAGCGCTGCACTCATTCCCACACCAAGTTTTATAGAGCCGCAGCACACACACCTGCACTGTATCACCAGCGCTCAGCTCCACAGCGCTGAGCTTTAGGGAGCATGCATTATTCAACAGCATCGATCCACGACAGTGCTTTACATCCGGCTAACAAACACACTGCAAACTTCACTCTCACTGACCAGACTGCTACCACAGCAGCCGCTGGAGCGTAGCCTATCACATTATGCCTACTTAATTAGCTTAATTATTCATTAGCCCACCTAATCACATTTAGTTTGTCTGCAAAAGTTGCTTAATTATTAATTAGCCCACCTAATCACATCTCTTCAGCCTACAAAAGTTGCTTAATTATTCATGAGTGTACACAATCACATTTTGCCAGCATACGAACTTACCTTAATTATTCATTAGCCCACTTAATCACATTTACTAAGCCTACTAAATTAACTTAATTATTCATTAGCCCACCTAACCACATTTATAAGGCTACTAAATTAGCTTGATTATTAATTAGCCCACCTAATCACATCTATTCAGCCTACAAAAGTTGCTTAATTATTCAGGAGCGTATACAATCACATTTTGCCAGCATACGAACTTACCTTAATTATTCATTAGCCCACCTAATTGCATTTACTTAGCCTATGAAATTAGCTTAATTATTGATTATCTCACCTAACCACATTAAATTAGCCTACTAAAATTGTTTAATTATTCATGAGCGTACACCATCACACTGCTAGCAAATGAAATGAGCATAATTATTCATTAGCCCACTTAATCACATTTACTTAGCCTACTAAATTAGCTTAATTATTCATTAGCCCACCTAATCGCATTCATAAGGCTACTAAATTATCGTAATAATTCATCAGCCCACCTAACCACATTTACTAAGCCTACAAAAGTTGCTTAATTATTCATGAGAGTACATATTCACATTTTGCCAGCATACAAACTTACCTTAATTATTCATTAGCCCACCTAATCACATTTACTTAGCCTATTAAATTAGCTTAATTATTCATTAGCCCACCTGATCACATTAACTTAGCCTACTAAATCAGCTTAATTATTCATTAGCCCACCTAATCACATTAACTTAGCCTATTAAATTAGCTTAATTATTCATTAGCCCACCTAATCACATTAACTTAGCCTACTAAATCAGCTTAATTATTCATGAGCATACACAATCACACTTTGCTAGCAAATAAAATTAGCATAATTATTCATTAGCCCACCTAATTGCATTTACTTAGCTAATAAAAGTTTCTCAATTATTCATGAGCGTACATAATCATACAAAGTTAGCTTAGTTATTAATCAGCCTAACTCATCACATTGACTTATTCTACAGTGGTTGCTTAATTATCCATGAGGGTACAAAGCTTTATTACAAACCGGAATCCAAAAAAGTTGGGACACTAAACAAATTGTGAATAAAAACTGAATGCAATGATGTGGAGATGGCAAATGTCAATATTTTATTCGTAATAGAACATAGATGACAGATCAAAAGTTTCATCTGAGTAAATGTAACATTTTAAAGGAGAAATATGTTGATTCAAAATTTTATGGCGTCAACAAATCCCAAAAAAGTTGGGACAAGTAGCAATAAGTGGCTGGTAAAAGGAAATTGAGCATATAACGAACAGCTGGAAGACCAATTAACACTAATTAGATCAATTGACAACATGATTGGGTATAAAAAGAGCTTCTCAGAGTGTCAGTGTCTCTCTGAAGCCAAGATGGTAAGAGGATCACCAATTCCACCATTGTTGCGCAGAAAGATAGTGCAGCAATACCAGAATGGTGTTACCCAGCGTAAAATAGCAAAGACAAAGTTATCATCATCAACCGTGCTTAACATCATCAAAAGATTCAGAGAATCTGAAACAATCGTTAATCGTTAATCGTCACTGCACCTCAAACAGGAATGCCACTGTCAAGGAAATAACAGAATGGGCTCAGGAATACTTCCAGAAATCATTGTCAGTGAACACAATCCACCGTGCCATCCGCCGTTGCCAGCTGAAACTCTACAGTGCAAAGAGGAAGCCATTTCTAAGCAGGCTCCACAAGCTCAGACGTTTGCACTGGGCCAGGGGTCTTTTAAAATGGAGTGTGGCAAAATGGAAGACTGTTCTGTGGTCAGATGAGTCACGATTTGAAGTTCTTTATGGAACACTGGGACGCCATGTCATCCGGACCAGAGAGGACAAGGATAACCCAAGTTGTTATCAACGCTCTGTTCAGAAGCCTGCATCACTGATGGTATGGGGTTGCATGAGTGCTTGTGGCATGGGCAGCTTGCATGTCTGGAAAGGCACCATTAATGCAGAGAACTATGTTCAGGTTCTAGAACAACATATGCTCCAATCTAGACGTCATCTCTTTCAGGGAAGACCCTGCATTTTTCAACAAGATAATGCCAGACCACATTCTGCAGCAATCACAACATCATGGCTACGTAGGAGAAGGATCCGGGTACTGAAATGGCCAGCCGGCAGTCCAGATCTTTCACCTATAGAGAACATTTGGCGCATCATAAAGAGGAAGGTGCGACAAAGAAGGCCCAAGACGATTGAACAGTTAGAGGCCTGTATTAGACCTGAATGGGAGAGCATTCCTATTTCTAAACTTGAGAAACTGGTCTCCTCTGTCCCCAGACGTCTGTTGAGTGTTGTAAGAAGAAGGGGGGATGACACACAGTGGTAAAAACGGCCTTGTCCCAACTTTTTTGGGATTTGTTGACGCCATGAAATTTTGAATCAACATATTTCTCCTTTAAAATGTTACATTTACTCAGATGAAACTTTCGATCTGTCATCTATGTTCTATTACGAATAAAATATTGACATTTGCCATCTCCACATCATTGCATTCAGTTTTTATTCACAATTTGTTTAGTGTCCCAACTTTTTTGGAATCCGGTTTGTATGAATTAGCCTACCTTATTGCGTTTAGTCAGCCTACAAACATTTCTTAATTATTAATGAGATTACGCAATCATATTTAATTAGCACGTGGGATTAGTATATGCATTAATTAGCATAACCTAATGACATTTGTCAGCCTACAAAAGTGCCTAAATTAGTCTACCTGATCACAATGTCAAACTAAGTTACCTAAATTATTAATAAGCTTATCCAATCACTGTTATTTTGCCTACTAATCCGTTTAAATTTAGCTAGCTTTTAAATGTAGCAAATTTAGCTAGCTTATAAAAGTATACCCACGGGTAGCTAGTCTACAAGGGTAGCCTACGTTCAATATGCGATGCTTAAAGACAGGTTAAAGAGTTCACTTTCAATAGTTTAGGCTCAATAAGGCTCCATTCATCATCACATCAGCAGGAGATGCTGGGCTGACGCTGCTGTCACTTCACCATTGCCCACCTTGTGAACAGCTTGTGAGCCCTGTGAACAGCTCCACAGCAAACAGCTCTGGCAGGAATTGCTCCCTTTGTCACTGTGTGTCCTCACTGATTCAGAAAGTCTGTTTCCATCACTGTTTTCACATTCCTCCTTCATCAACACAGCAACCTTCCCGCCTCATCCAAGCACACAAACATCTTCAGCCATGTTGGGGACAAGCCTGGCTTTCCCATCCTGCTGAAAGCTTTTCCAGCGCTGCCTTTAAAACAACACTATGTAGCATTTTTACCTTAAAATCAGCAAACTCAACACTGACCTTGTGGCATTGTGATGACCCACTGACTGGAATAGGAGGGAGAATACCATTGCAGTCATTGCTGCTCACTTTGGAGAAGCGGATGGGGTATTCCTGATATTCCTGTAATATTACTCATCTCAGCCCACACGCTTCTTTCACCTTCAGTGATGGTTCTACATCCCTCAGCTTGTCCAGAAAAACATGTCCTCAAATGTAATTGACTGTCACGGGAGCCCAGAATTAAGAAATAGCAATAGCTTTAACTGGTTACGTTGGTTATGCTAGTAGACCTGCTGGTTACATTGGTTTGCTGATTGACTACACTGACCAAAATAGCAGACTACCAAACTGGTTGGCTGGCATGATACCTTGACCAGCTTGACCAAACTGGTCGGCAAACGTTACCAAGCAGATGGACCAGCAAGACCAACATGATCACGTTGGTCATGCTAGACCAACAAAACGCTGTTCAACCAGCTTCACCAGCAGAAAAATAAGGTATCCAACTGGTCAACCACTCTTGACCCTCCATGACCAGCTTAGACCATCTAACACCTGCTATACATAGATATATGCACTTCACCAGAACGCCTCCACTCGCTTCCACGTCCAGCTAAAGGCCAATGACCGTTGTGATCTACCTCCACCATGCTTGTGTTGTCTGTGAAAACTGCAAGTCGGAACTGTCCGTCTCCAGCAGGGTGAGAGGTCAAGCGATGACCGTGAGAAGTGAACAGTCCTTGCTGCACAGCAGGTATTCTACAACACTGCCGCAACACACACACACACACACACACACACACACACATTTCTTTTTTCTTGGCCACAGATCAGTGCATCCCAGTTACACAATCTGCGTGCTAAGGTAGAAGATCAATCAGATTCACCTGCAGCCAGGGGGAATCAATGTGATGGACTAAAAGATAAAAAGAAGGGAAAAGTGCACGCACGCGCGCGCGCGCACACACACACACAGAGAAACACACAAAGGAATATTTATAAAAGCATATAAAAAAAAACTTAGAATAAAGCCCTTCTTAGATGTTATGAACACCCAAAAGTGCCCACGCGCCATAACCACGCGCTTCAATTAGCAAGAGATATCAAAGGAGCGTCGCACGTGCGCGTTTGGGTTTTTTCACTACTAGCCAAAGCATCAGGTCAGGCTTGACCCGCAACACGTTACACACACACACACACACACACACACCAGTCCAAACACACGCGAATTAAGACAAAACACTGCACCGAATTGCGCGCGAGCCGTCAAAACACGTGTAGTCTACTCACCGGCGCTCGCGTCTCCTCTCCACACTTTTATCTGCTCTTTTCTCTCTCTCTCTGTCTCTCTCTCTGTCTCTCTCTCTCTCTCTCTCTCTCTCTCTTTTCACTCCTTCCTCGCGACACTGGACTAAGATGAACCTCTCTCTCTCTCTCTCTCTCGCTCGCTCCCTCTCTCTCTCTATCCCTCAGTGTGTGTGTGTGTGTGTGTGTAGCCCTGCGCTCCTGTCCCCCGTTTCTATGGCAGTGAGAGCGAGTGAGGGAGAGTAATAGATAGAGACATAGAGAGAGAGAGAGACTGCAAACGTCTGGGGGGCAGCTCCACGCGCTCTTACACACACACACACACACACACACACACACACACAGGCGCACACACGCACGCGCGCCCCAGCCCCCTACAACACACACCCTCATAATCCTCGTTACGCAGAGCTTTAACGCACGAACGAGGCAATGAAGAAACAGCTCGAGCTCGACAACGGAGCTCGAGACTTGTTGTTCGCAGGAATTGTTTGAAGTTTGAGCGCATTCCTTAAAATGAAAACCCGCACGCGGAAAACAGACACGTCCCGGGGGTAGGGGGTGGGTGGGCGCAAAGGGTCCGCGCGGGGTGTTTGTTTTAGAAGGGCTGGATGAGATGAAGCGCGGATGAAAGGGAGCAAAGACGGCGACCGGGGCGCGCGCTCTACAGGCGCTGTGGTCCTGCGGGCTGCCGAAAGGACGCGCGCCGCATGCGACAGAGGGGAAGCCGGCAGAGCTCATGCGTGTGCAGAAGGCATACACGTCTGGTAGGCGGCCCTGGACTGCAATCAAATTCTCACAGCAGTCTACCCACATTTTGCCTTATATGACACGATGTGCACACACAGCTTGTCTAGTCCCTGTAGAGAAGTACTGCCAATAGAATAGGACTCTCTGCAACAGATAGACATGAACCTATTGGGACCTTGCCTAATGCCAGGTGTGGGCTAGAGGGGTATAAAGCCCCCCCAGCATTGAGCTGTAGAGCAGTGGAACTCCATCTATTACTTTTGGGATGAGCTAGGGGGTAATTGCCCTCGTAAATTTAAACAAATCCCAAATTAGAAAACACTGGTGAATGTCAGAACACACTGTCTACCTTGCAGAGGGTAGCTCAGCTAATATAGACATCTAGTCCATATATGCAGACATCAGCTTACCATCTCACATACTTATTACAATATTATAACATTTACATTTATGGCATTTAGCAGACGCTCTTATCCAGAGCGACTTACAAGGTTACTCGTATTGCAGAGGTTTGGCCAATGTAGTGTTAGGAGTCTTGCCCAAGGACTCTTATTGGTGTAGCGCAGCATAGTCACCCAGACTGGGAATCGAACCCCAGTCTCCCACATGGTGTGGTAGCTCACACACACTCTACACTACACGTTTTACTACATTATGGGCACAAAAAACAAACAAACATGGTAAATGTGGTCTCACTCATTTCCCCTCTGTGTCGTTGGTATTTGCTCCCACTAGCACTGCTGGGTGGGAGCAGTGGGGGTCTCTGTCGTACTGAGAGCTGCATTTGTGCCCTGTTCATCACCCATCACCCAAACTGTGCCTTCAAACGTCCAACACAGGATCACCATGCAGGCCTCGCGAAGTGGCAAATAAGCACAGGGTGTTCACACTGTCGAAACAAAGGACATTAATCAGGAGACAGTTACGGCTTCTACTCTTCTGGGAAGGCTTTACACTAGATGTTAGAACACTCACACGCTCTGAGGATTTCCTGGAATTCATTTACACTAGCATTAGTGATGGCAGGTACTAATGTGGGGCCATTAGGTCTGGCTCACAAACTGAGCTCTAAATTTATTGGGACACGATTCTGCTCCTCCACAGTCCAGTGCTGGGGAGCTTTACATTCATCGTTGCACATGATGAGGCTACTCCAGGATGTTCTGTTCTACTGGCTGTGCTTTTCTGAGGAGAGTACATGGCTGGTATCAGCAATTGGTGAACCTTCAACTAGCAGGAATCACACAAGGTTATAAGGGTTATCAAGATTTTTTGGACATGCAAATTTTTTAATCCCAATTTATCTAATCAGCATTTGCTTAAAGGACATGTGGGCATTTTGATGGCTCTGCATATCCATCAAGAACTGCAAGGGTGGGTCCACCATTGGGGTGTCATTTGTCAGAAGATATTGCCATTCCTTGTTCCCATCTCCTCCTCCTCCTCTTCCTCCCCCACACACATCTCCCACAGCTCTGCTGTGATTACCATCACTCCATCTCCACATTTAGCCGAGCGCACCAGCAGAACCCTGAAGACCACATATCTTCTCCTACCACTCGCTCTCTCTCTGTCTCTCTTTGTGCTATCGGCTTCGCCAGGGGGTGCACCTTCTGCACCACTGGCTGGAGTCGTTCACAAGACGCAAATGAAATGCACAGCATTGTGCGTGAGCCTCGAGGGGTTTCCACAGCATGCCTGAGTAAAATTGCTTTTCCCTCTAATTTGTTGGGGGTGCAGAAATAATCCATTGGTTTTCCCACTTCAAAATAAGCTGCACTTCAGTTCGGTATGCGAACGGCACATAAGCAAAGAGTGAGTTATTACACAAAAACGTTCCCCTGAACAATAATTCTCATTCGTAGTTTAAGCTACGAACACTTCTCACAGATTTTTGTGCCTGCACAAGCAGAGTGGATATTAAGAAGCTATTTGTTCTGTCCATTGTTGCCTCACTGCAGGGCTCCGGCTTGTGTAAGCTTTCATAGTTCCGAGAAAAACTAACAGAACGGTAATTCTGTTACCAGTTTGATCTTCTTCCCCATGCAAACAGGGTTACTTCCAGGGCTTTTCCCTACTCAATAAGCACTCCTATACACTTTAATAGAATCTACCAGAGCCAAAAGATTTACAGCTGTGTCTAAATCATAACTACGATGGTGGTGTCACAGTTTCCTTGGACAGGCTTTACTATTCCCTCTTCTCCCAGCAGAACCTACTTCTGCAGAGGAGGTCGTGCAGCCCATAGCCACTCCTGTGCCACTCAATTTAGATTCCCATGGTCCTGCCTATAGCGGAAGTGGTGGCCACTCTGGTGCCCGCAGCAGCTGAGTAAGCTGACAGTGCCTAGCCAGTAGTGCCTCATTGGTATTAGAGGACATTGCCGTTGTCTCACCTATGCCACAAAGTCTCCTGGGCTGTTCCCTGCTCCAGCTCCTGCTCCCCAGTACCTTGCTTCAGTGCCGGCTCTCCAGTTCCCCGCTCCATGGCTGGCTCCCCAGTTTTCTGTTCTTCTGCCAGCTCCCCAGTTCCCTGCTACATGGTGTGCTCCCCAGTTTCCAACTAGAGTACTGGCACCCTAATTCTCTACTCCATGGCTTTCCCTGCTGCATTGGTGGCTTCCCAGTTCCCTGCACTACGACTGGCCAGGTAGGATGGCCAGTTCCCTGCTTCACTGCCAGCTCCACAGTTCCCTGTTCCAATGCCATCTTCATAGGTTCCCATTCCATGGCTAGCTTCTCAGTTCCCTGCTTTATGGCTGGCTCCCCAGTTCCCTGCTCTAGTGCCAGCTCCCCATTTCCTGCAAGTTATCCCACCCACTGGTGTTTAGTTTGTAACCCTGCATGTAATGCCCCATGTAACTCTTCCCAGCTCACACCTAGCACAACGTAGACTTGGCAAAACTAAGGCATGTCACTGTTATAAGAAATTCTCCAGGACATTCTCCCTGTGCAGGAACATCTAAACAAGCCCAAGTCCTGTGGCCTGACGAAGTTTAAAAAGCAGTGAGCAAAGTTTAGGATGCAATTAGCAAATGTATATTTGGAGAAAAAGGAGTCTAGGCTTTCATGTAAAGAACACCTCTCCAACTGTTAAGCACAGGAGTGGATCGATCAGGCTTTGGGCTTGTGTTGCAGCCAGTGGCATGAGGAACATTTTACTGGTAAAGGAAAAAATCAATTCAAATACCAGTACATTTCTGGTCAAACATCATCCACAAAAGAGGATGGATTTTACAGCAGGATAATGATCCTAAACAGACCTCTAAATCCACAATAGACTACCTTAAGAGGCACAATCTGAGAGCTCTTTCATGGCCCTCCCAGTCCCCCAATCTCAATAAAAATATGTGGACTGTGCATGTAAGACGTCCACAAGAATTACTTGAAGCTGTATGTAAGGTAGAAAGCTTTGAAAAACTCTTAGCTGCTACAAAAAACTTCTTTTGACCGCCGTGACTCATGGGTCACTACAAAATGTGGTCAAGCCTCATAGAGCATGTGAAAGCAAGATTTGTTTGATAAATGTCAGCCCGGTGCATGGGGCCTATTCAGCACATTGGCCATGCCGGCTAAAAAGGTTACTAAATCAAAGAACAACGATCTGAAGTTTTTCCCTTATTGACTTCAAGGAAGGCATCATGAGAGTTTGTGTTAAAGCTCCCTGTTGGGAAGCCAATATGTTACCAGCATGTGAGCCGGGAAGAAGGTGTGATGTGAATAAATACAAGCCATTTCAGGGTCGGGCGTTACTGGAGACATACTTGAGCGCAATCCATCTTTCTAAAGAATGATAAACCCTCACCTAAAGACGTTTCAGGCACAGCAGTGTGGAGGCCTCACTTTTCACACCTGAGGCCTGAAGCCCAATCGGTTTCTGAGCTAGTAGGTTCAAAGGGAGAGACACTCATGGTTGGAGATTAGGTGTTTCAGGGACTCAGCAGGCGAAAAAAAGGGGGAAAAGTGGATCGGAATCCACTCGCACATTCAAAGGCTGCCTCCGGGAAGCTTAGGGCCCGTCGAAATCCGCCAATCCCTTGACAAAGCCAGGCCAGGCCAGCGCTCTCTGTCTCAGAAAATGCAGAGCAATGTGGAGGACACACTTAAGCAAGGACAGTGTTAAGAGTGCTGAAGAACCATGGGGAAGATTACAGAACAGCACGGCATCAAAAGAGCTGCAGTGAGACACATAAAAACCCTCCCGCCACACCGGTGCATGGATTTGACAGGGAGTTGTTTGTCTCCATGTGGCCTTTGAACAAATACTCGTCGCTTCGGAGTAGTAGGCCGATCATTTTCCCAGCATGCAAACAAACGGATGAAGGTCCTCCACTATCAGCAGACACGACAGTGCTCGTAATCACTTGATTGTAGCCTTTCTTTCTGTTTCTCTTGATATGATAACAAGAGTACTCCTTTTCACAGCCAATCACTGTCCACGTTATTGTGTTAGCCACCCTCTGGTCCCTCATCACTGGTCGGTTTCTGGGTGCTCTAATTTGCACAGTTATTCTGCTCAGCTTATCTGTTCTATGGCTCTTTTTTTTTTTCTTCGATCACGTCCTGCTTTTCGGATTGATTGTTTGCCAGAGAACACCTAGACAAAGACGGGTACTTCTGGAACAATGAGCTTGGGACAGATTATTTATTTTGTTGTGTCCTCCGTGCACACCTCCCATGAAAATCAAATCTAAGCCCTATTCAGACTGCATTAGGTCTACATGGGGAGGTGGAGTAACATCATTTTACTTCAGGACGTCTGTAAAATGTATGACCAATTCGAACAGGATAAGAAATCTTGGTGGGAGTGGGAGAGGCAGTTTAACCCACTTATAGTAATAATGTTCTTCAGCTCGTCTACTGGATTTGAACGTTGTACACCGTGTGCCACACACTTGAACAAATGCCTCCTCGAGCTCCTCCATACTCTCCATAAGAAGAAATGCAGAAAATGTCTTTTCCACAGGATATGGTGGAATATTTACCCACATGTCAATTCACATGGGATTAATATAACCTGGTGTCATTTTTATGGCTCATTTTACAGAAGGTAAAAGGTGTTGGAATCTTTACTGACACAGGAACGTACAGTCCATAAAAATAAAGCTAATCCCATCCAAATAGAATCTCTTTTTGATGGTAGATGCTGTGGTTAATAAGAGCTACCTGTAGGTCCTGTGATGACTTTGTAAGATTGTTGGAGGCGTCTTCACACATCTTGCCGTCTGCGCTTTGGCTGAAGTGGCCAGACTTGATCAGTGTTGGTCAGTTGTTTTTAAACCTTGTCCACTTTAGCAGACAGTGGAACGGCTGATTTCTGATTGTTCTGAGATCTTTTTAAACCCCTTTGCAGACTCATCTGCATCTAAAACCTTTGTTATTTGGATCTGGCCATGGTGCTACCTCTCACTTCAACAATCAAGTGCAAACCAAACTAAATGCCTGAGCTTTAAATAAGACCAGAATCTTAGGGATGTTCTAAACATCTGCAGCTAATGTTCTGCACATGATTCTAATACTAGTATAAAAATATGAATTTAATTTTATTGCATATGTGTTAATTGCATTTTACAAATGTTTTTAATGAGACATTTTTTCATGTTTAATTATAATGGAGTTATGTAATAACTGAAAGTTTCGGAAAAGGACCACGCCCAAACTCCTCCCCTCCATTTCTACACACTATAAAGCCGCTCCTCTCCCTTCTCCTTCTCGTGACGAAAACTTGCACCCCACCACCGCCCCTGCTCCTCCTTATCATCCAATCATACTCCACCTCTACCTGGCAAGGGGGGTCTGGCTTCGGGTCCCATCAGCTCGAAGCCCCCCAGAACTCCAGCCCAAATTTCTCAAGTTCTCCTCCTTGCCTCAGCTAGCGTGGTCCGCATTCACGAATTACCGTATATTACCTATATTATCTCTCAGTGTTGTTAAAATGAGGATCAAACGCATGTATGTAATGATGCATTTTCAGACCTGCAGGCCATACATATATCCTGCTTGGCATTTTACATGGTACATCCCTGATGTATGTCTATATCACTGGTACTGTCTGGTCTGGTCTGCTCTGGAGAAACACTGTTTTATGTGATGTTTTATATCATGTCTCGGCTCTTGACTCTTGACAGTGGCTCTTTTTCATTCTCTTGACCAAATAAAGCAAACCTCTGAACTGCAGGCCATCCCACTGAGACGGGGCGTGAAACTGCAGGCTGGACGACATCTGGAAATTGCAACAGTGGACAACTGACAGCGGACTTCTCACTCATAAAGGAATACCATGCGACACAGGGGACCACGATGCTCTGTGCCAGTTTTATCAATTCTTTTATGGGCTCACAGCTTCAGTGAAGCGGCAGTGGAGTGGGCCTCAGTGTGTTTTGGGCTGTGCAGTGTTTTTCCTCTTCTCAAAGCATGAGAGAGCAGAAGTGGTCAGAAGAAATCAATTGTGTTAACGTGATCCACCCAGAGGAAAACCCCAGCAGACTGATCTAATGTCTGTTTGTTTAATTCTCTGGCAGTGATAGACCTTGGGAATGGTATCTCTTTCAGGCCCTATAAAGATGTTTGTAGAGCTCTGAAGCTTTTACAATGTCGTGAGCTGCACAGCATTTAAAACCAGGCAATGCTGCTGCCTGAAGGATAGATATCTCTATATGCTGGCACAAAACATACACCACCTTGGCACTGCCATACTGGTATCAGTGCTATACTGGGACTGGTCTCTGGGACAGTTCTAACAGCATCATAAAGTTCGCATATGATACAACTGTGCTGGGTCTCATCAGCAAAGGTGACGAGTCAGCATACAGAGAGGAGGTGCAGCAGCTGACAGACTGGTGTACAGTCAACAACCATCACTTGAATGTAGACAAGACCAAGGAAATGGTTGTTGACTTCAGGAAAACAAGACACGACCACTCTCCGCTCAGCATCAATGGCTTCTCTGTGGAGATCGTTAAGAGCACCAAGTTCCTTGGTGTCCACTTACCAGAGAACCTCACCTGGTTCCTAAACACCAGCTCTACAGCCAAGAAAGCCCAGCAGCGGAAGCTGAGAAAGGCCTGTCTCCCTCCACTCATCCTCACCCTCTTCTATAGAGGGACCATAGAGAGCATCCTGGGCTGCTGCATCACTGCCTGGTTTGGGACCTGCACAGCCTCTGACCGCAAGACCCTCCAACGTATTGTGAGGACAGCTGAGAGGATCATCGGAGTCTCTCTCCCCTCCATCATGGACACTTACTCTGCCTGCTGCATCCGCAAAGCAAACCAGCATTGTGGATGACTCCACCCACCCTTCAAACAGACGTTCTCACAGATGTTCTCCCTCCTGCCATCAGTATATAGTTGAATTGACAATAAAAACCCACTTGACTTGACTTGACTTGGTCAGCAGAGTTCCTGTGGTGGTCTCTCTCCATAGAAGGAGGGGAAGTTGGTAAATCGTGCAGCTGCCTGGCTGTAATTCTAAACCTAGAATGTATATCTAGGAAAGAACAAGCAAGCCTAGCGATGCCAATGCCGTTGTAGCGGTGCTAAGTGGTGCACTTGGGGTCCCTTGTTCTTAGAACACAAGCAGCTTCAGCAGATTGATTTGATCAGATGTTTGCTCTTCTCAGAAGGAAGCTTCCTGATCAGCTCCAAATCATTTCAGAACCTCAGCGTTGAGTTACCTCAGTGGAAGGATGGAGGATGGTCTGCCAGGTTTTGCACAGGTTTTTGTGAGCGCCCGTTTTGGAATCTCCTGTTTTTCATGGATACATTTTCCTTAGGAATTCCTCTTATTACTTTAAGAGTATCTTCTATCTATTCTCCTCAGAAATATCTCATTGTACTTATGGCAGGAAATTAAATAAATGAAAGGTGCTCTCTGCCTTTTGGCTGGTTTACTTATCCACCAATCAAGAAGATCTGAAAACTGGGTTGAACATCTACACCGTTTATGCAGTGGTGCGTACCAGGTCTCAGAAGACAAGTGTAGAATAGGACACTCTGTCTGTTCTCCCTGACAAACATTCATAACAGACAAAAGGACAGACAGCCAGACAAGGGGAGGAGAGCATTCATTTCCTTCCACTCCTGCTGACCTCTTGCTCCTGCTTAACATGCACAACATGACCCGCACTCTCTCTCTCTCGCACAGGGTTTAATGGACTGAGCATTCACTCTGTAATTTCCCCCCCTGCACGCCGTGCATTTTCAAATTACGCTTTTCGCTCGTCACTCTTATCCGGCCGGACGCGATTTGAAAGAGGTGGGCCTCGCAAGTGCTCTCCAAACTCGATTCAATCCGCGGTGCCATTAAGCGAGAGTGAGCGCTGGGCCTTTTTTTCCCCTCAACTGCTGCCCCACCTGGCTCAGCCAAATAATACAGCTGTTGTGTTTGGAAATGAGCTCCAGTACTTAGCCGTGTAAACAGATGTGAAAGAAGCCCCAGCCTCGCTTTGTTGCTGTTAAATGAGAGCACGTCGCAATTCCCGCTCCCAGTTTCCGCCTTCAACAGGCATGCGGCTGCATGTTAAGAAGTGACGGTGCGCGACAGCAACACTCCTTATCTTGTACTCAATTACACGCACCAGTGCCGACTACCTTGTTCTGAAAGACATTCATCTGGAAGACAATGATTTATTCTCTGAATCTTGCATTAATTAGCAGGACTTTACAGTGACCTAAGGCCACACATGCACCATAATGGAGTTACGGCCGGTCACGAAAACGTACAACACACAGCCAAATTAGCCTCAGATTCTCAAGATTCAGTCCAGATGATGGCACTTATAAATCCCAAGCGATTTACCGTTGACTTATTGCACAGGTCCTGTGCTCTTCTGCAGAGGTGGAGCTGAGCTTGATTATGAGTGGGACTCCAGGCCCAATCATCCCTAAGGTCTTATCTTAAAGATGACCATACACCTTTCAGCTCATCACCCTGCTGCTGTTTGTATGGCCTAGCAAACCTTTTAAAACCTATTAAAGTGTCTCTCAGCCATCTGGGCATCTACCAGCAGTCCCGACAGGGCTGTCACACTGGGGCTTGTAGAGCGTAACAGCCTTTAATAGACCTTATCAGGGACAGATCACTGGTCGGGCCAATGAGGCCAGTACCCTCTGGCTACATCCACACTAATACAGTTTCGTTTTAAAACACATTACGTTGGCTACATTCACACCTGATGTCCACACCACCCAGACGGGCAGAAACAGAGGCTGTTGGAACATTTCCAGAAAGAAAACTTGCAGCATTCCAGTTTTCAGGCCACCTCAGTGCCACAACTCTAAAGAAAAACAGCCATACCAGCATTTTCTTACATTTCCAACCAAGCACATGTTAAGATCTGAATGGATCCAGGCAATCTGAAGGGTAGAGGGTCTGGTTCTCATCGCCTAGTGTTCTTATGAGCTGTGCTACTGATCGATATGCCACTTAGGTTCCTCTGGAGCATTATACAACTTGAGCTTACTGTCTTTATTTGCTTGAGTGTTACAAATGTGTCAGTGTCGATCCAAATTTAAATAAATTTCAAAACAATTTCTCCTCAGTTACCTTACCTTTACTCTCAAATACAGTGATTTAGGCTATCCTAAGGCTATCCTGGCTATCCTATCAGATATGGTGCTTTTAGCCTATTAGAAAATCCTACCTTTGACCTTTGAAGTGAGTCTTCAGTCTGCGTTTGAAGACAGCGAGCGACTCGGCCGTTCGGACACCCAGGTGAAGCTCGTTCCATCACTTCGGTGCAGGACAGAAAAAAGCTTGGACACTTGTCTTCCGCGGATTTTGAGGGATGACGGGTCGAGCAGAGCCGTACTTGAAGCTGGAAGGGCTCTTGGTGCGGATCGGCTTTTGACCATTGCCATCAAGTACGGAGGGGCTGGTCCGTTCTTGGCTTTGTAGGCCAGCATCAGGGTTTTGAATCTGATGCGGGCAGCTACAGGAAGCCAGTGAAGAGAACGCAGCAGTAGAGTGATATGGCTGAATTTAGGGACATTGAAGACGACCCGTGACGCTGCATCCTGATGGTGCGCAGAGGAAGACCAGCCAGAAGAGAGTTGCAGTAGTCAAGTCTGGAAGTGATGAGAGACTGAACAAGCACCTGGGCGGCCTCTCTAGAGAAGAAGGGTCGAATTCTCCGGATATTATATGTTAACAGCAATGACAAGGAGGAGAACGTCAGTCAGGAAGTGAAGTGAATCTTTAGCATCTACGCTCTACCACCTCACATTAAGCTTTAATCCGTTCAATAGTATTAGATTTGTTTGTTTTGATACTTGTGTATGGAGTTAGAATCGAGGCATCCTAATTTTATCTAAATTATCTGATTTCTGCTAAAATCTAAAACTGAATTTAACACTTGATAACCTTGGATAACCTTGGATATTCAAATATTTTATATAATTATATTTTTACATGTATATTTTATACTTTTAATTGCTTTATATATTGGCTGAGATGTGAGGAAGGTACTTGAGACAACATGTAGAGTACTTTACTGCCATGTTTGAACCGGGAATGATTTTATCTGCTTTTTCGCTGCTTCCTCTTAAGGGCAATGGAGTGTGAAAAGGCTCCACTGTGCAGTTAGATTCTGCATTTTATAACGCTACAACTGCCGGTTGTGCCGGTTGCGACTAGTCCCGCTTTTTTATGCATTTGGACTATCCTGGCAAGCTGTTACATTCATCATCCAACAAGCCTGTAATGCCATCACCGTCTCCTGGGGTTTAGACTTCATCAAAACACAATGCTTGGGAGCAACTGACTGCACACACATAGAGGTAAAACAACCTCAAGCTGACCCCATAGACACCATCAACAGAAAGGGAAACGACTGGTACACTACTTGTTTGTATCTTGTAAATATATTGGCATATTTATGTACTTATTTATATTTAAAATATGTTAAAAACATGAGTGATGTTGCTAGGTAATGTTGCATCGGTGGCAGTTTAAAAAATGAGCAGCTTGACACATGTGTTGGAGGGGGCGTGTGTTGGTCCACCCTCACTAGTGTTGGGGCATTCTGTGTGGCAGAGTGATAGGGAGGGAGAGTATGTTTGTATGGGTTGGGTAATTGTCAGTCCAAGTAAGGGAGAAAATGGGCAAAAAATCTGATCTAATATATATTGAAAAAGAATTATTTCAATTGAATATACTTCTGAAATACTTATATTTCTTACACTTATACAAACAGCCAAACAAAAATAGACAGGTATTAAATTTGAAGTGTATTAAAAACACCTACTGTAGTAATTCACTTACAGCACGCTTGCAACATCATTCAAAATTCCGTAAGGATACTGAAATCACAAAAGTCATTTGTATGTAAAAGTGGACACATCCCACATTGAGTTCAATCAACTTATAATAATTGAGTTTATTCAGGTTTTTTTCAATTGGCAAAAGGTCAGTGATTGGCTTAATATAATAATATAATTAATATAATAATCTGCACTGGGTCAGTGCCACCTATTTGCATACAGGACATGTGTTTTCTTCTTCACTCACTGTCATTGTAGTGTAGTCATTCCTGCCAGGCTACTTTCTCATATGTGTACATATGTAATCTATATAGTCTTGTAGCTGCCTGGCCTAAGCGTTGAAGGCTGTAAGAGCAAGTTACCACTTTCAGTGATCATTCATGCACTAATGCCTCATGCCATCATCATTTGTGTGAATGGCACGTGCATATGTGCCGCATGGCGATCTAGTTCATTCGGACGTTGAGTGGGTGATGGACATGAAGGATCTTCCTTGATCCATAATCTAGCAAAATGTTGATTTGTAAGTTCATGAATAGGGGTCAGACAACTGTGATGACTATTTGCCGCTGTTATGGAGCATATGTTATGGAGTGTGTGTTATGGTATTTGGGTTTGTGCACTGATGGGACGACGTTTTTATTTTGGCTGGATTTAGAGAGATGCAAAAGACACTGAAAATAGGACGATAGAAAATGAGACCAAAACACCTTGCTGTTCCTCGTTAGTATGATTTTTAATGCATGCCCAGTGTATGTGAATGGTCATGTGATCTGCGTTTTCAGGTGGGTTAGTGTGGATGGAGAATAGTTCTGATACGAAGCTAAAACACACTAGAGATGTCTGGACGAAGTTGCTTTAGTTTCAAAACATAATATTGTAGACATAGCCTCGGACCACCTTAGTTTAGTTTACAAGGCCTGAAAGAGCCCATATACTTGGGAAATATAGATATGTGCAGATATAATCCCATATAAAAATTGGCATATCAACTCTATTAGCTTAGAGAAGCGGTTATGTGACCAGAAAGCCACAGATTCATTTCCCCAAAATCATCAGGACATGACTAAAGAGCTGTTGAGTAGGGCACCTAACCCCCAAATGCTCCCCGTGCACCACAGCTAAGGCTGCCACCCATTCCAGGCAGGTGTGCAGTGCCAGGTGTGTCACTGCACAGATGGGTTAGATGCGGAGGTCTACATCTGCCGATCTGTGTACAATGACTCAAGTCTAATCCAAGTCTCTCTGGATAAGAGCATAAGACAAATGCTGTAAATCATCCAGGAAGGGCCAATTATTTTTTATGACCTGGGACCAATAAGATCCCAGTGACAGCACTGCTCAGAGCCATAAATAGCGAGGGGTGAGTCACCATTCGGTCTGGTTAACAAAACTCAACCACTTTCATATCCCTCATTTCCTTGCTAAGGGAAACTCTAAAGTGGTGTCTCAAAGGGGAAGCTGCGGCTCAGGTGGGAGAGACCTTGTTAGCTGTGGTATCTAAAGGTTTCACACACGTTCGAGACAGACTGAACAAGCTTACTGATGCAAGCAACACGACACGCCTAAACTTTTAGGGCGTTCAAATTAAACTTTATGTTTTAGCTACATTCTGCAGAAAACTTGTCACTTGTGGCTGTTTCTGATGTTTTTGAAAAAGTTTTGTGGGAGATTGGAGGTCTGGAATGATACATCAGCTGTGTCTTTCAATTTCTCAGAAATGGAAAATGCTTTTCTTGGCTGCATTTAAAGGATCCTGCAAATAAAAGGCGGCCTTCAGCGATGTACAGGCCCTAAAACGCAGATTTAATAAAAACAAGAAGAGAAAAATGAAGGAAGAATTGGACAGATGAATGGAACAATAAGCAAAAAGCTTACACCTTAACAATGAATAAAGTGTTCAGCTCCGCGTTAAACACTTCTGTCTGGGTGGGAGTGGGTGGGGAGGGTTTTACACATACAAGATTGCTATAGAATGACTAATATGCTGCTTTATTATAGTGAACAGTGTCATTTTGCTTTATATGTGAGCTGGAATTTTCTTTCAGACCTCTTTATATTCAAAGAAATATAATTTATTTGAAGCATTTCTATTGGTTCATTCATCATGACATTTGGATAAAATTTATAGCTCACATTGAAAATGCAAAAAGTGAAAAACAACAAAACAAAAATGAAGATACAAGGTTTTAATTGTGGAATGTACTCTGCCACTCCAATGGAATTGCTCAGGTAGATAGACTGATGTTTACCAGCTGTTTTGGATGTGTCTGAAGGAATCTATCCTTTTTTGCTTGGTGAATAAACATAAAGAACAGCAAATAGTGGTGGATAGTCATTACGTATATGTACTTCACTACTATGCAGAAAGCAGTGGTATGCAAGAAGTGTTATTTGTTGTTCATGGGCTCCCCCTAGAGTTGGGAAGTGGAATTCTTCACCTTAAGAAAGACACAATGTTTGCATGCATTTCTGGACAAGCTGAGAGATACAGAATCGTGACTAAAGTGAAAGAAGCATGTGCGCTGAAGTGGTAGAGTACTATTACAGAATGTTACATGAATATGACTCGGGTTAGGCAGCGATTTGCGTCCTTCCGAGAGCTAACCTGCCCGCTTCACCAAAGTTACATAGTGCAGTTAGCAGTGTGCCGAGGCCAGAAAAGCAATGATAACTACTTACTTTTTTCCTGTATCGGTTGTATTGGGATTGTATTGTTTGGACAATCATAGAGGCCATGAAAGCCCCACCTCACAACTTACAGAACTTCAGTTCTGTTGTGCCACTGTTGATTGTGTCCAGCTATCCAGCTCTCTTTGTCATTTTCCATTTCTGTTTCAGTGCTCTTAAATTTCGGACAGATCTCACTTTACCTTTAGAGCCGGATAAAAGTCAATGTTATTTAAGCAACAACGAGCCTGTTTACACCTGGCATTAACATGAGTATCTAGATCCAGACAGTATCTGCATCTACTTTGACTGGATTTATTTTACACTTGTCATTAAAATGTGTCCCTGGTGTGACCAGATGAGATCATATTTTACCTTTCCACATAAAAAAAAAAAAGCCACTCCAACATGTACATCATTTCCGTTTTACATCCTGTAAAAAATGATATCCCATCAAATTGTCCCACTATGGGAGACTGTAAACAGTTTACAGGAACACTCTGCAGTGCCATGGTACAATAGATGGCTCTCGCATTCCTGTAACGGCCTGTAATGTCAGATAATGTGACAGACTATTTAAACCGGAAAGGAACTAACACTCATGCACACACACATACAAGAGAGTGAGGGAGGAAGAGGGAGATCCACAGAAATAATTACACAATATTTTTTTCCCTTGCCTGGTGAAATCCGATCACAGTAAACACATTCTGTTTACACCTGCGTCAAATGTGGTCGAGATCCGTCCCTGATCAACGAATGCGATTTGAGTGATCCAATCATAATCCAAGCTCAATGCATCTTAGGGGTGTTAACACCCAACTTTGAAAACTGAAAGTGATATCCGATAATCCGCACCACAAACGCTGTAAATGGCATGTGTAAACAGGCCCAACAGATCTGCTGCTAACCTTCCTTGATGCCAGATACCACAAAACCCCTTCAGAGGCTTTGTGGAGTTCATGTCTCAACAGTCCAGAGCGGTTTTGGTGGCACGAAGAAGACCTATGCAATATTAGGTGGTTTTACTGTTATGGTCTGGGTTAAATCTCAGTGCTCTTCCACAGTTTCTATCTGGGCTGCTCTGTATGAGTGGGGTAAGTTTGTATTCTTGATAGGGTTAAAGAAAACTAGACCAGAAAAGACTCCATGATGCTTTTGGGAGGGAAACTCAATAACAGTCACTTGCAATGAAGAAGCAGTGGCGAGAGAGGACTTATGACTATATGGCATGTGCTTCCTATAAGCCACACAACAAGAGAGCATTCAGAGAGCATAAGGTCAGTTTACTTGCTGTCACATAAAGATTAATAGCTATGCTAAAGTCATTTTTTCACTCGCAGCCTTATCTCCTCTGCTCCAAAATGAAAAATAGTCTCAGCAGCACGTTTTTACAGTATACCTTCCCAGTAACAATGGACTGTATTGCAGTTCGCTTTTGGGTTTTCTTTAGTTTGTTTTTTGCTTTTTACTCTGCAGCAAAGCTCAGGTTTTTAATATACCGTTAAGGACAAGATAAGGAGATGAGAAATGCTGGAAATTAATCAGTTTGGAAAACATTAGAATCCATTCACAATGACATAGGAATCTGTTTACTTTAAATCACAGACTGAAGCTATTCCATTCAACCTGAATAATAAGGTATTTGAAAAGCACAGTACATAAATACAAGGTATTCTGGAGGGCTGTGTACCACCATGTAACTTATATCCACCGCCTTCCAAAGAACAGGCTTTCCTTCACAAGCTCCTGATGTGTCCGCCAAACCGGAGCCTTATAACAAAAGCCTTTTTCTGGGTAAGGATGTTCTGGTGTTGGTTTCCCCTCCATAAAATGGCAAGAGCAGATGTCTGGGCCTTTGGGTATCTTCTTACTAGTCAGGATTTGCAGAGCCCAACCGGAATCACTAGGGGCAATGCAGGAAGAGCTCTGGACCATAATAATAATAATGTTGAAATAGACTTGAAATGCTCTAATTTCATCTATTAGCTATAAATGAAATGATAAATATTGGTGCTAGACACACAGCAAAAATCTCCACCTACCTTTTATGTCCAAGCAGTAAAATGTGACCTTTGCTAGGCTTACATCAACTAGCACAGTGTTTAAATGTTGAACGTGCCAAAGGAGGGCACTGCTGCAGCGTCAAAGGAAAATAATAAGCTTAAAAATGAAGTTTTTAAGCTTAAACTAACATAGAGCCCACTGCAACTCCTTGATAGCTCCTGTGATGCTGGCAAAGATGAACCTGAAACTTCACGCTCTTTTGTACGTGAGTTTAAAAGCACGAACTGATATACAGTGTATCACAAAAGTGAGAACACCCCTCACATTTCTGCAGATACTTAAGTATTTAAGTATATACTTAAGTCTTTTCATGGGACAACACTGATAAAATAGCACTTTGCCACAATGAAAAGTAGTCTGTGTGCAGCTTATATAACAGTGTAAATTTATTCTTCCCTCAAAATAATTCAATATACAGCCATTAATGTCTAAACCACCGGCAACAAAAGTGAGTAAACCCCTTAGTGAATTTTGTGTGGCCACCATTATTTTCCAGAACTGCCTTAACTCTCCTGGGCATGGAGTTTACCAGAGCTTCACAGGTTGCCACTGGAATGCTTTTCCCATTGAAAAGATATACTTAAATATCTGCAGAAATGTGAGGGGTGTACTCACTTTTGTGATACACAGTAGGTCACATTAAAAAGACAGAATAAACATCATGAGAACACCATCGGATTTGGTGGATTTGGTGGTTTGGGGCCACTTCAGTCAACTGTCCCAATGAAAGCCAATAATTGTTGTGTTTACCAGCAGGTTTGGTTGTGATGCTAACAAAAAGTAATGCATGACCACTGTCCCTCATACAGAAGAACTAATTACCCAAAGCAAATATATCCTTGGTTGAATCCCCTATTATTTTTCAATTTCACCCTATGTGGCTATAATTGACTATAATTGAGCAGAAAGCGACCATTGCCCTTCAAGTAGAACAGCTTATTCCACAACAGTGGTTCTAGGAATTATAGCATTATTGTATCACTTGGAACTCACTGGAAATTACTGGCTTCCCTGATGGCCCATCTCCATTAGATTTAATCATTGCTCTCCAGTGCGTCATCCTCACCGAACGCTTGTATAAGGACTACTTTTAACTCTCATTATGCTTCTAGTTCTCTTCTCACTAAAGGTCTATATTTTCTGGCCAATCAAGGAAAGGAAAAGCGAGCTAAATACAAAAGTGGCAACTTAAGTCCGACAGAAACTGGAAAATCATAAACACACAGCTGTGGCTTCGCACTCACAAGTCTTCGCTGGTCCAACATATGGTAGCCATGGGCAAAATCAAGAAAGGCTGCTCGTTTGATGGAGTACCTCCTTAAGTGGACTCCAATTTGACTGCCCCCTGAAAATAAACAGTTTGATATGTGTGTAATTAAATCAACTTGGCCCTTTTCAAGGCTCGCTAATGTCCGTTTACATGCTCTTTAATCCTTCCATCAATTTTCAATTACTGTCAGGTACTCCCGGCCACTGAAGGCCCATTACTGGCTTTCGTTGAACTGAGATTTCTAAAAACGGCTCCCAAAACCACACCCCGCTCTCGGACATATGGTTCACTTTCTTGTGCTTCTACGGGCCTGGGAAATGATTCAAAAGCTGCACCTGCCCGCTCTTGCCCCGTCGTGTCCTGACACAGCTTCCCACTTGTTCTCGTCTCGTTCCTCTCGCTGGAGAGACGTATCCCCAGAGGGACTCCAAATGGCACTTTAAAAGAAAACACAGTTTCCCGAGCACAACGGATTCCAGGAAATTGGAACTGATAACGTCTCTAATGACGATGAATTGCTAGCGGGGCAGATGCGTTCTCAGCACCGCAAGAAACACGGCATGTCTCTCACCCCAGCATGAAGCAGTGGGGAGAGGAAGGATTTACTGCCAAACATGAGCTCTCATTTGCATTACATTGACACACAACATATTACGCCCCATGTAATGAACCTGCAAGGATTTATCATGCCTATGTGGCAGTTGTGTGCAAGTGTTGTGTTTCACCAGCTGAGTGACACCTTGCCTGGATCCAGTATCGTTGGGTTGGGGGATATCACAGGGGTCACTATGCATCTAATAGAACAGACTTGGTAGATGTTTCAAAAGCACCTCTATAACAAAGCGCAGAGATTTCGAGAGTTCCAACAGCTGATGATTGTCGAATAAATGCCTGGCCTGTGCATGGCCTTGAAACACAGCCGTCTTTTGTTACTAATTTGGTCTTTCAAGCATGCAGTGTTCTCAACCAATTAGCGCAGAAGGTGTTGCAAATGCTACTGTCCCCTTCATTAATCTGTCAAGCAATTACCCTCAGGCCTTTGTCGGAGGTGTCTGGGCTAACGCCATTACTGCAGTTTTGGAGTCTGGGAATTACTGGAGAGCACCGAATTGACACGGACAGCCTGATGTTTTTCTCCTGTTTTGCATGATCCACATCTCCAGGGAGGATTCGGTCAGCATTGAAACTTTGTCCCCTGAGCGCTCGGAGAGGATTCAGAGAGGGAAGAAAAAAAACCTTTAAAAATAAGAGTGCATAATGGTGTTTTGGCGCAATGCCAGAAAAGCAAAGCAAAACCCTTTGGTTCCCTGCCTTTCAGTGGGATAGTTCTACATAGTCATGCACATTTCCCTTTCAAATCCACATCTTCATTCACAATAACCTGCTGGCTCAGAAGGCCCCAGTTCCCCAGGCCGTTTATATGAGCCTCATGCACTTCTCCCAGGGCTTTTTCACACCTGTACCAAGGTCCAACCCAAGTTACATGCTTTCCCTACATTATTTACATTTGATCCAGTTAAGTTTTTGGTTCTTGTTGTAGTTTAGAACGCACTTAAGAATTGATTGTGATGGTGACGTGAATCCCATCATCACCACCGACTTGGCACTGACTGGTTTGTAGAAGGATGCATATCTGACGTCTGCATGATAATAGTTGGGTGGATTGACTTCTGGGATTGATTTTATTGCTGTTCTACTGCTAATATTATGGCATTACTACCAGCAGCACTAGCTTTAAGCAAAGAAATCAGCGCAAGTTCCAATTCACCAAATGAACGAAACTCGCCATGCAGTAATTATATTGCTGCCGCCGAAGGGCGTAGGTTTGATTTTGACATTGGTGGGGACATAAAAAGTGGCCCACAGGGGGCCCTCAGGGGGATGAGGCTTTTTGAATTTATTATAGACATCTGACCACAATTTCATGTCATCTAGAGCCTTTATGTATAGATATGGTGGCCAACACACTTATTTCTGTCCCATTTCTGTGGCATTGATGCATGTCATATGAACAGTTAGACAGCAGGATGGACCACAGTATGGAGTATAGAGGTGGGACTAGTGGTAGAAGAGATTTGTGTACCAACATATGTGTACCAAATATGTTGACTTGACACTGATGGAACATTTACCTTTAAAAATGTTGCTACTGACAATGCAGTAATCGCTGGATATTGGTAAGGACATGACCCTACCGTCTCTACCCAATTCTACGCCCTTGATGCCGACAGATATAAACGCATAACAGTCCGTCTCAGCTTCCAGTAATTGGTCCAAACCATCCAAAAAAGTGTTTTCACATAGCAAACCAATTGAATCACGGTTAAGTTTGATTCAGATTAAGATTACCTCATTAGTTAAACCCAATTTTGTCCCTTTGGTCCAGAATGTGGTCTGAGACTCTTTTCACACATGCTATTTTGGTTTGAAAGTCTGGACCAAAGGCGGCACAGGAGTAGAAGCAAAGGTGTCAGAAGAATTCACATTTATTACTTAGGTAGAAGTGGAGATACTAGGGTTTAAAAGACTTCTACAGTAGTTGAAGTATCAACTTAAGCTTTTTACTCAAGTAGAAAAGTAAAAGTAATGGAAGGAAAGCAAAGGCCAAAAGCTTAGGCTGAGCCACAGGGGCCTATAGTGCACTACCCACCCCCCCCCCCCCCCCCCCCCCCCCGAAAAAAAAAAATCTGCTTTCCTGATGGCGCAATTTTTCTAGATAGAGACGAGCTGAAATGAAATAGTAGGTACGAGGCTTTTTAAAAATGTAAGGAGTAGAAAGTAAAGATAATTGTGTGACAATGTGAGGAGTAGAAGTAAAAAGTCAGCTGAAAAATAATTACTCCAGTAAAGTAGAGATAACCATAATTTCATAATAATTTAGGTAACGTAAGTATTTTTACTTCTGTTTCTGGACTTAGGCTCCTGAAAAATAGTAGAACCTTCTCACCTTGATCAAAATAATATCTCCCAGGTGGCTTAACCTCTTTTTGGTCAGACTGATCTCACCTCAGTGTTACTGAATAATATTCACATCAGAAAAGAGTGAACCACATTTGACAATGAGTCAAGATTGTTATGTAACAAGTATGGGGTTTTGTTATTGGTCTGTTTTACGGCTGCATTTTACTTCTAGGGGTTTGTTTTTTTTAAAGAAACAGTCAGGCAACAGTGTTTGAGGTTCATGATTTGTCACTTTCATGTACCAAACTTTCATTGTTCAACTGTGTCAAGAAATACAGTTCTGCATTCTAGTGCTTCTTAAAAAGCTGCTGAAAAAATGCTTTAAAAAAGTAGTTCTTTTGTCTTTTAAAGATGCGATGAAGTGAACTTCACAAACATTGCTCAAACGTCCATATGCTGCGTCCAAAGGTTACCTTGAAAACATCAAATTCCATTAAAGAACCATGCACTGAAAGGATCTTCAGGGAGCTATTATTTTTGATAATATAGTTTGGTCCTGAAGGCTTAGTTTGGTCCCCTAAGGCCTATAGCTTATCATCCAAGACATGTTTGCTTCGGGTATTAATGCAATATCTTACTAGGACATTGGACCCCCTAGGATTTGAACATTGCATACGTTTGTCTCCTGGTTTAGATGCTCCAGCACCTACGAGTTTAATTCCCTTAAGGGGGCAGTACTCTGAAGAGCAAAGCCACCAAAGCAGGACCTCTGGGGTTCAAGAGCTGTCTTTACCACCAAAAAAGAAAGCGATGCTATTCCCCAGGTGGCGAACAGCCTGGCGGGAGCTGCTGAGGTGTTATGAACGACCAGGCGAGGCTGAGAGACAACTCAAGCAATAAACAGCCTGACAGAGCTGACGAGATTATAGTAAGCCAGCTCCTCATCCTGAACAAGCGATTGTATAACTGCTCATTCTTTCACACGTTCCTCAAGCGCATGCAAAGCGAATTAAATCAAGCTTTTGTCCTTTGGTGGATCCTTCTCTGGCTGGCCTACCGCCTTGGGTCTATCTGTATCTAATCCCCAGCTCAATGAGAGAATACCCCAACATGTGGCTTACCCAGCCTGGTGATCTGTATGTGGTATAGCTGCACAGCTAGATTATTAATTCTACTCTAAATGGCAGTGTATTTCTCCTGCGCTGAGAAAACCCCTGTTGAACAAACACCCACACAATTATTTCAGCCCAGCGGGACACACATAGACACTGTAAGAGTTCGCAAACACCAGAGATTAGACTTGTTAATCATTATACGGAGAAGAAGACAGAATGGTTGTGTTCCCTTAAAGAGGCCTTTTACCAGGCCGGTGTCGATGCTACTTTCGGTCTACATTGGTTTTTAGTTCCCAGTGATTTGTATTCGTCACCAGTTTAATTAAAAAACCTTTATTGAGGTTCGATCCCCAGTGATGCCACAGCCATATGTGCCTGGGAGTTCTCTCTTGCTGGGTTGGATGGCCCTTCATGTCCCCCATCACAAAGCGAAATGCTAGCCAGTGCTTGTTGAATTGGCAGCAGTTTAAATGACGTGGGAACCCACCTACCTACCTTTTTGGTGTGATTGCTGCATGCCAAAAATGCTCCGTTTTTGCAGCAGCATTTATAAAAACATATGTAGTATTTTAATGCAGAAATGTTTGTAGATTGAATCTGATATTCCTTTAACATATAACTTTTTATAATCAACACTATGTAGCCTTTTTACCATAAAATAACAGCTTCAAAATCATCCTGATGCTCCACTAACCTGCAATAGGGACAATAGCATCGCTGTCATTGCTACTTTGCTAACTATGGAGAAGCAGGCAGGATATTACCAGTAAAAACTGCATAACGCGGCGCTGTGACCATAATAGTCATGATAGTGTAAAATCCTATAATATTACTGTACCACATCAGTACAAATGCTTTTTTCACTTTCAGGGACAGTTCTGCATCTCTCAGATCGTCCAGAAAAACGCGTCTTTTAGCGATGGCTCAAAGTATGAATTTCCTTCCCGAGCCCAGGAGCAAGAAATGCCCATTTTTCATTGTGTTGCATGAAATGTAGCTTAGTTAAGAATAGCCTAAGACTGGTTAACAGTACTGAACAAAGCACTGAGTACTTAGAACATCAGCTAAGGCTGTCTGCCTGTGAACTATTATTACAAAACTGGCAGCTAATTTGCTTTAATAAATTTTAATAAACAGCTTTTTGACTGGACGTTCAGTTTCCACGTAGCAAAGAACTGACAAACATCTAGCAACCACTTAGCAACATCATAGCAACCACCTAGCAAACACTAAGCAACACTGTAGGAACCACCAAGCACAAACAGTCTAGTTTCACCCTACTGGCCACATAACAGTATAGCAACAGCCTCAACCTACAAGCCTTAGCAAGAAAACTAAGCTATTTTATGGCATATTAGTAGCGCAGAGTAAAGCACTTGGGCAATGCTGAGCTACTGCAGTTCATTCTCAACGGATTTTTGTTCATTGTCCTGCATTTGTAACCCAACATATGAAACCCAACTCTGCAATGCAGATCAGTGTAGATGGCTTTCCCTTCATATAACTGAATATGAATGTGCGTTGATATCTTCTGTTGGATGCTGGATATCAGATATTGGAAAAGGCCTGTAATTCCCATATCGATGCACCTATGGTATAAATAAAAAAGTAAGGAAGTAAGGAAGATGCTACCACGCCAACTCTAAGACCTCAAAGACAGTGTTCCTGCTTAATACTGAGAATTTTAAACATGGCACCATATTCACATTCAACGCAGCACCCTACTAGCGGGTAATTGCTTTGCACCGCATAGCCGAGAAGGGAGGAACCAGCACAGCTATGAGAGCCGACGGGGACGGCTCCAAAAGCCAAATGCATTGATCATCCGAATTAAAGTGTAAAAAATAAAAAGTACCCCTCAGAAAGTGAGAGACCACCTGCTATGAGAGAGGTGTTGGCATTCTTCTCTGACTTTCATCTTCTGCACATTTTCACATAGATGTGTTCCACTCGGACGGCCGTTATTTGCAGCCCCTGTTCCCTCTGTTCACTCTGGCAGGAGCTGATCCTTCAGCTGGAGAGGAGAGGTGTTTGAATTCAACCTATGGCTTATTTTATCTGTCACTTCAGGCAGGGGTCATGCTCAGCTGCAGAACCCAGCAGCCCCCCTCATTGGGGATTAGGGCTTTGATAGGTTGGCCAGTTCAGCCCATTTATATGCTCGTGGCATCCACCGGAATACCCGCGAATCAGCTAATATGTCCTCGTCAAGCGCAGCGTGTACTTAAATTGGACAGATAGGTATTCACATGTCTCATTTCTGTCGGAGCTTTCATCCCTTCCCTGCCTCTGTCCCCTCCCCCCTGCGTGTGGACTCTGTAACAATTACCCCGCTTTCGCGACGACACGTAATAATCATGTAAATTAGCTACTGCTGCTGGACTTGTTTTGCCGTCACTTCCCCGCTGCACCCGGGTATTAGCGCGTGGAGCTGGACTGGCTGCTGGCTAGTTCCACCACCTCGTGTTGGGAAAAGTGTTGGGCCTATAAAAGGAGGGAGCAGCGAATGTGTATGTGTGTGTGTGTGTGAGTCACTGGGAGCTTATTCTTCCGAATGGCAGTGTGTGTGTGTGTGTGTGAGGGGTTTAGCTTCAGCGCAGTATGGTTAATTTGATGTGCTGCTTCTGCTGCTTTTGAAGTTTACCTGCAACGCACAGCTTCTCGCTGTCCTCCCAGCGTCGCACAAAGCAGCAGGTGCCCGCCATGTAATGAATGATCTAGCGATGCTAATGTCCTCCCGCGGCAAGAAGTTGGGCTTAATAAAATCTAACATGAGACAGGGAGGGATGAGATACAACCTAATAAGCTGTAACTTCAATTTCCAGCCTCACCTGTGATTAGGCATCTAGATCGTGAAAAATTCAGCTGAACCTGATGGGATGCGACTATTCAAGACAGGTTCAGTTGAGTTCAGACATCGTTTCTCAAATCTCAGTCAGGTTTAGACTTCACTTTGGACCTTTTTTTTAAATGCTATTCTTATTTTCTATTTACTTCTACGCTGAAGCTCCCCAGACAAAACAAATTGTCACCTTGCATGCTTAAGGTGGTAGTAACTTCAGGCTCCTGCAGATGGCGCTGCATAAATAGGCAGGAATGTCTGCGATGTGAACAACGGGATTCATAGATTGAGAAGAGGATGTACAGCGCTGTGAATGCCTTGGTTTTGACGGGAATTTTCCTGTAGACCGTGATTTTTGCCACTGCTGGTAGACCGATATGACTGTATGCTTCCATACACCAGCAAATTCAGCCACTTCCTATACACTATATACCTCCTAAACACTATAGTCTTTGGTATGCCCAACAAGACACTTACTGCACTGTACCACCTCTTCTCAGCCTATTAATCCCCTCACACACCAAGCAACTGTATTTTATAACCTGATCATCCTTGTGCAACGCCATCTGCAGGAGCTTGAAGTTACTACCACCTTAAACATGCAAGGTGACTCACTGTTTGTCCATGGAGCCTTTATACTGTATGTAAATTATTTTTTAATACCTGGATGCAAATTATGTGCATTATATGTCAGTGGCGGCTTTACCCCATAGGTATTACACTGTTTGTGGGTCTTCCTGCCTTCAGTTTTGTCTTCAGTAAGTCAAAAGCCGCTCTATTGGGTTATGGTCAGGTGAGTGACCTAGTGATCCATAATCATTGGACAGTTAAACAATAAATATAATTGTGCAGAGTGATGGGGGAAGGGGGGCCTTTCCTAGGCTAGGTCAACTGTCCAACTCCGTTGGAGTCCTGGCCATGCATGGCTGTGGCATCACCAAGGATTCAACCAGCAATCTCATAATAATAGGCCCAACGCTTAGACAGATGTGCCACTCAGGAGCTTCACATAATGCTCTTGAGCTTGATTAAAGCTCTAGTCAACTCTGGGTGTAGATCAGTTTCTTCATAGCTAAGGTCAGTCTGTGTTAGACATTTAAAACGGACGTCCTGTCCTGTTCAAGGTAGAGCTTGTCCTGTCTGTAGACATCTGCAGACTGTTAATGTAACTGCGCCTGGCCCTGTATCCATCATTCTCTGCAGCAGTGTCCTCTCGTTCTCTAACAGCAGGTGTGTTGCAACACAGAGACACAGGGAAGCCCTTGAAACCGGAGCACATATAGCTTTCCGACCACCTTCAAATTATATACTGACTCCTGCAATCCCAGAGTTTTAGATCCTACAGTCACCCTGGACTGATGGATTCCCTTTGAAACATACATTTGGACTCATTTTTATTGTATTTCTACCGCCTGAAGTGCGCTGACACCATTTTAAGACAGTCGTAATTCATTTTTACTGTTTTGTGAGGTGTTCTTTGTTACTGTGTGTTTGTTGTCCTTGCTTTATATATTTTTTGAAGCCCATTTATTATGTATGTGGGAGTTTTTGTGCCAAAATTAGCTGTGAATCATTTTTACAGAACCAGTTTCCAACGTCTCTGTAATGCTTACAGTAGCTGTATTACCATGTTACTATACCTTTAAGACTGATATATGTAAATGACCTGTAAAAGTTCTGATTACTCTCAGGTTGTACTACATTCAAAAAGCAGACCAGGCTGAAACACTTGATGACTTCGGCATCAATGGGAGGGGCTAAACTTACACATTTCATAGACTACAACAAATTTAAACAGGTAAATACATATATGGACAAAGTTTTTAATTTTAATAATTTACATAGTACATCAAGCTCTCTTTTAAGGGAATAAGGTAAGTACATTATTATACAATATGGGCCCTTCAAGATATATGTAAATGACCTCTGTTCCGATTGGCTGCCCTTTTTGCCTTTCATTCAAAAAGCAGTTTAGGTCAGGTTTATGCCAGCATACCCCTGACCAATCACACGGCTGACATGGCTCTGCTCTCTTATCAAGCCCGAGAAACATGGAGAGCTAAAGCTAAACCTAGTCCGCTAAAGCTCAGGCCATGACCGGGCTTCCCTGCATGCCTCATGGCATGGCTATGGGTGCCGGGATGGACGGGAAGTCCCAACGCAGCACCGTACCTAGATCTGCTGTCCACCCCCCACCCGTACCCTGCCCTAGTAACACACTAGTCACATATTAAAGATATCAGAACCTCAGTAAACCCTTAAAATCTGTGAAATCAAAACTGCCATTCTGATGTTATTATTAAGACCACGCCCAGACCATTATCCTTCACTCCAATAGCTCAACATGATTGGGTGGGCTAAAATGACTTACAGCTGGACATATGCAAATGTGCTCATGGTTGCCACATCTGGAATGGTACATTTTAACTTTAACAATGTTCACAGGGGCTCCCGGTGGTTCAGCGGACTAAGGCACTGTCACTATGATAAAGAGGATTGCTGGTTCGGAACCCGGTCATGCTGCTAGACATCAGCAGCCGAGGCCCAGAGAGAGCACAATTGGTCATGTACTCTCCAGGGTGGGTAGATGGCGCTCTCTCCCCACATCGCTTCGCTGCAGTGCTGGCCGTCACTGGCGTCTGCAGGCCGGGTATGTGGCGCTTGGCTGCCCGGTGCCGAAAAATTAGCCGCTTGATTGAAATTAGGGGGCGAGGGCTAGTTCACCTTCACTAGTGACAGGGGCATCAAATCCAAGCCTGTGTACCACCCTGTTGTAAGGCTGCTTTATGGAACCAGCTGAAGCTCACAGAAGCTGCATATCGTAGAACAGTTTTAACACCGTAGCAAAAACACTGTAATTATTCCCGAGTCTTTTCGAGCAGTGTTGCTGTGCTCTCGATGTGTCCTCTCAGTGCAATGTGCTACTGTTAGCTAGACGAAGAGATTTTAGCCGGTAAGCTTTTAGCCTCGCATCTACTCGCGGTTTGAAAGCAGCTATATAAGAGCGTAATTGGCAGTTTCCTATCTGCGCTGTAAAGCAAAGCAGACCAAAAAGCCTCATCTGATAGCTGAAGACCTGGAAGATGTGTTTCTGGCTTTGACGCTGCCAGTAGAAAAGACTTCAATCAGCTCTCACAAACCCTTTTTTTTTTCCTGGAAGTGAACGAGAAGAGCACAGAATAAACAAAGCTTGCTTGAAAGGGCCAGACGGCAGATAAATGTATGCTGCAGTTCGGTCTTACAGACTGAAACAAATGTTTGTTGTTTTCAGCTTACAAAAAAGAACAACAACAACAACAACCTGGATTCAGGCCTTGGTGCTGAATGTATCCTTTGTTTCCCAGCGTGAGACTTTGTGTCAGAAACCTGTGAGCACAGAAGGTACATCTCTGTTGCTTGTGACATTTCCTTCAGGATCAGGTGGCCACTGATCTGAGGCGAGGCTGTTTCTCTTGCCGTAAATCTCTCCCTGCGATGAGAGCAGGAGGAGGAGGAGGGTCGCGGTTTAGCCTTCGTGTAGCACTGGTGATTCACAGCGACGGGCTGATAACACATCGTGGCATTTAGTGCCCCCCCAGCTTAGCCGAGGCGCGCTCCGGCCTCCTTCCGTTGGCCTGCTGAGTCTAATGTGGAGTGACACGAGATTTTTGTCCGCGTTCGCGTGACACACTGCTGCCAAACAGGGATCCGTCTTCGCGACGGCACAGTGACAGACATGGAGTTGGCCCAAAAATACCCGGTTTCCTGGCGGTTGCTCCAGCATTGTGTATTATATATTTCACTGTATAAGAAACATCAGGTTGTCGGTGCGAGAATGGGGCTCAGGAAGGCCTGTGTGTTGTGTATGAACTGAATGTAGACGTTACAGTCTGTAGCATTGTGCGTGTAATAACAGGACTGGCAGAGCAGACAAACTCCGATCCGGATCTACTTGTCCATGCAACAGTCCCCACCGTGGCCCAGCTTCAGGTCGGGTTGTAAACAGAACACTCAGGTTCTTGGTATAAAATAGTTAACATGTACATTTCGCTCAGGCTCACTGTGCTGACCGGAGCCACAGCTGTGATTGAATTTTTCCAGTTGACTCGCCTTTCCAATTGCCATAACTGCCCCTCTGCTGATGTAATTTTGTATGTACGGTACCAGTCAAAAGTTTGGACACACCTTCTCATCTAATGTTTTTCTTTTTTTCTTTTTTTTCCTACATTGTAAATTAATACTGAAGTCATCCAGACTATGAAGGGCACATATAAGGAATCATGGATCGCGTGCGATGGGGGGAGAGAGTATGTACAGGTTGGGTAATTGGCAGAATATTTGAAATATTTAAATATTTTAAAATGTATTAAATAAATAAATAAATAAATGAAAAGATTTGCTTATCGTCCCTGTCATTCAGAAACCTAATAACTTTGCAGTAGAAGGAAAACGCCTTCCAAACTTTCAATGGAAGTCAGTGTCAAAAAATATTCCACGCCATTCTGGGCAGCGGCTAGAGCACTGGGCTATTGATAACAGGGTTGTGGGTTCGATTCCTGGGCTTGGCAGGCTGTCACTGTTGGGCCCTTGAGCAAGGCCCTTTACCCTCTCTGCTCCCCGGGTGCTGGAGTTGGCTGCCCACCACTCTGGGTGTGTGTGTGTACTCACTGCGCCTAGTTTATGTGTGTGTGTGTGTTCACTACTATTGATGGGTTAAATGCAGAGGACACATTTCACTGTGTATATAGTACAGTGACAAATACGTGCACCTTTACCTTTTTCTATTAGATCATGAAATGTCGGCACAAATTGTTCAAATGAAGTGAAAAACAGCCAAAATGGAGATGCAAGGTCACGGTATTCTCGTAACGGCTCCATCAGAAGATGCATCTTAGACCACCTCCAAATGTGGTGATCATGATCCGATCGTGATCCTATAACAGAAATATTCACAACTTCAAGAGAACCCTGAACCTGATTTGATCGCCAAAACAGCCTCTAGCACACTGTAAACAACAAAGGAAGAAAACACTATATTTAGAACTCCTGAGGCAAGTAAATAAGCAATTTTACACAAAAGGCCTAAAAACAACAAAAAAACAGGACTCTGCCCATCATATACGCAGAAAAGTTGCATTATTCCAAACTACATTTAGCTTCGCCCGCTGCCCCTAGGACATAAAAACTCATTAAAGTTTTCACAGATGTGGAAAACAATGCCTGACCCAGTCTCGGCCAAGAGTGCACCACTACAGGACATGCGTAACAAACGGCCCAAAATGTTTGCCCCAGGGTTGCGACTTTGGATAAGCTCAACTTCAGCAACTGCAGCGTAACAACGTGCGCTCTCTTGAGAATTCCTGGTTCTGAAGCTCATTTACTGCATTTGTGTGCATTTCCCCAAGCTTGCGGTGATTCCGGATTGGGCCCGTTTGTGATTGGGGCCGGAGAGAAGTTCATATCTGTCAGAAGAGAGTGTTTACCCTTTGCCTCGCAAAGCTGCACCTCACAAGGCATTTTCATCAAACATCAGGCCGGCTGACACAGGCGGTTAGTCACACACTGAGTAACTCTGCCCTGAAAACCGGTAATGTCCAGAACCGCCGGATAGAATACGCTCTGCGGCTTCTCTCCTACATTTGCTGACCAAATAACACAAAGCGATCCATTTGAGTCACGGAAGTGTCTTATTTTAGCGAGCAATTCTGTGAGCACTTGAAAAGGAAGCGATTGTACATAAAAGTGTCACTTCATGCAAAAATCAAACAGCTACAGCTTGCGTTGCCTGCAGGAATGCAATCGGCTATAGCCACACTACAAAACATGGAAGTCAGTGATGCTGTATTTCAGTTTGCTGCTGCTTTCTGTACAATGTAAGATTTCAATTTACGAGTAAATGTGGGTGTATGTGGGTCCACACTCTTCCCCACTCATTCCATAACTTATATGAAAGTGTTGCCTGACATGAAAGCTGCAAAAGTTGTAGTCATTACTGGGCAGTATCTTTTACATCACTGTAGTTATTGTCTGTTTACCTATGTATGTTGATACCTACGTTAATGCAGTAAGCCTATAAAAGCATATATTGGCCATGTTTCCTCCATGTGGACAATATGATTGCATTTGAATCTATTAAAAGTCAATGTATTCCTTTTTTCAGTGTAGTCTTGGTTGGAGATCTGGTTAGAAGCTATATTCCTATAGACTCTAGTTGCAGCTTTAGATGTAGTTGGAACTATAGATCCAGTAGGAGCTGTAGATTTGATTGGAGCTATAGATCCTGTTGGAGTTATAGATCTAGTTTTGACATATGGATCCTGTTGGAGCTACAGATCTGGTTGAAACTATAGCTCCAACCAGATCTGTTGCTCCAACCAGATCCATATTTTCAATACCAGATCTAGCTACAACAGGATCTGTAGCTCCAATGAAATCTACAGCTCCTAAAGGAAGCTCTAGTTTTGACCAGATCTATGATTCTGGTTGGAACTATGATTCTGGCTAGAGCTTGCTGTGCGTATTACAGTAATAAAATCAGCTAAAGTAGAAGACTGCAAAAAATAATCTAGCAGGCCAAACAATTTTAAATATAGTCCACCTGTATGTTTCTCTGTTTTGTTGATTTATTTTGTTTATTTACATTATGCATTTGTTAATGCAGATGCTTTAACTTTTGGGACTTGGGACTACATATACCTGGATTGGTGTTACCTGAAACCCAGTTACCTATCCAAACCCAGAGAAACCCAAAGTAATCCCTTCTGCTCTCCCAGAATGAAATAGATACATCAAATATTGATTTGAAATTATGATCAATCCTAAACATCTTTCCAATTCAGACCATTTTTAAATATACATATAATATAACCCCAATATCTTTTTTTTTAATATTAAACACATAGACTAGATAACAGATGACATATCAGTTGCCAAATTTTCTTTTGTGTGTAATATAAATGAACATGAAAGGCAGTTTAAGACAAGTTGTTTGAGGCTGAAGCCCTGTTGAGGGATGGGGTTGAAAGTAGAAGAGAGTCGGACTGTCCAATTCTAAGTTCACCAGTCTGGCTGAAGCTGTAGTACTGGTTGGAGATCTGGTTTGAGGTATAGCGTTAAACCTCATGTATATCAAGTAAATCATTGTGTTTTCCTATTTCTCACCAAGAAAGTTACCTGACATGGTAAAAGTCTCTTTTTTGTTTCACAGTTTTGCATTATTTAAAAAAAGACACATTTTTATCTCCATTTTTGTCCGTTTTTAGTTTTCTCCATGGATTGAACCCTGGAGCTGCTCTGTACACTATGTACATAATTCTGGATGAATGCACCAATAGAAATGCTCTAAATTACTTGGACTACACTCTTATTTTACATTGACTTGCATTTAAAGTTAAGACCAGTTTTGGAGATTTGTTTTTCACCGGACAGCAACAATATGTCGCCAATAATCTCAAACCTCGAGAAATATTAAACATATAACCTAGATATCAGATGAAATATCCAATCCAGTTGCCGTTATCAATTTTTTTTTGCATTAGTAAAAAATGATCATGAAAGGCAGCTTAAGACAGGCTGTTTGAGGCTGAAGTCCTGTTAGGTGATGATGGGGTTGAGAGTAAACATTATAAACAGTGGTGGAGTTCACCAGGCTGGTTGAAGCTGGAGTACTGGTTGGAGATCTGGTTTGAGGTATATAGCTTGGCTAGAGTTATAGATTTAGCTGGAGCCGTAAGCGATGGGAACTAATGGAATCAGTTGAAGTAGAAGACAGCAAGACAGGGTGGCACTAAAATATAAGATATAGAAGATGCCTGTATTTACCGGGCTGGTTGAGGCTGTAGTCCTGGTTGGCGATGAGGAAGAGGAACTCCTCGCAGGTGTTGTGGTCTAACACTGGACTGTCCTGGATGCAGAGGTCAGCTATGAGGGCCACCGCTTTCTGACACACCATGTCATGCTCCTTCCCACCAGCGCTCATGCTCCCAGACACATCCTCAGCTCCGGAGGGATGCGCTCGATGCACACCGATGCCAGCTCTCTCTCTCTCTCTCTCTCTCTCTCTCTCTCTCTCTCTCTGCTCGTGATGACTCTGTATATGAGTCTTCTGAACAGGGATTTTTGTATGTGTGTGTGTGTGTGTGTGCACGTGTTCTACATGTGCAAGTACAATGAATGTGTGTGTGTGCCAAGTGTGTCCAAGTGTGCGTGGGCTTAATGATTCATTCGTGCCCTCAGGTATTCCACAGACAGAGTTATTGCATCACATTAAAAATCTCAAGCCATAGAAAAGCAACAGATGAGCCCGGCAGCGCGGGACGCAAGCTGTGATTAGTCGGAGAGGAATGCCCCCCCCCCTTCTGCGCCACCCCTCAACCAGACCAGCCCACCCCACCAGTCGCTATTTCCCCCCCTATACCCACCCTCCCCTCCTTCTCCCAGCACTCCCTAATGAAAGGTCTCTCCTCCTCAGCAGTGGGCTTGTTTTTCTCAGGTCAAGCCGCCCCTCAGCGCCCGTGTCCCCTTTGGCACCTCTCCCCAGAGCTTTGCACCCTGCGTGTGCGCCTGCTGAACTGTATGTGTGTGTGTGTGTGTGTGTGTGTGTGTGAGTTTGTTTTCATACAATAACACAAGAACCAAAGAAGAACCCAGAGAAGCCATATAACAGAAGGTTGTATAAGAAGGGTGCTATTCTAATAATTAATGATATACTATATTATGTATAAATATAATATAATATAATAAATATATATTTGGGGTCCTATGGACATAAATTAGCAAAACTATTGTTTTAATTATGTCTAGACAATGTTTATATGCTTTGAAGTAAAGCCTGGCCAGGACTGAGCTTATATAGAAGTCATTTATTTTATATGTATTGGTGCAGATATCCAGGTCGTTCCAAAGGGTTCACTTCTCACTTTTTCACACTTAGCTTTACTGATGTCTTACAGCTATATTTACTGGGAAAATGGTGGAATTTATTGCTACTACTGATATAGTGAAACTGAAAACCTGCCATTACCGTCATCAGGTGTAATTACCACCATGACCAGTTTTGTGTTAGTAATGATGTGTTGTGGTAATGACAGTGATCATGGATCTTGTATATTTCCTAACACTGCTCAACAGCTAGTTTAGATTTCTATCGTAAAAAATGTTGCTGAAACATGTAATGATGTTGAATGATGCTGAATAAATCTACTCCATGATCTGGAGGAATACATGATTAAATGTCTCACTTTTCCAGACCTCAAAAAGCTGATATGTTCTCCTGGAGAGTCTTTTTTCATTATTCCATGGCTATGACATAAACCAGTCTTAGCTTTAAAAAAAAAAAAAAGATTTATAAAAATGATAGGCTGTTTTGGTAATAACAGTAATGTTTGAGTGGTAATATATTGTTCACAAATAAGCAAAATTAAGTTGTATACGTATATAATACATACATATTAGGTTAATTAAATATCTTTTAGGTTCATTATAAAAACATATTGTTAAAAAGCAGGTATAATAAGCAGGGGGTATCTTAATATTTCATTAATATTTCATATATCATTAATTAATTAATATTTAATATTTGCTGAACCTACCATGAATATATTGTGTGTATACACATATGGGGCACTGTTTAAAATCCCTCCAGTGTGTGAGGTGGAGTAGGTACATGCTCACTATAGCCACTGCCATTACAGTATAATTGTGTTCCTCTAATGGTTACTTGCCACTAGAGACCAGTGCTAAGTAGCTACTGTGCCTGTAATTTAAGTGTGTGCATGTGGTTCAATGGAGCTTGTAGATACTAGTGTACATCTACTCTACAGTGTTACGAGCTCTTTGAACATGCAAGGGTGTTTCTAATAAAGTGTCTGCTAAGAATAATTTGCTACAAATATGCACTTGACTTTATCATTTACAGTTTGCCTGAGTGTTCTCGTGGGTTGATAAATTAGCTTGCAGTAACCAGCCCAGAGTGTGTCTGTCGGGAATTCACTCGACTTTCCCAATTACCCACTCTGACACTGGTCGTTCATCACTGAGACGCTGAAACCTTTTTTAGTTATTAAATTTAAACAAAACAATCGAGATGTCAAACATTGCTGTATCTTCCATGTGTACACGATTCGGCAAAACACCTGCATTCCATAACTAAGAGCACCTAAATGCATCATTTTCCAGAGCGCCAGATTGCCACTCAGTGTACCACTAACAGGAGAACAAAGCTGGAGATATTGAGCACTGACAGCAGCAAAGTCAACAGCTTCCAGCACCAACTGTCTGTGCTTTTGGGCTTGTGTCACTGTCCAGAGAAAAAAAAGAGCATTAATGCATTCATTTCCCAACCAGTGTCAGCATATCCCGTGAAATGTCCGTCCAAGTACTGAGTGTTTTCGCCTCTGATTAGAGTGTGTGCAGACTCACTACGGTTGAGATACAGGGCGAAAAATGCTTACCGCACTACATTTCTACAACCAGACTCGCAGCTGCCTGGCTTGGCTTCTCATTTGCATAAATCCCTATCAAATTCTTCATTGGTAAAGTGAACATTGGTAAAGTGAGACATTTTAAAGGTGCTTTAAAGATATTGGTACTCAGCCAACATGCTCATGTGGGGCTCACGTGGATGGAACGTGGGCTAGGTGGGTTTCAGGTGGGCATGGGCATGTACATACATTTTTACTGGGCTTCCCAAATGGGCCCCATCGTCACAACCCACCTTAATCTCACATGGATCTATCTAGGCCTCGTATGCATTGTACAACACCAGATAGGACACATGTTCAATGTTTAAGCCCTCATGGTCCCATCACTTTCCCTGCTCGGCATTCATGTGTGGGGTCAACATGGAACCCCACACAGGCCCCATATGGACACAGCTGAGTATGTGACTTTGTTTAACAAGCCTATTTACCACCCTGTTATTTTGTATTGGCTGGTTTACCACACAGTGACGTCCCACCGAAGCTGCATACTATAGAGCACTGTAAATATATGTCCCGATTCTTATTACCTGATAGCGTTGCTGTCTTCACCTTGTGTCCTCTCAGCGCGAGGTTAGCTTTTAGCCTTTTAGCTTCGCATTTTGAATTGTGCATTCATTTAAAAAGTCCCACTATGACCTTGCAAATGTCTTTTTAGATCTTTGCGGCCATAAAGCCGTTCACAAATGTTCAAACGATCAAACACCTTGATATAACGCTAGAGAGAACATTGTGATGGCAAGTAATTAGCAAATAAAAAGCTTTAGGTTTTAGGTTAGTGCTAGCAAACTGTTGCTAAGCAAACTAGTTGTGATTATCTAACACAAACAATACTGACATGAGCATTGTTCAACACGTAGCCAGCAAGTGCCAGATACACAGTCTTCCCTGTCCTTCCCATTTCTCCGGGCTGTGCACAAGCTAGAGGAAACATTTGCTGAATTATATGAAAAGTGTATTGAATAGAAATGTAAAAAGATGTCAAATTTATATATACATATGTATATGTATATATATATATATTTATCATATATGTATATGATGTAATTAAAAATTATATCATATACAGCAACTTTAAGATTGTAACCCATAATACATTTTGGTTGAGGGCCCTGAATTTCCAGGACTAATGGGCAGGTGGGCAGAAGGCCCCAGTTGATGAAGTAATTTGGTTATATTTAAGTATAAGTAATAAGTAAGTTGGTTTATGTAAAATTATTTTAACTGTAACTCTACTTTCACTCAAGTTCAGAATGAAAAGTGTAAACAACAAGAAAAACGTTCTGTATGTCAGGCTCCCACCCCAAAACATGGCAGGGGGGCTTTGCTTTCTTTGGCACCCGGCTAATATCAACATCAGAACTGCAGCTAATGTTTTTTTAATACTTCATCATTCGCTCTTTTCGAAGTAGACCAGAACCCACACACTTTTTTTAAATACCCTTTAATTCTCTGATAACCTACACTTGCCAATTTGTTATGACTGTAATGTTCTCTACTCATTTAATTGTTTCAATCTCGCAGGAGGCTTCAGGATGAACTATATCACAGTTTAATAGCATTCAAGACAATAGAATTATTGCGCAGCAATCCCAAGTGCGCCAGTCTAATCAGCCATCTCTGCTTGGTTAATTTTATATGCTGCTTCTCCATAGACTAGCATCTGTAGAAGTTCTATTGGCTGTGTGAGATGTAGAAATCATTGCTGACTGGCAATGATTTTTGCTCTCTTTCCAATCCTGGGACTGTTTTCTTAGTTAATGAGGGCAGAATTAGTTGGGCAAACAAACGAAGGAGCTTTACCTTCTTCTAACTCTTGTAGTAGACTTCTGGCCACTGGAGACCCCGGTTGACCCCCAATGACCACTCGCTTCTTTGTTCTTAAAGCCAGAGGCCACGTCATACAGACCAGTATTATTAGATATTATTAAATATATTTCTCAGCAGGACATAATAAGGGACTTATTATGGCAACTCTTACTGTAAATCACTGTGTCAGAAATAGACATTGAGTGCTGAGGTGCAGAGGCATTGAGTCACTTTTTTCATGGCAGATCCATTAAGCAATCCTCACTCTTTTGTCAAGGCACAACACTTGATGTCCACCACAGGACATGCCCACAGGCCCTGTTCTAGTGACTATACTTACATACTAATATACAATATATACAATATATTCTTTGATGTATAAACAGTAAATATCTGACGAAATTATGATTCCGGTTTTACATACCTATTTACAACCCTGTTACTTCTGCCTCAGGATGAACACACTGTTTTCTCTTGTACGGTGTGCTCATAAAAAAAGATGGTAGCTAGGTTAGCTTTCTGGCTAAGAGGCTTCTGTGTGTGTTGCCTCCATTGTCCAGTTTAGATACCCTGATTTGTGCCCACTTGTAAACTGTTTAACAATTCAAGTTTGACCTTCAAAATTCTGACCTTATTCCATCTGTATCCCTTAGCAGAAATCAAGATTCATTAGATTAGTAGCCTACATTCATCAGATCAGTCTATTGTGGTGAACATTTAGGAGATCAGCAGTTCTAGAAATACTCCTTTTTTCCATTTTTCCTAATTCTCATGGTTGATGTAAACACTACCTGAAGCTGCTAGTAGCTAGGTTTTAGCTAAGTGGCTTCTGTGAATGTTTGCCACCCATTCTTGGTTTAGATAGTTTGAACCTGCAATTGTTTAACCATTCAATTCTGAACCTCAAAATTCTGACCTTCAAATTCGCCTGTATTCCAACTGTATGACAGCAGAAATCAAGATTCATCAGATCAGGCTACGTTTCTCCATCCTTCTACTGTCTAGTGCTGGTAAGCCTGTGCCCACTGGAACCTGGTGTGATCTTCTGCTGTTGTAGGCCATCCGCCTCTAGGCTGTAGTGCATTCTGAGATGCTTTTGGGCTCCCCACGTCATAGCCTTTCCATTGACCTCTCATCAGCAAGACATTTCCGTCAAAATAAATTCTGCCGACTGGATGTTTTGTGTTTAGCACAGCATTCTAGGAAAAGTGCAGGGACTATTGTGGTGGACAGTTTTCTTATTCTGATGGTTGATGTGAACATTACCTGTAGCTGCTCTTTATTATTAGTTAATAATAAAGCCAAGGCCTAATAAAGGGCTTGGTGAATGTATATGTCAGGATTAACCCCATAATGATACATTTAAACCGACACAAACAACAACGCTCTTCATCACTTACAACTCACAGCGCTAGTGTGTTTTGAGTGTGTGGCAATCCAGCAGGATTACGTTGGTTCTCCTGAAAACTTTCTCCTGACTGGCCTGAATTGATTGTGAGAAGTCAGAAATGACAGGCAGTAATGGCTCTGTCAGAGAGAAACAGTTTGGTGACACTTCAGTTATTCATGCTCTCTTGTGCCACTGTTGATTTTCTCCAGCTATCCGGCTCTCTTTGTCACTTTCCATTCCTGTCTCCATGGTGTTAGACTTCGGACAGACCTCACTTTACCTTTGGAGCTTAACGATGAGCTGGGTAAAAGTCAATATTATTTAGGCAACAAAGGGCCTGTTTGCACCTGGCATTAACATGGATTTTTGTATCCGGATAGTATCTGGATCTACTTTGACCAGATTCGGTTTACATTTGTTATTAAGATGCGTCCCCAGTGAGACCAGATGAGATCCAGTATTACTTTCCTGCATAAGTAGCACAGCAATGCGTACATCATGTCAATTTTACTTCCTGTAAACAACGGTTTCTCTTCAAAATTATTATACCCCTGGCTTTTCATGTGGACAAGTGAAATCTGAATGGATGAATGTAAATACAGGTAAAAAGGGCTTGTTGGTCATTTTAAATGAGTTAAATTTATAAACTTTTACTGAATAACAGTCTTGTGTCATACACCTTTAACCTCCTAGACGCCCCTTTAACCACATAGCCCACACTTCTTCACTTTAATAACTACATATATCATAATTAACAACAGTTTCATAGGCCCTAAACTAGAACCCAGTGGGACTCCACAAGATATGCTAAATCAAGCCGTTACCAAAAAATTCACAATAGTTTAATAAAATAAAAATAAAAATATTTTTTATTAAATAAATGTTTTTTTCTCAGGAAAAGCAATGGTTCTATATATGTTTGAATACTTGAATGATTCTTATCTATGATGAATACCTCTTATATGGTTCTTTTTAAATGGGCCTTTAAAAACAGACGCGATACCATAGAAGAACCATGTTTATTAAAGATATGTTTTTTTTCAAATGTTTCTGTAATGCCTTAAAATGTTCTTCACATACACATATCTCTTTACTAACATGGTTCATATTGAAATCACAAGCAGTTTTTAATGAAATATAGGAATGGTTTGAACTTAAGGAACTGTCTAAATCAGGGTTTGAAACAGGCTTGGTAGGACCAAAGGTTGAAAGTTTAATACAAAAGCCTTCTTGTGAAAGGTGTGGGCTTCTGTGCACTCTTCATGTACACAGTCGCTGATGTCGAATTGGATTATTATTATACAGAACACAAGGCACCACTCATGTATGAACCCATGTATGAATCTGAATATCTCTAAATAGACTGCAAACAGCAGTTAATTAGTAGTACAATATGAAACATATGATGTATAATTCGTTCCTGTTCACAATGTGCATTTTTCATGTTATTACGTTCATATCAGTTAATTGCATGGAACAGTAGGCCTCGCTCGTAGATACGCCTGAAATCAGTACCCTACAATACATTATTCAATGAATGAGGAGAATAAATGTATGTATATAACTGATTTGTTGCAAATGTATTACTGAATTGATTATAGGCGATAAGCTGGATAAAAGTCAACGTTATTTAGGCTACAAAGAGCCTCTTTATACCTGCCATTTACATGCATTTTGTATTTGAATAGTATCTGGATCTACTTTGACCAGATTCTGTTTACACTTGTCATTAAAACGCATCCCCAGTGTGACCAGATGCTATTTAATTCTACTTTCCTTAGGGAAAAGCATCAGAAGAATGACAAAGGCTGGTGGCTTTTTGACTCAGATGTACCCTTTCTTCACTGTTATGCACATTAGTAACAGTCATGCTCTGAGACAAATGTTGTGTGCCTAGAGCTCAGTGAACTGCATCTTTTTCCTGACAGATATTTAATGATTTTTTGGTGGTTTCATGCCAGCCCAAAGAGAACACTTTATTCATTTGAAAGTGTTGGCTTAATGACCTGCATTAAAACACTGCTCCAAACTCAATGATCCCAAGCATACCAGCAAATCTACAGCATAATCAAGGTGTTGGAATGGCCCAGTCAAAGTCCAGACCTCAAGCCAATTGAAATTCTGTGGTGGGACCTTTAAGAGAGCTGTGCATAAACGAATGCCCACAAACCCCAATGAACTGAAACAATGTTGTAAAGAAGAGTGGGCCAAAATTCCTCCAGAACGATGTGAGTGACTGATGAAGTCATACAGAAAACCATTACTTTAGCTGCTTATGATTGGCAAAAATGGGGGATAGCATTTGGGCAAAGGCCATAGCGTGAAAGAAGTAGGATACAGTTATGTGGAAGCATAAGGTCATACAGGTCTACCAGCAGTGGCAAAAATCCCAGTCTGTAGAACATTCTTGTCAGAATTGTGGTCGAAAGACGAAACACATGGACTGGGGCTGCCATATAATGAGAACGAGATTAAATCAAGACAAGAAAGAGATCTCATATCTCATTAAACATGATATTTCTCATAAGCAATTTAAAGATACACTTGATATACAGATATATATAGATATATAGATATACTTATATAGATATACATTTGTGACAAAGCTGATCTCTACATGAACAAACGAAAATTTTTAATTAGTGAGATTAAATGTTTAATTAGTTTCCTGGCACATTAAGGATATTATTAAGGATTATAAACCAAATATGTATTGGCTGATCAGAGGGTAAGTGACCCTACTCACCTAGGGTAAGTGGAACACTGGGTTAATTAGATTTTAAGGGTTTTGGAGATATGGAATATTTTTCTACAACAGCAACAATATGCTCCTTCTGCAGGTGTTATGTGCTATAAAAATACATGCTGGAAGGTTGTTAGGGTGAATTTCTTGGTTTTGACATGGAAATGAGCATGGCGTGTGAGAAATCTCTGTGAAGTAACGAGGCCAGGGCTGCAGGTGCTTAATCGAGTGATCCCATGGCAAAGGAGGCCAGTTATTCAAAGCCATGCTAATCAACATCACTCTTTCAATCATGCCCAGAGGCACAGATGCATGTGTGTGTGTGTATATGTGTGTGAGGGAGTGGGTATGTATGAAATCACATCACAATCTTAGGACTCCTCTCAGGTGTGTTCAGTTTGAAACCGTTGGCCTTATTGTGTGGAGAACCTCAGGGTGTACTGAAATTGTATGTTAAATATAACACTAAGAGCTAGCGGGTAGGCTTAATAGCCAGTTTATCAACGCACCTACCTTGTACCTACAATCACTGACCTTTTGCCAAAAACATTTACCAGATAGATGCACTTCATTCTCTATTATGAACCAAGATCATGCTGTTCGGCCTGTACGACCAGCTTGGTCAAGTTAGTCATGCTGATAGACCAGCAAGTCCATCAAACTCAAATGAAAACATGCACTATGCTGGTCAGGACATTAACTGGTTAACCAGCTTAACCAACTGTGTCACCAACACAGGGTTTGCTTGGATGACCAGCTTTTAAACCACCTTGACCATCTAAAACTTGCAGCAGGAGGCCAACAAGGGACATCTAGGAAATGCTCAAATGCAATGCACCTTCCCCTTTAGATAGAGTAGCCTTTACACCTGGTCACTTCATGTGTTCAGGATCATATCTGGATGAGGCCAAGCCACACAAAATTGCAGGTCCGATCACTCAAACCACATTAGGAGGTGTTCTGAGAAGCCTTTGAGTCACATGTTATAGCAGTGTAAATGCATCCATCTCTCCAAGACATATTTGTCAACCAAACCCCCAAAAAGTAAAAGCGAAACACCAGTAATAATTGCCATGCAACAAGTGAATTTGCATATTCTATCCCTGACACAGCAAATAGATTTAAGTCTGACTAACCTAAGACTCATTGACTACCCAGTGTCAAACACATGTGGCTAAAATCTGACCAGTGTACAATCCAGATACTAGTCACATAAAGTGACCAGGTGTCTTACCAGCCGCTAATCAGCTGTCCATGCAAACACTAATTATGTATAGTGAATAGCTGCTTTCTCTGGCCCACTGTTGCTGTTGATGTTAGCCATGTAGCCTTTAGCTTAACAATTATCTCACTAAGTTGCATTAGCAGGCACATTACTTTGCAACCTAAAGCTCAGGAAATCAAATGCTTATTTCAACAGTCAAGTGTTTACTACCCTGTAACATCACAGTTACGTAACATGTATTAAGCATTTAGACATTAGTCCCCAGTCTTCCATTATCCAGGTCTTCAGCTGTGTAATCATTCTAGGCCTTTATATTTTCTTGCCATATTTTGCGGCTCAAAATGCGCCACACGTTCTGAACTGGACCAGCAGAAAGTGAACTCACACTTTCTGCTTAAAGAAGGCGGAATGGGATGTGGCGTCATCCTGTTGACAATTTCAGGTACATCCCTGGAAAAGACATAAGCATGTGGATGGCAGCATATGTTGCTCCACAATTAGTTTATAGCTTTTTGCATTAATGGCAGCCTCACAGATGTGCAAGTTGCCCATGCCATGAGTACTAACACGCCCCAATACCATGACAGCCGCTGGCTTTTGGACCCGGCACTGATAACAGCTTGAATGGTCTTTTTTTCTCTTTGGCCTGAAAAACACGACGGCTGTTGTGGCCAAGAACTATTTCAAACGTTGACTCGTCAGACCACAGGACAGGCTTCCACAGAGCTTCTGACCATCTCAGATGAGACCAAGCCAAGAGAAGCTCAAGCTCATCTTTTTTTTCTGCATGGTTTGTGTTAGTCATCCTCTAGCCCACATTAGCAGTCAGTTCTGAATACAGGATCACTCGCGGCAAGATATTTTTGGTTGGTGGTCTATTCTGCAGTGACACTGATATGTATAAAAAATGTTCCTCAGAGCTCGGAAATGCAATAATAAAAAATCCCATTTGGCTCTCTTCAAGCAGTGCCAGTATTTTAATATTTCCAAATGTTCCTAAACCACTTAGGCCGAAACAGTAGCTTGTAAACTGAACAGTTGTGCTTGTATTTTCACATGGAGGCTATGGATTTTTACTGTTTGTCAATCAGTCATTGCTACATCATATAACTATTAAAACCACTTATTAATTTGCAGTAAATTGGTGAGGACAGAGGGAAAACATTTCTCAGGTTGCTAACACTTGGTCCTTTGTAGACAATTGATAATCCCCTAACAGAGTATAAGTAACACATCAACAGCATATCAGTGAGGTATCAGCAGTGAAGCATCTGAATATACTGAGGTAAATATCTTGAAGATGCTCTGTTAATGCATTACTGACATTCAGTAGATTTACTGTTGATCTGTAAAATATGTTACTTCCATTAAGCAAAGCCAAACTTTAGCCTTACCCAAAACCTAATCCTAATCCTGGCTCAAATACTAACCTTAACCTTAATCCATAACCTAATCCTAACCCTCATCCTGGCCCCAATACTAACCCTAATATTAACCCAAAACCTAATCCTAACCCTGGCTCTAATACTAACCCTAACCTTAACCCAAAACCTAATCCTAACCCTGGCCCTAATACTAACCCTAACCTTAACTCACAACCTAATCCTAACTATAATCCAGGTCTTAATCTTAATCTCAATATCAACCCAAAACTTACTCTTAACCTTTATCATGGCCCTAATCCTAACCCTAACCTCAACTCAAAACCTAATCCTAACTATAATCCTGGTCTTAATCTTAACCTCAATATCAATCTAAACCTAATCTTAACCTTTATCCTGGCCCTAATTCTAACCCTAACCTTAATCAAAAACCTAATATTAAACATCATCTTGGTCCTAATCCTAACCCTAACCTTAACCCAAAACCTAATCCTAACCATCATCCTTGTCCAAATCTATTTATTAACCTTTACCTAAAACCTAATCCTAACTCAAAACAATACCTAATCTCAAACCTTATCCTGGCCATAAACCTAACCTTGGCCCTAACCCTAATCTCAACCCAAAACCTAATCCTAACTATAATCCTGCTTTTAATCTTAACCTCAATATCAATTCAAAACCTAATACTGACCATCATCTTGGCCCTAATCCTAACCCTAACCTCAACCCAAAACCTAATCCTAACCCTCATCCTGGCCCTAATCCTAACCCTAACCTCAACCCAAAACCTAATCCTAACCATGATCCTGGCCCTAATCCTAACCCTAACCTCAACCCAAAACCAAATCCTATTCATCATCCTGGCCTTAATTCTGACCATAATCTCAACTCAAAACCTAACCCTATCCATCATCCCGGACTTAATTCTGACCATAATCTCAACTCAAAACCTAACCCTATCCATCATCCCGGACTTAATTCTGACCATAATCTCAACTCAAAACCTAAACCTATCCATCATCCCGGACTTAATTCTGACCATAATCTCAACTCAAAACCTAAACCTATCCATCATCCTGGCCTTAATTCCGACCATAATCTCACTTCAAAACCTACTCCTAACCCTCACCCTGGTCTCAAATCTCAGTCTAATCCAGTAAAGCTCCAGTTCCAGCCTGCCATCAGCAGCAGGTCTATATTATTTTAGCTCTCAGTTCTGCTGCCCTATTCCAGTCAATGCACTGCTAGCCAGAGTGGGTGTCTTTTAGCTAACATAGCAGTGCTGGTATTGGTAAGAGTGCTGAGCTTTCCAATGAAGTTGTATTAGCAGCAGTCTGAGTTGAACACCTCACTTGACTTGGAGGAAGCTCATGCTAGCCATCACCCTACCAGTTCTGGTAGCATCCTGTCTAAAAAGAAGCCCTGGGTGGAACTGGAAATGACTAAGTTATGGTTAATGGGCTACACAAGGTGGAAAAATCCCAATTGACCATTTCAGGAAGACTTTTCACGTACATTTAAATAAGTAGGTTCTTCAAGGGTTCTTTAGCAAAAGCAGTGGTTTTATCTAGAACTATGGTTCGACATGCTGAGCTATTTGTTCTCCGTTGCTCTGATGTACCCTTCTAACTGCAGCCTTTTCCCTCCTAACGAGTCGATTACACGCTCAGAGGACATATCACTACTTATATACTCTGACCACAGCTAAAAATGAGGCCAGGTCAGAGGTCGCCGGAATATGTCCAAACACCCTGTTTCACATTGCACAGAACTCCTGAGAGCCCATTTTATCATTTTAGAGAATACCCCTAGTTGTATAACTCACAAAAGAGCTGCCATGGCTTCCCATTAAACCTTAAAGTGAAACAGCTTCAAATGCTTGCATATTAATTAGGATCCAGGGGTTAACAGGCCTCTCTGAGCAGCCTCTCGAGGATACTACTCTTCAGCTGTTGAGTGTTACTTCCTAAGAGGTTTGGAAGCTTAAAGCTTAAAGTTTAATTGAAGGTTATACTTAAAGTGAGTGCTTTTAATATCAACTCCAAGAGGTGATCTGATTGGGGGGGGGCATATAATCATTGCACGTTTGGAGTCCGCTGGTGCTCATAATAAAAAAGTAATGAAAGGCTTCAGTGATTTAAATGGAAGCTTATTCCCACCACTTACACAAAAAAATACAGCACCTAATTTTCATTATTAAGTGTATCATTATTTTGAGACAGTATCTCATTATTGAGTTACTAAGCCATTAGTATGCATTCTCGATATTTCACATTATTCTGAGATTATTTCTCAATATTTTAAGATGATTTCCGATGTTTTTAAATGATTCTTTGATTCTTTCAGTAGATTTCTAAGTATTTTAAGATGTTTATTCGTTATATCGAGATGTTTTGATATTTTGAGATGATTTCTTGGCCTTTTAAGATGATTTTTGATACTTTTTAAGTTTCTTTTTTGAGGTGGTTTCTCATTATTTTAAGATGGTTCTTTAATATTTTGACATGATTATGTGATGATTGAGCTTTCAGATGACTTCTCATTAGTTTGAAATATTTCCCATTATTTTAGGATAATTTCTAAGATAATTAAGATAATTAAGATAATTCCTCAACACTTTGAGATGATTTAATATTTTGAGATGATTTCTTGACATTTTGAGGTGATTTCTCATATTTTTATATAGTTATTTTGAGATGATTTCTCACTATGTTCAGGATTGTATTTAGTTCACATTATATTGAGATGATGTTTTGACATTGTGAGATGATTTTTCATTCTTTTGAGAGTATGTTTTATATTTTGAGAATTTCTAGATACTTTGAGATGATTTCAAATTAATCTGAGATGATTAGATGATTATACATTCTTTTGATTTCTCTTCTTTTTGTTTGTTTTGATCCTTTCTCTTTATTTATATACTTTTGTGATTTTTGATGACATTTTATTCTTTTGGTATTTTTTTAAGTGGTGGGAGTAGGCTTCCATAAATTTGTCATAAGCACAGAACTATTGAAAGTTTCCTGTTTTCTTTTTCCTGTAGTTTCCTGTAGTTGGGTGCGATCCTCATCGGCAAGTGTGAAATCAAATTCCACTCCTTACTTGTGCAAAGGCACAAACTGACATAGCAGTAATCAACGGTTGCATCTGGCAGAGCATAATTTATAACAAAGTTATTTCCCTGCAAACCCCCCCCCCTGCCGTCGTTGCTTTATTCCTTATTCACCGTCTCAATTGAAACACAGAGGGCCGATCATAATCACCCCTTTTGATGGGAGAGAAATGAAAGTGAGGAAGAGAAATCCGTCGCCGACTTTGATTTAATCCGACAGGAGATCAGAGAGAGGGAGAATGCAAATGGTGCCCCGCTCTTCAAGAGAGGACAGCCACCGCCTCTTATCCTCAAAGACAGCGGCACAGACAAGGACAAACAGGGACCGTGTGAAGGGGTTATTTTTTAAATAGGTTTTCTCTTTGAATAGGCCTATTTGTTGTCATGTGGCCTCTTTGCAGCATCATTTTAGCAGAATTCAAGCTCGTTCCATTTTCGTTAGTGCCTATTTATGGACGAAGCCCTGTCAAATTGGTCCTAAAATGCGCTGAAGGTCCAATATGCCTGGTAATGAAATACTCCAAACCCCAGATGATAAGGCTAAGCAGAGTCTGCCGTGTCAAAAAGCTTGTTGTTGCTGTCATTGTAGCACAGAGGACTGTCAGGCATTGTGGAAAGTCTGTATAATAAGAAGAGTTCTTTCTCATTTCCTGAAGGTGGGAGGCCGGATCTGCCGACTAATGTCCAATCATGCTGCCATGCTAGCTAGCGTGTGACAATCTGCCGAGCTAACATTATAATCAAAAGAGTCGCCTGTCTTTTATGCCTCAATTATCTGAACTGATTTTCATCCACAACTGGGAGCTCACCAATAGCTTCACCTATTATACAATTCATATATATTAATAAATAATTTAATTATTAAATAAGTAGTAAATAGTTACACAAATGACTAATTAACTTATTCACTAATTAAACTTCTTTCCAGCTATAATTGAATTGCTTTACTCATTACTTTCTTGAAAAAAGTAATCTCACGACTCATTGCTTCTAATTTACCCTTTAACCCACACACACGTGTACCAGCTGGGAAACACAAGTGAAAACCTAATAGTCCATTAAACACTTTACTGAGAAACAGCCAATGACTGGAATCAGTGCTGGTTCTGCCTATATGCAAACTACCCAAGTTGCACAGGGTGAGTATTTGGTGTTTTTATGGATGCATTTAGTAATTTCTGTGAGTTTGGGGTCTTTTGGAATGGTGTAATCAAACAGCCTAATTGAATTAAAGACCCTACCTCACCCTCATAACCCTGACCATTGTGATCACATGACGGAGCAGCACAAAAGTATTAAAAGAGGTAAAAAAAACAGTCTCTTCAGTCTGGTCATGTTGAGCAGGTCAACTGGTAGGTCTTGTCGAAGCAAGCTAGGAAGGCTAAGCTAACGTGTTTCAGTGAGTATTAGATGATGAACAGATAACTGCTTCATGACCTACATCACTCGCCTGCTGAAATATCCGGCTGAACGCCAGGTGTTGATAAGCCAAGGTGGTTGAAAAGCTCTTGAGCAGCACAGCATTTTTTTTTATTATTGAGCTGGATGGTTTAGCTGGTCCCTCAGTTGACCAGTTTGATCAAGTAGGTAATTTTAATAGACTAGCCTAGGAAACAACAGCTTCTCAAACTGAACTTGCTGACCACCTCACTACCACACTGGTGAAGGTAGTTGTCTGTGCGGTAGCATTAGCTTACATGTACTCTTCGACTCTTGAACAACAACTCAGAGGATCCAGTGATGTAAGATACACAGGTTAAAACGTACAGGGTTCTGAACATATATATGGGTTTTGAATATATATATATATATATATATATATATATGCTTATAATTATTACCAGATAGTGCTGATATGCAAATGTTAAGAAATGCTTCTACAAAATCCTGCATATTAATGTGAAAAAAACAAAACATAAAATCTATAAAAATGTATGCAAGGTTAGTTTGTGTGTATAGTCTTGTTGGCACAAAAGAAAAAAATATTTCGACATTTGTTGACATTTGCTAACATCAAAACAAATTGAGGAAAAAGCATACTTGGCACTCATCCAGCAGCAACAGCTGTGGCGATGTTTCAGCAATTCCTGACGGGGACGGCCGATTTTTCAAAAAGCACCCAGGACTGGTTTAAGACAAAACGCTGGAGGGTTCTGTGGTCAAGTGGTCAACAATGAGCCCAGATCTAAATCCTATAGAACACCTGAGAAAAGATCTGCTGCTCTGAGATGCATCTGAGCCACATGTTATAGCAGTGTTAACACATACGCTCTCCAAGACGACCAAAACTCCTCCTACTACAACCTAGGTAAGGCAAGGTAACAACTAGTAAGTAGCAAATAGTACGCTTGGAGAAAAAATTCTGCTGGACCCCAACCTCAAGTATTTGGTGGGTTTGTAGCATGTTATTGAGGGGGATGGGGTCTGCTAGAGGATGTTGACACATGATTACTTTGGATTGGTTGGATGGAACAGCTATTGTTTCAATGTATTGTTTACAGTTTGATCAGATAAAAAACCTCAGAACCTCAGAGTTTCATGGGAAGAAAAAAGCAATAGGAAATGGCTGGAGGAGGGCAGCCAGAGGGGGCTCTTTGCAAAGCCCTCGCTCTACCACAAAGGGTTTACAGCATTGCTAGAATGCTGAATGATCTGTTGGAGGATGATTACTCTCTCACTTTCCCTTTTTTTATTCCCTTTTTACTCTCAGTCTACCAGGTAAGATCCAGGTAGCATTCCGGCAGTATTTAGATTATATTCATATGTGGTTTTTGCCTGATTTAGGATGAAAATGGTGGTTTAAAGCATCTAATGTTGTGTGCTGCAGCTTCTCATATGGTTCAATTGTCACAAATACTCTGTAAAACTCGTCCAACCACACAACAGATGCTACGCAAGAGTATGTAGATAGGTGGACCATGGACAGGTCAATTCAATGACCTGGATGACTTCTAACCTTCACAGGTAACGTTTTCATTACTTTCCACTGAAGTCCTTCATGGCTGCTCCTCTCCAAATCAGCACCTGCACCCCAGTGTCAGGCACATCACCGGCTTCAGCCGAGACCTCCACCATTATCACACTCACTCTAAAGAGGGGGAGTGACCAGATCCCTCAGTAGTCCAATGTCAGCGTGCTGCCTGAGTTCAGAGATGGGCTCATTCACAGTTGTTGGTCCCTGCAGTGCACTGAATAGGTCAGGATGCTGGAATCATCTGGTTGAAACACCAGCGCTCTCCCTAAATGCCAGCTCATTAGGGCCGAATGAAAAAGTGTCTTCCTTGCTGCACATTAACATTTTATTTTTCACCCTAATGGACATCTCTGGGGTACCGGGAGGCAGGAGCTGACTATTTGAATAATCTTCCATTAGGAGAGCAGAATAGCTACTGTTGCTTTCGGAGCTAAAGAACAACACTCTGTGAAAGTGAATCAAAAAAAAAGGAAAAGGAAGAATGCTAACATATGAGCTTTTCTAGAAACTAAACGTCTTTAGCTCAGTTAGATTTAGGTTTTTTTAATACTTTTGCCCAAAACAAAGGCATCCAAGTATCATAAATACTCCTTATATTTATAATTATGTTAGTTTGTCCAATTACTTTGGAGAGGCTATGGCTGTAATGCCTAAATCAAATGAGAATGTTGATCAAGCTCTTGGAATAAAAGCTCTTGTCATGGAATTTAAGATGAACGTGTATTAGGGATCTCTCTATCAGGTTATTCTCTTAATGCTGAGTATCAGCTGATAACGATCCTGATCTTTGTGTGTGTATAAATAATCCAGCCCCACAGTTTAGATCAGATGAGCTGCTGATTAATCTGTTCAGTAAAATCCCTTTTATTATTCTGGACTAAATGATTTAGTCTTATAGAGTTTAATATCTTATATTCCTCCCTGACCAATCAGCTCCCAGCTCCTTTAAACACTGCAGTCCAATCACTTCCTGTGTGTGTGTGTGTGTGTAGTGGTACACACTCTGGCACTGATTTCGGTTGTTGTTGGTCTACTGGTGTGTAATAACTGCTTTATAGTGGGTGAATGTGCTGTGTGTGATTTGGGTTTCTATAGCTAGCATATGTGTATTAACATTAGCGTTAGCCTCCACTCGGTTCTGAATGGGCTCTTCAGTGCTGGTTTAAAAACAGAGAAAAGCGAGCAGTTCTCCAGTTCTCCTGCTGGTAAAACAGAGCATTTCAGTGAGAGTATTATAAAGGTTCAGATATTATGGTCTGTTTTCATGTTACACTGTAAAATAGCTCCACACTGCAGAACCTCAACTCTTTTATTTACCTTCTGAGAACAGCCGCACTGCTGCGGGCTGGGCAACAATGTGCGTTAATGGCACCTTGACGTGACCATTAAATGCCATCCAAATTCTTATTGACCAGACTGTATGTATATATAAGGCTCATTCTACAATTGTGGGGACATTTCAAGTATGTCAAGATTTTTTAAACACTGTGTCCACTCACTGTCCACTCAATTAAATACTCCTACTCCTACCTAGTCCTTGGTGGACCAAGCAGCAGTGATGCTGAGGTGTTTAAAAACTCCAGCAGCACTGCTGTGTCTGATCCACTCGTACCAGCACAGCACACACTAACACACTCACCACCATGTGAGTGTCTCCGCAGTGCTAAGAATGACCCACCAAGTCCTGTGTGGTCCTGGCCATTGTAGAACAGGGTAAAGGAGGCCAACAAAGTATGCAGGGAAACAGATTACTACAGTAATCATAGAACTGCAAAGTGCTTCAATCTGGTTAGAATTTTGATGCGTGGCTGTATAAACATAAAGCAGTTTTCTGTTTGTTCTGATGGAGGCCTTGCAGCACGCAGAACATGCAACTCTTATCATCATTCCTTTGAAAACAAAGCTAAAAATGTTAAACAATTATAATGAATTTGAATCAACATGGAGAAAATACATAAACTGTCTCAAATGGTTCCCGTCACGGCCCTGCTGTAAGGCAATTTAGTTGTTTCCTCTCTTTTTAGCTGGAGATTTCAGTGTAAACAGCCCTCTTATAATGACGCCATAGCCACTGGAGCAATGTCAGATGAAGCCTGTTACTGTTGTACGGCCTTTCTTTTCCTCCATGTTTACCCCTATTATGAATGTCCCTGCGTCAGCAGCAGAGAGTGGCACCTGAGGCCATGGAAGACCTTCATCTCCGAACATCAACATGTCAGATCCACCCTGGCTGCCTGAATAGAGTCCGCCACAGCGCTCGCTTCCAGCTCAGCAATGAGGGCTCATATGAATTCATTTTGGAGAAAGGGAGTGGCTCACAATGCCGCCTCCTCAGTGCCCAGACTCAGACAGCAGCTACTTTCGGATGACCTGATTGGATAATGTTGGTTGGGGTGATTTCTAATGCGTATAGTCATGGCCTCATAATAATCCCATCAGGAGGCTTCAGGGACTGAACCTGCAGATGGGCTTTATTCCTTCTCAGCAGATGATGGCCTTGGCACTGGAGTTCTAGCCACAGAGCAGCATTCTTTATAAGCAGATGGCAGCAATTGGTTTAGGACATGAACTTTTGCCGGGCTAGCTGGGAAGCAAGAGGTATTGGACAGCAACAATGAGAAAGTGATTAATCAAGATTTTAAGCCTGAGGTATAAATACAGCTATTTCTGCCTTTTATTGTAATCTTCTCAATTAAAGAGCCTGTGTTCTACATTTGTCGTGTATTTCTTTCCACTGAGCTCCACTGATGACATTTGTGCAGGTTTATGTCCCAAAACCAGACAAGTATAAAGAACTAGAGACCTGGACTTGCTCTATGAAAAAGGTGACTTGAGTAGAAGTAGAAGTGTCCTTTAAGCTCCATACTTAAGAGGAAATACTGAAGTATTCAACATTTTTTAGAGATATACATCTCTGACCATAACTAATCATAATTAGTAATCAGACTGTTGTTGTTACTGTGTCTTTAAGACTGATATATGTAAACAACCTCTGTTCTGATTGGCTGTATTGTGTTCAAAAAGCACTTCAGGCTGTCACTTATAACTTTAGCATGAATGTGCGGGGCCAAACAACTGTGGGCTGAATGGGCCTGTATGTAAATGCCTCATTTTTGGTGACACCCCAAAAACAATGAAGTCATTTGTATGTAAGCACAAGTTACTGGAAGGTGTAGCCACATTTCCATGGTCTGGAAGAAGACCCAAACTGTCCCTTTCAGCTGAAAGGAAAGTGATTGAGGTGGTCAGGAACAACCCAAGAGCCACCAAGGCACAGGTCTACCATGAACTGAGTGCAGAAAGAAAGAAGAGGCCTGGTCACACCTTCAACCTTGACTAAAGTTTGCAGTTGACCACATGAACAAAGAAACTTTCTAAAGAAAGGTTTTGTGGTCAGATGAGACCCAAATATTGAGTTCTTTGGCCACAATGACCAGATGTATTTTTGGAGGAGTAGGCAGTAAAGTCTCCAAGAACACTGTACCAACTGTGAAGCATGGTGGTGGTAACGTCATGCTCTGGAGCTGTTTTGACGGTTCTGACTACCCTTAGAATTCTTCAGCATATCCTCAAACCATCAGATAGACCCCAAACAAATATCAACAGTGGTTGTAGAAAGGAAAGCCCTATCAGAAATATGTGCACTGTGCTTAAAAGTCACATCTGTGCCAGAAAAACGACCTATTTAACTGATTTAGTCCAACCGAATAGTCCAAGTGTCGCCCTGCACTCATGGCATCATGGCTATCTGTCATGGCTATCAGTTGTTGATCAGTGGTGGAAATGAGCAGATTGTACTGGGCCCAGATTGTACAGATTGTACTGGTGTTCGCACTTGACCAAGTTGCCAAGTTTTGCCCATTTCTAAATAAGTGGATGCAGATTACTATGGCAACCAATTTGAAAATGTGATTGCAAACGCAACTACAGTTTGAAGGCTACACTGAACACACCCAAAACACACAACACAAAGGCCCAGAACATTCTGTCGCAAAACAAAGCTCACCTTTTGCTCATTGCAGAATGGGCAAATGGGTAACACTGGGAAGGCCATGTTCATTTAGGAAAAGCTGCATCCTGTCCTACCTGCTTGCCTTGGTTTTGCCTGCTCTGAATGCCATGTGGATCCATTTGGTAGTCAGCTCTGCCAACTGCATTGAGGTCAAGTGTCACAGATTTGGAAATATCAAGGAAAGAAGACAGGAAAGAAAGTGTCATGGAGGTGCTGGAACACAGCCAAAAACAGAGAAAGCGTTTCAGTACGGGAGAGCACATTTTCGGATCTCATTTAACTCTCGAGAGTTTGAGATGCCTTTAAGCTATTTTTGGAGCACAGCACCTTATTGACATCCACATAAATTCCGCTATGGTGAAAATTGTATGGTGTGTAAAGGCCTTGACCATTCAAATCAGACTGATGTTGTAGTGGTGGTGTTAAATCATCCAGAATTTACAGCCTGAATTTGACAGGAGTGAAGAAAAAGCCAGGCCTTGGACAAAAATCTAGTATCTTGGTTTGTGTTTTTGATTTTTTGACATAATGTGAATCTGCCAGTTGTTATTTACATTGTTTTACAGTCATGGTGAATAAACCAATAGAAATGCTCCTAAATTACCTGGAGAATTGATTTGTTTTTATTTGTTTGTCCAATTTTAAACTTAACTTACTTACTTAACACGTCTCCTCTGATACATGCAAAGCCTGCCAACGCCTCTTTTCAAACTGCTGCTGATGTGGTATTGCCAGGCACGCTCATAAGAAAGTGCCGGGTCCCCAGCTCCACTGCCCCAGTTAACGGCCAACAGAGAGGCCTCTGCCGGCCAACATCGCTTTAAGAGTGAAAGGGGGGAAAGAATGCCATCTACACCTCCCGGCCAATTGAGCTCTCTCAGACTCCGGCCACTGATAGCAAAGTGGCATGGGACTGGGATTGGGAACTTGCGACCCCAGGGCAACTCTGAGCCTGAATCAAATCTTTTTACATTCACTTCCACTGAGAGGTAGGAAGTTTTTCTTTCCTCTTATAAAATAGCTATTTTGGAGACATAACTCTTTGTAGAAACAAACGAAATACAAAGATTCATAATGTGGTTATTAATTTAAAAATCATCAGCCCAATGTAGTACATATGTCTCATGCATAATGAGACCGTGTTAATGCTTTTCTACACAGTAACTGATTTCTTCACTTAAAGTGTACTTATAAGTCCCTAGTTCCCCTGTACCTCTGCTCTCTCTATCCTCGTTACAGCCTTCTCTCCTCACACCTCCTGTCTTTCTTAGTTTGATAAAGCTAAAACAAAAACACCCACAAAGTTCTGCATGTTGACAACAACAGTACATTTGATCGATGGCTACAAATAAATCTAGCTCTCTGGCCTAGACATTTGGTCTAGACATTTTCATGACATACTTTATGAACAACAACTTAATTTCAACCTGAACCGTTAAACCTGAATATTATACAGTATGTCCACAAGGTAACAAAGATCTCTAGGGCCATTATTTAATGTCTTTGGTCAAAATTCCACAGGGATCCAGCAGAAACAGGGCCCTTTTACCCTGTCTAAAAAGCCCAGTTCAGTACCTGTTCCTTTTAATGATAATGAGCCACTGCTCAAACCATCCCCACCCCTGCAAACCTATGACCCAGCAGGAAGTAAAGGCCAATAAATCTTTCATAAAACTTTTTGAAGGACGTTCCATTAGAATTGTACCACTGCTAGTTTTTGGGCCAGTGCAAGCTTTTATCAAGGTAGGGGGGTGCTAGTGGTGGTTGGTGTGGCGCAACAGATAAAACCGCTAGCTGCCAGTGCACTGTTACACCATGTTGGAGACCAGGGTTCGATTCCCAGTCTGGGTGTGCTACACCAAAAAGATTCCTTGGGCAAGACTCTTAACACTGCATTGGTCCACCTTTGTAATATGAGTAACCATGTAAGTCGCTCTGGATAAGAGTGTCAGCTAAATGCTGTAAATGTAAATTCTAGTGAGCAGGCAATGGAGTGGTTTGTGCAATTGGCGTGCTCTGCTCATCTGTGCTACAAAATATTAGGTATTGTGTGCACTCTGACAGACAAGTAACAGCTTTCTGAAGTTTGCTACTTGTATATATATTGTTTATGTATATATATATATATATATATATATATATTGTTTATGTATATATATATATTGTTTATGTATATATATTTTATATGTGTGTGTAAAGGGCCCAAAATCTTCGACAATTCACATACACTGGAAAGAACACTGCTAACAGGCCTAGCGACACGGTGCCACCTAGCAAGCAAGTAGACATGGCGGGGCTCCCCTACTTTGCTGAGATTTGGATGCAATGAAAATGACTGTGAGGGAAATGGAGCAGGGACTCTCCACATGCTCAGATGTCAGAAGTCGCTAGAAGCCTGTGTTCGTAGACTGGAGACGGAGGTGACAAGCCTGCAGGAAAAATGCATGGGCATGGCGGGGAGCATGCAGACGTCCAACATTTGTATATTTAACGTGGCAGAGGGTCCAGGTCCAAGTTTTATCTAGGTAAAAAATCAGGTACTCACACATCCCTAAGCCTGACCTATAGTTTTACGAACAAGCAGCAAACTATGGCAAAACTGAGAAAACAGTATGCAGCAGGACGCTGCTTTATTGGTCAGGTTAGACAGGCCCCAGCCACGCCGTACACAGGTTCCCCTCTCTAACTGCAGCTCACCTCTCAATCCTATTTACAACCCTGTTATTTTACCTCAGAATGAAACATGATGTTTTTCCTTTTACGGTGGGCTAGAGGGAAAAAAAATAGCTCTGCTTTTATTGGTATGTGTGTCACTGAGAGAAGTAAAGCACAGTGTCCTCTCTGTGTCCAGTCAACAACGAATGTGCCATTAGCTAGCTTAAGAGTTTGCAGAAGGGTCTGGTGCAGTTGGCTTTTAGAATTAGCATCTGGCTACCATCCAGCTGGCTCCACTGGCTTTCCCGGTTCACTTAATCTACCCTGGTTGGCCGTAGAAGCTGGCTAGCTTTACTGGCTTCACCTGGTTGGCTAGCGTCAGCTTTAGCAAGCTGTTTTAGCCTTGCTTCCATATTCTCGTGAAGCGGCAATTGCTTTAACATCAAAAGGCTTTTGCTAGTAGACTGGATGTATGTAAATTTTGAGGATATAAATTAAAACGGTTACATAAGACTGCCATGCAACAGTTTTGGGATTTCGAAATTGCTTCTGGTGTAAAATGTGCATCCCTTTTACGCAGCTGTAAAAGTTTCAATCTCGGATTTTTTTCTGCTGAAAAGGCCCAAACAGATAACATGGTAGTATACAAAAAGCTCCAATTCAACATGCATTTTTTTACTAATTTCAGTGTGGACCGATGTGGGTAGTAAATAGAAAGTAATTAGGGAGTTGTGGTAAGTCACTGTCAATTATGCTGGGGAAATTATTTGAATACGCTATAGGGTAAAACACCTAAGTATTTAAATGTAACGCTGGCAAGAAATTAGCCAATACGCCCTTGTAACTTACTCTTTTTGGGCCCGAGGTTGCTGCAATGTGGGTTGCACATCTGCAGCATCACCGTTGCTTTGAGAAGTCATGATAAATTGCTTTAATTTAACTGCTGGACTCTTTTCAGCCTATACTGAGCATGAAAAACGGAGCCTGCTGATGTTTGCTGAAGTGCACTGGTTACGTGTTTGGCTTCAGTCACACAAGTTCTCTCATTAAAGGTTTAATGGCCTTTCCATAACTGAATCCATTAGGCAATAAAGTAAACCAGATGCTATTTATACCTGAAGAAATGTCACATCAACAGCATTTTCTCTCCAGGACATTTTCCCTCTCCCTGCATATCTTGCCCGATTGGAACAATTATGACTTGTGATTGAAGCCATTTAGACGCTCCTCTGAGTTAAGTAGGGGCCTCAGTTGGAAACGAAGTCCATTAGCAGTCTCACAGGCACGAGGAAATGATGGGGTGCCATACAGATGGCCGACACTTCTATAGCCGGGACAGGGAAGGCATTCTGATCTAACTTTTGAGCCAAGCGTTGCATTCTGAGAGAAAGAGAGGGGTCGAAAGCGTGGAATCATGTGATATGTTCATATATATCATATCTTTCCCAGTGACTGGGGCTGGGCGGTATGGATGATAAAAATTATATATCACAATGTTTAAAGGTATTTTTACAATATTTATTGTGATCGTCTTAGAGTGACATCACCCTTGCTAAAGTAGATGGTGTAGGCTATGTGTTTAGCAAGCTAATAACATTAGCTAAAGGAAAGGGATTTTCTCCAAAGTTTAGGCATAATTAAATGGTTAAGATAATAAAAAAAATAATTATTTAGTGGATTTGGTGAGAAATGCTTTGTTTGAGAAAAACATACAGAGACATAATTGTTTACAATGGTGGTGAATGGAAACAGACGTCCAAATAGTTTCAAGAATGAAAAAAAATGACACAAAATTACTGATTATCAGTATACTGCTTACTTACTCGCACAGTGTTTTATGACATGTTTGAAATAAGATTTTGACATAAAAAATATCAATTTATGACAGAATCGCACCTGTAGGCTGTTTGTCCTCAAAAAAGTCCCTCGAAAACTGTGATTTTCCACTGTTTTACCATCATTACATATAAAGCTTTGACCAAAGCACTATAAACTACTTTTTTAACCTCTTGCATGGTGAAAAATGTGATGTAATATGATCAAAATCATACTATCCACACCAACCTTAGCTAGCTTCCCATGCTAATGGCCTAAAGGGTAAACTACTACATTAGCCTAGTAATGCATTTTCGTTAACAGCTGAAAACATAGCTGGTTATACTTATGTTGCAACCAGGCATTTTGCCACAGTGATGTAAACGTAACTCAGTTAATGCTTTACAATAATCGATATTCAGAAACTGATTTATATTACCAATATTTACTCCGAAATCAAACATTTTTACTGTATAAAATATTTTCTCCTTCCTCCAGAGGCAGCAGTTTTAAGTCTGTTGTATTTGTCACAGCAAGCTTGTACGTGCTCTGGAAACTTTCATAGATCCAACATACTGATGTCAAAATTTTAACCTCAACCAAAATGATGAAATCAATGATGGATCAACCTCGCCTTGCTATCTGGGATCTTTTCTCATTAGGTCAAATGGGATCTATAAAGCATGTCCAACCTCATAGTAGCTATAATAGACCATATTTGTGTGTAAAACACAGAACAGCTTTCCCACCCAACCTGAAATCTGAACTACACAGAGAGAAACTTCTAGAAGGCATCTTTTCTGAACCCTGAGCTCCTCATCTGTCGTAGCTACGCCGTATCTAACAGCAGGCGCTCGCTGTGTGAAATTGGGCAGGCAGAATAATGCAGTGTTTGGTTGTGATGCGGAAGCGTGAGATTTGTTTCTATGTGGATAAACACATCTTCTGTGCACCTCCTTCTCCTTTTCCTATGAAAATGCACAGTGTTCTCTGCCACATCTACATAAAACAGCCTGAAATTTCATAATTCAGTATGTTTGTAATAATGTGGACATTAGCCTAAAGCTAGTTCTCTCCAGTGCTATTAGCAATGCCTAAATGTCAGAAAAGTCGGTCAGAAACTTAACAAACAACGAGTGCCAGGCTCTCCAGGCTGAACGCAAGGGTTTGCCATTTCGCCTCTCTAGGTGTTGCCATTTAATCAGCCTCCACATATACAGAGCCAGACCCCTAGAAACACCCAGGTGACACGTAAGGAAAAGGTCATGCAAAAATAGACCAGGGAAGGGAGAGATAAACACTGTAACTGTTTTCCAGCAGCTGGAACATGAGGCAGAAATCAAGAGAAATGCTACGGGAGAGAGGTCAGGGAAGGGATCGAACTTACTTGGGTCAATTAGATCCACTGGCAGTTTTTCAGCACAGGTTTCTTCTGTAGGTGAAACTTCATGCTCATGACAGTATTGCTCAGACTTTTGTTTTATTTTTTCTCTTATTTTTCTATTTTATCTCTGACCCATTCCAACACAACAGAATTCATACTGTATCTTACAGGAGGTCATCAGGACTTTCCTGGATTTTGGATGCCTGTGCTGGGGAATGAAAGCTTTCCTTAGATTGAAAATGTCAAGACAAGACAAGCATATTCCCCATCAGTGTGAATCACAGATGGAATTTGGCCTCTGCCTTTAACCCATCCATGCAGTGAACCACACACATACACACTAGTGATCAAACACACACAGTGGACAGTGACCACACATGCCTTGAGTAGCGCTCTCAGCGCCAGCTTGCTAAGCACTGGTATCAAACCCACAACCCTATCAGCGGTAGGCAGGCGCTCTAACCGCTGAGCCACCACTGTCCTAATCATGGGCTTCATTTCTATATGTTGGCATTTCTTAAAAGAATGTGTTTGAGGTCTTCAGATTACCCTCAACATAAGAACAGAAAGGGCTAGAGATGTTTAGGTAGCAGCGCAACACAATAACTGAGAACACCAGGTTCCGTAGCTGAACTCTCTGAGATCTACAGTAGCATGCAAAATTATGGGTACCCAGGGTACAAACACATGTTAGGGGATTCGAGTGGCTTATCGCTATGGAATGGGGGGTCGCGAGTTTGAATCCCGAGCCATGCTGCTTTGCCATCAGTGGTCTGAGTCTGAGAGAGCACAACTGGCCGTGCTCCCGACGTGGGCCTGGCTCTTTCTTTCAAGCGTGTCTGCTGCCTGGCAAAGCTGTTCGAAAAGAGGTGATGGCTGGCTTTACTCTCCTAGTGTCAAGAGCATTGTTAGTGCTAGGGGGGTTAGGCTGGCAGTACCAAATTGGGAGAAAGGGGAAGAATTTGACAAATTAGTAAAAAAAAACAACAACTACAAACTGAACTAAACATGTTAAGGCCTATTTACACAAAATGATTTTTTTGCCATCAGGGCTAGAAACTCCGTAGCACTTCTACATTTCCACACTTCCTGTCCACTTGCTCTAATTAATTTCCCTCCTCCACACAAGTGCTCGTTAGTGAGGAAAGCTATAGATCACAGTTGTTTGTGGACATGAACAGACGAAGATGCACCAAGACAAACTAAAACAAAAAGCTTTCAGCTTTCAGCTCTGCTCCACCATTTCCAAAAGGCAAAGACAAGTTAGAGATGACTCATTTCTTTAATATTTTAATGCTATATTTTTTTTCTGATGACTGCTGAAGGATGAATATGTGCAGGTATTGCTGCACAGTAGAACAGTGCACCACCACTCCAGAGTCTGATGAATTTTCCTAAAGGTTTTTTGCAGTCAAACAGGGGTTATGCTTTGCCTTTCTTTCAATCCTACAACCAGTTTTCTTGAAAAGTTTCCTTGGGCTTCCAGAACTCAACCCGTCCTTCACCGTTCATGTTAACTGCCATTTTCAAATTACATTACAAACTAAGGACACCTAAAAACACATAAAACACTTTGCATTCTTCTTATAGTTTTACAGTATTTTATAGTATTTTTTAGTGTTTTATAGTATAGTATAGTATAGTATAGTATAGTATAGTATTTTTATGGGCATCAATTATTCTAATGTTCAGGGTGCTAGGCAGCCACATATAAGGGCCAATAGCTGTTGATTCTGGACACAAGATTTGAGAAGGCATAGTATTGGTAAAGCTTTGAAATTTGCATCACTTGGCCTTCCTAACAATAATTGTAAATGCTACTATGGTCTAACTACATGCAATGGATGGTGGAAACCTATTAGCTTATGTGCAAATTCACCTTCTCAAGATTCTGTTAAGCTTTACTCAAGCAGAGCAGAATTCATGTATTCATGTGCTTCATATATTCCAACAATTACGTGTGTACAGCACTGAACATTCTAAAAAGATGAATATTTGCCGTTCCTGACACTGAGTGACCTGGTGACAGTCCATGTCTTTCTATGGGTAAGTATGATTATCGCGCTTTTTAATACAGTTGTAGAAGGTGGATTGTCCATATAAGCAACCATATTTTTTAGATTTCTGTTTCATTTGACACATTGTGAACATTAAGCTCACTTTTTGAGGTGTGGGTTCAGGTAACAAAATTACACAGATAAGGGTAAAGGTTAGGTCAAGGTTAAGTTAAGGTTAGGTTAAGGTTAGTATTAGGTTAGGTGTAGTTGGTTAAGGTTGGGTTAGGGTGAGGTGTAGGGTTAGGTAATAAAATTACACAGATTAGGGTAAAGGTTAGGTTAAGGTCAAGTTAAGGTTAGGTTGAGGTGTAGGTTCAGGTAATAAAATAACATGGATTAGGGTAAGGGTTAGGTTAGGTTAGGTTAGGTTGGGTTAGGTTGAGGTGTAGGTTCAGGTAATAAAATTACTTGGGTTAGGATAAGGGTTAGGTTAGGTTAGGTCGAGGTGTAGGTTCAGGTAATAACATGGATTAGGGTCATTCATGTGTCAAATTCCACTTCATTACTGCAGGGGGATCCCAGGAGCAAACAATACAAATTCTCCATAATGTTGTTTTAAGCAGTTTTGTCTAGATATATAATGGTTGGGTGGTTTGAATGGGTTAAATGTTCTTCATAGTACCATAATGGTTTCACTATTTTCACTCTTTGTGCTTGTACAAATCCCCTAAAAAAAGTCAAATAATAATATTAGGCTCTTGCAACACTCTAGATTTAAAGCTTCTTAGACATAATTGCGGTGTTGACGTCCTGTCCGGTGCTCTCTTGCCAGCAGATGAATTTGTATTCAGATCAAATATGATCCCCTGAGTGATGATTAATTTCTGTAATCAACGTATTGTCTTTCATGATTTGCCCTGGGCGCTGGAGAAGTATCTTTCATGAGCCATCATTTTAAGCTCTGAAGTCACTTCAGACTCTTTAGAAGTGCTCGCATGCATCTCAGGCCTCGGCTAAAGTACTTTGTCCGAATTAATAATTGGCCGACTCTTTTCCCAGCTCACCGAGGCTCGTTGCCAGCCTCCATTTTAATGACCGAGCTGCTTTGCTGCTTTGCTGCTTTGTGAGGAGAAGCATGATTGAAGGTTCCTCCGGTGGGCAGGGCGAAGCTGTTCTTTCTCACACACACTGTGAGGGACAGACGGCTGGGGAAGTCTCCCGGGGTGTAATGTCTTGTTATTTCCTACCAGCGGAACCAGATCAAGCCTGGTGGCAGGAAGGCGCAGTCCTGCTGCCATTGTAATGTTTCACACTTAGGGACCATGCAAAATACTTCTAACACTCTTCAGCCTGTCAGTGCCTCTTTTTACCAGGTGGCACCATGTCAAGGTCTGAACTTTTTAATCTGACAGAGGCCGTAGTGCCAGAAACTTGAATGGTTCTAGAAAAAAAGCAGACCATAAATGTAGATTTTGGAGGAATGAAGCTTGCAGATCAGGATGTAGCTGTTCGTTTATGACGGGGTGGAGCGGGAACTTGATGGTACTAGCTACCTAACAATCCTTAGTGAAGCCTTTACAAAGTGTTTATTCTGATAATAGCACAAGACATAGCATTTTATTTGCCAGATGCCTGTGCCAGTCAACATTGCTTTAAGAGTAATGATTGGAGAGAGCGCCATCTACCCACCTGGAGAGAGCATAGCCAATTGTGCTCTTTCAGACTCCAGCCACTGATGGCAAAGTGGCATGGCTCGGGTTTCGGACTCATGACTTTTTTTCATTATGAGGACATAAAAAAGACAGATACTTGGTGGACACTAACATCTGCTCTGAATGTGAAAAGGCTACTCTAGGTTCTTTCCCAAGCCTAAGTGACTTCTAGGCTAGACTACAGCAGACGGCTGAATGATATGACCACAGATCAGTAATCACAATCAATTGAACCTTCTACCTCAATCAGGGACACCAAAGGGGGGGTGCAGGTGGTCAGGAAGGTTTTTGGCAGAGTTGTGGACCTTTTCATCTTTTCATTGGGCCCAAAATCCCTGGCAGTGCCACTGACCTCGATTGTAATTAATGAATGATTATAAAAGCTGCTCAAGTTGCTCAGTTGGCTCAGTTGGTCTGAGTTCTCCGCCATGTCGCTTCCATGTCTCAGACGGGTCATTTGACTATGCAGTAGTATGTTTTTAGTGGGAAGGTACATGAACACACACAGTGGGGAAGGTACTGACAGAATTAAAATGTATTAACAAAATTGTACAAAATAAAATAATAAAATAAAATAATCGCCATGGGCAAGATTATGCCACTTACAGATTCCGAATGTTGATCTCCATGAATTTTCAACTGACTGTCCAGCCCTACTATAGCACCTCTCTACAAGCTGATCCTCCTTTACACACTTCTACTCCTCCACAAAGCATCCAGGCTACTTGTCTGGTCAGCAACCTCCTAGAGTTCTCTCATGTGACCTCTTGACTGAGATTACTCCATGGGCTCCCCATGGTAACAATGATCAGATACAAAACACTTGTCCTTGCTTTGTAAGTCTAGGAGGGTTCAGACTGACACTACCTGCAAACACTGGTTTAGAACCGCACTCAGTAACGCCCATCACAAGTACCTATCCTCTTGTTATAATGTCAGCATTCAAACCTTTTTTTAACCCTTTAAGACAGACAAAAAACATTTGCACATCAATTGTACTTTACCTATAAAGCTCCCCAGAGAAAAAATGTGTGTTTAAGTAGTAGTAACTTGAGGCTCCTGAGGAAATCCCAGGCTCCAGTCTATGGGAGCGCCGGCAGATTTCAGGGCTTGTGATTGAAAATGCAGAGTGTTCTTTCAGAAATTGGTGGTGAAGAACCTGCATCTGACTGGAAGCATTTTTCACTCACAAGCCATGAACATGTCAATGGGACCAGTCCGTCAGTTTCATCTTTCGGCCACAATTCTGATAATAAGTTCCTGTAGACTGAGATTTTTGCCACTGTTGGTTGACCCATATGACCGTACGCTTCCATAAACCTGCAGATTCAGCTACTGCCTTCACACAGTCTTTGGCCACGCTCAAATGCTATCACTCCATTTAGCCAATCATTAATATCTACTTTATCTACGAGATGTTCACTGCACTTTACCACCTCTTCTTAATCAGGTATTTATCATCCTTGTGCAATGGCATCTGCAGGAGCCTAAAGTTCCTACCACCTTAGACATGCAATAATACATTTTGCTTGTCTCATACTTAAACCACAAAGCAGCTAAAAATAGACAAAATAGGAGGCTTGTGACTCCTCTCTAATCCAGAGCATTCTACAATCTTTCTGCTCTTCATGACCTTCATGGTTCTGCTGCAGCTGCCTGGATCAAGGTTCACCCAGATCTTAAACCCCGAACCAGGTGAGTGTGACATTGGGGTTGGCAGTGATGATCGTTCCTGACTGCATCCACATTATATCCCACATTCAGCCCTCATCTCCTGTTTACATCCAGAGCCTTTGCTAGGTTCTGGCCTGTCAGTTCTTCTGCACCCTTTGGCCTTTGACAAGATACCTTGGAGACTGCAGCACCCCGGCCTGGCAAAAGAAAATAAAAACACTACTTTTCAGACTCGGCCATCTTTGTTTTATTGTGCCCTGAATTCCAAAAGCAGTGGGGGAAATAAATCCATTTAAAATGCATTGAAAAGGGTTTTACGCTGGGAAAGACTGATGGTCCATCAAGAGACCTCCAAGCCAGGATACAGATTCAAGGCTGTTTCTTTGCTGTGTTCAATTTTAAAGACTCCCCATTGGGAAATAAACATTCTGCTGTCACTCAGGTTGCCTTTTGAAGACACAAGCAAGATAACGGTCAGGTTTACTGGTTATGACGTATAAAGACTGGCCTTCACTCCTTCTACCGCAAGCATAGGTCCGATGTGTATTTTCCATAATGATGTCTTTTATATTTGACATAGTGTGGACCTATAATGTGTGAGATCTTTATTATCCAGAGAACAGCAAATTATATTTAAGGCAACCAGATATTCTTACTAAATGCTCCAAAGCATTGTTGATTCAGCACATGATGGCTGAGTCATTAAAATGTGCTTGTCATGCTTTCAGATTTCTTCTAATTTGTTTAGGATATACTTTGTTCTCTTACCAGAGTCATAGTGTTAGTTTCTCTCCCAGTGCTGAATATATTTGCATAGATTTCCAGCTCATTCAAATAACGGCAAATAAGGACTAAAGTGAATACTCCTCAGGTGGCACGTTTTTTGGCAGCAATACAGACTTCACAAAAGTAAAGATTTTTTCCCCCCAAGGCCTGTAAGGTAAAACTTAGTTTCCTTAATTGTGTAACAGTCATTTAATCTGAGGGAAAATCCAAGACAATGTTTTCATCCAAAATTAACTTGCAGACTGATAGTACAATTATTAAAACTAGGTATTAGTTTATACTACTATACTGCTTACCATTCAAATATATGCTATACCACTATGCTAGCTGTTAGTTTATACTACTATAGCTAGCAAGTTATGAAGTGATACCAGTTCATAGAATAGGCTTTGCTACTGTACTAGCTATTAGATCTTAAAAAGAGCTCAATTACATTACTATACTAACTAGCAGACTGACACCAGTTTGTAGGATAGGCTATTCTTCGCTATTAGTTCATAGAACTAATTATTTATTTTATTTAATTTTTTACCCTAGACCTGTAAGGTAAAACATAGGTTCCTTAAACTGTGCAACAGTGGTTTAATCTAAAGAAAAATCCCAAAATTAAAATTAGCAGACACTAGCAGACTGATACGAGTTTGTAGGATAGACTATTCTTAGCTTTTAGTTCATAGAATTAGCTACTAGTGTATACTACTATACTAGCTAGTACGTTATGAACTTTTACCAGTTAATAGGATAGGCTATGCTACTATATTAACTATTAGATCAAAGAATTAGCTCCTTTACGCTACTATAGTAAAAAGCAAACTGCTACCAGTTTGTAGGATAGGCTATAGTTTATAGAATTAGCTACTAGTTTAATATTATACTAGCTTGCAAGTTACGAACTATTACCAGGTTATAAGATTGGCTAAGCTACTATACTAGCTATACTGTACTAGCTAGCACATTAGGAACTGACATCAGGATAGTCTATATACAAGCTATTTGCAAGTCAAGTCAAGTCAAATTTATTTGTACAACTTTTTACAACTGTTGTCGTCACAAAGCAGCTTTACATCATTAGTAATTAGTAAAAGACAGAGACAAAAGCCAACGGTGACAGTAGCAATGAAAAACTCTCTCCGAGCTGGAGGAAGAAACCTTAGGAGGAACCAAGACTCACAAGGGGGACCTGACCCGTCCTCCTCTGATCAGAACTATTTAAACATTAATGATAAAAGTTACCAAACCGTCTAAACTGTTGAACTGCTCTGATCATTAACCATATAAATCATGGTGTAGATAGTTAATAGTGGTGATATTAATAGTGGCAGATAGTTACGAGTCCATTTAGATTTTAACATGGTCATTATGCAGGTAGCAGTGGTAGGAGGGTGTGCCGCTGGTCTGGTATGGGTGGTGGTAGGTGGGGGGCCTGATGGTCGGACTGGTAGGTGGCAGCTGGTCTGACACAGGTAGAGGGGACCTCAGCAGGCAATCTTCCAGCAGGTCGGCTGGGTGGCCATTTACTCAGAGAAGGTAAAAAGAGAGAGTCATTTCACAAAGCCAAAAAAGCTCAGGATGCCTTAACCCTGCTTGATACTGCTGGCTCTCGTTTTGAGGCAGATAAACAAAGAGTCAAGGCTGGCTACCCACGATCACCCACTTGCTGCCATATCTACACCGGCATTAGCCTGCTAGCCAGAGAGGAGTGCAGAGGCGACCAAAAAAATGTCACATTTACAATAAAAAGACAATCTGGTTCATATGTTTTCTGTTGTCTGCATTTTAAAGCTTCTCAGAAGCCCTGACCTAGGATCCGTCTATGTCAGTAAGGTCATAGGAACTAAGAAACAAATCTGATCCCAGGTCAGCAGTCAGATTATGCAGTTTCCCATTCTTTAAGAGCTCAATTTGAAGAAAAAGACTGGTGTCTTTTTTTATTTTGACAAGGAGGCCTTTTAGTGTGAAGGGGGAAAAGTATAGTATGGGGCCCTTCACACTGAATGTCCTTTGAAAGTGCTTTGAATAGTGCAGTGGATGAATGTTCTGCAATGTGTGCAAATCAGCAAGGAGATCCAGGTTCGAGTGCAGCACTACAGTACTACTGGTATCAGCAAGTGTCTTGGGGACTTAGATATGATCCCTCTGGTATGCAAATATGCTTTGAATGCCACATGGCTGGCCATATTGCAAGACAGTGCCATGCGAGTTCATGGATCCCAGCTTTCTGACGGTAATGGTGTTAAATTATCCACAGTTGTACAGGAAATGACGTGAAAGTAGCTGAGCAGCGGGAAACTTCTGCTCCCCACAGTGCAGCGATGCTTCAAAATGAGGGAGGGGAGCGCTGTTGTTCCAGGCGCCCTGTCAAGCTAACCACAGTTGAATACCACTGTTTGCTAGGTACGTTAACTACAGTCAACTACAGTGACAGAGAGTATTTTTAGAAGGTAATTCATTTCTACGCAGGGTGAAAAATATTTTCCTTGCTCTTGAAATTGATGTTGAAGTACTGAGAACACACAGAGGAATTCTGGAAATTGGGTTGGGTTGGGTTCGGCTGCTTTTGTAGTTTTCCAGGATAAAAGAATAGATCCAGACGGGTGGAGGGGGTTTGGCTTCTTCTAATGTACCAGCAGGATCCTTATATTTTGTTCCAGTGCTTGGTATTTCCCACTAGGATTTCTCAGGCCTGTCCAGCCTTAATTGAGCCTCTTGGAATAGACCAGGGGACTTTACCTAGTGGGTTAGTTGTCCCTTGTCCATATGTCTGAATACAAGGGTGAAGGCTTGCTGTTCCAGAGATTAATCCAGGTTCTAGTAAAGTGGCTTTGAAGGCTCAGCTGTGGGTAGCGTCTCTACAGAAAGCTCAGGTTGTAGCTGGCGGCAGCACCTCTATAGGTGTTTGAGCACTCAAGAGAGTGTATTTCCATCGTTTAACAGAGCGCTCGCTGGTTTTCAGCCTCCATCAAAAACTCTGCATTGAGCTTTTAGGACAGCCAACCACGTCTGGTGGAGAGCGCTATTAAACCTGCACAGAGCTCAGTGGGGAACACGCTCTGTGTGGAACGTAGCGGCGTTCAGACGGCAGTATGTATCAGAGTCGGATATGCTAGGAATCCACCGGTGACGAGTTTGGCAAAGCATGGACAGACTAAAGACCAGCACTTACTGAGCTTCATTTTAGAGAAGAAAAAAACTGGCAGGTTTAACTCCTCTCTCCTCTATATAAACACTGGCAACATTAGCAAAATTAGCGAGCGCCCTGAACACAGTTGATCTTCGAGTTTAGCATTTTTAATCACAAAGATGAGCAAATTGGTCACACTATTCAGCTCAGCGCTCACTCTGGTTCAGTTTAACTCTCCTTATAGGTTGCCTTATTAAAAATGACGTGATAGAGGCTCTAAGTGGCTCAGTGGCCTAACACACTACCACTATGGCCCTAAGGTCGCGAGTTAGAATCCCTAACCATGCCTCTTTCCCATCAGCGACCGGAGTCCGAGAGATTTGCAATTGGCCGTGCTCTCTCCAGGCAGGTAGATGGCGTCCCCTCCCCTCATCGCTCTTAAGCAATGTTGGCCAGCACAAGCAATTGTTAGCTGGTCGCCATTGGCTGCTGAATTGGTTCTTAGGTTTTCATGTTTTCTTATATTGTTAATTTCTTATTAGTCTTTTTACTAATAATTAGATAAAAAAAATATAAATAGAAATAAATAGAAATAAACTTGATTTGATTTGATGGAGTGGAAGCTCTGGTAGTTGTGTTTGGTTGACTTATTGGTGTATTTAGGAAATTCAATCAGCCATTGATTGAAAGTTTCCTTATGGTTCGCCAGCTCTCCGTTCTGTTTGCGTGCTGGAAATAAAGTCAAGTGTTCCTACTCAGCCCTGGCTCTGTAAATGGGAAACAACCACAGTGGCACGGCTCGAGCCACACAACACTTCCAGCTAATCAGCAACAGGGGGTGCTTGTACCCATGCACAGGACAGGGTAGGGAAGGCAAGAGGCAGGGTAGACTGTGTGTCTTGCACTTGCTAGCTATGTGATGAACTACATGCAGGAAGAGATGACTGAGAAACAGCCAAAAAAGCAAAAGATCCAGCGAACAAAAGCTGAACAGAAAGTGCTCAGATCTTCTGGGACGTCGTTCTTCAGAATAGTGTACGCTTCCTTTAATGAACATGGAGGTGTGATTGTGGTCTGTTGGCTGATAGTGTGTACTACTACCATCATGAGTAGTTCATGGGATTGGTTGCTAATTTATACTGCTATACTTCTGCTCTGGCTCTGGCTAGTAGCTCATACTGACTCAGTGGAATAATGAGTAACACTGGCCTGTCCTCTCATTTGCCCACAGTGATTTAGGCCATACAATGAAGGGCCGAAATGGAAATGAACGGATGTGTGTCAAGGGCTTTGCACTGAGAGTGGCTCATTGTTCTCATCCCTCTGTGTGTAAATGAGAGAGCCTGATAAATAACTAATAACGCTAATGCTAATGAGAACCAACAACTACACCTAATGGACACGCCACAGGACAAGTGATTGGTGTTTACAAATAGGAGGCCTGTGCTTAAGGAGGCCTATGCTAATGCTAAATCCCAAGGGCTTCGACTGGATGTAGAGGCCATTATTTCATGATATTAATGCAGGATATGGGGAGTAGCAGGATAATTAACCATACAAGAATGCATACTTGTGGGTTTTAAAGCAAAATGGCCGTGCAAATTGCTTCATGTGTAACCATGTGACTATTATTTTCACCTCTTTTTACTTGCGTTCATAAATATCTCAAAATAGAATTAGCTTCCATCAACATCTTGTTTTCAAAAGGTTTACTGATACGTTCCCGCTCCCTCAGATACCTTCAGACATGACGGCATTCAAGCGGGATGAATTGTGCCTTAGCGTGGATGCGATTGTTAGTTTTTACCCTTATTAAATCTCAACAGTGCGGTCCTGGTTTCAGAGACGCCACATTCTTCCGCCGAGGGAGTAAGTTACTGTGGAAGAGACAGATATGCACGCATTAGGAATGCATTAAACCCGAAGGGATGTTTAGTCATGCTCATACCAGAGAGGAGAATGCATAAACCAGGGAAACCTTTCACTGCAAAGTTTTACATAGCAGCAACATTAAAAAGTCTGCACATGGTAATCTTTTGGATTAATCTGCATAATGGTTGGAGTAGAGCCATTAAGCATCTCTACAGTTACTGTGGAGCAAGTGTTAAATAATGACCGTGATTTGGTTGAATATGGAATTCTCACTAGTCTGTTCCACAACGGTTTGTTTTCCGCCTAGTGTCTTATAATCCCCCATAGAGGTAGTTGGTATTAAGCAGTAAAATGCTAAAGTTAGCATTAGAGGTGTCCCAATCAAGTTTTTTGTCCCCCCCAATCCGAGCAGAGTACCCTAATGATGTCAGCTGATCCGATCTTTGTGTTTATACAAATAATACAACCGCACAGGTTCCTCCATGTGGGGCATAAGTCTTTTGGCTAGATGCCAGACAAACTATCTGGCCAAAAGTTTTGGGACACCCTCTCATTCATTGTTTCTTCTAAAATCAATAGTATATCAATAAAAATAAAGTCTTTCTGCTGTAAGGACGTAACTGCATTCAGTGACAAGAGCGTTGGTGAGTTCAGGATGTTGGATGATCACCACCCCAACTCCACAACGCAGCACCAACCATCATTCCAGAGAACACAGTTCCACTGCTCCACAGCTCAATGCTGGGGGGCTTTATACCCCTTTTAGTCCACGCCTGGCATTATGAACCAATAAGTTTATGTTTATCTGCTCTGGAGAGTCCTTTGGTATTGGCAGTACTTCTTTACAAGGACTGGACAAGCTGTCTAAACAAATGCGTTTTGCACATCTGTCGTTTCACCAGCAATGGGTGCAACTTAAAGTACCCGAATGCATTCATTAGAAGGGGTGTCCACACACATTTGGACACATAGTGTATGTCAGTGTCACAAAAAAAAAAGTTGTGTGCTACAGTTTCTTATTGGGTTGACTGGAATTCTTGCCAGGGTTCCGATTTCACGCATGTCGTGCATGGTGATCCAGAAGCCAGTTCTGCTGATGATGGCCTGGAGAAAGTTTGCTAGAGGAAATGCCTGCCTGACCTGAAGTTTACCCCTGGAACCGTTAGCATTACCCAGAGATGCGTGAAATTGTTGGGACACTGTTGTCACTGTTTTCTGGCTAGTGGGTGGCAGTGTAATGGTGATAATGGCAGGTGTTAGCTTAAAGATGGTACTATTTTAAATTCAGTGTTGGACATCAGGGAACAAAGCTTGTCCCCGAGTCACAGTGTTTAATTGTGACCCCTGAAAGAATAATTGAGACAGTAATTGAAATCCCAGACAAAGTCACCTGTAATTATTGCAGGCATAGAAAGGACAGCATTCAGATTCAGCAGCCATGCTGCCGTAGGCTTGGTGAGGTCGACTGCCACGACTGCCAGGGACACGACTGTAAGGGGATGTTGTGTTGGAAGAAATCGAAATATAGATTTGTTAACCTTTAATGTTTAAAGCTTCCAAACATTTAATTCACTCCACAGTCCATACAGTCTACTGCATATGCTGTCACATCCATGAACACATTTACATATGACCTAGCATTCAACCTTCAGCTGACGGGCGTGGGGGGAACTGATTGACTGTCGTGCCGTTCCTGGCTGTCAGGAGGCAAATTTATCACTGATTCAGACCTTCAAATAGAGCAGCTGACCAGAGTATCTAATTTTCTAGAGGCGTAAAGGTAAGGCATATAAGCTGATTAACAGCTGTTAAGCATGGTGGTGGTAGTATCATGCTGTGGAGCTGTTTTGCTACCATTGGAATAAGGAAGGAGGACTACCTCATTCTTCAGCATACCCATAAACCATAAGCTAGGCAGCTGAAACTTGGACACAATTGGGTGTACCAACAGGACAGTGACCCAAAACACACATTAAAGGTGGTTGTGTAATGGGTTAAAGTGTGCTGCATGAATACTTTTGACCCTGTGTTGATTTTAGAAGTGCACTTTTATTTGTAATTATGTATTTATGTAATTATGTAATTTGTAAGTGGATGCTGTACACTTATTAGGCTACATCCTTCATTAAAAAAGGCATAGCCTTCGAAGGCTGTGTAGACCGCCTGCCCTTAGCGCTGCATTACCAGACACTCAAATGCACACAAACAGCTTGTGTAGTCCCTGTAGAAAAGTATTCCAAATAGAACAGGACTCTCTGGAGCAGATAAACATGAACCTATTGGCACCATGCCTAATGCCAGGTGTTGTCTAGAAGGGAATAAAGCCCACCGGCATTGAGCTGTGGAGCAGTGGAACTGTGTTCTCTGGAATGATGGGTGGTGCTCCATCCAATACGTCAGGATGAGTTGGGGAGTTGGGAATGAGGTAAACTCTAACTCTAGTTCTTGTTGCTGATGCAATCAAATCCTCACAGCAATGCTCGAAAATCTAGTAAAAAGCTTTCTTCCCTGGACAGATGCTCCAACAAAAGTGGGATAAACTCTTTTTTTGATGCCCTTGATTTCAGAAGAAATGATGAATGAGCAGGTATCCCAATACTTTTGTCCATATAATGTACCTTCAGTAAGCTTGAATACTGCCAGAAAACAAAAGTCACTATGGATACCTGGGTAAAAAAGACATTTAAGAGAGTTTACTAACTGAGATTAAATACTAACAGGATTTTTCTAACCAAATATGAACTAGAAGTTACACACAGAGGGCTTTTTTTGTCCCTATAGCTCTCTAAAGGCCTTAAGGGCTCTGAGTGCTGACCTCCACGACTAGCTTATTATTATTAGCACTTTTCTCGTCTTGTTATTTTGGGTTTGGAAGAGAGGATATGTAGAAATATTGGTTCAGTTCAGAGTAGACTTCATTTATGAGCCCTGATTCTAAAAGGATCTAGGGAGGTTGGAAAATGGACATGTAAAAGGGATTACAACTGCTTTCTGGGAATGTGAGTATTTTACAAAATACAGAGAACCTTCAGTCCTTTCAGAAGGTCAAATCACATCTCATTTGTTAGATAACACCATTACTTACTTTGATAAACTTAATATCAAGGGTTTTTTGTTAGTTGTGAGAGGAACTAAGCATTTTGGAGCTTTCGGGCCGACAGCACCTTTGACATCAGTGGAGTTTGACCGTTGTCCTGGACAGCAGAGACCAGAGAGAAACAGACCGATGCAATTCTGCCCAGAAAGGCAGCTTGACATTCAGACTTCAAGGTGAAGGGCAGTGCTGGAGCGAGGCCTGCTGTCAGCGGGGTTGATGAAAGCACCAGGACTGCCTTTTAACTGGCAGACGCGTTTTATGTGGAAGGATGACGAGTTTTATGTACTGCAGCCTTCACAGCCAGCAGCGGGGTCCGACAGTTCACCCAGGACTCCGAAAAGACATGCAGGCCAAAGTCTGTAATGACAGCCATGTGAGTGTGGGCCCCTTTGGGCCCCTTTGAGATGGAACATTACTCTGACACTCACAGCAGTCGGATTGATCGCAGGTGTTCTTCAACAATAAGAACGCGTTGATCGTGGATTAGGTTTCATCTCAGCTCTTTATCGCTGTAACAAGCAGGCAGTCACAACATGTAAATGAACAGAGCTTTAACTATACCAGCCCTCCCACAGCGTGTACGCCACAAAGCTAATTATGCCTCACTCACATTTTCACATTTTTGACTTAATGTGAGACTTGCAGACATGCTAGGCATTTCTAATTGTTCGTGTCAGGAGAGTAAATACACTTTAGTGGCAATTTCCCACTAAATGGGTTTAATTAAGATTGCCATTAGCAAATAATTGATGTAAACATCCCATGGATGCCCGTACAAAAAAATATGACGTTTAAATGTGAGCAATTTGACTTAATTTTCCACATGGAAAAATTGTGGGATGATCAAAACCAGTAATTATCTGGGAAAAATAGGAAATACAAGTAAAAATATGATCATGTGAAAAAATCATCTCATAAAAAATCGGAATACAAAATGTGAACTGCTCAAAAGGTTGCTAGAAAGGCTAATCAAACCACTCCAGGAGGTGGTCCAAGACACACGTGATCCACTTTATAGCAGTGTAAACACATCCGTCTCTTTAAGAGTCTTAAAGACTCTTTAAGTATTTCAGCCTGACCGATACCATGTGACCATGACCACCTAACCATGTGGTTAAAATCTGATCAGGTTACAATCCAGATACTAGTCACATGAAGTGACCAGATGTAACCAGCAAGCTGATTGGACGCTGATTTTTGAAAGAGGGTCAATGTGCTAGTAAGGAAAGCCCCCCTCAATGTGGAAATCTGCTCAAGCACATTAGCCATTATTTTTGTGCATTATAGAGCCGAATGCTACAAATTACTCATTACAGGTTCCTGTCAGGTTTTATTAGCCACAAAAAAAGAAAGTGGGTCCACAGTGAGTGGGTGACGTGTTTAGCATAATTAAACGTTAGCTGCGGTTAGCTCGCTGGCTAACGCCAGAAATCTTAAGATGAAGCTCTGGTTAAGGTTAGTTGAGTTTTATGGTGTATAGTTATGCATTGGGGTTTGTGAGATGTGCCTCTGGCTCTGCGATCGTGACCTATCAGTGGTATTCTGACCCATTAAAATAGGAGAAAACACCTAAATAGGTTCTTACTAAATAAGTGTCAAGCTAAGAAACAGAGTTTAGCATTTCACAGATGTAAAGTAATTCACAGAACGTAATGAATTTGATGAATATTATGTAATATTAAAATGGCACAAATTAAAGCCTAACTGTAAATCATCATTCTCTTTATACATTTCCATGAACTTGGTTTATACTAGGTGAAGCACTGCTACTCTGCACGACCCGGCGAGTACACTGGAAATTTAGTTTTTGTGTGAGTGTGAATATTTCAGAAGCTGTTTATGTTATTAAAAGCTGAACTGTGAAGGCTAAGGGCCCATTCTTACACCCTGTGCATGGCACATGACACGGCAATATTTTTTTTGCATGTTACACCCAAGACACACTGACACACCCTAAATCAAGCTGCACGGTGCGCGGTTGGCGGCTCGCCTAAAGATCTCCAAATAGGGCCCTAAATCGTGGTCCTGGACATTAGGGCTAAGCCCTGGATGTTTCAAATGTCTGGCTCCGCCCCTGTTGCACATGTGCTTATTGCGATAACGATGCTGAAACAATATATTGCGCAGCCCTAATACACTTACATATGGCTGCTGTCCAATCTATCTCTATTTATGTCAGTTTTTAGTTTACAGTGTAAATACATCTGGATGAATGGACCAATAGAAATGCTCTAAATGATTTAATATATTTTTTTAACATTAACATGCTTGCCTTCTCCTATAAAGTCGACAGTCTGGAGACACATGCTTGTCATTGGACAGCGGCGATATATAAAGTGCTAAAACTCCTTTATTCTATTTTGTAGACGCCCATTCCCCCTTTGCAGGGGCTGTTTAACCTCCCCGTCCCCAACGTTCAGCCCAGTTTGGCTAGTGGTTGCACCATATGCAAAGAGATACAGCAGCCAGTTTTGTTTGTGGAAGGCCACAAGGCAAGCTGTTAGCATTGTAATGCTGATCACGCCCAGATGCTCAACAGTGCTTCAATGGCTGGCAGCTGGAAAAAGAGGGTGTTTATTGGCCTTCAGCTTTCCAGAACTGGTGCTTTATCGTCCCACATGAGGGCTAATACAGCATGAAACAGGCTGCTCGGTCGCGAGACAAGGTAAATGTGTAGAGAAACAGAGGGGGACTCGGGTTGCTGGCCTTCTAAATGGAATTTCTGCATTTTTCTAAGCAAGGCATTCATCATTAAGCAGTCATCAGCAGGCCAACAGGCTGTCCCTGCGAGTTCCTCAGGGAATATTCTGAACGTCTGTCATGTGACTTGTTCTTTCACAGCCGGTGCGCCCGGCTTGATGGTCAGAGCACAAAGCCCTGCTCCCGAGATCAAAAATGAACCCAATGGCCCTCTCGAAAAAACTCTCGAGTTCTGATTCATGACCCGCGAGCCTTCCAGGATGGTGGTTGGTGATGAGCGTCTCCTTGGAGATGTACAGTTGCTGGTCGTTAATATATTCCTGTGGCTCCTCGCCGCCGCCGCAGTGACAGCAGCCTTTCGGTGCCTGATGTGCACTGCCTCACTGATGCAGGAGCAATAAGCAGGTTCATGGACTCGGCTGATTACCCTATCGCCCACACGTCGTAATCACCGCCACGACCTTTTACACTGGGTTCAGATTTGAAGGCGGTCCTCTCGCTCCTTTAGCTCTCGGTTCGACCCTTCAGAAAACGAACTACTGTCCATCAGCTCAAATCTAATGCATATACATACACCTGTGCTTCAGTAGTGATGGATCACTTCTGTGGGAAATTGCACCCAAAAGTCTGTCTGTCTGTCTGTCTCGCCCCTCTCTCTCCACCTCACTCAGTGTCCCTTTTTCCCATCTCCCATCTACTCTGCCTTTTTCAAACTTTACCTTTCTCCCTCTCTCTCTCATCTTTATCCCTTGGCCTCAGGCTCTCTCCCATCCACCCTCTCATTTTCCAGCCTTTGTCTTTCTCCCATCCTTTCTCTTTCTCTCTCTCTTTTCAGCCCTCGTCTCTCTCCCATCTACTCTCTCGCTGTTGTTCTTACTTCCTTGCTACCACTCTCTCTCTCTACCATCTCTCTCTCTCTCTCTCTCTCTCTCTCTCTACCATCTCTCTCTCTCTCTCTCTCTCTCACTCTCTCTCTCTCTTTCATCTTTATCCTTTGGCCTCAGGCTCTCTTCCATCTACAATCTCCTTTTCCGGACATTGTCTTTTTCCCATCCTTTCTCTCTCTCTCTCTCTTTCTCTCTCTCTCTCTCTCTCTCTCTCTCTCTCTCTCTCTCCCTCTCTCTCTCTCACACACACACACACACACATACACTATTTCTCTCTCTCCCTTTCTCTTGTCTTTATCCTTTGGCCTCAGACTCTCTCTTCCATCTACCCTCTCCTTTTCCAGCCTTTGTCTTTGTCTCCTATTGTTTCTCTCTCTTTCTCTCTCTCTCTCTTTCTCTCTCTCTTCAGTCTCACCCATCCACTATCTTGATTTTGTTCTCCCTTCTCTCTCTCTCTCTCTCTCTCTCTCTCTCTCTCCTGTTTCTGTTTCTCCTTCTACATCTCCACAACATGATGCTGCCACCCCCATGTTTCACAGTTGGGTTGGTGTTCTCAGGCTTGCAAGCTTCCCCCCTTTTTCCTCCAAACGTAACAATGGTCATTATGGCCAAACAGTTCAATTTCAATGTCGTCAGACCACAGGACATGTCTCCAAAAATGAAGGTCTTTGTCCCTGTGTGCATTTGCAAACATTAATCTGGGTTTTTTAAGTTTCTTTTGGAGTAATGGCTTCTTCCTGGCAGAGTGGCTTTTCAGCCCATGTAGATACAGTACTCGCTTCACTGTGGATAATGACACTCTCTTACCAGCTTCAGCTAGCATCTCCACAAGGTCTTTAGCTTTTGTTCTTGGGTTGATTTGGGCACATTTTGGACCAAAGCACGTTCCTCTCTGGACACAGAACCTGTCTCCTTCCTGAGCGGTATGATGGCTGGACATTCCCATCTTGTTTGTACTCGCGTACACTTGTTTGTACAGATGAACGAGGCACCTTCAGGCATCTGGAAATCGCACCCAAGGCTGAGCCGGACTTGTGCATGTCCACAATTCTCTTCCTGATCTCTTGGCTGTTTTCTTTTGACTTTCCCATGATGTTACACAAAGAAGCAGTGTGTTTCAGATGTGCCTTAAAATACATCCACAGGTGTGTCTCTAATTAACTCAGATTGCACCATGGTCCTGGAGGAACGTTGTTTCGTTTCACTGTGTACTCTGTATGTAGTTGAAATGACAATAAAAACCCACTTGACTTGACTTGACTTGATGTTGCCAATAAACCTTTGACATGACATCATCATATGAGGTGTCCTAAATTGTTTAAAGGCATAGTAATCTTAGTGTATTTCAACTTTTGACTTGAAAGTAATAAAAAGTGCCTTAAAAATCCCCCTCTTATTATTCTGGTTTAGCAAATAGAAATCATTTTGGTAATTCTAAAAAGATTGTTCTGATTAATTTCAGACAGTAAGAAAAAATTAATGTGTCTACACTTTATTTACATTTACGGCATTTAGCAGACGCTCTTATCCAGAGCAACTTACAAGGTTACTCGTATCACAGAGGTGGGCCAATGTAGTGTTAGGCCCAAGGAGTCTGTAGAGTCTGGCCCAAGGACTCTGATTGGTGTAGCACAGCACAGTCACCCAGACTGGGAATCGAACCCCAGTCTCCCACATGGTGTTGTAACTCAGTGGTAGGTAGTGGTGTTATCTGTTGCGCCGCACCAACCACCAAAACATCGGGATGCACTTTATGTAGTGTATGTAAACTTCTGGTTTCAACTTTATGCAGCGGAATCAGGCAGCCTAGTGCATCCCAACATTTTAATTTTAACATTGAACATTTTAATAGGACATTATCGTTATTATGGCTTTTATAAAATGTGTTTTTTTAATAGATGGAGTAGTGCACTATAGGCCCCTGTGGCCTTGGTTTTCCTTACATTACTTTTACTTTTCTACTTTAAGTAGTTTTGAAACCAGTACTTTTACACTTTTACTGGAGTAAAAAGCTTAAGTTGATACTTCAACTTCTATAGAAGTCTTTTAAACCCTAGTATCTCCACTCCTACCTAAGTAATGAAGGTGAAGACTTCTGACACCTTTGTTCAGTTTTGACTAGGCTAGGCTTTTTTGCTAGCAGACAGGGTTTATGTACATTTTGAGAGTGTAAATATAATAAGTGCAGACTGTGATGTAACAGTTTTGGAGGTTTGGAATTGGCACATTTTCCAGCTCCGTTTTGGTTTGTCAGAGGTTCACAGTGTGTCCCTTCCCTTAACTTTGCCAAGGAAAATACAGTTTGACATTCTAGGGCCCATTTAATATCCTCCTCTCTCTGCACGCATACACACACACACACACACATTCCCTTCACCCAGTTTGATGAGGCCTGTATTGACATTCCCATCCACACACTGCTTTAACAGTAGTATCAATAATTCACACTTCGTCTGCACTGCTGGGTTTTCGAGGGCGCGTGTTCAGTGGTGTGTCAGGAGGGGCGGTGGGCCGCTGTGTCAGCCTCTATCAGATACAACGCAACGTTAAACGTAAGCTTTCAGTCCTGCTTTTTTTTTCTTAGCTCAATCATCCCACAATAAACATGACAGGTACTGAATGTGGGCTTTGGACGTTTTTCATTAATCGGCGTGATTAATAGGCGCACCCTACAGGAAGTCAGGCGTAAATCAGGCCTAACACAGGCGCACGCCGGAAATGAAAATATAATGAACACTCAAATTATGCGACGGCGCCCGTCGTCAGGCCCGGCGAAAGCATGGCAAAGGCATTTCAAAATGAAACCTGTCTACCTGCATCATTCATCTGCGCGGGGCGACGGGTGCTCCATTCAGATGATGTAGTGCTCGTCAATTCAGACTACAGATATGAAATAATAGCAGTTCTACAGAACTGAACTGATCTCTGTGAATAATGTGTTTTGGCAAAATGACAGTCAACAATATTCTGAACATGAAAAACAAATTATTACAATGCAGGAACAATCTCTCTCTCTCTCTCTCTCTCTCTCTCTCTCTCTCTCTGTCTCTCTCATTTGCTCCCTGATCAGACTTCATTTGATTTTCTATAACCATATAAACAAAGAACGAGTAACAGTTCCACCTACTGAGACGTGAGTGTCATTGCAGCTCCCATTCAGCTAGGCTGCTCTGTCACTGTCTTTCTCTATTACTGAATCAATAATTTAGAGTATGCAGAGAAATCCATCTGTCCTAATTACGTCCCTCATATTGAAAGTGTGCAGATTTAAAGGAATACCTCAGCATTTGCCTTTTTTCCAGGCTAATGTCGATCTGCCGTATCTGTATAACATACAAGTGGTTGACCAGCATATGACCAGTTTTAGCTGGTCTACAAGCATGACCAACCTCATCAAGCTGGACAACCAGTATGACCAAGCCTGAACATGCTGATTGACTAGCATGACCCTTGCATCAACACACTGGTCGACCAGCCTGACCAGCATCACCAGCATTTAGCCCCTTTGCTGGGCTACTCTCAGGAGATCCTTTGTTCCGAGAGCCATCAGACTCTCCAACTCAATCCAGGGGGGCACAGAAGAGGGAGGAGGAAGAATGAGGACTGAGTCTCTTATGTTTAATAATAGGTTTAATTTGCACTATTAACACTTTACTGTACATCCTGTACATCAGCACTCCTGGACACTACTGACACTTTACTTTACATTAATAACAATATATGCACATATTTATTCAGTATCTGTCTTATCTGTCTGTCTGTCTGTCTATCTATCTATCTATCTATCTATCTATCTGTCTGTCTGTCTGTCTGTCTGTCTATCTATCTATCTATCTATCTATATATCTATCTATCTATCTAATCGGTCGGTTGGCCTGTCTATCTATTTATCTATCTATCTATCTATCTGTCTGTCTGTCTGTCTGTCTGTCTGTCTGTCTATCTATCTATCTATCTATCTATCTATCTACTGACTGGAGTTTCTGTTTGTTTGTTTGTTTGTTTTTCACTTTTAGTGTTTACGCTATGTATTAATTTAATTTTGTATATTTCTTAATGAAATCAGCTACTTATTAGTCTAATATAATTCCCCAAAACACTCAACAAACAATGACAAATGAGATTTCCCTTCTTCCGTTTTTGAAAATATTTCCATCCATACTGAGATTGCATTAGCATGGCAGCCCTGCCTTACAGAACAGGAGTCATTTACATACTGTAGTCTTACAGTCACAGTAACAAAATTAGCTTGTGTTTCTCCTGATTTCTGCTACATAAAGAAACACGTGAAGAATTACGGGGCCCCTCAGGGAATGCAGAAAAAAGCTATCATCAACAACACGTTCCCAAGCAGTAGTACTATACGCTGTTAATTATATCTTTATTAAATAGTTTATGTGAACATTTAGCAAAATCACTTACTTAGTGTTACTGTAGAGACTACCCTAATTTCTAAAAATAACACCAAATCCTTTAAATAACATTAAATATCCCCTTAGGGGCTCCGTAAAGAATGGATCTCTGGGGGTAAAAATAAATGCACCAGAAAAATGCAGGATACAGGTCCTTTAAATGGCACTCGAATGTCATGGGAAATCAATGAGGTGCAATAGTGGCAAGAGAGGCTTGAATAAGAACAGATGGTCAGCATTTCCCTCACCAGCAGAGTCGATTCGGCCTCGCCAAGAGGACCGACAGTGTGTTCAGACACTCCACCATTAAAACTGACATGCATAAAGGCAGGATTTGCCTGAACATGCTGATTGACTAGCATGGCCCTTGCATCAACACACTGGTCAACCAGCCTGACCAGCATTTAGCCCCTTTACTGTGGCTACTCTCAGGAGATCCTTTGTTCTGAGAGTCATCAGGCTCTTCAACTCTTCCCAGGGGGGTTGAAGAGGGAGGAGGAAGGATGAGGACTGAGTCTCTTATGTTTAATAATAGGTTTAATTTGCACTATTAACACTTTACTGTACATCCTGTACATCTGCACCTGGACACTACTGACACTTTACTTTACATTAATAACAATATATGCACATATTTATTCAGTATCTGTCTTATCTATCATATCTTATCTTCATTCCTTATTCTTTATAACTGCTCTACCTTTAATCTCTGGTTGGTTTCAAATGCATTTTTTTACATTTATATATATAGCACTACACACGGATAGCTGTTGCTGTTTGTAGATTACTCATGTGTAGATTCCATGTGAAATTGTTCCCTGTGAGCTTATTTCAGTGAACAAAACAAAATCAAGCTCTATTTGAACTGATAAGTACGGCGGCGTCACCAGTTGGCAGCCAAACCAAGGTTGAAGTTGTACTTTATATTCTAATTCTCCGTTCCACCTTAAATAGTGCAGCAGTTACATTGTGGATGTTTCAACAGCAGAACGTATCTACTGCATTATTTAAGGTGGAACAGACAGTTGGAGTAAGAGGACAACTTCAGCCTTGTTTTGGCTGCTAAACAGTAACGTCACCGCATTTAGGGAAGTTTTCGAGTTCCTTATTGCAGCAGGCAGCAGCTGAAATCATGTTCTGCTGTGGACACAAGGGGACGCTCAGCTACAACAAAACCAAGGATCGAGTTGGATCGGGCTTTAATAGCCGATACCCAGTCCTTGTTGACTTTATCATCAAGGTCAACAATTACCTTTGCCGGAAGTCCCAGAGTCCTCCCTTACTTAAGTGGGAGGAGCGGTCCTCCCTCTCCCTCATCATTTAGCGCTATGCTATAAGCCAGTTTAGGCACCTGTTGGACGATGTGACAGAACTGGCAGTTAGAGTTCACGCATGTTGAGCATGCGTTCAGTGACGTTGCATTGTTGGCAGTTCGTAAAAGATGAAGTACCTCGGAGGAAGCCTGACTCGGTGAGTGTACCTGACATAATAAAGTGGATGTTTGCTTTCCTGTAAATGGGTTGTGCTATTGCTGTGACCTCTGAACAGCTAGTGTCAGCCCTGATGATGAATTTGCATCGCAGTAATCAGCATCCTCACGGAAGAGCGTTACTGCTATTTTGCTTATCCACTCTGAGGTCCAGGTTAGAGGCGAGTTCATATGTACAAACACAGCTGATGCGTGAGGACAGCGGCCTGGGGCGCTCAAAAGCCCTTCATTTATGACTCAAGTAAGTCGGCTAACGGTTATGCTGTTTGGAAATTGCTGTTTGTCGGAGGAAATGTGAGTCGTAAGGCTGAAAACTAGCATTTTGCTCTTAGATGGGTGAGATACAGGTTCCTAGATGTGTCTTGACTCGTAAGTATGGTTCTAAGGCGGCTTGGAGGCAAGGACGATCTGCAGTCAGAGAGCAAATGTATAACAAATAGCTGGTTATTAAAATTATGGAGTAGGTTATGCACACTCTTATCAGTGCGCTTTCGGTTTGCTGACTGTATCAACAGGGCCTCGGCTTCCAAACAGGCCTTTTCTGTTAACTCCTCCACAAACCCATGTAATTAGTCATTGTGGAAGTTATTTCCGGTTCTCTGGCTCCATCACAAGAGAAAGATTATTTCCCAACACTAGGGAACCCAGCAAATCTCACAACAAATCAGAAAGCAGCAAAGCATGAAACACGGTAGTTCTGCTCCAGAGAGGTCTATAAATAGAGACGGGAGGGGGGCATACAGAGAACAACAGAGAAACGTGCATAAATACATGCAAAAACGATCCGGCCAAATCAAGATATGGAGTTTACCTTTGGGCAGAGATTTGAGCTGGACAAATATTAGTTTTGATTGTTTTGCTTGTTGAGCACCAAAGGGAGAAGAGCGCCAAGTTAGCGTGGTGAGAGCTAGGGGTCCAAGCACCCTCCTGCTGGGATGAAAAAGGCATTGCAGGACACTCCAGGGATTTGAATAAGCAGTCCACCATCACATCCCTTTTTGAGCGTCAGAATTTGTGATAGACCTCTGGCGCTGTGCGTCGTTTAGTGGTCTTAGGGGAAATGAATAGGGTGACAGTACCTATTTTGCTAGAGATGTACTTGCATGCTGCTTGGTTGATAACTGGCTATGTTATGAATATAACATGTAACCTGTTCACCTGTTCAGACATCCCGCCTCTCCTGCAACTCACAGGATTATCCTGCATGCTGATAGCGGCTCCCAGACGCCCACAAATTACATACAATATACCAGAAATCAGAATTCTGTATACCAGGCTTGATCGCATACTTTTTGGAAGGGAGCAAGTGAGACACAAAGAGTGACACAGAGAGCTCCCTGATTGGCCTCTCTTCTTGCTCAGTAGACCAGTCAGTGTTCTCTGTGGGCGGGATTTACAATCAACCGCTCTCATTCACTGAGCATCAGTTCAGTGTAGTGTCCTAAACTGAACTGGGGTGGGGGGTTGTTACTTCTTGCCTTGCCTATGTGCTACATGCATGTTACTGGAGGCTTCCACTAGAGGGCACACCATAAAGCACTGAGCACCGCCCTTACGTTTTTTGTGTGCACTAGCTAACCTAGCTAAAGCTACAGCATTTCTAAGACTATGTTAGTGCTAAGCTAATACTGGAGCACATTAACATGCATCAGAGTTCATCCGTCGCTAGATTTTGTTGACCCAGCAGATGAACTGCTAGGAAGGAGGCTGGTCTGGGATACACCCAAGTTAGCAAACTTGGTAAACTAGCCAAATGTTAGAACCTGAACCCTGTAAATGGGTTAGGTGAAACACATTTCAACATCAGGACAACTGCTCTCAATTTGAGCTCGTTGATGCACGCTGGTCCACCTCCCACATATGCCATGTCTGTTCCAGAGACATTCCCCATAGATTCAGGAAGCATCGCCTTTCTGTGTGGTGGAATCACACTCGTACGAACACCAGTGATAAGAAAATTCCCCATGGCTTCAGTGCCCATACACTGACTGATCCATTCTCACCAAAATCTCCCCGTGTGTCATGTTGAATGAAGTTGACGGTGTATCCAGCCATGGCGGAGCCCATAACAGGCCAAGTGGAATAATCAGCGCTGCCACAGTCAGCACACGTGGTAGGTTTTGTCCCTTTTATTTTCTGTGCCTGACTGGATTTCATCCTGAAGGGGGTTGGAGAGGCCATCATGGATCATGAGTCCAGAGCCATCCCTATAAAATGTGTTGTCTGTGCAGGAGCATGCTTGGTTTCCTCTCAGACCCAGATCTGAAATGTGGTTGGGCAGTCTGTGGATTTGTGTGTCTGACCCTGCTTCATCACAAGACGGAGCACACAGGAGCTAGTCGTCTAGGTATGGCAGTAATTTCATACATGTGGCAAGAAGCTGTGTCAGAGCGACCTGGATGCATTGAGCGAAAAGACGAGGATCCAAACGCAGGCCTGAAAGGGAGAACTGTAAACTGGTATGCTTTGCCCCTGGGAGGAGGACCCACAGGAAACATCTGCACTCCAGGGCAACAGGAACGTGGCAGTGCACATTCTTTAAATCAACAGTCATTAAATCAACAATGACTGGTGGAGCCGGCGCAGGTGCAAGATGGGGTGAAACCGACTGTCTTTCTCTGGAACCCGGAATGAAATCTCTTCTTAGACGGGATCTCTAGTCTAAAACATCTGTCCACCTTTTTTGTCCAGGCCAAATTGCAGTCGTGAAAAACTAAGGGTAGAAGATTAGCGTAGCTCAGAGACTTAACTGCTGTGATGTGACTCAGGGCTGAAATCGGAAAACTCCTGACCACAGCTTTGCCTGTTCTGGGGATGATCAAATACGGCGCACGACAAGTGAAAGCTGGGGAAGTAAGCAGGAATCTGTGTTAGGCTAAAAGCTAGCCTTAGCTGAATGGCTTTACCACCGTTCAGCTAGCTGACTGCACTGCAACAAGAGGACCATGGTCATTGGTTCTAGTCATGCAGGTTGACCAACTAAACCAGCACTATGATTTTACTTCATCAAATAGTCCGTTTCTGGGGATGTTTATGTTTTAGTAATGTAAAAGCTTCCAACTGCACTTTCAACTGCACCTAAAGGTGCAGTTACAAGCCTGTTACTGGTAATGCTTTACACTGGTTGTGTACTGATTGGTGCACTGGTGTACCTGCAATTATGTGGAGCATGTGTGATTTGTCTGTTCATCATGTTGTGTGTTCAGCATCCCAGTTTCCCTTCCAGGATCCGGGATATCTGAGAAATCACTATTACAAGCTGTACTGCGCAAAGTAAACTCTAGAGGGCGACACATGCTAAGGGGACTCTCTACAACGGCTTACCTTTGGAACCTTTACACCTCGGGGATCTAGCTGCATACTCTTCCGATTTATATATATATATATATATATATATATATATATATATATATATATATATATATACACCATGTCGTGTATGTGTGTATATATATATATATATATATATATATATATATATATATATATATATATATATGATTGTAACAGTTAGATATACATACATATGATACACGGTAGAGGTTATATGTCAGATTATATTATACAAAAACAAAATAAGCAGAGTAAAATAATATGCAAAAAGTAAAATGAAATGCAAAATAAAAAATACACGACACAAAGTATTTGTGTGTATTTATTTTAATAAAACGTATTTTTTAAATCTTTCTAAATTATTTATTATTAAATTATTATTCGGTCTGTTTAAATTAACAATTGTCTTTCATAACTGATACATTGACGTCATAAAAAATAAAACATAAAATATAAACATTTTGTTCACTCAAAGCTTTTTACAGTCACTGATTTTAACTAATAACAATCATTAAAGAAATACAGAATAGAATAAATTCAAGTGAATAAATATAATATTTTAAATAATTAAATACTATTACTTTACTGTTAATAAAAGGTAGATGTTTAGTAAATAGTATAGTATAAATAGTATTTATATATATATATATATATATATATATATATATATATATATATATATATATATATATAAACTGAGCAGCTGTTGTTCTCGCGACACCGCGAGCTGTCCTCACGTCACGCCGTAAACGCAGCGCCCAATGAGAGCAGAGCGGATCAGAGGAGCCATGGCGCTCGGGTGAAGGAGGAGGACGAGAGCGGCGTCAAAGTTTATTTCTCCACAAAACCCGAGGAGCTGCTGAAAAGCAGTGAGCCAACAGAGGCGCAAAGCGAATCCACAAGCTCGGCGTGTGTGAACCCGGTAAGTGTGAGGGTGTGAGCGCGGGTTTGGGGGTTTAACTTCTTGCGTGTTGTTTTTTTTTCTCCTCCTTGAAGCGGGTGAGCTGTGCCGTTAGCGTCCGCTGCGCTGCTGCCAGGCTCCCCTCCGCTCCCCTCCGCTGCCCTCCGCTCCCTCCAGCCCCACACGGCCCCTACAGCCCTCACACACGCCTGCATGTGCTGCTCTGCTCTGGGGTTAGCAAGCTAACGTAGCTTAACACCATTTAGGTGAGATACCTGGAGCTAGCACGTGTTTTAAACACTGCATTGTTGTTTATTCACCTTCATCCTCAGACCGAGCATCTGTTTTTACTGAATATATTATTATTATTATTATTATTATTATTATTCATGGTATTTTTTGCTGATCTAATGCTTCAGGTAGGTGTTTATTAGCCCAGTACTGTTAGTATTAGCTTTACAACGCTTCCACTGCCAGGTTCACCTCCTCCATACTGAGGCTTGTGGTGGCTCCTCAGTAGGGCTTACCAACAGTGGAGAATCCCAATGCTGCTGTTAGGATGAGGATTAACACAGGGGCTCTGTAGGCTGTTTTTGACATGAAGAGATGATAGAAAACATAGTGGAGTATCTTAAAGCCTCAGTTGAAGCCCATTTTTCCAGCTAGATGGAAAACAATCCCATCACTTGTTCACTTCTTATGTTTCTGGTGGCAAAAATGCAGAGTCCTACAAGCCCAGTGCTCTCACCGCTGTATTTCATCAACAATTTGCCAGACGTTTGAGACGTTTGAGGAAATAAGGTCATATCAGTTTGCGATTAAAGTTGTCTGCTGTCTAATCTTTGCCTCTCTGTCACTCTACAGTGTCTGCAACGCTTCTGATAGCCCTGAAAGTGCAGATGCCACCATTCAGAATTGCAGGCCATGACCCTGTTTTCCACAGCTAAGGCTGATCTTATCGTCTCGTCTTTATTACGTGCACGGTGGAGGCCTCCCTGCTGGGCCCTTCACGGGGAATGTGGGCTTCCCTTGGCTGCCTTTTTATGGCAAACCAACGCTTGGCCGCGGAGCGCCCGGACTTGAGGCTGCTCAGTGCTGCTCCAGGCCCTGAGCCGCTGGTATGCAGGCCAACGGCAGTAGCTGCCGTGATGTGATGTTTCCCAGCCAGGTGCAGCAGAGGGCTGCTGGCAGCCGTCTGAGCTGGGCTAGGCCGTGGTGTTTTTGTTGTTGATCACATTTAGTAACGCTAGCATGAGGGTTGGGTTAAACATCTCAGAAGTTTGCGGAGAAGCTGAAGGCAAAGATCCTCAGTTTAGGAACAGTTGATCTGTTTTCCGGAGGTAGTAACCCAATCTAACCGTAATGTTTCAGGTCTTGACAGAAGTGGATAATCTCTGAAGTACGGTTTTGATGGATTTCTATGTTTAATCCTCTTCTGCTGGATCAGGCTGTGGGCTTTTGTCACCTTTCGGTTATTGTTATTGGCCAGGAGTGGGCCATTCTGGTCCTGGAGGGCTGGATTCCTGCAGAGTATTTTTTTTTGCTTTCCCTACTGAAGCATACCTGATTTGTTGATTGCCAGGTTTAGTAGGTCTGTTAGTTCTGGGAAATCGGCAAATTGTCCTGGACTCTGGCCCCGTTGCTCACCCTTTATAGACCAACAGGATCCCTAAAAGAGAACGGTAGTACCTAACAAAGAGGTTTTCCTCTGCTGATGGATCCCAGTTGCAGGAATAGGTTCCACAACAGTTCTTTAAGGGTTCTTGAATATGAACCATGTGGATGCTTAAATGGCTCTTAAGAAGAACAACACATGGAGTGTTCTCCATGTGTTTTATTTATTTTTTAATAGAAACACTAAAATGATGGTATATAGCACGGTCCAAAAAAAACATTAGAGCTATTTTTGCATACAGCGAAGAGTTGTTGGACCTGGTCATTTTATCTGCTTTCTGGTAGCTAATTTTACTTCTGTTTGAGCTGTTATTGCATGCTGGCCCTGTGCAACATGTAACTCCTTGAACCCTAGATTTAGTATTCAGTTTGTAATCCTAATGCAGAAACTATTAGGAATTACTTGGGAAATGTTTGTTTGGTTTTGCGTATCTTGTGGAGTTCCTCAAGGTTTTTTTTTGGGGCCTATGAAACTGATGCTAATTATGGCCAGATCTTGTCCATGCTGAACACGTGGTTGTTTTAACTTGAGTAATATTTACCACACAGCCGGGTTACTAACACATCCAGTTGCGAAGGGACATCTGCCGGAATATCAGAGGGGGGAAAAAAAATAGTATTAAACAGTGTAACACGGTCACTTCACCACTTCATGACTCTCAAATAAAAAAATACACCTTCAGTAACTCTGGCAATATTTAGCTCGGTAATCATTTACAGCCTAGTGGTTACGTAAACAGCTCGGCTACAGATCTGACTTCTGCCGCGGTCACAAAGATATGTATCATAGGGGTGTTTCCGGTGGTCGTTGCGTCTAACTTTAGGCAGTGACTCATGCAGGAATCGAAATCTTGGTGATATAACCTGCAGTCAGACTTTCTCCCGAGATCATAGCTAGCTGGAATGTGACGTTTTGGGGCGGGGCGGGGGGGGATTTGCTATCAGATGACCAGTACTGCTCACTGCTTATACTGGAATTTATAAAGTGGCAACAAGCTATGATTCTGTCTCTCTCTCCCTCTCTCTCTCTCCTTCTGTGCCGGTGAAGGGATCACATTCTGCCTGCTATTATAAGGTGGTAAACAGAGTGGAAGTCAGCTCTCTGGCATTTAGCTTTCCTAATGCCCCTCAGGTATAAACGGAACAGGAGGGTTGCTTCATCAAGCCAGTTTTATGGCTACTGAGCTGCTGATTTGTCTTTGGAGAGTTCCAGACAATCTTATGTGGAATTGTGTTTGGGTTCACATTGATATGGATGAAATACAACACAGCAATGACAATGACTGATTCCCTTGGACAGTGTATTTAAGATCTGCTCACAGGTTTGCGATGATGTTGAAGACGTCCAAATCTTTCATTTGTGTTCCTTGTAGTAGATCATGTTGGACTGTGAGGATGTTTTAGATCATTGTCCTGTTGTAGAGGCCAGTTAAGGTTGGGTGCTAACAGTTATGGCGTATACCACAGTATATAAACATTTGGACTATCTCTAAATGATGGTCCAAACTTACAACGTTTCTGATGCGTCATTTAGGTTCTGTGTCTATCTAGTACATGGCCAAATGTGTTTATTACCATGTGCATTAAAGAGAGCCACAGGGTGGGGGCGCTCTGGGGTCTTACTGATTTGATGATGCTCTGGAATCAGGTGAGGGCCAAAACAAACCCCCTGTAGTGGCAAGTTTAGTGGTGCTAAGTTCAATTAAAAGGGATAGCAAGCAAGTCTAAAGGAACCAGTCTGCTTAATGTGCCTGAAAACACTGTTAAGACACTTTGTGCTCTCAGATATAAGGCTTTATTCTTGAAACGTGTGTGATTTTGAGCCGGAGTTAGCTGGAACACGGTCTGTGCTGTGGCGATTTGCCTGCTAGCTGACTTATCTACGCCTAGAGAGCCAACTAAAACACCCCTCATTTACTGTAAAATGTCTCAGAACTAACAGTATGTATGACATGTAGTGCACACCGAGCTAACGTCTTGGATCACGTTTCTTGAGGAATCCTAGACTTGAAGTTGGGTGTCTAAATGGAGACTTTCAGCAAAGTCCAGTTGTGAAGGACTAGTAAATAGTGAAGAAATTGAGACTCTACAACATGGGCAACATCTGTCAGTGCATGACAAGCTCTAAGGGGGTCCAGGTTTCCAAGGCTGTGTATCCCTGTACATGGAAATGTCATTATCCTCACATCCTGCTGCACTGCATAATGTAGGACATGGAGCTGTTCTTTCTCAGAAACCTGCAGCACCTTCTTCTTCGTGGTGCTTTGACCCACCAGGGCCCCCTGTTTTTCTCGCTCTCTCTGCTCCACTGTCTTTCTCCTTGTTGGTGATCTATCTTTCAGAGCCGCACTGGCCGCATAGTTGGACCTCGGTGTGGAATGTGGACTAGGCTCACTGGCATCTAGTTGTTTTTGGGGTTTTTTTTTTTTTGTTTTTTTTTGCCGCCCTGATGACTTGCTTGTTTTGACTCTCTAGAAAGCAGGACTGCCTCTCACATATAATCCTGTGTACCAGCCCCATCTCAAGATTAAACCAACCTGCCGTTATTCACACATTTCTAGATTTCTGGGAGGGAAAAGGACATTATTCAGAGCTTATTTTGGGACACTTCCCCACATATACTTTTAGCTGTTGGTAGCCTTTTTAAATACCTGCTACATGACTAAGACTATGAACTTTGAGAGTGTTAGGGTTAATGCTGATGGTCTTGTATGATCATTTTTATATAACCTGTACAGTGGAAATGCTCCAGTGCCGGGGTTCTCAATGTTGATCGTGATTTTCCAATGCTAACAGACCTGCCCCACTGATGGAATATGACTGGAATGAAGACCCAGGAACCGGGAGTTTGAATCCTGGGTCATGCTGCTTTGCCATCAGAAGCCAGAGCCCAAGAGAGCACAATTGGCCATGCTCTCTCTGGGTGGGTAGATCTCTCGCGCTCTCTTGCTCTCTCACTTGTGGTGCTGGCCGGCACAGGCGTCTGTTGGCTGACATATCGGAGTCTGGGATCTTGTGCTCTCCTCAGACTGCGTTGGATATTTATTGATGCTGCATTGGCGGCAGTTCGAGAAGAGGTGGTGGCCGACTACACATCTCTAAGGAGGCATGTGCTTGTCTTCACCTTCCTTTGAGTGTCAGGAGCATTGCTCCTGTGATGGGTGGAGTCCTAGTGGGTGGCTCAGCTAAAAAAAAAAAAGAAAAAAGAAAAAAAGGGGAATAAGGAAGGATGTTCTGAGAGTTAGTCCAAGTGGGCTTTTAAATTTTGCAGACCTTGGAAATATTAGTCAATAAAAGACAAAAGTAGGGCTGGGCGAAATGGTAAAAATACTATATCACGATATTTAAAGACTTTTTTTTATGTAATAATAGACTAAAAACATCAGTAGTGACCTTTAAAAACCTTTTTTAAATGAATTTATTTTTATATATATATTTTTTACCAAACATCTGCTAAACTTCATCTAATTAAACCAGTCTAATTACACTGTTTGTAATGAAACCTGCAGCTGATCAGTGTTTATTAAGCACTAACAGTATCCTCTGTATGATTTAAAAAAGCTCATGTTATTTATTACGATACGATAAAATATCTTCATATTGCCTAGGTCTAGACCAAAGAACAAGCTGTGGTACCTTTTTCTTTTGGGGGGTGGGGGGGGGCGGTGCAGATGGAGAAAGAGCTCCTTAGCTTCTCTCTACAGTCTTAAAAAATTAAAAGAACCATTTAAGAGCACCATTATTTTTGTTACTTAAAGAACGATGTTTGTAAAGCGATGTTTGCGTGAGGAACCGCTGGTAAAGAACCTTTACTGCAGGTGAAACTACAAACAAAACATATGAAACCAAGTGGTTCTTCTATGGCATTGCTACAAGAACCATTGGAGGTACCTTTATTTGGAAGAGTGCAGTTAGGTAGCTAATGTTAGCCATTGACTAACCATACCATACACACGATCACCCCATCCCACAGATGTGTGGGCTTCTTAAAGTTAATCAGGCATGACTCTCTTTAGTTCATCTCCAGTGTGCCTCCAGTTTCCAAATGAAAATCCTGCTGAGTCTCAAAGCCACCTGAAGAACTGTGGATCTATCCAAGCTGTGGATACCGGTGACTGTATGGGCAGTGTGTGAGTCCGGGCCCCCAGTTTGAGAAGTTACTCTGGGTGTGATGGCATGCAGAAGGTGTTTGGGAGAGGGGGAGGAGGGGTTTCAATAATCCCCACTGAAACGGCCTGCAGGGTGTGCGGCATACTCCCCCACCCACCCTGTAGAAATGGACACTGCAAATGTATTTATAGACCAGGCAACGAGTCAAGGGCTGTTTCTTAAGAGAGTAACGGACACATGGGTTCGTCATAACAGCGTGATCTCGCAGTCTAGAAGCTTCTGACTCGGTGTGCTCTGACTTCAGTAGTTTAAGACGCCTGGAGAGGCAACACAGGTAGGCTTGCTGTTTTTTGAATAACTGGTCAGTTTCCTGACGAATTAGTCCTAGTTTTGGAGAATGGAGGCTTTTTCAGAGGATTGTCACCAGAACCAGAGTAATGTAGTGTTACGTAGAGTCTAGGTTAGAGTACAGCAGTTGTCTTCTACTTTTTCTACTCTGCTCCCACCCTTTCATGTTTTTCTACTCTTCTGCTTTTCCTTGGGTTTCTTTTAGTCCTCCTACTTCATCTAGTCCTTCTGCTCGTCTGCCTTTACGTCTTTCGCTCTTCCTTATTCTACGTCTTCAGTTCCCTCATCGTCCTCTCCCCTATTTCGCAGCTCATTCTTCTCATCCTTCTGCTCATTTTTGTAGACCTTCTTCTATCCTTCCACCTGTCGTCGTCTTCTTCAGTACTCTGACGCAAATGTCGCTCTTGTCTATTGATTATGTATTTATTTGGACGTTTCCTTGCTGATCAAAGACTTTAAAAGTTTCCCGCCTATGTCACGGGGCTTCCCTTGCCTCCCACCAAAGGAACTCATGTCTCAAACAGTCGCTAGGCCACCCGCCAAAGAGAGGCTCCATGCCATGGCTTGGACGATTGCTAGATCAGTTGCCAGAGCGACTCTACATTACAGCTTAGGCCTGTCACGATAACAAATTTTATTATTTTTTTGACGATATATTGTCCCAGATATAATTACATAAAATAATAATAATAACATAATAAAGGAATAATTCAATTACTTAATGTATACTTGGACGCTCGCAGGACCTGAGGCCTCTGGGGCTGTATGACACCTTCCCACTCTCTGGGACTCAACAAAGTGGCATATAGCTGCATTCTGGGAATTGTTTTTGTGTGTGTTTGTTTTTTTGTTGCAGTTGTAAAGTGCCCTTGTGTCCAGAAAAGTCACTGACCATATATGTACACACTACCGCTAATGCATATTGTTTGTTCTGTTACAGATGAATTGTGAGTTTTGAATACAACCACGTCAGGAGACAGAAATTGACTATACAGGGCATTGCCATGGAGAAGCCAGTTCTGCAGACGCAGCCCTCCATGCTGCCGTTTTTCGACACGGCGCACGCCATAAACCTGCTGCGGGGGATCCACGAACTGCGAGCTGAGCGCAAGTTCTTCGATGTGACATTGTGCGCCGAGGGCAAGGAGTTTCACTGCCACCGCACCGTGCTGGCCGCCGCCAGCACCTACTTCCGCGCCATGTTCGCGGGGACCTTGCGAGAGAGTGCAATGGACCGCGTAGTGCTGCATGAGGTGTCGGCCGAGCTCCTGGGCCTTCTGGTGGACTTCTGCTACACAGGCCGCGTGACCGTCACGCACGACAACGTGGACCTGCTGCTCAAAACTGCCGACCTCTTCCAGTTCCCCTCCGTCAAGGAGGCCTGCTGTGCCTTTCTGGAGCAGCGTCTAGATGTTTCCAACTGCCTGGAGATCCAGGACTTTGCAGAGGCTTATGCCTGCCGCGAACTAGCAGCGAGCGCCCGTCGCTTCGTGCTGAAGAACATTGTGGAATTAGCCAAAGGCACGGACTTTGAGAGGCTGCCATGGAAGCGGCTCCTGGAGTTCGTCTCCGATGATGGGCTCTGTGTGGACAAGGAGGAGACGGCGTATCAGATTGCTGTGCGCTGGGTCAAAGCTGATTTGCAGAGAAGGTTGCACTACTGGCCCGAGCTCCTCCAGCAAGTACGCCTGCCCTTCGTACGCCGCTTCTTCCTTCTGGCCCACGTCGAAAGCGATCCGCTTGTCTACCTGTCGCCGGCGTGTTTACGGCTGGTCAGTGAGGCCCGCAGCTTCCAGTCTTGCGAATATGACCGGCACGACCGGCCGTGCCACCGCATGCGCCCGCGGCCTTCCACCGGCCTAGCAGAGATCCTGGTGATGGTGGGAGGCTGTGATCAGGATTGCGACGAGCTGGTCACCGTGGATTGTTTCAACCCCCAGACTGGGCAGTGGAGGTACTTGGCGGAGTTCCCTGATCACCTCGGAGGAGGCTACAGCATAGCAGCGTTGGGCAACGATATTTACGTCACGGGTAAGTTCAGCAGCCGGAGAGCTAGCTGGCTTTGTCTCTGATCTTTGCTAAAGACTTCTGTACCCATGTTTCAGGTACATGGTTTTGAATTTGTGAATATTCACCTACACTGCCAAGGACTGGGATGCCAGTCTAAAAATATTTTGTCCAGGTTCATAGCACTCTGTAGACAGCACTTTTTGTGGTTGTGCTTGTTAAACCGAAAGCTCTCTGTGCACTTCTGGCTATGTCACGAATGAAGGCTTAAATGTCATTGTGCTTGTGGCTACGTCCAAGATATTAACACCAAAAATAAACCCATGCCTACGCTAGTGTAGATGAAGTGTACCAAGAACCAAACCAATGTGAACAGGTTTCTGAGTAGACTCTGGTTTAAGCAGCTTGTCTGTGGTGTTACCACATTACGTCCTGTCCTGAAGCAGGACACTGGAGAAAGGAGGCCCTTGTGTTTTAAGCAAGATATTAGACAAACTGCTATCGTCTAAATAAGCGTAGCTTGCAAATTACCATCTGTGCTAGCTTCTAATATTACTGAATAAATTATGATGGCTCTATTCACACACACATGACTGGTAACGTTGTTCACATCTATTAGTTCTTCATATTTGTTTGGTTGGAAAGCAAAGTATTACCAAACTAGCACCAATATGGAAGGATAGACCAGCTATGTATCGATATCTGCCGATTTACAGCCCACATATGCGATTTACCGATATTTCTAGCTGATCTTGAGAGCTGGTCAGATTATGTGATTCATATTTTGCAAGTGTTGTGTGAGGTCCCTCAATCGCAGAACCCTTCAGTTCCTCATTCATCCTCTAGATGGCAAAACGGCCCTCTAGGCAGTCTTTTGGCCTTTGACAGTTTGACATTCAGGACCCGTATTCGACATCAGCTATTGTCTTCAAGGCATTTACTTGAAGACAACTGTACTCATGTGTTTGTGTGATTAATTAGTTTATAGTATACCTTTACTAGAGTATTAGCTATGAATGCATCAGGTCAGATTCTGCAGACTCGCAGTAATGGTAAATATTCCAAATGTCCTGCTCACTAGTGGTAAAATATAGCTTTCTGAAAGCAGTGACCCTTCTTATTATCTGGTGTCTCAGCTTTAGAGCTCCTCTGCTCTCCAGGCCGTGTGTTATGAAATGGCAGCCAGCTCAAGTATAAATAAACCACTGGCTCTTTGGTTGTACGGGAGAGAGGGGATGAGGACGTTGTGTTCTGCCAGAGAAATGGCAGCAGTCACACTTTTAATGATGAACCTCAGGACTGGACAGTGTTTCCACCGGACAAACATCTCACGCCTTTACATGTACAGCCTGTGAGTCAAGAGACCTCGGTAGTAGGAACAAATCATTAGCAAAGATAGCACTAGCAGCATGCGCATGCTGTTCTGTGAATGTTCTGAATAGGAGCAACGACAGGGTGATTTTAATAGTTGACTTTTGCTCTTTTCAAGGAGCTGTAATTACCTCTGCGCAGAGGGAATAGGGATTACAGGGTGCAGAGGTGTGTTCTCGGTAGGGGGTGTGTTTGTTCCCCTATTGTGCCATAAATTTGTGCTTTCTTGATCCTGAGAATGACACTACATGTCTGACCCCGACCAATCAATGCCCTTGCATGAGTTCATGGGTCCTCGTTCACATTACAGACAAATACAAGTCACTTACATTTATGAATGTGACCAGTCAAGTCAAATTTAGCCTCTGTTTACATGGTGCTCTATTTGGGCAACGTCAAGGACTGTATGCTTGGACATGTCAAGTCAATACACTCCACATGTAGCAAAATCATTGCGGCACTGTTATGATTGCCCTCTGTCTCACTTCCTTGCTTCCAGGCGGTTCTGATGGGTCTCGGCTCTACGACGGCGTGTGGCGCTACAACTCCAGCGTAAACGAGTGGACGGAGGCGTCGCCAATGCTGAAGCCCCGCGAGTACCACAGCTCGTGTGTGCTGAAAGGCCAGTTGTACGTGGTGGCCTCAGATAGCACGGAGAGGTATGACCACACTCTGGATTGCTGGGAGGCCCTGCCGCCCATGCTGCACCCCATGGACAACTGCTCCACGACGGCCTGCGGCGGGCGACTCTACGCCATCGGCTCCCTGACCGGCGAAGACACCATGGCCATACAGTGCTACGACAGCGACTGCAACCGCTGGTCCCTGGTCAACTGTGGGCAGTTGCCTCCATGGTCCTTTGCCCCCAAGTCAGTGACACTCAACGGGTTCATCTACTTTGTGAGGTAAGGGTCGGATGAGGGTAGAAAATAAACTTACTCATTTGTCTCGTCAAGCATGCTGTGCTTTAGCTCATCGCAATTGCTCTGTTTTTTAGGGACGACTCGGCAGAAGTTGACGTCTACAATCCACAGAAGAACGAATGGGATAAGATCAATCCGATGAACCAAGTAAGGGATTGGATTTCTCCACCACCTTATTCCCACACAACCAAGTTATTGTAATGATTGTCAGGGTATTGGTAAGGGTATTGGTGGCTGCACTGTGGACCTTGACTCCTAAAACATGAACGTCTTTCTCAGGTGCACGTCGGAGGCAGCGTGTCGGCTCTGGGCGGCCGTCTCTACGTATCCGGTGGCTACGACAACACCTTTGAGCTATCCGATGTTGTGGAGGCCTATGACCCCGCCACTCGCTCGTGGAGCTCGGCCGGCCGCCTGCCGCAGCCCACCTTCTGGCACGGCAGCGTCAGCATATTCCGGCAGTTCATGCCCCTCGTCCCCAGCACCTTCGAGCCCATCGACTTACCAGAGGCCAACGACATCCACCTGCACCGCCACCACCGCAACCAGGCCCTTCACAACCTCAACAACGAGCTCAATCAGAACCGGGAGGTGAACCCAGCACGCTGAACGGCTTCCGCTGGTCCCCGAAGGGGTGCATCCCCCTTGATGTGACATTGTAACGTTAGGTACATTTAGGCACTTTAACACGTATTCACCTCAGCTGGAGAGCGAGTGGAGAAGGTGAACAGACCGTTATGTTCGCTTCATTTGCCTCTGTAAACTTGCGCTACCACAGCCGTGTGTGTGTGTGTGCATGCAGTTCTTACTAATGCTGGCTGTGATGAACTATGAAGGAGGGTGGAAGATGGGGTGACTAGTTATGAAATAGTGCCTAGTGATGATCCATGCCTTGGAAACTGAATGGGGCTAACTGAATGGAGGGGCTAAAAAGTACAGTTTTTTAGACAAGACTGCCAAGAGTGATCCACAGTGTTTTCTCCCCAAGTAGAGCAGTATTATATTAATACTAATGAGTAATCAACTGTAATAGTTTTATAACTATTGAGTTATTAAAAAAAAAAAGACCAGATTAAAAAAAATATGGGAGTGAATTCTGCATCTTTTACAGAACTGAGCTTTTCACAAAGTATTTGGGGGGGTTGTTTTGTTGTTGTTTTTATAAAAATAATTATTATATTATATCAATTAATTTTAGATATATGAATATTAAAGTTCCATTCCAAAACACATTATAGCATTAAACATGTATATTGTAAAACAAACCAAACAAACCAAAATCCCCAAAAACCTGAAACATGGGCACCCTTCTAAAAACGTTCTATAAGCATTGTCAGTCACACTAAGAGCACCACCTTGTGGAGAATGTTCTGCCTGCTAAACATGAGGGAGGGAATGTTTAAGCCAGGTGCCGGATTCAGAAAACGGGTGGGGGAGATCCCACTGGGAGATCTGTGTCTCCCAGCTTACCCAGAAAAACGTGTCTATTAGCAATGGCTCAAAGCGTGTATTACCCAGGAATAGCCCAGGAGCAAGACATTTCCATAGAGTTGCATGGTAAGAATTTCATGAGCTATTTTCAAAATAGAGGAAAACTAGAATCTGTGTTCCAAAAATCTGGGGAATACAACTGTAAAATATGATGAACTTAACTACTGGCACTACTTTTAGAACAAGCTCCACTATTAAAATTAGACATGAATTTGTCTTGAATTCAGTTATTTAAACTGATCACTTTTAGATGCCTACCTTCTGAACTCTTGCAATCTAGGATCAGTCTGAGGGGATTGTAAAGTTAGGAACACATTATATATTAATTATATATTAAGAGCATAAGTGTTCTTAAAGGTGTTAAAAAGAAAATATTTAAAGAATGTTTTTCTTTTCTTAAGTATGAAGCGGATTTCTTTTTTTAAGACACTCCTGTGAATCCAGCTCTAGGTGCTTTCCATCTGAGAAAATATATATGGCAGATTACTGGAAAATTAATCATACATTTTTGATCAGCAGAAATTTCACCAGAATTCAATTGACAAAAATGCCATTGAATGCAGAAAACAGAGAATACACTAATGCTTTTTTAAAAATATATACTGTTTTATTTGCTGAATTGATATTTTGGGGGGAAAAAAACAAACATTAAAGTGTAGAATGTATAAATGGTATGGCATATTTTAATAGCAGCAAAATCGTATATAAATTCAGTTATTTTTGACAAATGTAATTTCACCACAATCACCCAAACTTTAAATTAGACTGTTTAATAGTCTTTTTAATGTCATTTTTATTTATTTATTTTCTTATACTTTTGAGGGCCTTGCCTTAATAACATTTTCAGCATGTCACCTGCTGTTTCAAACTGAGAATTGTATTTTTTATTTTTTATTTTTTTTGGTCAGTGTCCCCCAGAGTGGGGGTCTCAAACTTTTTTTGTAGATTTCCTACTGTAGGAATATCATTGAATTTAATCTGCATTATAATGTCAACTGCTAAGTAATAGCTAAATTACTAAAAGGTCAAATTATTAATACGTAATAATTTCATAAGTGACTATGTAATTGTACAGTCAGGACAGCCCCATCCTCAACTCCACACTCCTCTTGTCCGGCACCCTGTACATTCCAAAAAGTGAAGTGATTGAACCGCTCAGTTCAGATGTTCTGCCAAATTCAGATTGCACTGCTGGGGACAGAGTCCAGTGGGTCGTATGCTTGGACAGTTCAGAAGGACAGTAATGAACCGTTTAAGAAAATAATTGTTGTTCTACGTTTCAAAAGCTAGACATGGGGCAGGATTTACTGTGGAGAGGTTGCCAAATGTTGGAAAAAGCAATCAGACCTGTTTCTCATCCTCCAGGTCAGACAATCTTCTTATGCATGAAGTACTTGCATTCACCTGTAAACGTCTAACTGAATCCTAGTTGTTTTCCTATTTTGAAAGTAAGTTATATTTATTTATGAATATTTAGAGAATGTTTGTTTTTTAGTGAAGGTGTGAAATTGGAGGTGAAGTTAGCCGTCGTTCAAAAGAAGCAGTAAAAGCTGTCGTATTTTTTTATGTACGTCTTTAAGTATGCTGTTTAATAACTGGAAGTAGTAATCAATTATCTCCTTGAGTATCATTTGTATTTGCTGATACTAGTATTATGATTATGTATATTATACTGAAACGGTACATGATGTAGTGTTTGTTACTTATTTTTTTCATGGAATTTTTGGATTTTCTTTTTTATTTTATTTTTTGGCCAAAAAAAAAAACATTTTTACTATTTAGGCCTTGTTTTGGTTTGTGTAGTGATGTCTGTAAGTGTGCTCAATCAATAAACTGCAGGCAGGAATGTGATTGTTGTCTTGTTTATTTACAGAATATTATTTACATTATCAGCTTTCAATGGAAGTCAATGTAAAATATTTTATTCCAAGTCATTGTGGACCGTTTCTATTGGTCCATTCATCAGGAATTTCTGACCCCTTTTATATATTAAATTTACCTTTTTGTTTCTACACTTACTGTCCATCATATCAGCTCCATCTCTCATACAGGAGCACTCTGTAGTTCTGTAATTACGTAGTTCTGTGATCACGACCATCACAGAGCAGGTAACATTCGGGTGATATGTCATTCTCAGCACTGCGGTGACCCTGACCTGGTGGTGGCGGCAAGTGTGTTTGTGTGTGCTGGTACGAATGGATCAGACGCTGCAGTGCTGCTGGAGTTCTTAAACCCTGTGTCCAATCTGTTAGACACTCCTACCTAGTTGGTCCACCTTGTAGATGTTAAGTCAGAGATAGAAGCTCATCTCTCGCTGCACAGTTAGTGTTGGTCTTTCTCTAGTCCTTCATAATCAGTCCTCACAGGACTAGGGGCTGTTGTCTGGATGTTTCTGGATGGTTGGTGGACTGTTCTCAGTTTAGCAGTGACTCTAAAGGTGTTTAAACACTCCAGCAGCACTGCTGTGTCTGATCCACTCCTACCCTGCCTTTGGAGGCAACGAACTCTGCACATTTTAGTGCTTTCCCGGCTCCCACCACACCGGATTCAGATGATCAGCGCATTAACAAGGCCACTCAGAGCTGCAGGGAGTCCACTAAAATGGGCAGGCCAGGGTGCCTCCAGGACCTGGGTTGAAAATCACTGGTCCAACCCACATTTGGAAAAACAGCTCAATGGCTCAGTGGCCTGACTGCATTGCATGATAGGCCAAGGCTGTTTGAATCAAGGACTGCATATTTTCCATTGCTAGGGTGGTCATTAGCTCAATTCCAAAATGCACCATATGGACAAAAGTATTGGGACATCTGCACATTACAAAACCAAGGGTATTAAATGATGAGTTTATCCTGCAGTCCAGGGAAGAAGGCTGCACTGCAACAAGGGCATTAGGGATGCTGAATGATGATGATGATCATTGCCCCACTTTAACTTCTCCCAAAAGTAATGGATGGAGCACCATCCATCATTCCGAATAATACAGTTCCACTGCTTTATACCCCTCTAGCCCATGCTAGGCGTTAGGCATGGTGATGATATGTTCATGTTTATCTCCTGGAGAGAGTACTTCTCTACAGGGACTAGACAAGCTGTGTCAGCAAATAGCAAGTGGCAGAATGCCTTCATGACAAGGGGTGTCCACAAACATTTGGACATATAGAGTAGTTAAGTCAACTGTCTGACTTTTATTTAAAGTATCTTTTAGCCAATGTCATAGGAAGATCTGTGTCCCCTGGTTTAAAAGGATCACCTTAACCAACCCCTCTGTTCCTGCTCACCAGCTTTACAACTCAACCAGTCCAACCAGTTCTTCTCATCTTCAGGTCTTCCCATCAGCCCCATGACCCTGCAGCTCCACCACCAGATCTGACTGAATGGGGAATGTATCGGTCACCAGCACCGTGTGCTCCATCACGTCCTCTACAGTGAACCTGTCCTCCCCATCCTTCATCTCACTGAGGCGAGCTGGCTGATCTCCGCTTCCAGCCGTTGCCTCCGTGGCTGCAACCGTGCCCTGGTCTCCCTCAGGCTTTGTGGCCTGGATGGATGCTCCCTGCTCCGGCCCAGGAGCCTCTGGCAGGACCTCCACCCCGGCTGCTCCGTCCTGCTCTGCTACGGCCTCTGTCTGGCTCGGCGAAGTGCACTTAGTGGGCTCGGCAGACTCAGCAGCTGCGCTCTCATCCTCAACCACCAGGTTGCGCAGTCGTCTCTGGCGGGGGTTGTAGTTCTCCACGCGGTTGTGGATCTGCACATGTCGCCGCAGGTGAGCCTACAGAAGAGGACAGGGCATTGACAAAAAGTGCAGAAGACAATTTAGGTGGCTCATAGTTGTCCTTCTTGGAGCAAGTTTGGTAAGTACTGACCACTTAAGACCCCTTAAGACCTGCCTGATGTTTTGGAGATGTTCTGATTCAGCCGTCAAAATCAAAATTTGGCTCTTCTCAAGGTGGCCCAGATCCTTACACTTGCCCATTCCCCCTGCTTTCCTGCTTTCCAACACATCACCTTCAAGAACTGACTGTTCACTCGCTGCGTGATATGAAGACGCCACCCTTGACAGATGCCACTGTAGGTAGAAGCTAATCAAGGTTTTTCACTTCGCCGGTCTTCACCTGGTACTAATGTTATGGCTGATGCTGATGGTGTATGTCAAAAAGCTACACAAACAAAATGTGGTAACAGTAGCTTAAAAAAAGGGCTTCCCCACATTCACAGCTATGGAGAGAAGTTGGTCGTCTAAACACCTATACATCCAACAAAGATCTGGATGCATTTTAAGAGAGTAAAGAGGCATTTCTGAGCATGTATTTATAGCGGTGAGATTGGTGACAGCCTAAGTCCAGTGATTGTTAGCAACGTTAGCCTGGAATCTCCTGTTCTAAACTACAGAAGGACACATCAGATCCAAAGCATTTTTCGCTGATCTACTGCATCTGAGGTAAGTGATAAATCAAGCTCACCTGATCTTTAACCGTAATACTCCTTTAACCCCAAATGCGGTTGATCAGGCAACAGCTGTTCTCTGGACAGTGTGCTACTTTAGTTTGAAATGGAGCTACAAGGCTAACGCTATATGTAAAAGTTAGCTTTAGCTTCGTTTTTAGTATTTTATAGCATCACAAATGTATATTTGAGATCTTTTACTTCATAACTCAGCAGGTTTGGGGCAACCCTGCGGTTTGCACTATGTGAATTGCTGACCATATGTTGCCATTACTTACATTCCAGTGCAACACTAAAGAAGCTAACCTCAGACCCCAAACAAGTCTCCGTCAACTACATTTCAGGGAAGAGGAAAACTGTAGAACTGCTTTGACCTGTGATGTCCCAGTTCACAACATACCTGTCTGGTGAACTTGTAGCCACATTCGGTGCACTCAAACTTCCGCATGCCTTTGTGTCTCCGTACGTGAACACGTAGCTGCTCGATGGCTGACGATGGAACCACATAGATCAGAAACGAGAGGTCAAGGTCAAGACAATGACATTTTACTACACTTGGTGTTATAACATACAATAACGAAACATATTTTTAATATTCTGTCACTTTTAATGTCAATAGTCATTAACAGTAGTGGTTCTCCTATTGGAAACCCATGGACATCACCCATACATCAGCCCACAACACTGCCTGTACCCTTCTTTTCTTTATCTGTACTCTTCTCTTTCCATCATTCTGGTACAAGTTGATCTTGGTTTTAATCTTGGTCCAAGGAATCCTGTTCCTGAACTGGACAGGCTTTTAAAGAGTTTTCTAGCAGTCTAATCTGGCCTTTCTGTTCTTGTTTGTTACCGGTGGTTCTTAATTAAGCCCTCTGTATTTACATTCCTAAAGCCGTCTCAATATTTCATAATGATACACCGCCCTCCTTCAGAGTGTTCTCCACTCGACTACATGTTTTTAATTGCATTTGGCCCCTTTTTCTCACAATTTGACACTGCCAATTAACCCACCCATTCATAGCTCCCAACTCTGGGGGGGTAAGGACTTGACACATGTGAACACATACATTCAAAGCAGCCGATAAGGCCTTGCTGGGCACCCAACGCGGTCTGAGGAAAGCACCGGCTCCTCAGCTACACCGCACTGGCTAACAGGTGCCTGTGCCAGCCAACATCACTTTAAGAGTGATGAGGGGAGAGAGTGCAGCTGCTATTGTGCTCTCTCAGACTCTTGATGCTAATGGCAACGTGGCATGGCTCGGGATTCAAACTCGTGACCGCCGTGTCATAGAGGTAGCACAACATAACGCTGAATCACTCGGAGGCCTTAGGTTTTTAAAGGGTTTTTAGATAGCTTCAAACCCACTGTGGTGGTGTACAAAGGCACAATTCTGAAACTTGTGTCACTGTGCAAATACGTATGTATCCAACTGTACAAAAACATACATAGGAATTCATTAAGGGGGTAAAGCGTTGGCCTAAAAGAAATTCCAAATCAAAATCCCAATTCTATAAAGACTTGAGGTACCCTATAACCTTTTTGAGAAGGGAGCCTGTCAAATTCAGCAAAAATAGGATGAGCATCATCCACCATAATTTACTGATCTTTTTTCCTACTCAAGTGTACAAGTGAGTAGTGAGGACAAGTGTACCTCCAGCTGTTCATGTGGTTTAAGTATGATTTTCTCAGCCATTTTTACAATTAAAGCTTGGCCCTATCTTCAGCCCTGAACATCCCATACCTAGTGGGTATATTGTGTGGTACAACTCTCTCAACACTCACTCCCAGCTCCCAGACAGTGTGTCGTCTCACCTTTGAAGGACTTGTTGCAGATGTGGCAGACGTGTGGCCTTCCCTCCTGGTGTTTGCTGGCTATGTGGCGCAGCAGAGGCCCTTTCTCTGTGAACCGCTGTTCGCAGAACTCACAGCTGTACGGCCGCTCACCAGTGTGTGTGCGGTGATGTTTGTCCAGGCTCGCTGCTCACACACATATGAGAGATTTGCTGAACTGGTCAATAACAATGCATCACGCCAGTTAAATCTTTTCTACTAAATAAATAGTGCAGCAGTTGATGCTATTGCTGCTTGTTTGTGGATCCTTCTGCTTTCGGTATTGTCTTCAGTAGGTGAAAAGCTGCTCAATTGGGTTGAGGTCAGTTGACTGACTCTGCCATTTAAGAACCTTCCATTTCTTTTCCTTAACAAGGTCTTAATGCTGGAGGGGTTTATACCCCTCTAGCCCACACCTGGCATTAGACATGGTGCCAACAGGGTCAGGAGAGACCTATTCTATTGGCATTACCTTCCAGTACTACAGGGACTTGACAAGCAGTGTGTGTGTGTACATTTGCACATCGGTGTCAGCAATGGATCACTCGTTTGTCCTCTACGGACCTTCGAGCCGGTAACAATTTGGTAGGAGGACCCCTGTTCTACAGGCACAATAGGTAAGTAGGGAAGCGGTCATTACCTTGAGTACGAAAGGTCTTGCCGCAGAGGTGACACTGGAACGGTTTCTCCCCTGTGTGTGTGCGGAGATGCATGTTGAGGTTAGCTTTTTGGCTAAAGGCATGGTTGCAGAACTCGCACACGAAAGGACGCTCATTCCTGAACAAGACAGAGAGAGTTTTTATCATTTTTGCATGAATGGGTGAGCTCATTTGTTGCAGAGGTGTGTGTTCACGGTTGTGCAGTCCTAAAACAGGCCGATTTTGCCACTTTGTTTCCCATACATGGACTAAACGGTGCATAGTTCATCTAACTCTTATTTCATGCAAGGAAAATCATATAAATCTTATATGCAGTACTGTGCAGAATATTTACACATGCACATTATATCATTTTCTCACAGCAATAAAAGACTTTCCCCTTGTGGAAACTCTAGATCACATTAGACCAGATACAGGTAAACATAAATACAGTAAAAAGATACAAGGGTTTCTCATTCGGAAGACTGTAGAGATTTTGAGATTTTGTGAGCTAGTCTGAAGAACAAAGCTTGGCTCCAGGTTTCTTGTGGACGCCCCCAGCCAGTACAGCGTGGATGTGTTCAATTCCATCAGTAGCAGCTCACCTGATTTACCATCATTAAGCACCGATTTATCAAACCAGGTGTTGAATGATCACTCTAAATAATACTAGACTCCACAAGGAGAGCTTCAGAGATGTTTTAATGAACACCATGACTTTCTGCATGGATTTTATTAGTATTTATTCTGATATTAGTGTTTTATTCCATTATTTTTTTTACCCCATTTTCTACCCAAACACCCATTAGCAATACCAGTACCCCGACACGTGAAGCCACTGCTAGGCAGACAGTGCACTCGGAGGAAAGATATACAAAGGCTAACGGACACCTGTTTAGGGGGAGGAAGTGTCATCAACCCACCCCTGAAAGAGTAAAGCTAATTGCGCCCTCTCTGGCTCCAGCTGTTGATGGCAAGCAGCATGACAAACCAACAGTCCTGGGATCACAGTGGTGAACAGTGGTGAGCACCTTAGTCCACTGGACCACACCTAATATTTACGTAACTTAAAAATAAACATTTGCTGCCCAAATAACCATTTTTAATCCAAATTTTAAATAAAAATGTTGGTGAGGGTAAAGGCTAGCATGTGCTTCTTCCGAATGACATAAAGTTCCAGCTCTTCTAGCAGATCAACACGCTTGAAGGAAAACACTAACGGCCACTTTTCACACTGTGATGCTAGCCTATGTAGGATGGGGAGAAGGACGGCTATTCTACTCACCCCGAGAGAGCAAGTCCTAATATAGAATTGGTGACTTCTAGTCCTCCCAATACAGTTCCTATATGTCACTATAAGGAATACTGTGCTGCTGCTGACCTGTGAATGGCTTTGATGTGCATCTGCAGGCCGTTGCGGCTGGACGCTCGATGGCCACACTCCTCACATACGAACAGCTTCTCGCCCCGGTGCTTAGTTGCCTCGTGGAGGCGCAGCTCTGTGCGCGACAGGAAGCACTTGGGGCACAGTGAGCACTAGAGGACAGCCAGAATCATTTAGTTCAATTAGTAATTAGTCAGTTCACCTCCACAGACATATTTTATAAACACAAGCACAGAGTCACACATGATATTATAACCAATATGAAGTACATACACTATACGATCACTTTACACTGATTAAAGCTGCAGGACCAAAAAGGGTTCTTTGGAGCGACATCATAAATCAGCGGTTCTCACACTGGTCCTCAATGACTCTTGGGTTGAGTTGGATTGGAGCAAAAAATCTAGACCCCTGACATATAAGAACCAATCTGGTTCCATTTTATGGTAAATGAGTTGAGATGCAGGTATTTGTCACTGTACTATGTACAGCTAAATGTGTCCTCCACATTTTACCCATCTGTGTATAGTGAACACACACACACACACACACACACACACACACACACACACACACACACACACACACACACACACAGGGTATGTGAACTAGGGACAGTGAGCACACACACACATACACACACCCAGAGAGATGGCCAGCCAACTTCAGCGCCCGGGGAGGAGAGAGGGTGAAGGGCCTTGCTCAAGGGCCCAACAGTGGCAGTTTGCCGAGCCTGGGTATAGAACCTACAACCTTGTCATCGATAGCCCGGAGCTCAAACCACTAATCCACCACTGCCCACAATTGTAAGGAACCAACTGAAAACCAACTGAGAACTCCCATATAAGAATAAGGCTCTATAGAGAGAACCGGTTATTTTCTTAGAACCATATGTCCAAGTCCGTTTAGAACTGTTGGGAAAACAAGCAGCACATTCAGTTGGAAGGAGACTTGTGTGATACTGCACGCTTCTTCAATGGTTCTTCCAGGGTGGTTTAGTAAAGACAGGGGTTCTACATAGAGCCAAATAATATTAAAGAACCGGGAATGTTTAAACGGTCCCCCTCTACAACTGAGAATCTTTGAGAATATGGTTCTTTAAGGAACCTTTTGAAAAATGGTTCTAGAAAAGGGGTTCTTCAGGGTACTATTTAGATGCATTACCCCCTAAAATTACCATTTGCAATGGTTCCTTGGCAGGTTCAACAGATCTTGGAAAATGGATGATGGAAAATCTCTTGCATATGGGTTCTTTAAGGAACCTTTTGAAAAATGCACCATGAGCAAAAAGAACCCTTTTTCAGTACCATATGGATTTGCACTTTTACTTAATAAGATAAGATAAGATAAGATAGTCCTTTATTAGTCCCGCAGTGGGGAAATTCTCAGTGTCACAGCAGAAAGGGATAGCAAGACAATAATAAATGAGGGGTTCTTCAGGGTTCTATTTAGAAGCACGACCCTTTGCAAGTTTAAATGGTGTCTTGGCAGGTTCAATGGTTCCTCATTATGATAGAAAACGTCTTGCATGTGGTTCTTTAAGGAACCTTTTTAAAATGTTTCCAGATCCACTATTGTTATGAGCCAAATGACCACTTTTCTGCACTATGCAGAACCCTTCTTGCACGTCAAAATGGAGGGTTCTTCAAGGGTTTCTTTTTAGAACCATGGCATCTTAAAGGACCTTTTGAAGGTTTAGGCTAATTGCTTTTGCCAGGTTTAATAGTTCTTTTTATGTGGAATAACGTGATATAGATGATTCTTTAAAGAGCCTCTTTAAAAATAGGTCTACGCAGCACAAGAATGGGTTTCTGTGAGTGTACACTTACCGCGTGGGGTTTAGGAGCTCCATGGATTTTGATCATGTGAAGCCGGAGATCTTTCTTCTGCATGAACTGCTCAGAGCATGAAGTGCACTACATTGGGGGACAATGGCACTGCAACATTAGAACATGATGCAAACTAGTCCGTGCCTTGACGAGTCAGGCCGGTGTGGTCGCAAAAGTGGCCTGCTCAATTTTAGGCAGGTGCTCATAATGTTCTGGCTGATGGGTGTATGTGTGTTTAAGAACAGAAACATTGGGCTGAAGCTGTAGTGTATGCTGGGGGGGGGGCTGTCATGGGGAAAGTACCTTATTTGGCATTTCTCCTGTGTGAGTGACCATGTGAAGACGCAGCTCCTGCCTCTTCTTAAAGGTCATGGTGCATCTCGTACAGGAAAACACCTACACCAAACAAACAAGGTTTAGTCGGTTCACTGTACTGTATATTTTACCATCAGAAGTCATACTAGTTACCAAGTTGTCTTATTTGCTGCGTACCAGACGCCACACTTCAACACTTACTTATACTTACTACACTAACGAGTGCACTTCTAATAGGGAAACAGAGAAAATCAACCACTACACACTTCTTTTATGTGTAAATGTTTTGGGGTTTTTTGACCCAAGGAAAAACATGGTTTTCAGTTATCAATACATCCTTTTTCTGAAAGGTTTATTGGAAAAATGTTCTGTCAACATGTATTAAATTGATTTTCTTGATGTTGTACAAAAAGAAACAATAAAAACTTTTGTTATAAAAGTAGCCCCTAAAAGGACATGGGGTGAAAATGTGTTTTGTGGCCACTGGCTTTTCCGTAATGGGTAAAATGGGTAAGATGGTCTTTGAATTTGTAGATAATTATCTCAGGATGATTACCCCAAAATAATTATCTCAAAATGATTTTCTCTGGATAATTTTCTTGGGATATATAGATAATTATCTCAGGATGATTACCCCAAAATAATTATCTCAAGATGATTTTCTCTGGATAATTTTCTTGGGATATATAGATAATTATCTCAGGATGATTATTCCAAGATAATTATCTCAAGATAAATTTCTCTGGATAATTTTCTTGGGTTAAATATCTTTGAATAATTAGATTCTCTTTTATTCGATTATCTCAAGATATTAGACATTACTGAATGACATATTGATGCCATTAACAGGGCAGAGCAGGTAATGTGCTTCAGTTGTACTTATATATAAAACAACGTAACTATATTAATGTTGTTATTATTATTATTATTATTATTATGTAAAAGCAAGAACAGAAAAAAATGTATTTTTTATCCACTACAGAAAAGCCCATGTAATTTTGTCCTCTCAGGAGCACGGTCGAAATTTGAGGTCATGATACACTGAATCATTGAAGAATTTCAATGAAAGAAGCAATCAATACCCAACCATGCTGTGGGGTGGCACCACTGTCTAAGCGCTGGCCCTAATGATTAGAGTTCATTCCCCATCAATCATACAGTCATCTGTGGCCATGAGTCCAACGACATCCAACTGCCTCACTCTCTTTGAGTGGGCTGAATGGCTTGGTCTTTCTCCCATCAATTAGCATGATTATTAGCAATTAGCTGCTAATTAGCATTAGCTGACAAAATAACTGGTGGGTTGCTTTTTCCACATTGCATAAGCAGCAGCACCATGTGAATGGGGAATACTAGCTAGCCGGCGGGAACTGGAAATAACCAAAAACCAAGTACTGAGTATTGCATTGTGGGTCTAAAACTGGTTGCCAGATTTCAGTATTACAAAAAGTACCCAACTACACACTGGCTGGATGTGTAAATATGGCTTGTGTTATAATGACTTACCACATCTATTCTGCTCAGGCAGTTCCTGGCCTCGTGCTCCTGCAAGTTCTCCTTCCTGTAATAGCATTTGCCGCATTTTGCACAGCCAAAGGGCTTCTCCCCGGTGTGCCGCCTGTTGTGCACTTTCAGGTAGTACTTGCTGAGGAACGTTTTGTGGCACGTAGGACACTGCACGGAGCCCTTCTTCGTTCCCTTCGACGGGTCCTCTCCGTTTTCTTTATTGGTGGCTTTACCTTTGCGTTGGCGTTTTCCTCTCGGAGTGCTCGAAGGCGTGTCAGGCGAATCGTGAGGCACGTACTCTTCATCCGTGTCTTCCGTGAAAACGTCAGGACCCTCATCAACATTGTCTTCAGCCTCAGCATTCTGAAGGTCACCAGGAACCTCCTGCACAATATGAAGACGTCAATTACACAGTGATTCTTCGGAAGATCGTGATCAGTGATAGCCAGCATCATATAATATTTTGGTTGGACAGTTGCATGGGTAAGCAGTGTATTACTGGCCACATGGGTGCTTAAATGGATTTTGCATTTTATATTGATGCTGTCCCACAAGAATCTCTTTACTTTTTGACATAATCTAAATCTGGCAGTTTTTCCATCATGAATGGACCAGTAGAAATGCTCCAAAATGACTTCCATTAAAAGTTTTTGTCCTTATCCTGTAAAGTTGCCATTTAGGAAATACAAAATCTAAACATCTGTCTAATGTAAGTGTATTTTTCCCCCTTTTTCGCCCAAATCGGTCCTACCAATTAACCCACATATTAGGATCTGGGTCTGTGTTGGCCTTAGTGTATTAACACAGGATAAAGAGATTTGACTAAGATGCTCATGACCAAGGCTTGAGCAGCTGATTTAGATTTTTAAAGTAAAACTCTAATTAGGAGAAATGGAGGTTAGCGGAATGCTCAAAAAGCATAAACTGCTTGGCTGACATGACTATGGTAAAATACGTCTGACCCAGCAGACCCTAGCAGAGAGTTAGGTACTTTCCAAAAGTGCTCAGAGGCTTCACAGGGTCCTTGGAGAGTTCGAGTGCAAGGGCCGTATCCCAGGGAGATGAGAGACAGTGATGCCATATCGAAACCATTTGGGGGGCCCTGAACTCAGTTCTGGTAAGAACACTGCTGGAACTACCTTAGCAGGAGGAAGAAGAAGAGCCTAATGAGCCGGTTTAGGTTTGGCCTATTAATCATAGGACAGGATAAACTCTTTTCAATACTCCTGATTTCAGAAGAAACAATTAATTAGCAGGTGTCCCAATACTTTTGTCCATATAGTGGTATGGCAAATACCATAGTATAACAGTGCAAAGTTTTTATCAGGCAGAAAAAAAAGGGTTGATTTTAATTTGACATCATTCTATGATGTGATTACTGCGCTACACCAGCTACCAGACGCCGGCCAACATCACTTCAAAATTGATGAGGGGAGAGAACGCCATCTACCCACCCCACCATCTACTCACAACTGGCTGTGCTCTCTCTGACTCCGGCCACCGATGGCTCAGGATTCAAACTCGTGCCCCTGGGCCATAGTGGTAGCGCATTAGACCGCTGAGCCACTCTGAGCCCTACTACTAGGAGTCGAATGCTGCAATATACTCTGGCACTTTTCACCTTGATATTTTCTGAAACCTCTGTAAGGCTCCAACTTCAGGCCTGTATACCTCTTAGCCAGCCAGCAACCCAGCCATGAGAACAACTGCAGGAATATGCACTGCATAAGCAAGTAGTGCCAAACCCTGTGAATGAACTAATTACCTCGGCTTCATTTGAGACTTGAGAACTGCTCTGATCTCCTTCAGCAGTAACGGTGCCATCTGCCTCGTCCTCGAGAGCAAGTACTCTCCTCTTTGGCACACCCTTCTGAAGCACATGTGTTGGGCTTTCCCCCACCAGCCTGCTTGGGCCCTTCACCTTCCTGCCTGATCGAGTAATGGTTGTTGAAATGGCGCTGGAGAAATCATCAAGTTCCAGGACTCCTGGTGCTGCCTTCCCTGGGGTTTCCCCTCTGTTTTTCACTCTCTGACGTGACTTCGATTGTCCAGCGGTGGTCAGGTCGGCCTTGACATCTACAGCTGCCGAGGGGAAAGGTGACTTGCCTTCAGCATTCGCAGCACAGTCTGGACCTCTAGGGTCCTCAAGGGTCTTATTGCCTGGCAAACCATGGCCAGGAATGAGGGAGCCAGGGACAGACAGTCCGTTGGCTGCATCTCGAACCTTTGGCTCATTTTCACTGTTGATCCGCAGCTCACCAGTGTAGAAGAAACTCAACAGCAGCTCAAGGCCATCTTCCGAGCACTCCTGAGGAAGGTTGACCTCCATGCACGGCGTGGTGCTGGTTGAGATGGGGACGTGGAACAGCTGGCTGAAGCAAGCCAAGACGTTTCGGTGGGCCAGGAACACTTTTTGGCCTTTCGGGGTGCTGAGCATGACATCACAGAACTTGCCAAGCTCCCTCTGTTGGTTGAGTTGGGACAGCACCCACTGAGCATGGGTGCTCCCTGGAGCTGTTAGCTCCATCTAAACTTAAAGGAAAAAGACAGACCAGTCATAAGAATGCCAGGTGATACATATATAATAAATGATGTGTTCCTAATAAAGAGCCGTATTATTGTTAGCAATAATAAAATGGTCATATTTCTGTTAAAGTCATCTCTTACTTTGGATTTCATTATAATATAATAATTATTACTGCATTCTCTTATTCATCCATTCATATTCTTATATTTGTCCTGTTCAGGGTACTTGGAAACACTGCGTGCATGACAGTAATACCTTATGGATAGAGCACCAGTGCATTGCAGGTATATAATATACTTCATTATTATTAATTATTGTTATTGAATAATATTGTTGAATTCTAATAACTCAATTTTGATTTACAGAACAGAACTTTGGCCCGTTAACGAGCCAGCAATATCACTGATATTGACTTTGGCTAATCTAAAATACTGGAAATGTGTTAGTGTATTTTAAGAGGCAGTGGTGGCTCAGCGGTAAGAGCACCAGACTATAACTGGGTTGTGGGTTCGATACCCAGGCTTGGCAAGTTGCCACTGTTGGGCCCTTAAGCAAGGCCTCTTACCCTCTCTGCTCCCCAGGCTGCTCCCCAACAGTCTACACCCACAGCTCTGGGCATGTGTGCTCACTGTCAGTGTGTGTGTCTGACACTAATGGTGTACATGATTGTCTCGTCTTGTGGCCACCCAGCCCGATCTGCAGGAAGATTGCCCGCTGAGGTCCCCTCTACCTGCATCTAACCAGCTGCCACCTACCAGTCCGGCCAGCGGGTCCCCCCCCAACCCGCCACAACCCATGGCTCACCCGCCAGCTGCTGCTGCCTGTTTGGTGGCCGTGCTGAAACCTAGATGGACTTGTGCCTGTCTGACACTATTAATATTGCCACTATTAACTTTCTGTTGTATCTGCTTTGGTAATTTTTATCATTAATGTTTAAAACAGTCTGGCCAGAGGAGGATGGGTCCCCCTTGTGAGCCTTGGTTCCTCCCAAGGTTTCTTCCTCCAGCTCTGAGGGAGTTTTTCCTTGCCACTGTCGCCGTTGGCTTGCTCACGGGGGTCTTTGACGCTTCATGTTATTCCTTCTTTCTTCTCTGTCTCTGTTCTTTATTAAGTACTAATTATGTAAAGCTGCTTTGTGACGACAACAGTTGTAAAAAGCGCTACACAAATAAATTTGACTTGACTTGACTTGACTTGTGCATTTCATAAATCATCATGTACAAAATGTCTATGTGTATTAGAATATATATATATATATATATATATATATATATATATATATATATATATACACATACATACTTATATAATTAAATATACAAATATACATTTATATTAAACATACATTTATCTAAATAAATATAAAAAAAATATTATAGAAATATATAAAAATATAAAAAATATTACAAAAATGAAAAACTGCAATTTTACAGTAAGACAAGATCACAGAGCACTGTACATACTATTTATCACCCAAACTGAAAACAAACACTACCACGAATATGATTTTCTGAAAGGAAAGGCTGAGGCTGAGGCTGAGGCTGCCTTCATTCGTATGTCCCTAAAGCTCCCTGCCTGGACATCAGCTCATTCATGCTGTGAGTGAAGAACCCCTGAGGTTCTCATTTCTAACACCCTTCACAATTACGAACTGGGTCTCAGACACGATCCTGGTGCAGGCCTACACAAATCCTCCCGTTTTCTAAACCACAATAAATATACTTTTAATATCTCGATCTCGCACCTCAGTGACCACCGCCACCACCACCACGGTCTGATCTGACGCGGCCCTGAGAGCTCGACGTCCACAGCAGTGTGTGTATTTTAGTGACGCTCCCTAAAGCGGGTTCCTGCACAATAGCGGCGAACTCACCTTTCCTCCAATCTTCACTGTTCCGTATCACGTTGTTTCCATATACCCGAGCCTAACTAGAACTAACTGCAGAATCCAGCGCACTAATATTACATTCACATCATGAAATACTTTATTTTTCCGTCTGAACAACAAGAGGCCATGTTGGGCGGAAGCAGGAAATGACGCTCGCATATTGTTGGAACTACAAGACAGTTGGCCAAGCAAAACATTACGATGGGTTTTATTTTCTATTGTCGCCAAAGGAATTATAGAAAAACGTGTGTTTTATGTTTACTAATTTTAAAAGAATGATCACGGTTAAAACATCGAACGGATTCTGAAGGACGAATACGATAGAAGTAGTTTCCCTCGGTTGACGAAGCTGAGTGAAGGAGGCTTAAACCGCGAGAACATTTCTGTTGTCCATCATGTTCAGTGATCCCGCTTCACCATGTCGATTCTGCCGAGCGGTCCGTTTCAATGAATCGAGCGTCTGATTCAGTGATTCTTTGATTCACAAGTCACGTCACAGGTTTTGTTTATCTGCATTATTTACACGTTACTGTACATCTTCTACATCTGCGCTCCTGGACTCTTCTGATACGTTACTTTAATACAATATATGCATGTTTATTCATTCAGTGCTGTCTTTTTTTTTCTCTATATTCAGTTTTGTTATTTAGCTCCTCTTGCACATTTTTCATTCTTTATTCTTCTTCTTATTATTTATTTTTTGCTTATGTATATTATTTATCGTTTGTATTATTTATTATTGTATTACTGTGCTGTATTTTTGTGTAATTTCTACTGGCTGCAAATTTCCTTTGGGATCAATAACGTATATATATACTTAAAATAATAAGGAGATAGCTAATAAAACAAAAACATATTAAAAATGATGAAATAAAAGGAAATAATATCAAAAGAAATAGTCTGTGACTAAAAGCTGCTTGATTAATGACATTGTATTTAGATTCAATTGTATTTAGATATCTTTAGTCTTAGAAAGGAAGGATAGCATAAGGCGTAAGGGAATGTCTCTAAATATTATTTTCCAGGATACTTTTGGGGCTTCAAAAATAGTGAATACTGTTATTTATAAATGAAATCACTTGCACTTGCTAGATGCTTTTAATGATTTATTTTTTTGTTTATTTGTGAATCGGTTCCATTGGTTGATTGAAAAGAACCGATTCAAATGAACGATTCATTGACGAATCGGATACGACTGCTAGCGCTAGCTAGCCGCTAGCTGCATTGTTTTAACATGTTGTCTGTCTAACAGCACATTTAGGGTCTGGTTTAAAGGGCTGTATTCGAGCACGTAGTTTCATAGAGGAGCTTGGGTGAGAGAAGCAAGACGGCCTGTTACGAACGATAACGCAGTGAGTCGTTATAAGGTGACTAGCTAGCCGAGTCTTCGAGTTTGTGGTCCTCACATGGAGTGAAGCCCGGGCGTTTATTTAAACGCTAGCTAGCGGTTAGCGGGTAATTCGGGGCACAGTCCGGCGGGGTTCGGTTCATATTTCGCTTTAGTGCTGGTCGGTGGTCCTTCTTGAATGTTCTCGTCAAAACCGAGGTGTTGGCTTTTCATACAGAGGTGAGCAGGTGGCGCGACTAGCGTGCGGTGCTTCAGGCAGCTGTGGGTTCAATGTTACAGCTCCGAGCTGAGGGTAACGAGCAGCTCCTGGAGGGTTTCACGGTCATGGCTCTGTCCGTCTGAGCCGAGCTTAATAAAATAGCTGAAAGTCTGAAAACGCTGGAGAAGAGCTTAGGTATCACTAAGAGGCTAACACTGTTAGCCAGCTGAGCTCATTACTACTGCCTAGTGTGGACGATGGCCGGTGTAAACAGTCCATCAAATAGCTCGCTAGTAACAGGACACACGTAGTGCTACAGTATGGGCAAAAGTATTGGGACACCTGCTCATTCGGTCCTTCCTAAATCAAAGGTACTAAATAGAGTTTATCCAGCTTTTGGTGGAGTAACTGTAAGCGTCGCTGTGAGGATCTGATTGCATTCAGTAACAGGAGGGTTAGTGAGGTCAGGATGTAGATGATCACCACTTCATCACCACCTCATCTCACCCCCAGATCATCCTATAAGTATTGGAAGAGAACAGTTCACAGTTCCATAGGGGCTTTATACCCCTCTAGCCCACGCCTGGCATTAGACAAGGTGCCAAAAGGTTCCTGTTTACCTGCCACAGAGAGTCTTGTGCTATTGGCAGTACTTGTCTACAGGGTCTGGACAAGCTGTGGTGTGTGTGTGTGTGTGTGTGTGTGTGTGTGCATTCATTAAAAGGGGTGTTCACAAACATGTAGACGTAGCGTATGTTGGCTCAGAACTATTGGACCGCTGCCTTAGGCCAAACATTGTTAACAAGCCGTTCAGTCCCGAGGTCTCTGACCTGTCACTGCTGGCGCTTGGTGATGATTTGAATGAAGTTAGCCAGCTGATGTAGTTAGTTAACATCTAAATAATGTGTGTGAGTAAACCAACGTCTTTTGAGTTCCTCTTATCTATGTAAAGGTGATGTTTTCTGTTTTTTCTGTCTAGGTGATCCAGTGCCAATGAAAGTACAGAAGCAGGAACAATGAAAGTGCGTAAAGTCTCCCCTCGTCCCAAAAATGAGCAGCGGAGCGCTGCCAAACGCCATCCAAGGAACAAGTGGCGTGTTCACAACAAAAAAATCCGTAATTCCGAGCCCTCTCACCTCAGCCCGAGCCCTGCCACAGCGAAGCTGGAGCATCAGCTAGCCAGCAGGCAGAAGCTCAAGCTGAAGCGGTTACAGAAGGTGTACCCCAAGACTGTGGCTTTGACACCTGAGGTTCAGGTCAAAAGCAAGGTCACCACTCCTGCGACCCTCCCACACGTCCACACGAATGGTGGGATGGAGGTGAAGAACGGCAGTGATTCAGAAGACTCTCAGGAATGGAGATCCTATGCCAAGAGCATTCTTCAGAATGGTATGGGGAGAGGAGGGCGTGAAGGTCGAAAGAATTCATCATTGATGGCTCCAGAGCCGTTCGAGGATGAGGAGGTCCCCAAGTACCATGCCCAGCATGACCATGCCCAGAACCACACAGTCTTGGTCCTACAGCAAGGCCAGGTAAATAAAAGCTTTTCTGAAAGGTTTAAATCAGGGCTGCCCAGTCCTAGTCCTGGTGACTTCCATTCCTATCTCTAATGCACCTTACCGAGGTCCTAAAGTTTTCAGTCTAAGCCATCCAGGGTGGTAGATCTCAGTTGGATCAGAGTTTGGCTCCTCTGCTATTAAGGGGATTCGTCTTGTGATCACCATTTCTGGAAGTTTGTCTTTTTTGGTTCTAATGAGTCTTAAGTCTTCATCTTTGTGGTCCATCTTGCAGTCCCTGTGTTTTCGAGGGAGGTGCTTGCTCACATGCCTCAGTGGTCGAGTGGAGGTGCTGGGCTTCACCATAGAGCAGGGCCAGCAGCCTTACCCACTCTTCTCGCCCCCGTCCCACTGCCCCCTCACCATCACAGCCTTAGAGGACTGCACACCGTCCATCAAGAACAAGAAGGAGGGTCGCTTGGAGGCCAAGGCCATCATTCGCAAGTACTTGTCCTCTGGTGAGAGAAGCACTTTGTCACCAACAACCTACTAGACAATCTAGTCTTTATTTATTTATTTATTTTTATTTTTCATTTAAGCAACAGATGTTTTAATAATTTATTACAGTCATGGTCAATTCATGATTCGTCCATAGGAATCACACAGTGCAGCTTGGTGTATAACGTTCTTACTGTGTTACAGAGCCGCGGAAGAGGCTGCTGAGTGAGGTGGACTCAGACTCATGTGTGGTTCTGCTACAGCCGCTGGACACGCCACTTACACGCTTCCTCAGCAGCTTCAGTGAGCTCAATCAGCTCTTTGACATCAACTCGGTGAGTGAGCTCTGCTGCTTTTCACTTACAAAGCCTTGCTGATAAAGCACTGATTTGGCCAAAAAAATTTAGTTGACTAACCACAGACTGTTAGATGTCCGATGTTAGTTTTCTTCTGTATATTTGCACTCGGTCTAACGGGCTAGAGAGGTTCCCAAATGACTAAAATGAGGGGTAAGACGCTGGGTAACTAACGCTAAATGGAGTTATAACTGAAAGTTTAAGGACCACGCCCAAACTCCTCCCCTCCATTACTACGTGCTATAAATCCGTTCCTCTCCTTTCTCGTTCTCATGATGAAAAATTGCACCCCTCCTTCACCCCTGCTCTTCCTGATGATCCAATTATACTCAGCTCCTACCTGGCAAGGGGGCGGGTCTGGCTTCGGGTTCCATCCGCTCGAAGCCCCCTAGAACTCCAGCCCAAATTTCTCGAGTTCTCCCTCCTTGCCTCAGCTAGCGTGGTCCGCATTCGCAAACTGACTCCTAACCTTCCTCTACCTGTGTAATATGATTTAAATCCTTAGTCTCTCTCTGAATTAGAGGGAAAACGAGCTGAACGTTCACTGGAAGTCAGTGTAAAATATAAAGAACATCTGCCAGATTTAAATAGTCAAACTGGACATACAGGGTTTCTGTGTGACTGTGACAAGATATGGCACCCTAGCAGTACCACCACAGCCCACTAGGGGGCTGCATCCCACAAGTCAAAGACCACTGTACTAAGTTATTGAATTCTGTGGCCACAAAGAGAGAACCAACTAGAATATCAACTGTATTATATTATTACTGTGGTATTACTGTTTATATCTACTTCTACTAATGAGTCAACAGAGGGAAGTTAAGTGACAAGCTCATGTCTTTGTTGCTTGCCACTAATCCTATGTCTCTCTCTCTCTCTCTCTCTCTCTCTCTCTCTCTCGTAGAAAGAGTTGCGCTCTCAGGCTGCTGTTCATGACCCTGCTCTCTCTGCTGTTGGTGTGACAGCCCTGCAGGGGCCCTGTAGCCGAGGCCTGGTCGTGTCTCAGAGTTACAGAGAGGCCCTCACCAGCCTCCTCAGTGCCTGGGAAGGTACATACATAAATAAGCTATATGTATCATTTTAGTCTGAGCCTGGGTAAGCTCTCTTATTTAGGTTCTGTGTCCTTTTGCCTTCTTGTCAAAAGTGAGTGACCGATCGGTAGTGTTCTACTTAGTTGCCCTTAGTTGTGCTGGTGTAATAGCTTTTGGAAAATTCATAAAACACGTATGTTTGTAGCTCTGTACAGTCTTTGTCTGTCTTGTCCTTAGGAGACTTCGACCGCTGTCCCATTATTCTTGTGTGTGGGGCCAAAAACTCTGGCAAGTCAACCTTCAACAGACATCTTATCAACAGCTTGCTCAACCAGTGAGTACCACTGTTATACGGTCTTGTTTGCAAGATGCACTGGAGAGTTGTTTATGAGGTTTTGTCTGATGCTGCTGAGCAGTTAGTCTGAGTGCACGTAACCTGTCAGAGATCCTTTGCTTCACTCCAAACTGAAGTAAGAGCCAAGATCTTTTTAGCTATATACACACAACATGGAGTCAAAATAGCCAAAGTCTTTATAGGCAAGTCTGTTCACTTGCTCGACGTCTTTGCAACGCTGCCACGTAGTTATTTCCAGTTACACAAGACCAGACTTCGATCTCTATGAATTGGGAGAGACAAAAATACTGGAAACTTCTTGAAGTGATTTGTCCAACAGTAGATATTTTATGTCAATAAATTACATTTTTACTGTTTAAAACTTGGCTAGCGTGCCTGAATTGATGAAAGGGGGGATTTTCCCCCTTTTATGTAGCAGTGGGCGGCAACCCTTCCGAATGATGAAGCCCCCATTGGTGGTTGTGGCAGTCTACCAAGCATAAAGCTTTCTGATTGACTTTAAACAGTTGATATAAGCTGATAAGTGTCTGGAATTTGCCCAATACGGACTTAGAAGAGCTCATGTTTAAAAGGAAAGGAGCAGTCCTCAGTCTGATCTTGGAGAATAGACAGTGAGACGACGTAAGTTTGCTTGACGGTTCTTTGCGTTTATTGCACTGTTAATACATGTCTGTGTGTTTGGGCAGCACTGCAAGTGTGGAGTATTTGGAGTGTGACCTTGGCCAGACTGAATTCACTCCTCCCGGATGTCTGTCTTTAAGCACAGTGACTGAGCCACTTCTAGGTTTGTACCATACTACGTCTTACTGTCTTCATAGAAAAGCAGCACACCGCTAAAGTTGAGGGAACAACAACAACAACAACAACAACATGGGCTTTGCCATTTCTATTTGATTCTCAGTGTAATTTACTCTGATTCGAATAGACAGTGATTGTGTTACTGCGTTTCCTCTCAGGCCCTCCCTTTACACACCAGCGGGATCCAGACCACATGGTGTTCTACGGACAAACGGATTGCCGCGCTGACCTGGACCGATACCTGGACTCCCTTAAAACCCTATGGCGGCACTACAGTAGAGAAAACCCCATTATCATCAACACCATGGGCTGGGTGAAAGGTCAGGCACTGTGCTGAGACTGTCCTGTTTGTATTAAAATGTGGCACATCTCCTTAAGGCCTCAGCGACTAAGACTAAGGCGCAGTCACTAATGCGCAATTGACCTTGCTCTCTCTAGGGTGGATAGATGGCACTCTCCCCCCACATCACTCTAGCCGGTGTGTCGGAGCCGGGTATATAGCGCTTCCCTCCAGGCACGTTGATTGCCTGGTGAGGTCGCATCGGCTAGGCTTTGTAAGCAGGTTTACATAAGTTACGCATTGTCGCTCCAGAGTACATGAGTACCTAAATGTCAGGAAGTGGTGTTGAGGACATGATGACGGCAGAGCTAGTGTGGCTTTGTTGCTAACTATGTTGACAAATAATTCTGAGAGGTGAACATACTTCATGCAGAAGGTAATGAGTCTTTGGCATCCGGTGTTGTGCCAGTTTGATTAATTAGGCCGATCCATAGGACTGATCCGTCCACTGAACCCGATTCCCGCAATGCTGGCATTCTAGGCTTCATAACTCAGGATCAGAGTAACTTACAGACATAATACACATATCATAGCAAACCTTTGATGAGAATGAACGATCTGATGGCTCTTTTTTGGCTTACAGACTTAAAATTTCAGTCAGTCCTGATGGCTTAAGTCTCTCCCACATGGTGAAGTATATGGTTTATTCAACAATGGTATCGGAACAGAAAAAGTCTAATCGGTGCATCCCTATTAATTAGATTTAGATAGCAGATTCAGGTGGGATTGCCCATGCACATTTAGGAGCCTTGAGCTCCTAAAACCTTGCCACCAGTTTGTGGTTTGTGACCGCTCTGGAATGTATGTGGAAAACTATTGATTATTAAACTCGACATGCCTATATCTGTGCATCCCTAGGTCCTCTTTTTGATAATTATTTTTGAGTGCAGCTGCACCATAGCTCTTATCCTGTCCTGAGAACAATGTCTTGTCTCCCAGGTCATGGCTTCCAAATATTGGTGGACCTCATCCGCTTCTTCTCCATCACCCACATTGTGCAGTTAAGCTATGGGGATACGCTCCAGTGCAACAGTCTCACCCCGGAGTTCCTCAGAGCCGCCCAGGGCTGGCAGACGCATCCTCCAGCCCAGCCTACCCTTGCAGTGGAGCCAGCCAATCACTTTACTGCAAGAAGTCATGTGCTTCTCAGCATCCGCTCAGAATTTGAAGCAGCCGGCACCGCTGGTGAAATGTAAGTTGTGATCTCCTGACCGTCTATATTGCAATTATATATTTTTATTGATTTATTTTTTTGTAACAGTGGTTAAGTTATGTGTTGAGTCTATATTAGAGAGTTCGCTGCATCGGCTCAGGATCAGGGCCGATCCGGGCATATTGTAATGGATGGAGTAATCGGCTGTCAACCTTTGTTTTAACCATGGTGTTCAGTGCGTCATCTGGTGTCCTCAAGGCGCCGTTAATTGGCATTATTGTTCAGTCCTTTCTCAGAAGGTAAATAAAATACTTTAAGAGTCTGCAGTGTGGAGCTATTTTACAGTGAAACATAAAAACAGGCCATGATCTATGAAACTGCTTACCGGCGAGAGAACCACTCGCCTTTCTTTGTTTTTACACCAGCACAGAAGAGCACACTCAGAACTGAGTGGAGGCTAACGCTAATGCTAATACACACACACACACACTATAGAAATCCAAATCATAGCACATTCTCCCACTATTAGCCAGTTATTTCACATCAGTAGACCAACAACAACAGAGATCAGTCCAGAGTGTGTACCACTATGACTGCAGTGTTTTAAAGGAGCTGGGAGCTGATCAGGGAGAAGAGCCAGACTTGATTATAAATTATTAAACACTATAAAACAGTCATTTTAGAAAAAGTCTCTTTTAAACTAAATCAATCAGTCCAGAATGTCTCATCATAGAAACTAAAAATAAAGGGATTTTATTGAATGTATTAATCAGCAGCTCATCTGATCTAAGATGTGTGGCTGGATTGTTTATAAAAACACAATTAAGAGACTTGGATCAGATCGGGGGCAAAATAACCTGATCGGGACATTCCTAGTTTATGTCCTATTGCCCAGTTCTCAAAGTCTCTTGAAAGTACTCTAGTCCTGGACAGTCTGTATAATAATTCTTCTAATAATTATCCAAGGAAAGCTTTCGAAGGAAAAGGCTTATATAAGCTTATGTAAGGGAAGCTAAAGTGCATTACTCACTTTGTCTTTCAGGCAGCATTCCACTCTCGTATCTCAAGCCCCTTGGTCCATGGGGAAGTAACTGTAGCTATATAGCACTTTATTTCAAACTCATTGCTCGCCAGCAGACATCATTATATCAATACACTGTTTTCATAAGAATGGTTACACATACATATCCAAGGTAATGTGGGTTTGTTGTGGATTTTTGGGTTTTTTTCCCCCCAAGAGCAGCTACAGGACAACTTGGATGGATAGATGGATGCATGCAAAGAGTTTAGAGAATAGCCTGCTTGTCAAAAAATAAGACACCTGAAGAGTTCTAGAGGGCTCAAGCCACAAGGCATAGAACAGCAAAGCGTCTTCAACGACACAACTGCTTCTTGAAGGAACCAAGCTACTCCTGGCACTTTGATTAATATATTTGATGTATTTGAGTATTGTCTTAAGAGTTTCATCCCTAGATAATTATTTGCCTCCAGGATAAATGTCTGAAGTTATTATTTTACAGGGGTAGGATGTTTTTTATAATGTTCTATTTATTTATTTATTTATTTATATTTAATAGCTATTACCATTTAAAATTGGACTTTCCTGTATAAAAAAGAAGTGATCTAGCTATTGGCAAATGATAATTTCCCTCCATGTGTTTCTTGCAGGCGTCACCAGCGGAGTAACGAGCTTCGGGACCTGGCACTGCTGGGGTATTTCAGCCAGCTGCAGTCTGCAGAACCGGGCCCCATTCGCCCTCTTCATTGCTTCACCCCTTACCAGGTGAAGTATGTTTGTTGTATGTGTACTTGAGCATAGCTGGTTTTCTCAGGACACTTCACAGTTGTTTACAGTGGTGTTTTTTTCGTAGAGGATTTATTGCACAGAGAGGCCCAATTTAAGTCGTGGAGAACCGTGGCTTTAGCGTTTTCACTCATCTAGTAAATTCAACATTTGTGATCCTGTTTTCTTTTTGTTTGTTTTTTTAATAGTTGAATTGGTTCTTTTGGTGAAGTCGCATACACTATATTGTTTCCTCAGGCTTGGGGAGCTACCAGTCCATGCAGAAACACATTTCTCATTAGTAAATTGTTGAAAACTTGTGAAAATATAATGGCCGCTCTTTCAGCACTTCTCTTTTGCACCTGCGTGAATGTTGCTTCTGATCCTTCTCTTCACTCATCACATCTCTCTGTGTCTCGTTTGTTCTCCGCTCCTGCAGGTGCCTCACTCTGCTGTAGCTATAGGAGTCACACACTGTGAGGTCGCACCAAACCACATCCTGTACGCGGCCAATGCCAGCCTTGTGGGACTCTGCTGTCTGGGCGAAAAAGTAGCAGGAAGAGGAGGCCCTGTGCTGCTCTCTCAAATACCAATCTGCCAGTGTGTGGGCATAGGTAGGTGCTCTACATTTCCAATTGTATGTCTGTCTCCAAAATAAAAAAGGTATTGGAATATCCAGTGCACCCAGAGTCGTTTAGGAAACAGATGTTTTAGTCAAACATGGTATAAGACTGATATTTAGGGTTTTTTTTTCCACCATTAAAGGTGTCCTCAGAGGGATTGACATGGCCCGAGGGCTGTACTTTCTGATTACCCCAGTGCCCCCTGCGCTCCTGAGGCAGGTGAACTGCCTGCTGCTGGGGGAGGTCACGCTGCCTAAAATGCTCCTCACAATGCAGGTAAGAACCAGTACTAATCAATACAAGCATCAGTTTGTACTGATTGTTTGTACTGATTGTACTGATTGGACACACTACCATTCCCCTATTACATCAGCATTACTGCTGTACTTAAAATGGTCCGGTCCAAACTTTCTGGTCATGTGGTGGTCCCTTTCTGTAAATGATTGTAGTAGAGCAACATGCACTGAGTAACTTACAAAGGGCATGTATGGGCTCCAAGTTGCTCAGCAGTCTAATATGCTACTATTATGGCACGGGGGTCATATGCTTGGCTGCTTTGTCACCAGCAGCCAAGGCATAAGCACAATTAGCCATGCTTTCTCTGGGTGGTAGTTCGGAAAGAGGCGGTGGCTGGCTTGTATCCAAGGTAAGGCTTGATGATTTGGTAAAAATACTATATCATGATCTTTAAAAACTTTTTCGCCATATAAGATATTTATTACATTACCTGTAATCACAGACTAAATACATCAGTAGCTACAGATTCTTATAGACTACTATTCAGAGACTCTCCTGTACTGAATAGTGAGCGATTTTTTTTATTCAACCTGCTGCTCTTCATCTTTTTAAACCAGTCTAATTACACTGTTTGTAATGAAACCTGCAGCTGATCAGTTTATTAAGCACTAAGAGTATCCTCGATATGCTTAGAAAAGCATATTTGTTATCACAATAATAAAATTGATCACGATAGGATAAAATATTGTCATATTGCCCTGCTCTAATCGGAGGAGAGATTTAATTCTTTATCTCCTAGTGCTAGGGTGGGTTAACCCTCACGGGATGTGGTGGGTGTACCTGATGATAAAATGGCCAATCAGCGTGTTTTAGTTAGATTAGTAAGATTATTTATTTCCTTTACAACAGTGTACGTACAATATTTGTTCAATAACTTATCCTTTTTTTTGGTCCCCTCTTTCAGCACGGAGTTGAAACTGAGCTTCCATATGTCACCACGGACTACAGCTTTGACATCACCGGCGCAGGAAAACTCAACGTTTTTAAAGGACTGGCAAGACCCTGTTTTGGAAAAGCTAAAATGAAAAACTGAGCTCTTTGTGTCTGGACTACTTCAGCGAATGATGTTTGTATCCCTGTATTTGTTTTATATCCTGAATAAAAAGGCAACGGCTGCCGTTGAATGTATAGAACAGCAGGCGTTTTGATTCTTGGAACTCTGTGCCATCTTGAGAACTGTGGCTCATCTACTACTATACTATCAGTACAGCTCCTTACCACTAACACTATTTGGAGCACAACCATGACGGCGAACTCGTTTAAACGCGTTGCACCATTGTATATATTTCAGTTTACTGTGCTTTATCATGCTACTATCTACAGGTTTGCATATTGTTCTTTTTTTTTTTATCTGTCAGTTTGTTTCAGGTGACAATCCCAGACTGTACAGATTGTAAAATATTAAAATGGCCTTTTTAAGTTTTTATTCATTCATTTATTTATTTTGATTTACTTTTCATTGGCTTAAATTAAAAAGATTACTTTTAATGTCAGAAGGACAGTTCAGTAATCCATAGGATCTGCATCCATAAATACTCTTCAAAAGTTTGAAATCACTTGACATATGAATATATCATTTAACATACATTCATAACTGTACATTTAAACATAATAATCTACATGCTAACATATATTGTCAAATGTTTGTTCCCATATTTATGGTAATAGGCTAGGTTAAGCCATGTTATACTTCTATTATGTCCTGTGATGTAAACCAGGCAGTAAAAGCAGAGCTTTTGTTCTTTGGCATCTTTAAGGTGGACAGTGATGGGCTTGACCTGGACCTGTGATGATGACGACAACAGTAGTGGCAGTCACTCTCAGCAAAGTCCTGAATATCAAATCTCAAATGGCCTCGAGTGGCGTCTTAAGAAGGTCGGGGAATGGGTTGGCCAGCGCTAACCAGCTATTATCAGTGTCATATTGACTTTCTCAAGGCTCTGTTGTTTTCTGTTGACAAAAGAAAGATACGTTCACAGACCTTAAAGAGACCCAGAGGTCCTGAAGGTATAGTCTATTGAGCCTCAGTTAAAGGATTAGACATCGATGAAACCATGACCAGGCTTTATGATGACCTTAACCCTAAGAGCAATAGAAGCATCATCCACATCAACTTAAACTGAATAGGTGTTGATCCCAACATACAATTGCACAGAAAAAAAAAAAAAAAAAAAATATATATATATATATATATATAGGCAAATTACAGGGCATTTCTATTAATATATTTACACAGGCATATCAGACAGATTAACAGGGTAATTTACACATGGGCAGGTGTTGCACTAAAAGCTATGAGCCTGTTTAATACACAAAGTTATAAACAAACATAATAGCTGTAGCATCAGCATTTACAGTTTAAAATATAGAGTGCATTGAAGTGACGTTGCAATAGCAGGTGGTATTATATTTATATAGTACAGTGTGTATTAACTATAGTATACTTATAGTGAGATGTTGTGATCCAGCACAGTTCAGACAGTTGGAGATCAGTTAAGTTAACCCAAGTCCTCCCTAATTTCAGATAGCCACTCATTAGTACTTTCCCCCTACCACATGTAATTCTCCCGACACTGGGAGGGTGAGACTGACACATGCCTCCTCCGACACAATGCACAAACAGCCATTACCTCTGTTGCCGATGCAACGCCACCAGGCAACCAATGGTAGCGTGCTGACCAGCATCACACTGAAGTGTAAACGAGGAGAGAGCGAGCCGACTACCCATTCAGTGAGGGCGAGTGTGCTCGGGTGACCCGGGTTTTTGAACCAGAAATCCTTGGGTCAGACTTGTTTGAAATATTCTAGGATGTTTAGGTCAGGGGACTGTGAGGGTCTTTACAAAAGATTCAGCTTGCGTCTCCTTAGTGGTTTTGATAGATATTTAGGATCATCATTCTGTTGTAGGACCCGTCCTTTTTTTTTAGCTTCTGCCTTTTAACATACCGTTTGCATTTAGGATTTGCTGGTAATTTGTGGAATCCATTCTTCCCTCCACCAGTTCAGTATTACCAATGGCACTGGCAGCAACACAACCCCACAACACGACAGGCCCACTCTCATGCTTCACAGTTGGCAAGGTGTTTTTTTCGAAAATGCAGTAGCTAAGAATTCTGGCTAATTTTATTTTATTTTGGCCTCATCAGTCCGAAGCACTTGGTTTGTCTAGATGTTCTGTTGCCTACGTTAAATGGTGCAGATGTGTTCATCTCATTCCTCACAGAGTTTAGGCTGTGATGTTGGACGAGAAGGCCTGTCTCGCATCCCAAAGGTCGTTCAGTGGGGTTGAGGTCAGACCTTGGAATTACCTCCTCAAGCCATGTCTTTATGGACCACAATTTTAGAAGCATGTCTTAGTGTGCTGCATTAACAGTAGAGTGGCCACCTTATTGACTTAGTAGTGTCTAAACTTAGAGGTATCTTTGAATTGTTAGCCTATTTAAACTAGCTGAGGTTATTCTTGGGTAAATAGCAAAGCACGTTTGTAAGTCACTCTGGATAAGAGCATCTGCTAAATGCCTTAAAATGAAATGTAAAGGTTAACATGACCCTTAACCGGAATTTTGGGGGTCAAACCAAACCCTGAGGAACAGCCTCAGACCATGATTCCTCCTCCACCATGCTTTACTGCAGAGTAAAGCGTGATTCATCACTTTAGAGTCCACAGTTTCAACACTCCAGTGTCCAGTGGCAATGTGTTTTACAGCACCCCAGTCAACACTTCGCAGTATAATCCCTTTCAATTAAGCTCTTAAGGTCTTATGCTAATGTTTGCCCCCAAAGGCAGCTTGGACCTCTCTCTTATGAGCGATGCAGCAGAAGAAAAGCGAGTTCTACAAGCAACTCGCTTCAGCACTTGGCAAACCCGCTCTGTCAGTTTGTGACAGACCTGCTGTTGATCCTAAACTCCTCCCTTTCACAATAATAGCATTCACCAGGGGCCAGAAATTGACATGTGGCAAAGATGACGTCCAGCGACAATGCCACGTTTAGTTACTGAGCTCTTCAGTACGTCCAATTCTACTGCCAGAGTTTGTCAATGGATATTGCAAGGCTATGGGCTTGATGTCATGCATCTTTTAGCAACGATTGTGGATAAGACACATGAACGCAATCATTAGGAAGGATGTCCATATACGTTTTGCCAATTATAGCCATGGGAATGGACATAGGTAGATTACCAGGCCTAATTAGATGTTATCAATAAAATGAGCACTATATGGAAGTAGCTGAAAATAGACTGCCTAGATGGTATTTCTGGTCAGTGGTGGTCCTATAGTGGGTCATAGGTATTCATCGTTCAGTATGTCAGCATGCTTAGGACCTCGATCCCATTTGTACTGGAGGGCCTGCATAGGTTTATGGAAAATTACTGAACTCAAGGGATGTTTTGAGTCATTTTTCAGCAGGGCTAGGAGAGGAACAGTGTCATGTGTTGAGCACCTCAATGGAGTCTCCTCATCCTGGCAAGTGTAAGCTGTTCTTGAGCTGTTCAGCTCTGTAAGGAGCCTGATCAGGATTTCCCTCTGCCTGCCTTAGTTAGCCATCAAGTACAAATGATCCATTTTTAGGAGATAGTCCATGCAGAAATATATTTAGTCCACATGGGGAACATCAAAGGAACATCTCATGGCTAAAATGTGCAAGTGGAACAGCAGAGGACTGAATCACAAAAGCCAACCTAGTCACTGACCTAGCCTAACACTGAGCTCTAAATATATCTTCAGTCAGAGCTTCTCTTTATAATCCTGTCCACTGGGTTCCACTCAGGTGCACTTTTCTCAAAATAGGATTTGCTGCTGATGTTCTCAGAATGTTGGAGTGACCACCCAAGATTCCAGACCTCAACATCATTGAATGTGTTTGGCATGAATTGGATGGTGAGAAGCAGAAAATGCTCCAGCTTCTAAAACAACACCCTACAGATATCTACAAAGCTGAAACCAAGTCTCCTGAGAACCTGAGAATGGAATCTTCTGATGTTGTATTTAGTTATTGAGACTATATGAAGCCATGGGAACTGAATAACTTATACCTCAAAGTTGTCTTGACTGGAAATTCAATAAAAAAAAAGGGTGTTCTCCGACTTTTCACTCTAGAACCCGTAGTCAGAACCCGTAGTCAGGTTCTCCAGAACCCGTAGGTTTGTCAACAACCTCATAACATGAGCTGCAGGCCTACATAGGACTAATGCATTTCAATGCACGACTTGGAAGCGAGTCACCTAGCCGCTTTTAATGTTTCATGAAGTCCTTATGTAGGGACCTTAAACTGAAGTATTAAGTTTTAATGAGAGGCTAAGATTGCAGTGAGTCGGCGGCCTGCACTCTCCGATAACTATTTAGCATAGTTTGTGCCTGTAGAATAGCGAGGATTGCTACCGTGTGTCTTAAGGGCAACTCCACACAGACGTTCATGGCAGCATGTGTGTTCCTGTCCACTGGAGAAGCACTCTCCAGAATAACTGGGTGGCAGCTGAGTTTACCTGGGCTTTGTTCCATACAGTTGCCTGGAGATGGAAGCGGCTGCAGTCAAGGCCACACATCAGCCTGTTTTTTTGTTTCATGTTTCCTGACATGCTCCTCTACCCCTTTTGGAAAACTATGGCTTGGAATTCATCTGAGTGTCCTTCCTATTGTGTGTGGACATGTGGGTGGACATACAAGTAGGTGCCACACATCAGCAGACGTACTGCAGGGTGTTTAATGCAGATTTCACTGTTGTCATTCGTTCAAGGCAGTAGTGACACAGCTATCATTTTATTTCCCCTAATAAACACCCAAATAACATTAATAAATGGAATAAACACATAATTATTGAGCATTTATGTACTTGGATGTACAAATAGTACATATGTGACTTGGTTGGGGCAAAAATTAGCCTAGCTTTGCCTAGAATTCCCAGGTCGGTAAGATAATTTTCCTGTCCTCGCCTGACCCTCAATGCCCTCCTCACAACCCTCACTGCAGCTCAGTTTGTGACCGTTGTGCTGATACCCACAACAGTACTTCCTCTGGTGTGTCTAATGTTAGCTATTTAGCCTTGTAGCCTTGCTATCATATTCTTTCAGATTTGTCATTGCATTTAGCCTCCAAAGGCTTTCACTAGTGGGATATATGTATGTACATACACTGACCAGCCAGTTTATTAATACCACCTTCTCATTTCAACACTCACTGTCCATGTTATCAGCTGCACTCTCCACATGGGAACACTTTGTAGTTCTTCAATTACAGACTGAAGCCCATCTGTTTCTTTAGTGGTAGGGACCCCACATGACCACCATAGAGAAGGTAGTATTTGGGTGGTGGTTTATTCTCAGCACTGCAGTGACACTGACAGGGTGGCGAGTATGTTAGTGTGTATTGCGCTGGTTTGAGTGTATCAGAAACAGCAGTGCTGCTGGAGTTTTTAAACACAGTGTTCACTGTCCACTGTCCTATGCAGTTGGTCCAACTTTAAGATATAAAGTCAGATGTAGAAGCTAATCTGTTGCTGCACAATTTGTGTTGGTTGTCCTCTAGGCCCCTTATCAGTGGTCACAGGAGGCTGCCCACAGGGCAGGGCTGTCGACTGGATATTTCTGGTTGGTGGAAATATTGGTCTGTAATTATGGAACTACAGAGATTTCCTTTATGGGAAGTGGATAGAATGGACAATGAGTGTAGAAACATGGAGGTGATGTTAATGAAGAGGCAAGATGGTGTATATAGGTTAAATCTAGTGAGCTTAGACTGTGAGCTTGGCCCGTGTTTGACTTTCACGGTATATCATTTCCATATACCGAACTCTCATTATTCAGCTATGCCAAGATAATTACAGTTTTCCATTCTGGGGCACCTTTAAGTCCCACCCGTGGAATCGAAACATTCAGCTTAGTGATGCAACAGCTTAAATTCTATTGATTTATCAAATTTGTCAATAGAATTATACTTATTAGTCTGCCCACAACATACAGTGCATCCCTAAAAAATTTCCATTACACCCTAAATGATGCAGAAATTAAAGAAAAGGAACTTAATCTGGAGCAAAATCAGAGATGTCTTCAATTTTTTCTATTAATATCATGATTAGATTGAAACCATGTCAAGTAATCATGAATAACCAAAGGCTAAAGCAAATATCTAGAAAAACAGTACTAGCAGCCATGTGGAAGCTTGGAAGTCTGGAAGTCTATTTGAGGCAGTTCTACATAAGTATATTATAAGTAAGCTAACTGTTGGGGTACATAGGCTTCCATTACCTGTTAGCTACATTAGCCTCATAGCTCCAGTGCATACCTACAGAAGAAGAAAGCTTTGGACACTAAATGTGTCTCGGCTGATTAACTTAACTGTGTAATATGACAGTGAAAGCCTGCGTGAGAGAGAAAATAAGGAAGTAAGATTAACTATTTTCCCCAAGGGATCTCTCTGGAGCCACGTTTGTTGTGACATTGTCGATGTGATTCATTACATATCTGTAACATTTCTTCCATGTCAAACTGCTGCCTGACATGGCTGTGCTTTTAACGTTGGTGTACTGACTGATGTCAATAAGTTAAAAGAGAATTCCATATGTAAACATTTTTAAAAAGCTCAAAAAGCAGACCACATATGGGCCAAAAATGGTCAGTTATGGCAAGGGCAAGATTGTATGTGGACAGAAATGGACCATGGCTTTTTTGCTGCCTGGGATGTTTCGCTTGGTCAAGTCAAGTCAAGTGGGTTTTTATTGTCATTTCAACTATATACAGAGTACACAGTGAAACGAAACAACGTTCCTCCAGGACCATGGTGTTTTGTTTCACTGTGTACTCTGTATATAGTTGAAATGACAATAAAAACCCACTTGACTTGACTTGACCAAGCGAAACATCCCAGGCAGCAAACAAGCTTGGGTACTAGTTTGTCCGCCTTGCCATGAATGACTTTTATTCAACCTACTGCCATCAGCAGCCAGAGCCTGAGAGAGCACAATTGACCTTGCTTTCTCTGTGTGGGTAGATGTAAAGGTAAAGGTGCACATGTTTGTCACTGTACACTGTACAGCGAAATGTGTCCTCCACATTTAACCCATCTGGTAGTGAACACACACTCACACACACACACACACGTGTTAGGGGCAGTGAGTACACACACACACTCAGAGCGGTGGGCAGCCAACTCCAGCGCCAAGGGAGCAGAGAGGGTAAAGGGCCGTGCTCAAGGCAGCTTGCCGAGCCCGGGAATCGAACCCACAACCCTGTTATCGACATCCCGGAGCCACCACTGCCCCAGATAGATGTCTCTATCTCTCTGTACCCACATCACTTCAGTGTGATGCTGGCCAGCATAGGCATCTACTACAAATCTCCTTTAAGAGAACGTTCTAGACATTGCTGGACAATTCTTACTCTGTACAGTTCTCTAGAATGGAACATTTCACACCAAACCACTGTGACTGACTTTGTTTACATCTTAATTGTTTATTTATGCAGAAATGAGTTGAATGTCATTGGTTTATTTTTTTGTATATAAATAGATAAATAGATATTTTACAAATTTGGTAGTGCCAATTAACCCACCTGTTCGTAGCTCCCCCTAGCACCAGCAATGCTGCATACTCTAGGAAGTTAAGGACTAGAGCCATGCTCCTTTGGCGAAAGTTTGAAATGTCTGTAAGAAACATGCAAAGCCTCCTACCACCTCTTTTCGAACCTTCACCGAAGCGGCATGGCCGGGCAGTCAACATGCATGGTGGAAAGTGCTGGGTCCCCAGCTCCAGCTAATACTGTAGATGCCTGTAGATTTGTGCTCTCTCAAACTCTGGCTACTGGTGGCAAAGCAGCATGGCTCAGGATTCGAACTTGCAACCTACCCCCCTACCTACCACCCAGTACTCTGGAATGTCATTTGTACATTTTAGAAATGTTTATGTATCAGCATCAGTAGCCCTACCTATACTGCATTCACCAGCTCAATTTTGCCCGTCGCTTGTACACACTACACAGGTTCCTCAGCTCCCCCTATGCTCTATCCTCGATGTAGAAAGGAAAAGCTAACTGGAGTGAAATTTCATACTCATGTTCCACAAGGGGGCATGATCTCCTGTACTCTTCTGGCACCACAGGTCCCCGAGCTTCTGGCTGATGTTTTGGAGCAAAGCATGGTCCCCTGAGAAAGTGGTAGGATTGTGTTTACTGTGCACATTACACATGCAGGCGATGAAGCACTTCTTAGAAGCCATGTGAGCCAATGGATTCATGACTACTTGAACCTGTTTAACTACATGAACATACATGTGTTATATTTTACCCCTTGTGCTAGCTTGTGCTCGCTCTCCTCCAGTGTAGCTTTTTTATTAATATGTTTATTGGCAAAGTTATCAAGTAGATAAGTCCTACAGAATGGCACCGACCAAGCTGTCAATTTGGGGTGTAAACCTCAAGCTACAAATTCAATTCAGTCAGCAAGGCCACTGTTTATACACAGTTTTGACAAAAGTATTGGGACACCTGCTCATTCATTGTTTTTTTCTGAAATCAACTGTATCTATTGTCCAGGCTAGGCTTTCTACTAGATTTTGGAGTATTGCTTTGAGGATTGACTTGCATTCAGCAACAAGAGCATTTGTAAGGTCAGGATGTGTGTGTATGATTGCCATCCCACCACATCCCACCCAACTCCCTAGCTCATCCCAGAAGTATTGGATGCAGCACCAACCAACATTCCAGAGAACCCAGCTCAATGCTGGGGGGGGGGGTGGCTTTATACCACTCTAGCCCTCGCCTGGCATTAGGCTTGGTGCCAATAGGTTCATGTTTATTCCTATTCTATAGGCAGTATTTCTCTACAGGGACTGACCAAGCTATGTGTGTGTGTGTGTGTGTGTGTATGTGCATTTGCACATCTGTATCAATAACAGGTGACAAGTGCAGTAGCTGAATGCATTCATTAGAAGAGGTGTCCACATACACTTGAACATACAGAGTATGTAAATGAGCTCTGTTTTGATTGGCTGCTCTATACCGTGCCTTGTCAAAAAAGCAGTCAGGCCTCTACCATTCTTCATAACTTCTGTTAGCTCTGAATGGGCAGAGCTTTTTTTTGCTGTAGAGTAAAATAGTATATACAGCAGAATGCAAAAGTTTGGCTATCCCTGGTCAAAATATCTACACCCTTCTAATAGTTAAGAAAGTAAAAGATGATCATTTGAATAATTTTACCCCATTTGGATGGGCAATTACCCAATCCCTGTTCGTGTGAACTCCCCCTATCATTAGCAATGCACCAACACTAGGACAACACGATGTCTTCATATCTTCACATGTTCTCTCACGCATGTGAAGCCACCGCCGCCTCTTTTCCAACGATGCTGCGTCTACGGCTCCGCGGCTCCGATACAACTGCTAACAGGCGCCTGTGCTGACCAACATCACACTATTGACCTTAGAGGAGATGTCATTAACCCACCCCTGAGAGAACAAGAGAAGGCCAGTTGTGCTCTCTCTGACTCCGACTGCCGATGACAAGCAGCATGACCCGGAATTCAAATTCAGCAATCGTCGGATCATAGTGGCACCGCCTTAGTCCACTGGACCTAAAGATGTTCAAATGAAATATGACACATTTCTTTAATATTTTAAGCAAGATTACTTTTTTAGTTCCAGCTTTTAAAAAAAATTTTTAGTAAATAAAAAATGCCAAGAAACAGGAACAGTGCCTGAAGCAAACGTTTAGCCACCTTGCATGGTCAGTACTTAGTCAAGGCCCCCTTTGGCAAGTATCACAACATGTAAATACTTTTGTAGGCAGATAAGAGTCTTTCAATTCTAGTGTGGGGGAGTTTCACTCATTCTTCTTTGGCGTCTAGTTCTGTGAGATTCCTGGGCCATCTGCTGTGGTCTATCCACATTTTTCAATGACGATAGGCCGGGGCACTGGCAAAGCCAAAACCTTTAGCTTACGCCCTTTTAAGGTCGTCAAATGTCAGGAATTTTAGATGTGTTTAGGATCATTATCATTATTATCCATCATCCTAAGATCACTAAGATGATGTTCCCAGTGCCACTGGCTGCAGCACAAGGCCAAAGCAGGATCGGTCCAACCCTAAGCTTAGCACAAGATTTTGCACCCCCTTTCCTTCCATTATGCCATTATGTTTTTGGAGATCAGTTCCTAGCTCATCATTTTCCTATGATGTGAAGTATGAAAGGTTTTACATACAGCAAATATTAACGCAGGTCTAAGGTGGAGGGCCTAGAACCTCATGCCTCAAGCTGTTCCTCCACACGGTCCCAAGTTTCCTGTCCATCAGTGGTCTGCAATCTGAATTCTCAGCATCCAGCAGTAAGCTGATAGCGCAGACCTGCCGTCTGGCGGGCTTTTCTCAGTTTCTGAATAAATCTGTATTCGGTTTCAAGACGCTGATACTGGAGACGGTATTTAATTGCTTTTCCATCCATTATTCATATCTACGGAGGTACCGCTTGTAAACGTATTGCAACCCTCTCCAGAACTTTAATTAAGTGGTTGTCGGTGAAGGTGTGATCAACGAACATTAGCAGTCTCGTGGGCTTAAATTTATTTTTTTGATTTTTTTGAGGGGGGGGCATGTTGTTATGGAGTATGCCAAACGTGCGTTGAACAAAGACGTGGGTCAAGTGGGTGGTTTTTAGAAAAAAAAAAAAAAACAGCCCCAGCATGTAGGACGGGTGGCTTGTGTGACGTCGGCGTTAGGACCCAGCGAACTCCGCCCGCTGGCTTGCTTGAATGGCACCTGTAGCGTTCAAAGGGAAGCGGGGAGGCCAGTGTGGCCGCTCTCGTATCCTCACTGTGGACCCTTCACTCACTGCCCCCTATAAGTTCGCAGTTACGGCTGGTCTCCATCCTCTCTGAGGGAACCACACCGCCAAAGAGACGGGGAACTAGGAACGAGGAGGGACTTTAGTACAGGTAGGCGAAGCGTGAGTAAGTGTGTGTGTGTGTGTGTGTGTGTGTGTGAGAGAGAGAGAGAGAGATAGAGAGAGATCCGCACTTTCTCTTCTAGCTACAACCTTTACAAGCCTTCACTTACTCTAGCTTTTCTTTTTATGGAGTTAAAAAGCTGAAGCTGAAGCTGCAGTTTAACCTAAGCTTCACTCAGCTGGCTGTTCTCCCTTCTCTCGAGGTTAATGGCAGTGCTAGCTAGCTGCTGAGCTGCTGTTCTCTGCCCTGGAGAATTAACGTTTCACCAACCAACAGCAGCAGCAGCAGCTCCACCACCAGCAGCCTGCTGTCTGTGTGAAAACATGACATTTTTGACGTCTGGCTTTTTTTTTTTTTTTTTTTGAGTGAAAATCCACCCCGTCTCACAAACAACCTCTAAAAACTTCCTTGTATCATTTATTGAAACGAGTTTCCTGTTCGCGTCTCTCAGTCAAGCAGCTTCTATTTTCGCTGTTGAGGAAGTACAGGATACAGCACCGCTGTGAGATTCTCACCCCCGTCTCAGACATTTCAGCACCAAAGGTGACAAGTTTGAAGTTTCAGAGCCTAATAATGTCACCACAGGTGATCTACAGTGACTGGATGGTGTTGAGATGTTTTGTGGTGTCCTTGTCCTTAAAAAGAGTGTACATTTCAGCTACGGTCCCTTGAAGACTCCCTTGAAGAGGTACCAGGCCATAAGTCTACAGTAAGTTCTCGTAAGTAAGTTCTCGACATGTCCTCCTGAAGTGGCAGGTCTTCAGTAATGTCTTTGTCACCGGAGGACTAATCAGGGATGGTAAGAATGGAATGTGGCTTCCTACGTCTTGTATTGTTCTGTTTTGCGTCAAAGCACCCAGTGCTGGAGAACCAGTCTTGTAACCTGGGAGTAGAACAGTCTAAGTGTGGTTCTCAGTCCTGCGAGACCTTCAGCTTTGTGCTTTACAATTCCAGCATCAACCCTGGTGCTGGAACGAGGTGGTGTCACCATTGCGGAAGCCACCGGTGAACCACTGGGACATCAGTGAGGTTTGAAGTAGGAATTGTCCACCTTGGGTCAGGGTCTTGGTTCTCGGTTCTCGTCTGGGGTTGACCGTAAACGGTGGAAACGCTGGACGCCTCCAAAAGCGAGCCTGCAGCTGGTGGTGAGTGGTGCAAAGCGTGTGGTGTTGCTTCTCCCGCGTAATGTGGGAGAGCGAGCCTTGGCCAAGCGCTTTAGCCACCTGTTGCCACGTCAGGCCTGCTGGGTGATGGCCAGATCAGGTGTAGGAAGCTGTTTGTTTGTCAGGTGCTTCAGTGCTCTTGTTTGAACTTGATGAGTTGCTCAAAGTTAGTTGATCTTCTGCAGAGCCGCTTCATGACTGACAAATCTTCTGTTTTCCCCAGCTTTCAGAACTTGTGGCTTATCCGTGAAGATGCGTCTGAGGCGTCGTGTTTCCCCGCTGAAGCTGGTGATCCTGGGCGGCACGCTGTTTATGCTGGCTCTGGTGGTTCTGCAGAAGGACGTGGGTAACGGAGCTCAGGAGCCCTGGCTGCAGGACCTCTCCAGCAGGAAGGAGCGAATGCTGGAGATGGTCCGCGGGGCCGTCAACAACTTGGCCTTCCAGATCAGAGCGCCGCAGCCCCCGCCAGTGGAGCAGCAGCCTACCGTTGATCAGCGGTGCCCGCCAGGCTTCTACACACAGGATGAGCTCAAACCCTGGATAGAGAGGCCTCTGGAGGACCCGAATAGCCAAGGGGCCGGCGGCAGAGGCTTCCAGAAAGACAATCTCACCCCGGACGAAGAGAAAGAGAAGGAGGAGGGCATGACTCGGCACTGTTTCAATCAGTTTGCCAGTGACCGGATCTCCCTGCACCGCGCTCTCGGAGATGACACTCGGCCACCTGAGTAAGAACTCTCGTCACTTCTTTTGCAGATTCCTTTAGCCCAGTGTTTCTTCACCCAGCCCTCAGGGGGGCCCACCACATGGCCCACCACACGGCCCATGGTTTTAGCTCTGTCCCAGAATTCAAGACACCTGAACCAAGCGATTAAGAACACTCAATACAGGTGTACAGGGAGGTAGAGTAGAGCAAAAATGCAAACCATCTAGTGGACCCCAAGAACTGGATTGAGAAACACAGCTGTAGTCTGCAGTTAGTATTAAAAAGCCCTGCAGCTCTGGCTAATTAATAATTTACCATTACAGGCCAATATTACAATAATACAAGTAAACACGGCTAGAATAAAAGGTAAGAAGAGTGTAAAGTTTTCTGTACAGTCACGAATATAACCAGATGTGCTGTGGTTTGAGGATAATACAGCTCAAAGAACACATTATGGAAAAGTACAATGTGGAAATATTGTACTTTTTGTTTGGGTGTGCTCTCAATATGCATTAATTTTCAGTGCTGTACAATGATTAATTTATTCTACCATCATTTACAATTGTGGTTGTTGTATGCAAAAGTTTGTGTAGTTAAGCTGACATAAAACATGGTATATTTATGATTTAATAACTTTATAAACACTGCTTTATTTTCTGATCATTCAAACCTTCTCCTCAAAGTGACTGTCTTGTAAAATCTTATCAATATCCACAAGCTGGGGTATGGCTATAAGAAATGTTTTCAGGTTTTCATGTTAATAAATGATGGTCAAGAGGTCAGAATGGGATCTGGAAGGCCAAGAAAACCCAGCTCATATGCTGGAAAGATGGGCAATTTAAAACCTGAAAAGGAAGGGTCATAGGAAGGAAACATTGCCTGTATTCTGCAGAACATCTAGACAAGCCGGATGAGTTTTGTAAACAAGTGCTGTGGACTGATGGTGTCAAAATAGAACTCTTTGGCCCCAATCAGCAAAGGTATGTTTAGAGATAGAAGAAACTGCACGTCAGGGAAAGAACACCTTGCCGACTGTAAAGCATGGGGGTGAATCTATCATGCTTTCGGGCTGGATGTTGCTCAGGTGAAGAGAATGCTGGATTCTCCCGGCTGCAAGTTTGGTTAAAGGGCTGAAGCTGAAAAGAGGATGACTTGTACAGCAGGATAATGATCCAAAAGATACCCAATATTAGATTTTTGCCACATCGCTGTAATATTTCTCATCACATGGGTCTGTGTGGCGTATTTACACATGAACTGTGGTGAACTGGATCATGTTGACTCAAAGGATAAAACAGGAGTTTTCTATGAGTGCTAGGTAAACATTTGCTGATAGCGGTATTTGCTGTTCTGAATAATGCTTCTGACTGAAGGACCTGCTAATCAAGCTTCCAGCAGTGGCATGGCTTCCAGGATCATGAGGAGGAACTGCTTTAGTTCCCGACACGTTTCACTCTGCTGTGCTGTGTGATGGATATGGAGACTTTATTTGATCAGTTGAGCATTGTGAAATAGTTTCCCAGGGGAAAACACCATGTCCTCAAGTAAATTGTGATCTTGGTCATATTTGGAGCCAGCACTTTTATGCAGTTATGAATTTGTGCCAACTAACACAGCTTGCTTCCATTCATTGTTAGTCTTAATGTTTTTGTAGTCAAACTAACCTTTTTAAGGCTGGTTATATTTAAATGTGGTTTGTAGACAAAGACCTAAAGCAAAATAATAATAAATAAATAATAATATATATTTATATTTATTTATTTATCATATTTTTATTATATATATATATATTTATTTATTTTTTATTTTTATTTTTTTTATTTTATTTTTTTTCCGGCATATGCAGTCAATAAACCAAGTTTGTGTCTGAAGCTTGCTTCTTTGTGCTGGAACTGCCCCATATTCCAAGCTCAATTTAACCCCCGAACCTCTGTGTATGTTCATATGTCAGGTGTGTCGAGCGCAAGTTCCGGCGGTGCCCTCCTCTACCTACGACCAGTGTGATTATAGTGTTCCACAACGAGGCCTGGTCCACTCTGCTGCGAACCGTCTACAGCGTCCTGCACACATCGCCAGCAATCATGCTGAAGGAGATCATACTAGTGGATGATGCAAGTACGGCAGGTGGGTGCAGCTTTATCAGAGTTCAGCTCAGCCTGAACTACAGAGATGGATCTTTAGCCTCAGTTTATTGGGGCAGTTCTGCCCTTAAGTGCAAACAAAGCAGCTTTTACAACGCGTATATTTGTACAGTGTGTCTGTTGTTGGTCCAGTGAATAAGAGGGTGCGAACGTGAAGCATTTGTCTGAAAGAGGAACATCAAAAGCAAAATATAGACTAGGCTGACGAGCATTGAGTCTTCATTAAAAGCGTCATAAAAAGGAAAACTGTTTTGACATGGCTGAATAATTTGGAGAATTCAGAACATGGAAGTGACATACCATGAACTTCTAACATGGTCTTCTAATTCAAATGCTAATCCTGAATAAGCATAATAAGCAAACAAGCTGTAAAACGGGCCAATTTTAAACCCCCCAAACTGTTACATAACAGTCTTGAATCATTAATATTTATACTCTCAATTTACATACAACAATGTTCTTATATTCAGTTAACTTAGACATTCATTCCCAGGGTGTGCATCAATAACACTGCAGAGCAGATCATCACCGCCAGACTAGGTAGCAGAAAAAACGCATAAAAAAAAAAAAACCTAACAAGTTTCCTTGATGCCACTAGCCAGACAAGGGCAAGCCCACAAGGCAAGCTGGTATCCATTGAGTTATGGCTATGCAAACGTTGTGGCTAGCCATGTTGATTCTATGTGAGCTGTCCCAGTGCGCCACTTTAAAGCAGCCAGTAAGAGCAGAGCTCATAAAATTGTTCATAAGCCCATCTAAAGGAACAACAACTTGTTGCATTCTAGGGCAAAGTAACAGGGTTGTAAATGAGTTTAAAACCGTGTCTGGGCATTTTTCACTTTAACCAAAGTAGCATACAGTGCTGTGAAAGTGTTTGCCCCAATTTCTTCTATTAAAAAAAGTCACAAAAATTGATAAAAATGAGTAAACTCACAATGCAGCTTTTAAATGATATCTTCATTTATTGATAATTAGAAGATTAGAACACCCCATGAAGGCCTTTTCTATTTATTTATTTATTTATTTATTTATTTATTAACATATTTAAACATTGGCATTTCATCTTCATTTGAGCAATATTGACAGATTGAAGTAATGTACCTAAACACACAAAACTTCAGACATTTAGTTTGGTTTGCTCTAGATTGTTAAAGTAAGTAGTGAAGAACACCATGGCCAGATCCAAAGAGCTTTCTGAGGCCTCCAGAAAGAAGGTTGTAGGTGCAGATGAGTCTGGGAATGGATTTATAAAGAGCCCTGGCAAGCTGTCCATTGTAGAACCCACTATGAATTCTTTATTGTATCGGAGGGCGCTTGTGGGGAAAATATGAGACCTGTAGAAACAGTGAAGCTGAAATGTCACACAGCTGAAAGAATTCTGCATGGAGGAAAAAACTCCTAGTTCTCCCAGTTGATGTGAGACAATTACTGATAGTAATTGCTCCTTAGCTTCAGTAGCACTGTGGCTTCTATTAAGTTCCATCATAAAACTGTGTAAAATGTAGTAATGAGATTCTGTGAAAAGGGAAGTCTGTAAACGAATAAACCGGACAGGAGCGTGGGGAGTGCTAAGCTACCACAGGAAGCGCTTTTTTTTTTTTTTTTTTTTTTTTTTTTTTCCCTTACTTACACATGAGGCATCTACATAAGGTCAATCATATAACACACTCTTTTATTTCCACCTTTTTGGAGCTGCCCTTGCCATGTATAGTATATTTTAGATTCTAGAAATAGTCTGTTTCTGGTAGTGCCTTGCGTAAAATTAGCAGAGGTAACCCTTCTGCACAGCAGGTTAGTCTTTTAGACAATGTAAAAGGGGTGGGAACAGGCAATGTGTTTGAGGTTTTGGTCACACCACAACATGCATTTGCAGTGAAAAGTGCTTACAGCAGTGAGTTCCTCTTCAGGCACATGTAGAGACCAAAGCGCAAGTTGTAACTGTCATATCCTACATTTTAAGGGTGGGTGATGCAGTATGAGATGTGTGACAATGTTTCGAAGCACAGAAACGACATATTGGGTATAATGACTTTTGTTCTCATGCTGCACTGCAGTAATTACACTTCAAGAATTCCAATGATGCTGTCAATGTAATGAGACATGCAGTTGGTCAGTGTTTCAAGTATGAAATCTGTACTACGAATTACATAGTACAAATAAGGTGATTCACAGTATAAGTCTTTTCCATGACATTAAGTAAAAAAAGATCACCACCTTTTAAGATATTCGTCAATTCATGACTTGATTGAAAAAAATAAAATAAATGTTATATATATATATATATATATATATATATAAAACTGTCTAAGCGTTGGCCTTATCAATGGGAAATTCACACTGATGCCACAGCAATTCATGGCTAGGAGTCCCAAAGAGCATAATTGGCCTTGCTCATCACTTCCCCCTCACCCCCTTTGATCCAGTCACTCAGGGCGATGCTAGTCATTGTGAGTGTCTGTTAGCTGATGTTACAAAACTAGCAGTTGGCGCTCTCTCCCAAGTCCAATGACTTTGCATCAACAGCAGTTTGAAAAGGTGGTATCTTCCGTCTTCATGTATCATGGAGGAAACATGGTAGAGCACTGGTTGAATTGAGGGTTTGGGGAAGTCGTAGCTAGTGAAAATAAGCAGGAATATATTGTTAAATTAATTAAAAAAAAGTGTAGTACAACATTAAACAATATAAAATAAAGGCTCTGTATTAACACTGAAGCCGAGGTAAGTTTGCACAAGCAGGAGGGAAAAAAACTACAGTTGTATCTAACGAAATCATTTTCATCCATAATGAGCTGACAGTTTCAAATGCATCTAATTTGCAACTTTCAGGCCTGTGAAAACAAGCTCTTGGGGTGGTCTGATCAGGCTGTTTCTGATGAGATGATGGTAATGTATGTTTTAAACTTTTATGTTCCTGTCCGTGTGTGCTCTGCTGCAGGTCATTTGCACTCCCAGCTGGATGAGTATGTCAAGATTCTGAAGGTTGTTAAAGTGGTGCGTCAGCCGGAGAGGAAGGGGTTGATCACAGCTAGACTGCTGGGTGCCAGTCATGCCCAGGGCGAGATCCTCACCTTCCTGGATGCCCACTGTATGTACCCTGACTCAGTTCATGCTTGTCTACTGCATTTCACTTCTCTCTTTACTAATTATATGTAAGTAGAATGCAGGGGGGCTGTACTTCTGAATGGTGAGTATAAGTCAGAAGTATGAAATGATGTTTTAGTATTTTCTGTATTTTTTATTTTTTATACCAACTCTGACTTAAATACTCAATGACTATAAACCCTTATATTTATGGTGTTCCACTTTTTATAGGTTGTGCTTTTTATAATATGCCAAATAAGACAGAATAAGCTTGAAAGAACAGCATTTACTGTTTGAGGATCGGCACATTTGAAAAGTTTTGGCGCTATGAAAAAATGTAAACTACCACAGTGCAGAAACACATGCAAGGAAAGAAGCATAAGCTTGCTAAGATTCACCAAATGGCTTAATAGTGTTCAAAATGCACGGTTCGAAACAAAGTACTTATGCAACAATTTCACATTCAGGTACACACAAGTCTCTGTGTAAAAAGGTACTAAACCTCAGTGTGTGGCCTTTAAACAATCTACTGAAACTCCATTTTCGGTTTCAGAACTGAAGCAAAGTAGGGCGCCAGTAAGCTTTATGGTATCGTTGCTCTCTATTGCCAAAAACCCATACTGTGTTTAAATGCCAGTATCAGCGTTGATGCTTACATTTCTTATTAAGTTCTGTGTAAAATAAGAGGAGCCAGGGTTAAATTTATCCTAGATGTTGCACTACAGTTCGTTTACTCAAAGGTCTTGTTTTAGAATCATGTTGGTGTACCTGTGGAGTACCAGCAAGCTTCCAATATTTATAATCGTAATATAATAGTTGTACTAGTGGTAATATATTAATATATGAACACACGTTGATGCTGTTCTAGTTCTTTTTCTTATTAGATCAGTTGTTTGCAGGCATGGTATTGTAGTCTAATGTTGCTTCCCTTAGTCTTCTCTTCCCTAAGTGTCTGATTGATGAGTCAGTGATGATCAGTGATGAGAGATATAATGGATTAGGAGCCTTAATTTGGAAACATTTATTTATCTCTGCATTGTTGAATGAAATGAAGACACAATGGTGTTTGAGGTTCATGGTTTGTCACTCCCATCTCCTAACCTCTCAGTCTCAACATCGAGTCCCAACAGCTACACACATGCCCAGCCCACTAGCAAAAGCCCTTTTAGCCCCAAAGCTGCGATGCGGTAAAACCCGACAACTACTTCGTAGTGTCATTTGGAATATGAGGGTGTTAAAACTTAAAGCCACTTTCAGACGTCTCTCCAAAGTCCACTCCCTTGAAAACAAACTGCACTACCTCAGCCTAAAGCTAACCACACAAAAGAAACTCAAAAGAGCAGTCCCAGGAAGCCAAAGCCAGAGCAGAGAATGAGTACCTGTGCCAGGCTAAAAGCCGACCTAAATTCAGCCATGTTACTCCACTGCTGCATTCTCTTCAGCTGCCCGCATCAGATTCGAAACCTACAAATCCAAGAACGGACCAGCCCCTCCGTACCTGATGGCAGTGGTCAAAAGCCGATCGGCACCAAGAGCCCTTCCAGCTTCAAGTACGGCTCTGCTCGACCCGCCATCCCTCAAAATACACGGAAGACAAGCGTCCAGGCTTTTTTCTGTCCTGGCACCAAAGTGGTGGAACGAGCTTCCCCTGGGTGTCCGAACGGCAGAGTCCAACACTCGCTGTCTTCAAACGCAGACTGAAGACCCTCCTCTTCAGAGAATACTTGGGCGAATAGCAGAGTGATCTCCTTACTGGCTTGTGTTTAGTGGAGTCTAAACTTAGAGGTATCTTTACATTATTAGTCTATTCAAACTAGCTGAGGTTTTTCTTAGGTAAATAGCAAAGCACTTTTGTAAGTCACTCTGGATAAGAGCGTCTGCTAAATGCCTTAAATGTAAATGACCCTAGCCGACCAGCTACAATCTCTTCAGCTGGCTAACCGCACAACATGCAGCTACGCTATCCAGTTCCATACTTGGAGTAATTACAAGAAGTCATTAGTGTTCTTGTTCCAGTCCTAAAACGAGGCTGTGGTATAGACATTGTGATGACCAAAACAAGCCAATAAAAGCTCATCTTTTTAAAAAGACACGTCAGCATGTTTTATCCTGAAGCAAAAATAACAGGGTGGTAAAATTTGACTTGTAAAATCGTTTCTGAGCATTTTTCACGGCAAGAAAGTCACATATTTGCTATTTCAATCAAAAATCAAATCAACAATCAAAAATAAATATTTACTAAAATATTCTAGGAATGAATTCTAGGACTCCTTTTTAAAGGCAGTTTCCTACTTTCACATTGTATCAACACTACAATAGATCTTTCCACGGGAGGAACGCTGTTTTTTTCAGAACCTGTTCTTCTGGCACGCCTTGAATAAACCAGAATGATGGCTCTTTAACCCTCTTTCTGCTATTCTGAACAAAAAGTGAGATGAAGGCCTGTAATGGAGCAGAGACCTGTATTATAACACTTCAGAATAAGAGTGCTCCTCTGGGACTTTCTTTGTTGTTGTTCCCCTTTATCTCTCAGTCCTTGTTATCCAAGGAATCAGATTTACAGGGAACAGAAACAAGCTGGTTTTCTTCCAGTACAATTCTATTGGAAGGAGGTGTTCTTTGATCAGTACACTTGGCCTGAACATGTTCTGGGTTTCAGGATGTTATTGTTAACTCGGCACATCATACTGCTCAAACAAGACTAGCAGTTATCCTCCTATCATCAACACAGAGAGACTCAGGGACACTTTTTTTAACCTGAAAAGACTTTAAATCATGACTTCAACTTCCTGTGTTGAAGGCATCAGTCACCCACCCCTCTCCTTTAAAATTCTAGGCGAGTGCTTCCATGGTTGGCTTGAGCCGCTTCTGGCCCGGATAGTGGAGGAGCCCACGGCCGTTGTGAGCCCTGATATTACCACCATCGACCTAAACAGCTTCCAGTTTAACAAGCCAGTGTCCACTGCCCGAGCCCACAACCGTGGCAACTTCGATTGGAGCCTAACGTTTGGCTGGGAATCCATTCCCGACTACGCACAGGCAAAGCGCAAGGATGAGACCTACCCTGTAAAGTGAGTCTCACACACACACACACACACACACACACACACACACACACACACACACACACACACACACTCCTATATCCTTTATAGAGCCATAGAAACAAGATAAGGCTGATCTGCCTAATGGTTCAGAGAACTGTGGAAAGTTTGTTACTGTTCAGTTGATTTTTTTCAGAACCCTGAATTCCTCAGGACAGTTTCAAATGTCCTGGGCCGTGTATATGAGTGTCCGAGCAAACCATAGACTCCTAAAAATGAAGGTGCTTTAAATAGTTCCTTAGGCAGCCACATTTAAAATAAATAAATAAATATAGTTTTTCCCACTGATTTCGATTACAAACTAGGGGTGTCTCACTAGGGGTGTATCTATCAAAGAATTGTGATCTGTTGCAATACTGTATCAATCAAGTTATCAAGTTATTTTTAATACATAGTTTACATGTAAACATTGGTTGCAGACAGTGGCACATTTTGTTTTGTGTTTAAACCCTGACCACTAGATAGCAGATCCCACTGTTCTGGGAGAAGCTTTTTTCAAAATGTATATTATATTAATTAATAATAAAATGAATTTTCTTTCTTTATTTATTTCATTTATTTTTTGATTTAAAGAAATTACACTATCGCAATATATGGCAGTATTGAATCGAAACCCCTGTATCATTTTTGGTGCTAGGTTCTTTCCATTTCACAGCCCTAATACAAACATTTTTCCCTATGGCGTCCCTCAAAGAACCATTTGAAGCACTATTATTTTTAAGTGTACACTGAGATTTAACCATTTTACACAGAAGACCCTCCAAATGTTAAATGCCACAGCGACATCTTAAGCTGAAAAGCCTGATTGGCCACGTTCTACCCTGCTCGCTCCTAACTAAGCCTTGCCTCTGCACACTCGTTATTGGCCCCCCCTAACATGCATTCTTCAAATGTGCTAAGAGGGTGGGAAACCCACTGATGCCGAGGGTGGATCTGTTCCCTAAAGTAGAGTGGCTGAGAGATTCTATGGGCTGCATAGGAAAGATGAGCTCTATGCTTAATAGCTTGGCCCTCAAGTCTTATTTGGAAAGGGTCAGAGTGACCACAGCTAATACAGCATTTTCAATGGATTTGGGCTTAGAGTGGTCCAGTGGACTAAGGCACTGCCACTATGATCCAAGGGTTGCTGGTTTGAATCCGGGGGTCATTCTAGATTTCAGTCTGAGAGAGCCCAATCTAGGGTTGATGGCACTTCCTCACCAGATCACTCCTGTTAAATCAGTGCAGTGCTGTATCAGTGGCAGTTGGAAAGGAGGTGGTAGCTGAAACAGAAATGCAGAAGTATTCAGAAGCACAGTGCTTGACGAACAAATGTATCTGATTGGCAGATTTTGGTTCTGAGCTGTCATGAATGAGTCTATATTGAATTAGGTTTAAATGTCCTCTAAAAAACACCTTAAGGATGTTGTTCTTTTAGCTGAAGTGCATATGTGCGTGTTTATAACAAGTGTTCATGTATTTCAATTGTAGTATGTACCAGAATAATCAGAATTCTAGTATTTTATACATATTGTGCATCAAGCTAATTGTAACATGAGTGTTGAGTTATGAAATTTACATTTACATTTATGGCATTTAGCAGATGCTCTTCTCCAGAGCGACTTACAAGGTTACTGGTATTACAGAGGTTTGGCCAATGTAGTGTTAGGAGTCTTGCCCAAGGACTTATTGGTGTAGCGCAGCATAGTCACCCAGACCGGGAATCGAACCCCAGTCTCCCACATGGTGTGGTAGCTCAGTGGTAGCTCAGTGGCAGGTAGTGGTGTTATCTGTTGCGCCACACCAACCACCGAATGTTGGGAGGTGGAACATGCCTAAAGCCCCTTCTTTCTAATGTCCGATTTTTAAGGTCCGATAAATTCCATGTTTACCTTGTTCACGTGTCTGACAACTCCTCCACCCAGTCACCTCCACCTCTTGTACAGTGATCTCCCAAATCATCATAAGTTGAAGACATAACCCAACCTAGCAAACTAGTGAAGAGGACCATCTCTTTGATTGATTAAAAAATATTATTGCATGATTAGTATATAATTACATGCCATGAGTGTGCATGCATACTGAATGGACCTACATTGTTGGAGGTTCTGAATTTTGGGTCTGTTTGATTAATTTCTGATGAATTAGTCAGCCCTTGGATACACTGGATCAGATGTTTTTATACTGTATTAAGGATCATCCATCATTCAACCTGAGTAATTGTGCACTTTTTGTGCACAAATTTAATTTTAAACCTTCTTCATCCTCTCAGAACTCCAACTTTCGCTGGCGGCCTCTTTTCCATTTCCAAAGCCTACTTTGAGAAAATTGGAACCTATGATGACCGGATGGAGATATGGGGTGGCGAGAACGTGGAGATGTCCTTCAGGGTTAGAGATTTTGTTGTTGTTGGTTTTATCATTTTATCATAATCTACTTCACACCCAGTATGTTTTATGAACCGTTATAAAATGTTGCTAATGCCAGTGCAACTTATGTTTTTAGGTGTGGCAGTGTGGCGGACAGCTGGAGATCATCCCGTGCTCTGTGGTGGGTCACGTTTTCCGCACCAAGAGTCCCCACACCTTTCCCAAGGGAACTGAGGTTATCACTCGTAACCAAGTACGCCTGGCCGAGGTGTGGATGGACGACTACAAACTCATCTACTACCGACGCAACCAGCACGCAGCCAGGATGGCCAAAGAGGTTACTGACTCTTTAGGATGACACTCTTGTACTGAAAACACTAACACATGTACACATTTATTTTCTTGTTAGCCCAAATGTAGACTGTCAACCAAGACTGCTGTAAAATCTTGAGTTTGCTTCTTCAGAGCAACCGGGCTAGTGTAGCTAACAAGTAATGGGCGTTTATTTTCACAAGTTGGCATCTTGTGAAATCATCTCACAATCAGTGTCTCACTCACAATGTCAAGGTGCTAAGGAAGTCTATTTCAGATCAGGGTTTGACCTCTATGGCTCTTAACTATTTTGAAAGTGAAACCAGACTACAAACGGGATTCAAGCATTGTGATGTTTGAACACAGTATGTTTTTACTCATTTTTATAGATATCTGTAGACCAGAGGTCATGTAGTTGTGTTAGCCTGTTTGTAGCATGAATATTCATATTTTGTCTTGTTGACCATGTAATTCCATGAAACGTGTGTACAACCATTTTGTTTACCGCATGGTGTAATTTTTTTTTTTTTTGTCATTGGTGAAAATAAGCTTCTGTTTCTTTAGCTAGTTAGCCTCAATAACCTCATGAAGAAGCTAACTTATTGGGTCTTGCTGTTAATCACACAACTCTTAGGGTTTTTGTTCGATCTAACCCAGCCTGTTCCATTTTTGGTCATGCAGAATAACTATGGAGATATCTCTGACCGCTTGAAGCTTAGAGAAACGTTACACTGCAAGAACTTTTCCTGGTATTTGGAGAACATCTATCCAGAAGCCTTCGTTCCTGATCTTACACCTGTTAAATATGGCGCAGTGAGTCCTCATATTTCATCATACCAGTGTTTCCTAACCCACTGACCTACAGTTTCAGATATTCCCTGCTCCAGCACACCTGATCCAGCTCATGAAGGGCTGGAAAATCATCAGATGAATTAGATCAGGTGTGGTGTTGTAGGAAACCCTTGAAACTGTGCAGGACAGTGTGCATCCCTGGAGCTAGGTTAAGATGCACTGCATTATAGTTGGATTAAAAAAACAAAACAATACAAAACATTTTTGAGATTTAATTCAACAACTTTCTGACACTGTGGGTTTTCTTTTGCCACCATTAGCTCAAGAATTTAGGCTCTCAGAACTGTCTGGATGTAGGGGAGAACAACAACGGAGGAAAACCAGTTATAATGTATACATGTCACAACATGGGCGGAAACCAGGTATGGCATCAACATGATTTTAAATGATGACTTTTTACTACAGATTTAATTCAGATTTACTAGATACTATTTAACCTAATGTGCACATTAACATTCAAACTGCTTTGTTGATCAGTATATATAAAGGAATTGTAACGCACATTTTTTTGCAAATTAAAAAGGTAAAAGGTTTTTGTAGCGATGCACCGAATATTCTGCAATCGTCAGTAGAAATATTACTTACCATGTAATAACGTCTTTTTATTCTTACCAGAGTGCTAAACCGAATACCGAAAAAAAAAAAAAAAAAAAAAACCCCCATCAAACAGCTTTTGGTGTCTATATTGTAATATTTAAATTCACATTGCAAGTTATTACCGCATATTACATTAGCACTCAACATTATCAAATGAATTCAAGCTTTCAGCTTTAAGCTCTGATGGCTTCCTCCACCGCACCTATAGTTTATAAATCCATAATTCGTCTTCGCTGATGGTAATTTGTTTTTTTCTGCCTTTGTTCAGTATTTTGAATACACTTCACACAAGGAGCTCCGGCACAACATAGGAAAGCAGCTCTGTCTGCATGCCAGCCCTTACCCCCAGCATGTTAGGATAGAGCTCTGCCAGCTGAAGGGACGTGGCACCAGCGTGGCTCCTGAACAGGAGTGGATTTTAACTGAGGTACGTCTGCGAGTGTAAACATGCCTCCAGCCTAGGGGTGGTTTCACATCCTAGTAGCAGCGTTCTGTTACGTTTCAGTTCTCAGAAGTCTGAAAAATTTGGAAAATACGAATTTGAAAATGTGCAGTTGTTCCATTAGCTATTCCCAATTTAAAACCAGGGGCAATATCCAGCTTTCCCACATCTGCCATTGCAAACACGCCTGAGATAACGCCTGAGAAGTGTATGTGCTGTGCATTAATTCAGTATGCCAACTTGCCCGCCTTTTCTCTTTACTCTTGCCAATGTTGTAGTGTGATGTACAGTACGGTGCAGAGAGCACGTTGTTTAAAACCTTATTTCAGCAATTGGAGGGTTTTTAATGTAGAAAGGATACAGGACACATTAGAACATATGCAGGTCAACCCTAATAAAGAAAAAAGGAACAGGAATTTCTCATGTTGAAGAAAGTAGTTGAGATCTTTAGAGCTAGTTTGAAGAACAAAGTTTAGTTTCAGATTTCTTCCGGTCGTCCCCAGCCAGCACAGCATGGATGTTTTCAATCAATTCCATCCCAGCTCACCTGATTTAGCACCATTAAGCAATGATTTACTAAACCAGGTGTTTGATGATACTTAGAATAATAATACTAGACCTCCATGAGGAGAGTTTGGAGATGTTTTAATGAACACAGTGATGTAAAACTGTGACTTTGTTCTGTAGGAACATTATTAGTATTTATTTTTTAATTTACTAAGCAAATAAACACTTACTGCCCAGATAAGGAGTTTTTTTTACTGGTGCATTACATTTGTGCATAGTACTGTATGTCCAGCTGTATAATGTGTAAGTCAGGCGAACAGGCATACAATCTCCAGTTCGCTCATGATTCTTTAAGAAATTATTAAGTATTTACTAGCATTTAATTGAATTATTTTGATTTAATCATTAATCATTCTTAAACTTATTATGAGTCAGGAATCACTGCATATTTTTCTTCCATAAATTACTCATTTAGTGTGAAACTGAAGGTGATGGGAGGGTTAGGAAACCAGAAAAGTAAACCTTATTATTTTTTTAAATAAATAATTATTTTTCCCACACACTGGTGCATAGTGCAGGAAAAAACTTCACTTCACTTTAATTATTACACCGTACATATTTATTCTGTATAATAATGTATTTTTACATTTGTACATACTTCACTGTGTACATACAATTAGCTGTCTGACTGTCTGTCTAGAACACCATAATGTGACTAATATTGTTATATTCACCATATTTCTCATGGATAAGGATACATTCATATTCCTTGTAGTCCTGTTTATTGCACATAGATAAATCGATTCTGTTTATAGACTTATTGACCCCATTACAGTGGTGGTGTTGGAAGCCAGGATTCACAGTGTCTGTATTAATTAAGTGTACTGTTTTTGATTATGAAATAATGGAAGGGGGGGTGGTGTGGGGGGGGGGTACTTTTTAGACGTCTGGTTTGTTTAGCACCACTGTGGCCAACTCAGTAACTCTGTAGGTTCTACAGAGCATTTAGAGCATTTCACATCAAACTTTCTTTAATGTTATAGTAATGGATTCTAATCAGTTTTAACTCCAGCTAGGGCATCAAATCACTAAGCACTGGTGCCCATTTTGTATCTTTACATGCTTTTGACTATCTGTTTCCTGCTGTTTCCAGGAGCAGCTCTTAAAGAACCCTTCCTCTGGTACGTGCCTCCACTTCAAGGATAACCAGATAATCATGAGCCACTGTAACTCAGAAGACTACCATCAACACTGGGTGTTCAGCTGACCTCACTCTCAGTCCACCTGAAGAGCAAGGATGTTTATGCCCAACAGACCCAGACGAAAGGACAGCTTTAACTCCAGCTCACTCGTAGTTTGAGTGAACAGACGCTGTGTGGGTAGCTTCTAACCATGCAGTGGAACAACCAAAGACCTGCGCGCTACCAACGTGTTGAAATGAGACTCAGGGAAGACAAGTGCTGAGTGCGGGACCGACTCACCTGGCAGCAGTATTGTTTACACGTGGCCACTGAATGTGCCGTATTGAAATGTCCGAGCTACTGCTTTTAAACAGATGCTGACAGTTTTATTTATGCTTTTAAAAGTGCGAGACGAGGAAATCCCTTTTTTCTTTTTTAGAACTGTGATCAGGCCAAGCAGCTGGCCTTTATCATGCCAACAAGGCACTGTAGATATCATGTCATAAAATAAGTCATTCGTACAGAATGGGTTGTGTCTTACCACAAGCCAAGGTTGCAGTATCTCTTAATTATGCTCCAGTGACTGGTTTTGTGAAGTGAGATTTTAGTCGGGTTACGCCAAAGAAATCATGTTAATCTAATTGAAATATCCCTCTTCTTCTGCTGGACAGTTTAGGGTTAAATTGGGGAAAATCCTGTGTGTTAATGAACCCCACGTGACTTTTTGTTGTGATTAAAGATTCCTTGTGACTTTTCAGTCCTCACACTTTCTTAAACAGTCCTGGCATTTTTCACTGGATATAATTTGATGTTTTAATTGGGCCTAATAAATGCCAATAATTATTTTAATTATTATTATTTCTTAATGTGTAATTTTCCCCTTTAAAAATGATCATCTCTGTCAGTGTTGAACATAGTTTCTGGTACTGTACGTCATGCAGAAGCTATTTTGGCCTTTAAGGTTAATAAATAATGGAGTAAAGGAGTGGTCGCACTAGGTGACTTTTTACCCTACTCAGGAGTTAATTTACAACCGTCCTGTCCTTCTTCTGTCTGTGCAGATGTTTGTTTAAAAGAAGCTTCCAAGTTGGTTAACTGTAAAGGTGGAAAGTTATTGTTTAATATCTGACATACTCTATTAAAGTTGTATTTATGGTATTTGTAATTCCCTGACTTTTTATAGCCTTAATGTTTCAAGGTAGAAAAATAATATTTGGAGGCATGAATCGGTTCCCTCAATTTATTAAATCGTTCCCTAATTTTAATAAGCCGTTCCCTCGGTTTAACTAGACCGTCCCCTTAATTTAATAAATCATTTTAATAAGCCGTTCCCTCGGTTTAACTAGACCGTCCCCTTAATTTAATAAATCATCCCCTCGATTTAACTAGACCGTTCCCTCTGTTTAATTAAACCCGTTCCTTCAGTTTAACTAGACCGTCCCCTCTATTTAACTAGACCCGTTTCCTCAGTTTAACTAGACCATTCCAACAGTTTAATAAATCATTCCCTCGGTTTAACTAGACAGTTCCCTTGGTTTAACTAGTCCATTCTCTCAGCTGAATAAATCATTCCCTCGGTTTAACTAGACCCGTTCCCTCGGTTTAACTAGACCTGTTCCCTCAGTTTAATAAATCATTCCCTCAGTTTAACTAGACCCTCCCCACAGTTTAATAAATCATTTTAATAAGCCGTTCCCTCGGTTTAACTAGACCGTCCCCTTAATTTAATAAATCATCCCCTCGATTTAACTAGACCGTTCCCTCTGTTTAATTAAACCCGTTCCTTCAGATTAACTAGACCGTCCCCTCTATTTAACTAGACCCGTTTCCTCAGTTTAACTAGACCATTCCAACAGTTTAATAAATCATTCCCTCGGTTTAACTAGACAGTTCCCTTGGTTTAACTAGACCATTCTCTCAGCTGAATAAATCATTCCCTCGGTTTAACTAGACCCGTTCCCTCGGTTTAATTAGACCATTCTCTCAGCTGAATAAATCATTCCCTCGGTTTAACTAGACCCGTTCCCTCGGTTTAACTAGACCCGTTCCCTCGGTTTAACTAGACCATTCTCTCAGCTGAATAAATCATTCCCTCGGTTTAACTAGACCCGTTCCCTCGGTTTAACTAGACCCGTCCCCTCGGTTTAACTAGACCTGTTCCCTCAGTTTAACTAGACCCTCCCCACAGTTTAATAAATCATTCCCTCAGTTTAATAATCCATTCCCTCAGTTTAACTAGACCCTCCCCACAGTTTAATAAATCATTCCCTCGGTTTAACAAGACCCTCTCCACAGTTTAATAAATCATTCCCTCGGTTTAACTAGACCCTCCCCACAGTTTAATAAATCATTCACTAGACCCTCCCCACAGTTTAATAAATCATTCCCTCGGTTTAACTAGACCCTCCCCACAGTTTAATAAATCATTCCCTCGGTTTAACAAGACCCTCCCCACAGTTTAATAAATCATTCCCTCAGTTTAATAAATCATTCCCTCAGTTTAACTAGACCCTCCCCACAGTTTAATAAATCATTCCCTCGGTTTAACAAGACCCTCCCCACAGTTTAATAAATCATTCCCTCAGTTTAACTAGACCCTCCCCACAGTTTAATAAATCATTCCCTCAGTTTAACTAGACCCTCCCCAGTTTAATAAATCATTCCCACAGTTTAATAAATCATTCCCAGTTTAATAAATCATTCCCTCAGTTTAACTAGACCCTCCCCACAGTTTAATAAATCATTCCCTCAGTTTAACTAGACCGTTCCCTCAGTTTAATAAATCATTCCCTCAGTTTAACTAGACCCTCCCCACAGTTTAATAAATCATTCACTCAGTTTAATAAATCATTCCCTCAGTTTAACTAGACCCTCCCCACAGTTTAATAAATCATTCCCTCAGTTTAACTAGACCGTTCCCTCAGTTTAATAAATCATTCCCTCAGTTTAACTAGACCCTCCGCACAGTTTAATAAATCATTCCCTCAGTTTAACTAGACCCTCCCCACAGTTTAATAAATCATTCCCTCGGTTTAACTAGACCCTCCCCACAGTTTAATAAATCATTCCCTCAGTTTAATAATCCATTCCCTCAGTTTAACTAGACCCTCCCCACAGTTTAATAAATCATTCCCTCAGTTTAACTAGACCCTCCCCACAGTTTAATAAATCATTCCCTCGGTTTAACAAGACCCTCCCCACAGTTTAATAAATCATTCCCTCGGTTTAACTAGACCCTCCCCACAGTTTAATAAATCATTCCCTCGGTTTAACTAGACCCTTCCCACAGTTTAATAAATCATTCCCTCGGTTTAACAAGACCCTCCCCACAGTTTAATAAATCATTCCCTCAGTTTAACTAGACCCTCCCCACAGTTTAATAAATCATTCCCTCAGTTGAATAAATCATTCCCTCAGTTTAACTAGACACTCCCCACAGTTTAATAAATCATTCCCTCGGTTTAATAAATCATTTCCTCAGTTTAACTAGACCCTCCCCACAGTTTAATAAATCATTCCCTCAATTTAATAAATCATTCCCTCAGTTTAACTAGACCCTCCCCACAGTTTAATAAATCATTCCCTCGGTTTAACAAGACCCTCCCCACAGTTTAATAAATCATTCCCTCAGTTTAACAAGACCCTCCCCACAGTTTAATAAATCATTCCCTCAGTTTAACTAGACCCTCCCCACAGTTTAATAAATCATTCCCACAGTTTAATAAATCATTCCCACAGTTTAATAAATCATTCCCTCGGTTTAACAAGACCCTCCCCACAGTTTAATAAATCATTCCCTCAGTTTAACTAGACCCTCCCCACAGTTTAATAAATCATTCCCTCAGTTTAACTAGACCGTTCCCTCAGTTTAATAAATCATTCCCTCAGTTTAACTAGACCCTCCGCACAGTTTAATAAATCATTCCCTCAGTTTAACTAGACCCTCCCCACAGTTTAATAAATCATTCCCTCAGTTTAATAAATCATTCCCTCAATTTAATAAATCATTCCCTCAGTTTAACTAGACCCTCCCCACAGTTTAATAAATCATTCCCTCGGTTTAACAAGACCCTCCCCACAGTTTAATAAATCATTCCCTCGGTTTAACTAGACCCTCCCCACAGTTTAATAAATCATTCCCTCAGTTTAACTAGACCGTTCCCTCAGTTTAATAAATCATTCCCTCAGTTTAACTAGACCCTCCCCACAGTTTAATAAATCATTCAATCAGTTTAATAAATCATTCCCTCAGTTTAACTAGACCCTCCCCACAGTTTAATAAATCATTCCCTCAGTTTAACTAGACCGTTCCCTCAGTTTAATAAATCATTCCCTCAGTTTAACTAGACCCTCCGCACAGTTTAATAAATCATTCCCTCAGTTTAACTAGACCCTCCCCACAGTTTAATAAATCATTCCCTCAGTTTAATAAATCATTCCCTCAATTTAATAAATCATTCCCTCAGTTTAACTAGACCCTCCCCACAGTTTAATAAATCATTCCCTCGGTTTAACAAGACCCTCCCCACAGTTTAATAAATCATTCCCTCGGTTTAACTAGACCCTCCCCACAGTTTAATAAATCATTCCCTCAGTTTAACTAGACCCTCCCCACAATTTAATAAATCATTCCCTCAGTTTAATAAATCATTCCCTCGGTTTAACTAGACCCTCCCCACAGTTTAATAAATCATTCCCTCGGTTTAACAAGACCCTCCCCACAGTTTAATAAATCATTCCCTCAGTTTAACTAGACCCTCCCCACAGTTTAATAAATCATTCCCACAGTTTAATAAATCATTCCCACAGTTTAATAAATCATTCCCTCAGTTTAACTAGACCCTCCCCACAGTTTAATAAATCATTCCCTCAGTTTAACTAGACCGTTCCCTCAGTTTAATAAATCATTCCCTCAGTTTAACTAGACCCTCCCCACAGTTTAATAAATCATTCACTCAGTTTAATAAATCATTCCCTCAGTTTAACTAGACCGTTCCCTCAGTTTAATAAATCATTCCCTCAGTTTAACTAGACCGTTCCCTCAGTTTAATAAATCATTCACTCAGTTTAATAAATCATTCCCTCAGTTTAACTAGACCCTCCCCACAGTTTAATAAATCATTCCCTCAGTTTAACTAGACCGTTCCCTCAGTTTAATAAATCATTCCCTCAGTTTAACTAGACCCTCCGCACAGTTTAATAAATCATTCCCTCAGTTTAACTAGACCCTCCCCACAGTTTAATAAATCATTCCCTCGGTTTAACTAGACCCTCCCCACAGTTTAATAAATCATTCCCTCAGTTTAATAAATCATTCCCTCAATTTAATAAATCATTCCCTCAGTTTAACTAGACCCTCCCCACAGTTTAATAAATCATTCCCTCGGTTTAACAAGACCCTCCCCACAGTTTAATAAATCATTCCCTCGGTTTAACTAGACCCTCCCCACAGTTTAATAAATCATTCCCTCAGTTTAACTAGACCGTTCCCTCAGTTTAATAAATCATTCCCTCAGTTTAACTAGACCCTCCCCACAGTTTAATAAATCATTCAATCAGTTTAATAAATCATTCCCTCAGTTTAACTAGACCCTCCCCACAGTTTAATAAATCATTCCCTCAGTTTAACTAGACCCTCCCCACAGTTTAATAAATCATTCCCTCAGTTTAACTAGACCGTTCCCTCAGTTTAATAAATCATTCCCTCAGTTTAACTAGACCCTCCCCACAGTTTAATAAATCATTCACTCAGTTTAATAAATCATTCCCTCAGTTTAACTAGACCCTCCCCACAGTTTAATAAATCATTCCCTCAGTTTAACTAGACCGTTCCCTCAGTTTAATAAATCATTCCCTCAGTTTAACTAGACCCTCCGCACAGTTTAATAAATCATTCCCTCAGTTTAACTAGACCCTCCCCACAGTTTAATAAATCATTCCCTCGGTTTAACTAGACCCTCCCCACAGTTTAATAAATCATTCCCTCAGTTTAATAATCCATTCCCTCAGTTTAACTAGACCCTCCCCACAGTTTAATAAATCATTCCCTCAGTTTAACTAGACCCTCCCCACAGTTTAATAAATCATTCCCTCGGTTTAACAAGACCCTCCCCACAGTTTAATAAATCATTCCCTCGGTTTAACTAGACCCTCCCCACAGTTTAATAAATCATTCCCTCGGTTTAACTAGACCCTTCCCACAGTTTAATAAATCATTCCCTCGGTTTAACAAGACCCTCCCCACAGTTTAATAAATCATTCCCTCAGTTTAACTAGACCCTCCCCACAGTTTAATAAATCATTCCCTCAGTTGAATAAATCATTCCCTCAGTTTAACTAGACACTCCCCACAGTTTAATAAATCATTCCCTCGGTTTAATAAATCATTTCCTCAGTTTAACTAGACCCTCCCCACAGTTTAATAAATCATTCCCTCAATTTAATAAATCATTCCCTCAGTTTAACTAGACCCTCCCCACAGTTTAATAAATCATTCCCTCGGTTTAACAAGACCCTCCCCACAGTTTAATAAATCATTCCCTCAGTTTAACAAGACCCTCCCCACAGTTTAATAAATCATTCCCTCAGTTTAACTAGACCCTCCCCACAGTTTAATAAATCATTCCCACAGTTTAATAAATCATTCCCACAGTTTAATAAATCATTCCCTCGGTTTAACAAGACCCTCCCCACAGTTTAATAAATCATTCCCTCAGTTTAACTAGACCCTCCCCACAGTTTAATAAATCATTCCCTCAGTTTAACTAGACCGTTCCCTCAGTTTAATAAATCATTCCCTCAGTTTAACTAGACCCTCCGCACAGTTTAATAAATCATTCCCTCAGTTTAACTAGACCCTCCCCACAGTTTAATAAATCATTCCCTCAGTTTAATAAATCATTCCCTCAATTTAATAAATCATTCCCTCAGTTTAACTAGACCCTCCCCACAGTTTAATAAATCATTCCCTCGGTTTAACAAGACCCTCCCCACAGTTTAATAAATCATTCCCTCGGTTTAACTAGACCCTCCCCACAGTTTAATAAATCATTCCCTCAGTTTAACTAGACCGTTCCCTCAGTTTAATAAATCATTCCCTCAGTTTAACTAGACCCTCCCCACAGTTTAATAAATCATTCAATCAGTTTAATAAATCATTCCCTCAGTTTAACTAGACCCTCCCCACAGTTTAATAAATCATTCCCTCAGTTTAACTAGACCCTCCGCACAGTTTAATAAATCATTCCCTCAGTTTAACTAGACCCTCCCCACAGTTTAATAAATCATTCCCTCAGTTTAATAAATCATTCCCTCAATTTAATAAATCATTCCCTCAGTTTAACTAGACCCTCCCCACAGTTTAATAAATCATTCCCTCGGTTTAACAAGACCCTCCCCACAGTTTAATAAATCATTCCCTCGGTTTAACTAGACCCTCCCCACAGTTTAATAAATCATTCCCTCAGTTTAACTAGACCCTCCCCACAATTTAATAAATCATTCCCTCAGTTTAATAAATCATTCCCTCGGTTTAACTAGACCCTCCCCACAGTTTAATAAATCATTCCCTCGGTTTAACAAGACCCTCCCCACAGTTTAATAAATCATTCCCTCAGTTTAACTAGACCCTCCCCACAGTTTAATAAATCATTCCCACAGTTTAATAAATCATTCCCACAGTTTAATAAATCATTCCCTCAGTTTAACTAGACCCTCCCCACAGTTTAATAAATCATTCCCTCAGTTTAACTAGACCGTTCCCTCAGTTTAATAAATCATTCCCTCAGTTTAACTAGACCCTCCCCACAGTTTAATAAATCATTCACTCAGTTTAATAAATCATTCCCTCAGTTTAACTAGACCGTTCCCTCAGTTTAATAAATCATTCCCTCAGTTTAACTAGACCGTTCCCTCAGTTTAATAAATCATTCACTCAGTTTAATAAATCATTCCCTCAGTTTAACTAGACCCTCCCCACAGTTTAATAAATCATTCCCTCAGTTTAACTAGACCGTTCCCTCAGTTTAATAAATCATTCCCTCAGTTTAACTAGACCCTCCGCACAGTTTAATAAATCATTCCCTCAGTTTAACTAGACCCTCCCCACAGTTTAATAAATCATTCCCTCAGTTTAATAAATCATTCCCTCAATTTAATAAATCATTCCCTCAGTTTAACTAGACCCTCCCCACAGTTTAATAAATCATTCCCTCGGTTTAACAAGACCCTCCCTACAGTGTAATAAATCATTCCCTCAGTTTAACTAGACCCTCCCCACAGTTTAATAAATCATTCCCTCAGTTTAACTAGACCCTCCCCACAATTTAATAAATCATTCCCTCAGTTTAATAAATCATTCCCTCGGTTTAACTAGACCCTCCCCACAGTTTAATTAATCATTCCCTCGGTTTAACAAGACCCTCCCCACAGTTTAATAAATCATTCCCTCAGTTTAACTAGACCCTCCCCACAGTTTAATAAATCATTCCCACAGTTTCATAAATCATTCCCACAGTTTAATAAATCATTCCCTCAGTTTAACTAGACCCTCCCCACAGTTTAATAAATCATTCCCTCAGTTTAACTAGACCCTCCCCACAGTTTAATAAATCATTCCCTCGGTTTAACAAGACCCTCCCCACAGTGTAATAAATCATTCCCTCAGTTTAACTAGACCCTCCCCACAGTTTAATAAATCATTCCCTCAGTTTAACTAGACCGGTCCCCTTAGTTTAATAAATCATTCCCTCAGTTTAACTAGACCCTCCCCACAGTTTAATAAATCATTCCCTCAGTTTAACTAGACCCTCCCCACAGTTTAATAAATCATTCCCACAATTTAATAAATCATTCCCTCAGTTTAATAAATCATTCCCTCGGTTTCACTAGACCCTCCCCACAGTTTAATTAATCATTCCCTCGGTTTAACAAGACCCTCCCCACAGTTTAATAAATCATTCCCTCAGTTTAACTAGACCCTCCCCACAGTTTAATAAATCATTCCCACAGTTTAATAAATCATTCCCACAGTTTAATAAATCATTCCCTCAGTTTAACTAGACCCTCCCCACAGTTTAATAAATCATTCCCTCAGTTTAACTAGACCGTTCCCTCAGTTTAATAAATCATTCCCTCAGTTTAACTAGACCCTACCCCACAGTTTAATAAATCATTCACTCAGTTTAATAAATCATTCCCTCAGTTTAACTAGACCCTCCCCACAGTTTAATAAATCATTCCCTCAGTTTAACTAGACCGTTCCCTCAGTTTAATAAATCATTCCCTCAGTTTAACTAGACCCTCCGCACAGTTTAATAAATCATTCCCTCAGTTTAACTAGACCCTCCCCACAGTTTAATAAATAATTCCCTCAGTTTAATAAATCATTCCCTCAGTTTAACTAGACCCTCCCCTCAGTTTAATAAATCATTCCCTCGGTTTAACTAGACCTTCCCCACAGTTTAATAAATCGTTCCCTCAGTTTAACTAGACCCTCCCCTCAGTTTAATAAATCATTCCCTCAGTTTAATAAATCATTCCCTCAGTTTAACTAGACCGTTCCCTCAGTTTAATAAATCATTCCCTCAGTTTAACTAGACCCTCCCCACAGTTTAATAAATCATTCCCTCGGTTTAACTAGACCCTCCCCACAGTTTAATAAATCATTCCCTCAGTTTAACTAGACCGTTCCCTCAGTTTAATAAATCATTCCCTCGGTTTAACTAGACCCTCCCCACAGTTTAATAAATCATTCCCTCAGTTTAATAAATCATTCCCTCAATTTAATAAATCATTCCCTCAGTTTAACTAGACCCTCCCCACAGTTTAATAAATCATTCCCTCGGTTTAACAAGACCCTCCCCACAGTTTAATAAATCATTCCCTCGGTTTAACTAGACCCTCCCCACAGTTTAATAAATCATTCCCTCAGTTTAACTAGACCGTTCCCTCAGTTTAATAAATCATTCCCTCAGTTTAACTAGACCCTCCCCACAGTTTAATAAATCATTCAATCAGTTTAATAAATCATTCCCTCAGTTTAACTAGACCCTCCCCACAGTTTAATAAATCATTCCCTCAGTTTAACTAGACCGTTCCCTCAGTTTAACTAGACCCTCCGCACAGTTTAATAAATCATTCCCTCAGTTTAACTAGACCCTCCCCACAGTTTAATAAATCATTCCCTCAGTTTAATAAATCATTCCCTCAATTTAATAAATCATTCCCTCAGTTTAACTAGACCCTCCCCACAGTTTAATAAATCATTCCCTCGGTTTAACAAGACCCTCCCCACAGTTTAATAAATCATTCCCTCGGTTTAACTAGACCCTCCCCACAGTTTAATAAATCATTCCCTCAGTTTAACTAGACCCGCCCCACAATTTAATAAATCATTCCCTCAGTTTAATAAATCATTCCCTCGGTTTAACTAGACCCTCCCCACAGTTTAATAAATCATTCCCTCGGTTTAACAAGACCCTCCCCACAGTTTAATAAATCATTCCCTCAGTTTAACTAGACCCTCCCCACAGTTTAATAAATCATTCCCACAGTTTAATAAATCATTCCCACAGTTTAATAAATCATTCCCTCAGTTTAACTAGACCCTCCCCACAGTTTAATAAATCATTCCCTCAGTTTAACTAGACCGTTCCCTCAGTTTAATAAATCATTCCCTCAGTTTAACTAGACCCTCCCCACAGTTTAATAAATCATTCACTCAGTTTAATAAATCATTCCCTCAGTTTAACTAGACCGTTCCCTCAGTTTAATAAATCATTCCCTCAGTTTAACTAGACCGTTCCCTCAGTTTAATAAATCATTCCCTCAGTTTAACTAGACCCTCCCCACAGTTTAATAAATCATTCACTCAGTTTAATAAATCATTCCCTCAGTTTAACTAGACCCTCCCCACAGTTTAATAAATCATTCCCTCAGTTTAACTAGACCCTCCCCACAATTTAATAAATCATTCCCTCAGTTTAATAAATCATTCCCTCGGTTTAACTAGACCCTCCCCACAGTTTAATTAATCATTCCCTCGGTTTAACAAGACCCTCCCCACAGTTTAATAAATCATTCCCTCAGTTTAACTAGACCCTCCCCACAGCTTAATAAATCATTCCCACAGTTTAATAAATCATTCCCTCAGTTTAACTAGACCCTCCCCACAGTTTAATAAATCATTCCCTCAGTTTAACTAGACCGTTCCCTCAGTTTAATAAATCATTCCCTCAGTTTAACTAGACCCTACCCCACAGTTTAATAAATCATTCACTCAGTTTAATAAATCATTCCCTCAGTTTAACTAGACCCTCCCCACAGTTTAATAAATCATTCCCTCAGTTTAACTAGACCGTTCCCTCAGTTTAATAAATCATTCCCTCAGTTTAACTAGACCCTCCGCACAGTTTAATAAATCATTCCCTCAGTTTAACTAGACCCTCCCCACAGTTTAATAAATAATTCCCTCAGTTTAATAAATCATTCCCTCAGTTTAACTAGACCCTCCCCTCAGTTTAATAAATCATTCCCTCGGTTTAACTAGACCCTCCCCACAGTTTAATAAATCATTCCCTCGGTTTAACTAGACCTTCCCCACAGTTTAATAAATCGTTCCCTCAGTTTAACTAGACCCTCCCCTCAGTTTAATAAATCATTCCCTCAGTTTAATAAATCATTCCCTCAGTTTAACTAGACCGTTCCCTCAGTTTAATAAATCATTCCCTCAGTTTAACTAGACCCTCCCCACAGTTTAATAAATCATTCCCTCGGTTTAACTAGACCCTCCCCACAGTTTAATAAATCATTCCCTCGGTTTAACTAGACCCTCCCCACAGTCTAATAAATCATTCCCTCCCCACAGTTTAATAAATCATTCCCTCGGTTTAACTAGACCCTCCCCACAGTTTAATAAATCATTCCCTCGGTTTAACTAGACCCTCCCCACAGTTTAATAAATCATTCCCTCCCCACAGTTTAATAAATCATTCCCTCGGTTTAACTAGACCCTCCCCACAGTTTAATAAATCATTCCCTCGGTTTAACTAGACCCTCCCCACAGTTTAATAAATCATTCCCTCAGTTTAATAAATCATTCCCTCAATTTAATAAATCATTCCCTCGGTTTAACAAGACCCTCCCCACAGTGTAATAAATCATTCCCTCAGTTTAACTAGACCCTCCCCACAGTTTAATAAATCATTCCCTCAGTTTAACTAGACCCTCCCCACAGTTTAATAAATCATTCCCTCAGTTTAATAAATCATTCCCTCGGTTTAACTAGACCCTCCCCACAGTTTAATTAATCATTCCCTCGGTTTAACAAGACCCTCCCCACAGTTTAATAAATCATTCCCTCAGTTTAACTAGACCCTCCCCACAGTTTAATAAATCATTCCCACAGTTTAATAAATCATTCCCACAGTTTAATAAATCATTCCCTCAGTTTAACTAGACCCTCCCCACAGTTTAATAAATCATTCCCTCAGTTTAACTAGACCGTTCCCTCAGTTTAATAAATCATTCCCTCAGTTTAACTAGACCCTACCCCACAGTTTAATAAATCATTCACTCAGTTTAACTAGACCCTCCCCACAGTTTAATAAATCATTCCCTCAGTTTAACTAGACCGGTCCCCTTAGTTTAATAAATCATTCCCTCAGTTTAACTAGACCCTCCGCACAGTTTAATAAATCATTCCCTCAGTTTAACTAGACCCTCCCCACAGTTTAATAAATAATTCCCTCAGTTTAATAAATCATTCCCTCGGTTTAACTAGACCTTCCCCACAGTTTAATAAATCGTTCCCTCAGTTTAACTAGACCCTCCCCTCAGTTTAATAAATCATTCCCTCAGTTTAATAAATCATTCCCTCAGTTTAACTAGACCGTTCCCTCAGTTTAATAAATCATTCCCTCAGTTTAACTAGACCCTCCCCACAGTTTAATAAATCATTCCCTCGGTTTAACTAGACCCTCCCCACAGTTTAATAAATCATTCCCTCGGTTTAACTAGACCCTCCCCACAGTCTAATAAATCATTCCCTCCCCACAGTTTAATAAATCATTCCCTCGGTTTAACTAGACCCTCCCCACAGTTTAATAAATCATTCCCTCGGTTTAACTAGACCCTCCCCACAGTTTAATAAATCATTCCCACAGTTTAATAAATCATTCCCTCAGTTTAATAAATCATTCCCTCGGTTTAACTAGACCCTCCCCACAGTTTAATAAATCATTCCCTCGGTTTAACTAGACCCTCCCCTCAGTTTAATAATCCATTCCCTCAGTTTAATAAATCATTCCCTCGGTTTAACTAGACCCTCCCCACAGTTTAATAAATCATTCCCTCAGTTTAACTAGACCCTCCCCACAGTTTAATAAATCATTCCCTCGGTTTAACTAGACCCTCCCCTCAGTTTAATAAATCATCTCCTCAGTTTAACTAGACCCTCCCCTCAGTTTAATAAATCATTCCCTCGGTTTAACTAGACCCTCCCCACAGTTTAATAAATCATTCCCTCGGTTTAACTAGTCCCTCCCCTCAGTTTAATAAATCATTCCCTCGGTTTAACTAGACCCTCCCCACAGTTTAATAAATCATTCCCTCGGTTTAACTAGACCCTCCCCTCAGTTTAATAAATCATTCCCTCGGTTTAACTAGACCCTCCCCACAGTTTAATAAATCATTCCCTCGGTTTAACTAGACCCTCCCCACAGTTTAATAAATCATTCCCTCGGTTTAACTAGACCCTCCCCTCAGTTTAATAAATCATTCCCTCAGTTTAACTAGACCCTCCCCTCAGTTTAATAAATCATTCCCTCAGTTTAACTAGACCCTCCCCACAGTTTAATAAATCATTCCCTCAGTTTAACTAGACCCTCCCCACAGTTTAATAAATCATTCCCTCAGTTTAACTAGACCCTCCGCACAGTTTAATAAATCATTCCCTCAGTTTAACTAGACCCTCCCCACAGTTTAATAAATCATTCCCTCAGTTTAACTAGACCCTCCCCACAGTTTAATAAATCATTCCCTCAGTTTAACTAGACCGTTCCCTCAGTTTAATAAATCATTCCCTCAGTTTAACTAGACCCTCCGCACAGTTTAATAAATCATTCCCTCAGTTTAACTAGACCCTCCCCACAGTTTAATAAATCATTCCCTCAGTTTAACTAGACCGTTCCCTCAGTTTAATAAATCATTCCCTCAGTTTAACTAGACCCTCCCCACAGTTTAATAAATCATTCACTCAGTTTAATAAATCATTCCCTCAGTTTAACTAGACCCTCCCCACAGTTTAATAAATCATTCCCACAGTTTAATAAATCATTCCCACAGTTTAACTAGACCGTTCCCTCAGTTTAATAAATCATTCCCTCAGTTTAACTAGACCCTCCGCACAGTTTAATAAATCATTCCCTCAGTTTAACTAGACCCTCCCCACAGTTTAATAAATCATTCCCTCAGTTTAATAAATCATTCCCTCAATTTAATAAATCATTCCCTCAGTTTAACTAGACCCTCCCCACAGTTTAATAAATCATTCCCTCGGTTTAACAAGACCCTCCCCACAGTGTAATAAATCATTCCCTCAGTTTAACTAGACCCTCCCCACAGTTTAATAAATCATTCCCTCAGTTTAACTAGACCCTCCCCACAATTTAATAAATCATTCCCTCAGTTTAATAAATCATTCCCTCGGTTTAACTAGACCCTCCCCACAGTTTAATTAATCATTCCCTCGTTTTAACAAGACCCTCCCCACAGTTTAATAAATCATTCCCTCAGTTTAACTAGACCCTCCCCACAGTTTAATAAATCATTCCCACAGTTTAATAAATCATTCCCTCAGTTTAACTAGACCCTCCCCACAGTTTAATAAATCATTCCCTCAGTTTAACTAGACCGTTCCCTCAGTTTAATAAATCATTCCCTCAGTTTAACTAGACCCTCCCCACAGTTTAATAAATCATTCACTCAGTTTAATAAATCATTCCCTCAGTTTAACTAGACCCTCCCCACAGTTTAATACATCATTCCCACAGTTTAATAAATCATTCCCACAGTTTAACTAGACCCTCCCCACAGTTTAATAAATCATTCCCTCAGTTTAACTAGACCCTCCCCTCAGTTTAATAAATCATTCCCTCGGTTTAACTAGACCCTCCCCTCAGTTTAATAATCCATTCCCTCGGTTTAACTAGACCCTCCCCTCAGTTTAATAAATCGTTCCCTCAGTTTAACTAGACCCTCCCCTCAGTTTAATAAATCATTCCCTCAGTTTAACTAGACCCTCCCCACAGTTTAATAAATCATTCCCTCAGTTTAACTAGACCCTCCCCACAGTTTAATAAATCATTCCCTCAGTTTAACTAGACCCTCCCCTCAGTTTAATAAATCATTCCCTCAGTTTAACTAGACCCTCCCCACAGTTTAATAAATCATTCCCTCGGTTTAACTAGACCCTCCCCTCAGTTTAATAAATCATCTCCTCAGTTTAACTAGACCCTCCCCTCAGTTTAATAAATCATCCCCTCAGTTTAACTAGACCCTCCCCACAATTTAATAAATCATTCCCTCAGTTTAGCTAGACCCTCCCCACAGTTTAATAAATCATTCTCACAATGTAGAGGGACACTTTAGTTAAACTGAGGAAAGATCAAGGAAATGTTTAAATGTCTTTTAATGTTATTTTTATACTTTAGTACCTCTGGGGTTCAGAATAATCGCTTGTATTAGGTGTATGTGTGAGGAATCAGTTTGAACTGCGAGCTACATTTCAGGGCTAAACCTTTAGTAATAAGTAACCTAATCTGTGTTGCTTTGCTGTTGGTCTCTTCTCTGATATTTGAGGTAACTTCTGTCTTTTAAAACAAAAAGACGGGTTCGTCAAAAGAGAAGAACAGAGCCTTGCAATGTGGTATTTTGCGTATATTTGACATTAGCAAGCAGCACCAGCAGAGCCTAAAACCGCAGCTTCCTTCCTTCCAGACAGAGACGACAGAGGGCAGCCTGGGCTTTATTTCTGACTAAACAACACATTTTTCCAGGCAGTTTTTCAGAGGGGATTTTTCAGGCGTTTTCAGGCGCGTTATCGAACAGTGAGGCCTTCATTCGCTTATATGAGCACAGTTTAACCGCCAGCCCCTTCTCACTGCGCGACACGCCGATCCTACTGGCGAGAAAGTCTGACTGACTCAGCTCGGACTTCCCCACGCGATTTGTTGTAGTGATTAGTGATGGAGGAATCGATTCACTTGGTCAACCGACTCCTTCCGTTTCGACGAGTCGAACGTCCGAGGCAACAATGCAGTGATTCACGAATCAACTAATATCAACGCCTGCGTCCAAAAACACATACTTTACCTAGTATTATATTCCATACAGCACATTATATCAAATATTATAATAAATGTGCTGCTTACAGAGGTGTTTGTACGTAGTTTGGATGCAGCCCACAAACAAAAACTGTTCGGCTCAACGAGTTGCTCTGTTGTTGCTATTTCTACTGATTACAAAAGATTCATACAGATTAAACACAGATGAAGAACATAAAGAATATGTGAAATATTATAATTCCGATTGTATTATTATTATAAGACTACAATCTACAGTCGTTGGTCTACGTAGCAAACATTTGTACAGATGCCACAAAAAGCTCGATTCTGAATCGGTGTGTATCGGTTCAAAAAGCGATTCATTCACGAGTCGCACAGATGCTTGCAATGTTTATTGTCCAGCAAACGACTTGTTTCGCGTAACTCACTCGATTAAAGGCTGAAAAAGTCTCAGGTAAGGGCGAAGTGGACTCCCAGGTCACCGTCAGTAGCCAGCTGTTAGCCTGCTAGCTAGCTAGCTAACTCTTGCGAGACTCAGCGGTGGCTGGATGGCTGCTAAGATTAGCTGCGATTTTCGCTGGCTTTGCACTGGGGTGTTTAATCAGCTCCTTATGAAAGAGCAGCACAGTTAACCTGGCTAGCTCACCTTCACCTTCACCTTTCTACATTTTGGGCTTGAGGAGCGTTTTAAGTGGCGCTTCAGTTGTGAGTGAACCTGTTCTCTGCTCTCCTTTCAGCGTCTCGCGTGTTGAAGTTTCCCCTCGTCTGCGAACATGAACACAAACCCTCTGTCTCGGACTCGGTCTGAGGTGTTCCGGGAGCTGAGGAGGGAGCTGTATGATGATGAGGAGTTTGGACAGGTTCCTCATGTCTTCGTCATCATGGGAGCCTCGGTAAGACCTGCAGTCTCGACACGAGTATCTGCAGCTCCGTGCTCTAATAGGCTGCACTCGTGTAACCTGCAGTGTTCCCCTTCCTACCTGTCCTGTGCCCTTGTTACCTGTAGTGTGTCCTGTGCCCTTGTTACCTGTAGTGTGTCCTGTGCCCTTGTTACCTGCAGTGTCTGTCACCCGTGGTGTTCCTCGTACCCTTGTTACCTGTAGTGTCTGTCACCCGTGGTGTTCCTCGTACCCTTGTTACCTGTAGTGTCTGTCACCCGTGGTGTTCCTCGTACCCTTGTTACCTGTAGTGTGTCCTGTGCCCTTGTTACCTGTAGTGTCTGTCACCCGTGGTGTTCCTCGTACCCTTGTTACCTGTAGTATGTCCCGTACCCTTGCCACCCGTGGTGTTACCCGTACCCTTGCCACCTGTAGTGTGTCCTGTGCCCTTGTTACCTGTAGTGTCTATGTCACCCGTGGTGTTTCTCGTACCCTTGTTACCTGTAGTGTGTCCTGTGCCCTTGTTACCTGTAGTGTCTATGTCACCCGTGGTGTTTCTCGTACCCTTGTTACCTGTAGTGTGTCCTGTGCCCTTGTTCCCCATACCCTTGTCACTTGTGGTGTTCCTTGTACTCTTGTCATCTGTAGTGTTCCCTGGACCTTTGCTGTACCCTCGTCACCCGTGGTGTTCCCCGTACCCTTACTTGCCACCCGTAGAGTTCCCATTACCCTCGTCACCCGTGGTGTTCCTCGTACTCTTGCTTGCCACCCGTGGTGTTCCTCGTACTCTTGCTTGCCACCCGTGGTGTCCCCTGTACCCTTGCTATACCCTTGTAACCCACAGTTTGTGTTTTCTCCCTCACTGAGCAGTTTAAGGAGCGTCTTGCACATTCAGAGTGACTTGCATTACTGAAATGCCCAAGCTTTAGGTAACATGAGTTCTGTGAGGAATAGAGATGCCTTTATGCTCACTTTTGCAGACTCATCCTGCAGGGCCTGTTAACTTCACTTGAACCCACGTTAAAGTGTCACCAGATATTTGAGCGGAGAGCAAAAGCTCAGCTGTTCTCTGACCTACATTTTGTGGTGTGATATAACTCCATACATTTCCATGTAATTAACAATTTTACCACCTAATCTCTTTCTTTCTTTTTATCACCTTTCTCTCTCTCTCTCTCTCTCTCCCCCTCCTTTTTTTTAAGGGGGACCTTGCCAAGAAGAAGATTTACCCCACGCTGTGGTGAGTGTGTTTATACATCAGTGTGTCTGTGTGTGTGTCTGTGTGTGTGGCTGTTCATGTGCGTGCTTTGAGTTCATCAACAAATTGTGTTTTCAAGGTGGTTGTTTAAGGATAAGCTCCTTCCAGAAGAGACGTACTTTGTGGGCTTTGCTCGGTCTCGTCTGACAGTGGACGACATCCGCGCTGCCTGTTTACCTTACATGAAGGTAAAGGCCTAACGTTTCTCGTAACAAAGCAGCATGGATTCCAAATGACTGATCCTGTGCTGAAACGGTTTGCTGCTGGCTGAAATGTTCCGCTCAAGATGACGGAGCTCTTGTTTTTTTTGTCTTATCAGGTAAAAGATGGGGAAACCGAGCGCCTGTCTGCGTTTTTCAGTAGAAACTCTTACTTAGCTGGGCGGTACACAGAAGGAGAGTCCTTCTCCCAGCTTCGGTCCCACCTGGACTCCCTGGCCCCTGGTGCTGCTGCCAACCGCCTCTTCTACCTGGCTCTGCCGCCCACTGTCTACCACGATGCTACCAAGAACATCAGGGAGCACTGTATGAGTGATGAGTGAGTGGCCACCAGAACCAAACCATGTTCTGACAGAGGATGAGGAAACATCTCTAGTAGGGGTGTCCCAATCAAGCCTTTTTAAAAAAAATGTTATTTCCCCCCCTACATCAGATCTCAATCCGAGTCTCTTAATGCTGACTGTCTACCGATGCTGATCCAATATGACCTTTATGTTTCTATAAATAATATTTAACACCACTATTTTTAGTTTTAGTTCATAATCAGACTAAATTCTCTACTAAGACTAAACACTCTACAGTGTTTAATATCTTACAGACCAGTCTGACAATACAATATAAAAACAGATGGCGTATTATTATTATTAATGGTCTGTTATTGGTGGACCAGCATGACCAACATCACCAAGCTGGCTGGCCAGCATGACCAGCAAGAGTAAGCTGGTCAGCCATCATGTCCAAAATGAAATGCAAAATACACCATGCCGGTCAAGAGCTGGTTAACCATCTAGCTTACCAGCATAGGCTATGTCTGCATCTGGAAGACCAGCTTTACAATCAGCTTCACCATTAAAGACCAGCTTAGACCACCAGCAACCAGCAAAAGCTGGTCTTGAGTTGTTTGGCTTTCCCAGCAGGTATGCCATCGTTTGGTTGGTTTGAACATATTTTTCTGCAGATATCATTTTTTTGTCCTAAAAATGTGTGTGTGTGTGTGTGTGTGTGTGTGTGTGTGTGTGTGTGTGTGTGTTTATGTAGAGGCTGGAACAGGGTGATTGTGGAGAAGCCCTTTGGCAGGGACCTAAAGAGTTCAGAGGAGCTGTCTGCACACCTCTCCTCTCTCTTCAGTGAGGAACAGATCTACAGGATTGATCATTACCTGGGCAAGGAGATGGTGCAGAACCTCATGGTACTCAGGTGATTCATTACAGTCTGGGTTGGTTTTCCCAAAACGCGTCTTAAGTACCAAGATTCTTCAGTGGTCGAGTCCGCATCACACTGAACACTATCTCTACTTTTCTGAGAGCAGCTGTCAACAGTCCTAATGCATTATCATGTAAGACAGATCAAGCTTTATAAATCCTGGAGTGTTTCAGCAGCTTACATACATACAGATAAACACTAAGTTTTAAGAAATTTTATTAAAAATATATATAGATCAATACAAAATGCTACATAGATGATTATTATTATTATTATTATTATTATTATTATTATAGGTTATATAGCCCACTTGCTAAGCTGACCTTTGCTTAACTCTTAGCTAGCTCAGCAACAGATACATGGAGTATCAGACAGTCCAGCTGCTGGAGACTGCTGAGCTATGGGCACAATCGTTATGTCTGAGACCCACTAGTTAAGTTTCCCCCAACAAGCGTTAGAGTACGCTTCCTCTGGGGAACATAGTGCACGCTTCCTCTGCAGCACCATATGACTTACATTTATTAATAGCCTTAGAATGTAGTAATAATGACGCTGATGTACATTCTGTGGCAAAAAGTACTTCCATTTTCCATTGCATTGAGAACTTGAAAGATATCGGCACTCTTGGAATGAGGAAAAGTCAGAGTTAACTGTGGGGTATTTATCAGGAATGTGAAAACATAAGCCTGTTCCTTTTTTTTTTTTAAGAAAAACTTCTTATCATGATGGCAGTAATATAACATGGCTGTAATATTGATGGGCCCACATAATTGGTCCATATCATTCTCTAACTGTTAAATAGTGAATTTGAATAATACCGTTCACTCCCTACAAGTTAGGTATAAGAGATGAGCTCTGTTCTGATTAGCTCTCCTGTATTGATTATAATTCAGAAAGCACTCCCATCTCAATGCTCTACATTTATAATAGGGCTGCCGCGATTAGTCGCGATTAGTCGATTAGTCACAAACATTTGGACAAAAAGTGTATTAAATTTCATCTGCTTCCATATGTTTAAGCATGTATGGTTGTTCTCGCTGTTTTTTGGGTTCCAGGTTTGGGAACCGAATCTTTGGCCCTATTTGGAATAGGGAGAGCGTGGCCTGTGTAGTCCTGACCTTCAAAGAACCCTTTGGAACCCATGGGAGGGGCGGGTACTTTGATGACTTTGGCATTATCCGGTGAATATCGGTCAAACGCTATGCCTTTACTCATGGTGCTATTCTGGGCACAGCTTCTCACTCTCCTTCTCTTGACTTCAGGGATGTCATGCAAAACCATCTACTCCAGATGCTCACCTTGGTTGCCATGGAGAAACCCACTTCCACCGACTCTGATGATGTGAGAGATGAGAAGGTATTGCAACAGCACCATAGAGCATTAACATCATTAGCTTTAGCATAGCGGAACATCAGAATCTCTTTTTTTATCACTGACTTGAATTATTGTTGTTATTAACTTGTAAAGGTGAAAGTGTTGAAGTGCATAGCTCCAGTGACTCTGTCCGACGTGGTGCTTGGGCAGTACGTGGGGAACCCAGAGGGCGAAGGAGAGGCCAAGCTGGGCTACCTGGATGACCCCACCGTTCCTGACGGCTCCTGCACAGCCACCTTCGCCACTACAGTGCTCTTTGTCCATAACGAGCGCTGGGAAGGCAAACAGGCTCAGACCTTGATAATGGCTTAAAAATTCCAATAATAATCAATCATGTAATTTCATATGTATGCTAATTTAAGACTTCCTTATTTTGTCTCTCTATTGCCTGTAGGGGTTCCCTTTGTTCTGCGCTGTGGCAAGGCCCTAAATGAGCGTAAGGCTGAAGTGAGACTGCAGTTTACCGATGTTCCCGGGGACATCTTTAACTCCGAGTGTCAAAGGAATGAGCTGGTGGTGCGTGTGCAGCCAGATGAAGCTATTTATGCCAAAATGATGAGCAAAAAGCCTGGCATGTACTTCAGTACACAGGAGACAGAGCTGGACCTGACCTACAGCAGCAGATATAAGGTAATGCTAAGACTGCATGGTCTGTATTCTTGCTATATTACTGCTGTCATAATAATATTATACAAAAAAGATAAGCTCTGCATTTATTGGCTGGTGTATTGCAGTGCAACAGCCCATAGCTGCAAAGCATATCCTAGCACCTACCTAGCACTCAGCAGCTTCCCTGGCCAGTCCAAAGCACCCGGCTTGCTCTCCTCAGCTAGCTGCCTCAGAGAGGTGCTTTACCCAGTTGGCTAGCGTTAGCTTTTAGCCTTCTTAGCCTTGCTTTCTATTCAATGGCACCTTCAAAGCAAGGGTTTGGACAGAAAACATATTTTAGCAAGTTTTAGCATTTTTCTGCATAATTTAATTCTTAATGAAAACTAAGGCCTCTTTTCCACTGCAGGGCTCAATGGCTCTGAGCATGGAGGGTAACCGTTCTGGTGTTTCTCGTTTTTTTCCACACAGACATGATTTGGCATGGGTTCAGGCTGGTTTTCTCAGCATGATTAGCTAACTGTTCTTAGGGCCACAGAACCGTTTGGAATGATGGCCTTATTACACAGGGATCCGCTGATAATCTCCGTATTTGCGTCACCGTTGAGCCGTCAGATCAGGGGTCTGTATTTCTAAGTTAGAAATAAGGGGGGGCTTCACCAAGTTAGAGAGTGTTGGCTAGCTACATTAGCCTAGAAGTTGTAGTACTACAACTGTCACATAATCATTATGAGGCGCTGTGCACTACCTAGTCCTGATTTAGCAACACAGCAAATGAGAAAAGCAGCCATAACCGTGCAGCCTTAATAACCATTTGGCCCTGCAGTTTAAAACAGGCCTAAGGCAGCCTGTGTGTGCAACATTCTAGAGAACCTACCCAGTCAAACCTGTTTACATTGACGGTGATAGAAACCAGATGTCTAAAGCATTTACTGCTTCTAAACTCTGTATCACAAAGTTATTGAGATATTGCAGTCTCAGAATTATTTAACCCCCTAATGACATCAAGCCTCTTTAGTACTTAGCGGAGCACCCTTGTCTGAAGGAGGAGGATTAAAGCATACACAGAAAAGCACACCCGGCCTACAGTGACGCATGTTGATGGCTAGGTGATGTTCTGGGCCTCTTTTGATTCCTCTAGTAAAGAAAACCTGCAGCATGTGGAGGGCAAGATGGCTTCAGTCAAGTATCAGGAAATCCCAGGAGAAAACATGCCTTCTGTGAGGAAGCTGAAGCTTGGGCATCATGTAGACCTTCCAACAGGGCAATGATCCCAAGCGTTCCTCAAAGTCCTCCAAGGCTTAATTTCAGAAGAAGTCCGGGAAGATTCTGGAGTGGTCCTCACAGTCACCTGACCCAAGAATATCAGTGAACTGAAGGCCACTGCTCATGAGGAATGGGCTAAGAGTCTTCAGGAACGCTGCTGCCAATAGCTGGTGTCTGGCTGTGCGTCACAATTGCAGCAGGTCAGAACAGCTAAGTACTAAAGACGCTTTTCATGAAGAGGTTGAAGAATTCTGGGACTGCAGTCATCATTAAAAGGGGCATCTCGTGTTGAATGTGGAGAAGCGCTTGTTCTATTGGTTGTGTTGAGCTGTTTAAATCAGTCTTGTCTGAAAGTTTGTCTCAGCTCGACACATCATGACACTGTCTCCAGCACAAATGTAAAGAAGCCTATCAATCATGCTTCAGCTGATCCTGATGAACTCGTGTAAGCACTGGTGTTGCCTCATTTAAGGTGGTAAACTATCCCTTGTACAGGACGTGAAGCTTCCTGATGCCTACGAGCGCCTGATCCTGGACGTGTTCAGTGGGAGTCAGATGCACTTTGTGCGCAGGTTGGTGTCTTTTCCACACAGTCACAGTGCTGCATCATGAACTGTAGAGCTCTCTCTGAAGATTGTCCTGTGTCTGTCTGTGGGGTTTTGTCAGTGATGAACTGCGGGAAGCCTGGAGAATCTTCACTCCTCTCCTCCATCAGATTGAGACAGAGAAGATGAAGCCTATTCCTTACATATATGGAAGGTAGGACGTTTCAGCCACCAGGATAAGTCAGGGTTAATCAGGGATGTGTTTAGCACATCGTATGCCTAACATATATATACTGGGACAGAGTTCAGAAATATTGTATGTTTGTGAGAGCCTGCTGTTGTGTTCCTGACACTTGTTCCCCTTTTGGTGATGCCCAGAAGCTTCTGATGAGCCACACACAAGTTACTTAAGGGGCTATTGCTCCCCCTTGTGTTAACTTTCACATCTTTGTATCGTCATAATTTAGACCATTTAAAAGGTCATTTAAAACTCATTTTAAGCTATTGCACTGAAATTAAATGACCTAGTTTAGTGGAAAAAATATATACATTAACAGTCCTATCAGAATATTATGACCACCTACCTAATAGTGGGAAAATAACCTTCTTGGCTAGTGAGATGTCGTAATATGGACTGTAGTATTAGGTGAGGAAAGGTGTTCATTATAGAGGTTAACTGATTTGCAGTGGTTGTCAATTGCTCTGTATCAATCGCTGGAGTTGTCGTTCCTCTCTGGCATCATTGGACCATTAGGCATCACTGTTATGCCACTAGGCGGCACTTAATGTGCAGCTCCATTCTCAGTACATCTTTACCATGGCAGCTCTAGAACATCCCACGACGCTACCACCCTTCACTTGGTAACCTGTTATTATGCCCTTTTGGACATATCGTTTAGCCAACCCGTACATATTTTCCTACCACATGCAAAGCTCCCAACACTAAGAGGGTGAAGAACGGCACATGCCTCCTCCGACACGCCCCCCCTTTTTCCAACCTGCCGCCAATGCAATGTCACCAGGCAACCAACACATCCTGAGTCTAGTGTTGCGCAGTGTGCCCCGCTCTGATTCATTGGCCATCAGACGCCAGTGCTGGCCAGCACTGCACTGGAGTGATGTGGGGAGAAAGCACCATCTACCCACGCTGGAGAGAGCAAGGCCAAATGTGTTTTCTCTGGGCCCTGCCTGCAGATGGCTAGCAGCATGACCGCAACTGGACAAATCACAGTCAAACAGTCAAAAATTGTGTCCTTTGCCCCTAGCGAACATTTTGCACACTGCTACAACTGACTGGTGGGCTCGCTTCTTATATTTATAGGTGCAGCACACCCTGTTACGTGGCATCTGAGACATCCCAGGCCGAGGCCATAATATTCTGATATGACTGTGACAGAGGGTGAAGGGTGGTAGCGTCCCGGAACAGAGCAGAGTCTTCCGGGCTCCAGTATTTTGATATGACTGTGTGTGTGTGCACATATATGTATGTGTGTATATATATGAGGGACTGAGGGTGTTTGATATTGATGGAACCGACATGTGGAACTGGTCTGTATCTTCGCATTAACCTATTTAAAAACTGTTTAATAATCTAAGATAACACATTTATCGATCCTGCTGCTAAATGGAGCCAATCTGTTGATCCACAGCAAGTCAGCTAATACGCCCTGTTAGCATTGGCCCCCAAGATGGCCTGAAAATGAACCTGCAGTAAAGAGAAACAAAGAAAACATATCAGAAAGCCTTGTAAAGAGACCTAAACACCTACATGCTGGTGTTTCTCAGTAGCCAATTAGGTCCAAATGCCTTAGACAGCCCAGAGGGTCGTCACACAATTGAAATCATTTTAATGTTATGTTTTTTTTTGTTTTTTTTGTCCTGTTGGTGATTATATAAAATTATATATTTAAAATAAGAATTGTTTTTAAACGTGTATTTATATTTACGTTTTTATAATAATTCATATTTGATCTCTAAACTCATACATTACAAGCTCTGCACTGACATTTCAAGTGTGAGAAAACTGCACGTGTTGTGATCTCAGTTCAGATGAGTTCTCTCCCATGGGAGGGCATCATTTTGTAGCTGCATACAGAGCAAAGTGTCATTAAGTGGCTCTGCTTGTAATGCCAGTTTTCACTCTGTCAACAGCCGGGGGCCTAAAGAGGCTGACGAGCTGTTGAAGCGGGTGGGATTCCACTACGGAGGAACTTACAAGTGGGTCGATCCTCATGCTGTGTAAATCAGTGCAATCAGTGCAACTGTTTTTCTTTTCTCCCTAAAAATCAAGCTGAAATTCCCTCCGTCGCTGGGCAGAGTGGAGCCCCGGACGCCTCGGCTCTGTTCAGAGTGAGGAGATGCAAGGAAATCTTAATTCTTCACCAATCAGTGGATGAGTTAATCAGTGAAGGAGTTAACCAGGGATGCTGTGCTGTAGGAAAATGGGCTGAAGATGCCTAAAATATTCTGTATTATTTTTTGCTCTAATGTAAACAGAGAATCGAGAACCTCTATTTCCAATCTAATAATGAACTGTTTCATAATTAACCTGCAGTAATGCTCCTCTCGTCTAATGCATTTCTTTTTGTGATTGAAAGGTCTCTCTCCTTTGGGTTTCTGTCCATCTTTGTGCATAAATCAGAGCATGATGTCTTTTTCATTTCAATGATTCCATGCGAAGAGGTACTTCTGTTTCTCCAGTGGCTGAGGCCATGTTTCCCATAGACAGGGGGCAGCAGTGTAGTGCAGGCAGACTTGTAGGAGTTGTGTATCTGGTGCTTTAGAGGTTGAAAGCAATACGCACAATGTTTTGTACATTGAACATTTTTTGTAGTGTTCTGTTGGTCTTCTGAAACTGTTGATGCACTTTTAGTATTTCTATCATGTCTATAAGCTATGGTATGCTTTGCACATGGCACTTTGTCCCAAGTTAAAACCCATGTTTACAGTAGTAGTAGTTTTAGGCATAGTTGCGCTGGCGAGTTTACATGCTACCAGTAAAAGTTGAAGGGGTCCAGGTTTACGTTTCTCAACACGAAGGTAAGAACATTTCTGTAAGGCCTTCCTGCGCAGCTGCGGTCTTCACCATCTCGCTAAATCGCTGAATCCTAATCAGCCACTCCAATCAGACTCTAAACATGACACCTTTTTAAGTCCCGTCCGTACGCATTCCTCTCAGTCGGCATGTCTTCAGGAATTCCTGTCCGCCGCGTCACTTAACCTGCTGGTTATGGACTCTCACTCCCAGGTACATGCCTTAGGCTGGGGGAATGTGGCCCGTCAGCTCAGAGGACAAACGAGTGGCCTGTGGGCTGTTCTTTCACCTCCAGGAATAAGTATGTATAGCGGGGTGTGTTGATGTGCCCCACAGTGTTAACATGGGCTTGGCCATGTTTTACATAATAGCCTGGAATGTACTTAAGTTGTCTACCTGTATTTCAAGAAGTTCTGTGGTCCAAATAAAAGCACAGCTTCATTCCAAAATGCTTCTGGAGTGTTTTGTTCAAGGTATATTCAGGTGTTCTTCAGCTTGATCTCCATCCACGTCTACCCCCGGCTGCAGCATATGGTCAACTACTAAACCTCTACTTGTGCAGAACATCCAACATCACCAGCCCTGTCCGGTAAGGATTACTCCTCAACACGTCTCTCGAGACTGCCCTTGTCCGCTTAAACCCACTTCTCCAACACTGTTGTGTCTTATGTCATTGCAGAACACCGCGCTGACATGTTCTGGTTTCCAGGATGATGACTATATGACGCCCGGGTGCACATCTGTGTGGGACTGGTTCAGCTGACATGATTGAACACTGGGACACTGGAACCACAGATGATGAACTTAAAATGGTCTTAAATGGACAGAAATCTAACGAGTTCTGTTTCCTTACCTGAGAGGAAACAGGTCATACCAGCGTAGCGGGTAACTGCAGATAGACCCTGGGTTGGACATGCTGAAGTATTCCTTTATTTGAGGGAGTTGTTTTTTTTGTGTTGAAACTATTTGAGACTTCAGACCAGTTCATGACAGTTTTCTGTTTAATAACTTAAGTAAGGACTGACAGCACTTTTATAGTACTTATTACAACATCTCATTTTTATGGGAAATGCGTTCAGCAGGGGTGGAGAACACATCTCCCTTTACAATTCCTGCTTCCTTCGTGGCATTTCCAGGTGCGTCCCTTGTCCTCGATGCCTCTGGCAAATAGACGCACCAGCTGACCACGAACCCTGAGAACAAAAGGAACAGCCATGGCAGACATGATGAGTTAGGAAACATTCAAATGAAGAGATGCAAAGTTCTGGGGATGAGGGCAGCGAATAAAAGCTGAAGTTACACATTTATTTTGGTGAAGTCAACCTAAGAAACTTCAATAAAAACCAAAGCTTTCAATATGAATGATTAGTCATTTGAGTATCTGTACAATTCATTGAGTAATAAAACATTTGAAAATACCAATTTAGACACTTTTTCCATTTTTCTTCCAATCAAATGATCAGTTTCCTGTTCATGGAGGTAAAGTCAGACATCGCTGTAAAGGCCCGGGTCCCTAGCTCCACCAGACCAGCTACCATGCCAACATCTCTTTACGACTGATGAAGAAAGAGAGAGTCATCTACCCACTGGAGAAAGCATGGCCAACTGCACTCTCTCAGACTTCTGCTGCTGATGGCAAAGCGGTATGGCTCAGAATTCAAAATCGCAACCCCCTGGCCGTAGCGGCAGTGCTATAAACCACCCAAATTCATGAAGCTTAATATAAATATTGCATTAATCTTTTAGGAATTCCAGACTTTCATGTGCTGCTTGTTTGTTGGTCTTTCTGCTTTAGTTTTGTCTTCAGTAAGTGAAAGCTGCTCAACTGATTTAAGTGCAAATGAATGACAGACAAACATTTGACCACAAGCTTCTTGAGTCTTTATCCATCTGTACTGTAAAGCACCATTCATTCATCGAGTTTTGTAGCATTTTGTACCATTAAACACCTGAGGCCAATACATTGCCCATGCCAGAACACTGCCTCCACCATGTTTGACAGATGACGTGGTACACTTCAGATCACAAGCCCTTAATTTCTCTTTTCATACTTCATACTTCTTCCCATCATTCAGGTTATGTTATTTTCATCTATTGGAGGAATCTCACTCCAGAACTGGACAGGCTTTCTTTAAATGTTTTTACTAGTGTCTTATCTGGTCATTCTGTAGTTGTTTGCATCTTGAGGTAAAGCCTCTGTGATTCCATTCATAAAGGATAATAATGTGCAGAGCTTCTCATGAGTTCTTAACTGGACTAGATGTTGTAAAAGGGGCTTTTCCAACACCAAGAGAATTCTGATCATCTACAAGTTGTCTTCAGTGGTCTTTCAGGCTTTAGATGTTGCAGCGCTTACTAGTGCATTCCTTCTTTTCAGTAATGTACTAAACAATTCTTGCTTTTGACACCTCTTTGGACTGCATATCGACACTTCCCATGAGCTTCCAAATGCAAATCTTCCTAGTGTCAACTCCAGCTCCAACGTTTATCTCCTTAATTAGTCATGAACTAATAAGGGAGCAGGCCACACCTGGCCATAAAACTTTAGTTAACTATCCATTTGCTTTTGTTTGTGAAAATAGAGGGACCATACAAATCCTACATCTAATTTAGCTGAACCACCATCACAGCCATAATAAAACAGTTAAAAGGAATGACCATCCAGCAGTACTATAGTACTATAATAGTATGTTGGCAGAAACTATTAACACATACCTGCATGAAATCTCTGTGTATGGCAGAATCTCTCCGTCGCAGTTCCACACGGATACTGCGGGCGGTTTTCTGCAGCAAAGCCCACACAGAAAGTCCTGCTTCTTCTTCCCTTTCTCTTTAGGTCCTCGCTCCTCCTCCTGTTTTCTCGCAAGATGCTGCTGGGAGCCGTCCTTACAGGGTTCAATATCACCATCGTGCAACTTCTCAGGATCTCCCACTACGCCTTCTGAAATGCTCTGTCTTTTTCCTTCTTCATCGTCACAGTCATCGGCGTCTTCCAGAGGAAGGGAAAAGCGCACAGCCTTGACGCGGTGCACCTCGACAAACGGAAGGTCAAACTGGGAGGAAAGAAATTACAATAACAAAAGAAATATATATATATAAATAAGGACTCATTTACCACAGACAAATACACATGTCTGTTTCCAAAATGGCAACTTTACAGAGAAGGAAAACCCTTTTTTTTTTACTCTCCCCAATTTGGCCCGCCAATTACCATTAAAAACTCCTCCCCCCTTGCACGCGATGCCCCCGACACTAGTGAGGGCAGACCAACACACACTCCCACCGATGTGTGCCCAGGCAAGCCAGCACCACAGCAAAGCGATGTCCTTGTGCTCTCTTGGGGCCTTGGCTGCTGATGGCTAGCCGCATGACCGGGATTCGAACCAGTAACCCTCTGATCAAAGTGACAGCGCCTTAGTCTGCTGGACCACTCAGGGCCGGAAAAACCTTTTCAACGTTCTTCCAACGTTCAGTGGAAGTTAATGTAAAAAGATTTTATTCCAATCCAGCACTTCTATTGCTCCGTTCAGTATGAACGTCTGATCCAAGGCAAAGGACAAATACTAGATTTTGCAAAGGACAAATACTGGGGGAAAAAAAAAAAAATACAAACACAAACAGACATACAAGCTTTCTGCAGGACACAATATTCTCAGCGTTGCTTTGTGCCATCATTTCATTTATGACCTGGCCAGACTGTAACTATCCGTTTGGAAATTCTGGAGCTGGGACAGATGCTGGAGATGACTGATTAACTGGTGAGACAGTGTGGGCTCGGTGTCATTAATATGAATGACGAGGTGTTAAAGCCACTGATGCAGGCTGTGCATTTCATGGAGGCTGAGGCACAGGGAAAAAACTGACATTAAAATAAACCACATTCTGCACACACCCTTTTCAGACTTTTTAGCAATTATTAAAAGGGAAAATCCACCAGGAAACAGCTCAAAAAACAGCGGTCCAAGACATTTCTTCCGGGCACTGTTTTGTTCATTGTGTAGGAATGAATAGGGGCTAAAGATCTAAGTAGTTTCTTATGTCACTTTAATACAAATATACTAGTAACATCCAACCAACCTAGCAGCTACTTAGCAACCCCTAGCAACATCCTGGTAACCACAATGTAACAATATAGCAACTACCCAAGACCCACGCCAACCACCTAGCAACATCCTAATAACCACTAAGCAACTCAATGGCAAACACCTTTCAACACCACATCACCCATCTAACAACCACTTATTAACACCATCAGAGAAAGCACCTGGGATACCATAGCAACCCAAGCAAAAACTGCACAACCATCATGTGTTTCCTTCCACAACTGCACTGTTGGAATGTGCTCCAAATTCTACAGCAGGGCCGTTCCAGGACACAGCTCAGCAGAGAGTACAGCCATTTCTCTACAGTACTCCTGACAGAACCCACTTCAACACCCCGTCCTACAGCTTTTACAGTAAACAATCTGTTGGCCTCACCTGATCCTGGGTGGTGGTGTGTCTGTGCAAATATGTGAGGAAACCCAAGGGGTTGGTGTCCCGCACCAGGATGAGGTCACCGGTTCCATCAGCCAAGTGTGCCGAGGGAGAGAGGCCATCGGGGCTCCGTGGACATGAACTGGACATGCAGGTGAGGGACACGCATTTGAACCTGCCCTCCACGCTCATCCACTCCCCTGAAGATGGACGGAAGATACAAGGACTAAGTCAGTGTGAGAATAAGCACTGCTTGGAACTTCAGGATTAAGATGTGCTTCATACTTAGAAGAAAACTTTTCTTAAGAAGGAGAAAGAAGGAGCCTCATTCACCAAACCTTCTTAAAACCCACTTTTCCCCCCTGATAAATTCTGGCATTCACTAATATTGTCTTGGTTTTGGGACTGGTTGTGTATGAGGATGACAAGTTCATTAAATGAATCATGAGTGGAGCTGTGAGCAATTGTGCGCTTATAAAGATATTGGTGAACGAGACCCAACATTTTTTTAACCCCAGGGGATACCACAGCAACCACCAAGCAGCTACCTAACAGGCCCATAGCAACATCCTGGTTACCACAAAGCAATTTCATAGAACCTACCTAGCAACACTGTAGCACTGTGTAGTAACCAATTGGAAACACAAAAATAACCACCTGGGATACCACAGCAACATCACTGAAACCACCGGTGTTTTAAAATGCAGAATCCATCATATCTCTGCTTTACAATGATGGATCCCACTGTCCTTGTAAACAAATTGCAAAAAAAGGAAACACTGGTGTTTTTAAGAAGACAGTTCCTCTTAGGAATGGTTGGTAAATAAGGGAAAGTGTTTTAAAGTACTATTGATTGTCAACATTAATCTTCTGACATTTTTTTTTTATCTGGCTTCTGATCTAGAATCACTGTCTAGACTAAATCTACACCCTAATCTGGTGGTGGCTGTGAAAGCTGTGGAATCTGGATCAGTCTTTTTCTCCTCACAGGTTTTTGAAAGCAAATTGAAATCTGCTGTTGTAAGAGTGGGAACGTGGCGCGTCTTACCCTCTGACTCAATGCTGTGCTGGCTGAGCTGCCTGCTGTAGAGAGAGCTGCAGCTGTCTGAGTGAGGGAACAGCCTCTCTGTGCTCTCCGAGCACACTCGACACCTGCACACACAGACACAGAGACACGGTGACGAGGGGAGAAAACCTGCATAGCAGATTATGATTGGGAATTGCAAAGCAAAGACAACTTTCCTTCTTATTATGCTGGATTGTCTCAAGCTCATCTACAGCACTACAGCATCTACTTCACTGTGTGTGCGGTTTTCAGGCAGTAACAGGAACAGTACGCCACTCCTAGCGACCATGTAACACAACCACCTGGAACACCTTAGCAACACTACAGCCCCCACTTAACCTGAACAAAACCATGAACCTTAGCCACCTCATTAGCCACACTATCGCACCCACCCGAAGTGCCATATTAACCACCTGGAACACCTCAGCAACCACCTCAAATACCTTAGGAACCACCTTATATACACACACATCACATAAAACAACTGAAATACCATAGGAACTACATAACACCTTAGTAAACCTCTTTGGATACCATTGCAACCACTCATCAAAAGCAGTTTACACCCTGGTGACTACGTGGCAACAGCCTAGCAACTGTGGGAAAACCAAAAGTGGGAACCACGAAAAGTGTGTGACAATTTTGCCCCAAAACAAGCCTCCAAGCCTAATAAAGGACTGAATTATGGGTCAGTCCTAGTGGCAAAAACCTCACCTCCCAGTGATTTAAGCTCACGATTCTTTTGGGAATGATTCAGTATAACATGAAATCTGAAAATTTTGGATTAATACATTTTCAATTCAAATGTTCATTTTGGTATAAAAAAATAAACAAATACACAAACTATGCAAATGAGTAACTACAAGGAACTGCTCAAATGTTCATTTTTCTGATCTACACCAACAAATGATTTGTAATCTATCACTAATTTGAACTTGATTTATTAGCCTTGGAAAAAATCGTGTTGGTCAGGAGATCCACTACAGGCCTGTTCACCTTGGTAGAACCTACCAGGAGCAAACAGCATCTAATGATCTGGCTCTGAAGATCATTACACCACTCAAACCCTTCCAACACAATAAGGCCCTGATCCAGAATGGCAGATCCTTTCAAACACGTCCGAACTAGCTGCAGGCATCAGTGTATGTACAGTACGTTGGCGCTTCTTTACATAGCAAGAGATTTTTATTTTACACTGGCCAAATAAATTCAGATCAATTCATCATGGCACATTGTTGTGTTTTACACTCTAGGCAGTTTTGCTCACTAGTAAATGTTTAATCCACCTCCTAATATACAAACATCCGTGTGTAATCCTATTCAGGTTCGCGTTCTGGCAGTGACAGTAACCGGCGTCCCTCCACAAGCTGCTCTTCTTTCCTTGGGGATCACATTACCTGAGTATTGAGCAGTCATGGACACACTGTTCCCTCAGTGTAGTGCAACACGCCGAACTTTTCCTTCCCTAGGACGACACCTCAGAGCCATGAGGGGCCGGAAGGGCCCTCTCCTGCGGTACATACATTTTAATAGCATCTCTAGTGAATCCACACCTTCATGAGGTTTACTAGCAAAAGATACGTGTTGACTCATACGCTGCAAAAGAAATATTTATTTAGACTACATTTAAGAGGTTTGCTCTTGCTAAGATAAGATTTTTTTATTTTAATAGGAATTATAATAATATCTTAATAATTTTATCTACAAGAGTCAGAATCCAGATTTTCTCAAGAAATAATACTAAATAATTCAGTTTTAGTAGATAAAATTACTTAAAACAAGTAAAAAATAAGTTAGTAATACAGTTTTTACATTCTTACAACAATGTAAAAATGAGAAATATCAGATACTTAGACTAGGTTTAATATGCTTTAGCATTAGATGTTCTGAGATGCTGGTCTTTCACAAAGTTAAATATACATGAAATGTACTTTCGGTTTTCTATAACCATAAAAGCTTAAACCCTCCTCTTAACCCTAACCTCGATCACAACCCCAACACTGGCTGAAATCAACTGCTCATCATTGTTTTCCATCAGTTTGTAGTTAAGCTGTAGAAGACCACCACAAATAAAAAAATGACCCTTGCTTTACATGAGTGGGTGTATGATTTATTTACGCTTCTATATGGTTGAGTTGTTTTTAAAAAGCCGGTCTTTACCCTGAGAGGCAGCGGGTGTTGTCTCTGGGGCTGCTGATCTGGGGATCCGCAGGTAGATATTGCACTACTCCCCGATAGCTCCTGTTGCACAGGTACACTAAACAACCTACACCGGGAGGATACACAGAGAGAGACAAGGAAAGGTTTACCTCATTATTATTATTATGTTTTATTAAATAACATGGGACTGTAAAGGAAAGCCCGCTGAGACCAAGGTACAATTATAATTATTGTAAAAACACAAGTTAATGTGAGGAAATACAGCATTTTCTATATGAATTTCTACAAGAATTTCCAGATAATACAGACCACCTAGATGATGGGCTAGTTTACCTAGACCAAAATAAGGCTAACTTTGGGCTAATAAATTTTTTATTTATTTATTTATTTTATTTTCATCGTGGAATAACCACTGCAGTGAAGTCTAATAGTAGAACAGAGCATAATACTCAAACCAGCTTCAGGTCTAAGCCAATGTTTCTCAGCCCTGGTCCTGAAGATACCCTGTCCTGCACAGTTTAGTGCTCCCAAAACAGCTGATGCATCTAATCAGCTAATTAACAAGCCCTTTCAGAATTGCAGGGGGTACGCTAAGAGAGTCCACTAAAATGTGTAGGGCGGGGTACCTCCAGGACCAGGGTTGAGAAACGCTGGTCTAAGCGATTAAGAATTGAATCAGAATGTTGTGTAGTGAGAAGCAATCTTAGAAAGAGCATCATCCATAAAAAAGACTGACTTTTAAAGCTAACCACAAATGCTTAAATAAGTCTCAGAAGTTTGCACAAGCGTGTTACCCGAGTAGTCGTATCTGAGAGGTCCCATCCAGCGGTGCCTCTCACTTTCAGCCAAAACGTCACCATAGAAGCCATAACCCACCAGCGAAACAGAGTAACGCACCAGTGTGGACTCATGATGGACAGAGCACACATCTAGAGGCTGAGAGTCTCCTAGAGAAAGAGAGGGAGTATTTATTAGTCTTATTTATGGTAGTACATTAAATTAGCTTTTGGTTTTAGGAGCAACATAACAGAAAATATCACAAATTGTCCCTTTACAATGCAGTTGAACAGCTGAGCTTATACTATAGCAACTAGCACTGTGCAAACTGCATTCCTAAATGATCACACACTTACCAATCTGCCTATTCAGCCTAGAGCAGTTTAGCTTCACCCATTCATGTTACAGTTCTTAATTGCAGGTCATTTACATACAGTCAGGTCCAAAAGATATACCAGGTACTTTCATCAACAATCACATCAGTCGGTTCCATTAACAGCCATACATGCCAATCTACGCACACTGCCTCCACCATGTTTGACAGATGATGTGGTGATGATGCCTTAAATCATGAACCCTTCCTTTCACTAATGCAATAATTATAAATGTCCACACTGCATTGTGGATTGCTTCATTTCAGATTCACTGAGGTGGTGTACAGAGACTCCACCTACAAGTGATGTAGGCCTCCATCAAACTAGCATTTTTAACTCCAGGGCAAAACAAGAGAAGCTACTTTTAGATACCAAACATGTCTTGGCCAGCTGACTGTGCTTAGGGTAAAGGGACCACTGTGTATAACAGTATGAACTATTCCTTTAATTCTAAGAGTGAAATAAAGGTCTGAAATGTAAAGTTTTTGGTACATAAAATGTAGGACATGGACAATTTCATTTAATTTAACTTAACTAAATGCCAACCCTCCATCAGAGAACTGTATTTTGCTTCAACCCAATACTATATAGAGGACATTACTGCAATTATAAACAGCGATGTAATTTAGGTTACCAATAATGATGTGCAGTGTTGAAGTAACCGGGTCATTCACGCCCACTGTGGCAAAACAAACACAATCTGTGGAGCCTGGCACAAAAGAATAAACAACATGGCAAACAATCAGTACTCAAACAGGACACACCCATGCTGACAACGCACTAATCACGCTCATTATCGCTTCCTTATTTCTTCACAATTATTAGTCACCAGACTGTACGACTAACACAGAGACCTGCTGGGATGATGCCGATTTGGAGGTCACATGGCTGCAGCATTACAGTGGGGTCATGCTCAGAAATGCCCGCCTCCTGCTGCGTTCGGCCAATCACGCCATGCAGCAGCTCGCTGAACATTCCATCTCCACCCACACAAATCACACTGAAAGGAGAGGAAAGAAAAACAATGCCGGCCTGAATACACCATGCACCAACAGTACACAAAGTAATCCTCAGGTTTAGCATTAAAGCTGAACTACAGGTTTGGGAAGGAGGGTTTAAGCACTGCATAATGACACACCGAGACCCAGGGTTACGATATCGAAGCAGTTAAGCCTGAACAATGGGCATAAAGATCTGATTTCAGGTGACATGGGCCGATGTTACATCACTTACCCATCAAACCCAGTCAGGTCTTTCTTCAGGATATGGTCTCTTGCTTGATTGGCTCGTTCTGTAACTGAAACAGCATAAAATACTTTATCATAAAAAAATATAAATAAGTCTAGTATCTATGGATTCCAATGGTCATAAACCTTCTCTTGTTTTGAAAAGAAGAGCCAATGCTCTTGTAAAGCGTTTCTACTGCGGGTCCATAAACTTAACAAGTGATCTGGCTTGTCTTGATAAAGATGTACAACCTCGTTCTGTCAGCAACATAAAATTTTTAAAAATAAAGGGGCTACAAATGGTTCCTTGAGGGATGCCACAGAATAACTACTTTTGGATTCATAAAGAACCATGGACCTTTTTTTTTTTTATAATTAGTTTATCAAACGTTTCCCCTTTTTCTCCCAATTTGGTACTGCCAATTAGCAATGCTCCCAGCAATGCTACAAACACTAGGAGAGGTGAGAAGTAGCACATGCGAGAAAAGCACTGAGCTTCACCACGTCAGCCAACAGCCACTCATGCCAGCCAATACTGCTTTAAGAGTGATAAGGGGAGAGAGTGCTATCTACGCACCCGGAGAGCACGGCAACAGTGCACTAGTGAACTCCAGCCACTGATGGCAAAGTGGCATAGCTTGGGATTTAAACTCGTGACCCCTGGGTCAACGTAGTAGCCATTAGACTGCTGAGCCACTCTGACCCAGCCCCACATAACATCTGTTTAGCTTCTGTTTAACTAAGCATAGACTTTCCGCTTTTGGTAAAGTGGACATCTCAACCGAAGTTCAGTCCATTTCCACTGTTATAACAAGACCTTTCTATTTGGACGAACCAAGGGAAAACAGTCCACAATGACATATTTCCTGCTTGGAGAACATTATTCTTCTCACTTTCTTGCGCTAACACTGCTATGCTAATGAGCGGTTATTCTATCGTCGCTCAGGCAGGCTTAATAATTGATCTGGCTTTCTCCCCTTTCCCTTTTTATCGGGGTATCTTTCCTTTTGCCTTTCTCGATAAAGACCCAGCACAGCCTGTCACTTGAGAGCCATGCATGGGGACACTTGATCACGTCAGAGATACCAGAGCAGAGCGGGAGCTCTCAGTAGCTTACCCACAACATGAGAGCTGATGCCAGCCAGCTCGAACAGAGGAGCCACTAAGGAGTGATAGATCTGCTTCCCTCTCTTCTTTCCCCCATAGGGATTAATGAACACCAACAACCTGTGAGGGCGAGAGGGGCCTGGTAGAGGGAAGATGAACGGAAACACAAAGAGGTGCAGAGTTGTCTTAGACTGAAAGAGGTCAATTTAATGCAGAAGAAAAGACACGTATAAGGGAGCGGTGTGGGAGTAGGGACCACTGACCTCTTTAGGAGGACCAGTAAATTGGTGGTAAATAGTTTGTGATTTGAGGGGGCCGTCCCATTAAGAGTAGTACTGGCAAAAACCTAGTAATACGAGTCACGATACAGGGGTTATGTTTACATTACATTATCGGCATTTAGCAGACGCTCTTATCCAGAGCGACTTACAAGGTTACTCGTATTACAGATGTGGGCCAATGTAGTGTTAGGAGTCTTGCCCAGGGACTCTTATTGGTGTAGTGCAGCATAGTCACCCAGACTGGGAATCGAACCCCAGTCTCCCACATGGTATGGTAGCCCAGTGGCAGGTAGTGGTGTTATCTGTTGCGCCACACCAACCACCAGCATGTTTAATAATGTGATGTATTGGGATACTGTGAGCATTCCAAGAGGAGATATTCAGATATTCAATCGATACAGTATTGCAAACCGTAATATTGCGATATATCGATATTTCCTTCCACCTCTAGTGTGTTTGAGTGCATTCTTGCAAATGAATGTTGCATGTATGTGAGAGGGTGTTCTATATGCAGTGGGTTTGGTCTTGTTGCGTTGGTTAATTCCATAGCTCTTTAGGAAGTCACTGTTGTTGGAACGTTGCCCAGCTTGAGAGGTCTTCTGGTTTTGTGTCTGATTGAGGTGGGGAGCTTCTCCATTGATGGATGTTCAATCAGAAGGTTTTTTAACTGAGCAATGGTGTATATTTTTCCTGATTTCCAGTTTTAGAATGGTTTTCTTGGCAATGGTTAAATATTCAGGACTGTTTATTAGGAACGTTCATGGCTTGAACTTAGTCTTAAGTTATTTGGACAAACAGAGAAATCCTGCTTTGTGAAATACCACCCAGGTGAGTTGGTGTCTGGCCGCACTGAAACTTGATTAAATGTTTCTTAATTCATGTAGTTCTAAGTAGTTCTTCTAAAGTTTTTAAAATGTACTGCATTCAGTTATATAACATCATTAAACTACTCTCTCCATATTCAGTGGTCAAGCACAGGGGGGTGAATGGGTGTGGTCAGACTTACAGTGAGTTTTAAGTGCAGTTTTGAGTTGGGCTACCCACTGGTCCCTGAGGTCACGGCTGGGGCAGCAGAACTGGGTCCGGCCCAGGCTCCATAACGACCCCTTGCCGCCACCACCACTGCTGCTGCGCTTCACGTAGAACACTGAGGCAAATCAAGAGGACACGAAGAACAGTTAACAGGGTGCACAGGGTATTTGTGGCACAGATAAGTCAATCAACAAATGATTAGTCTGATATTGGTCTGATATTGGAATATCACATGAGCACTATCCTCCTCAAAGTGCAATGGACAGCATAGTGGATAGCACAGCGTCCCTTTACCAAATGCAATATGCTATTCAACATCCTGGAACCCTACTGTTATACCAGTAAGAGTATATGGGCCTAGGCCATCAGATTATGTCATTCTAGATTAGAGATTCTGTTAAATATGTAAATGTTTGCAATAACCTTCCCTTTTCAGACACACTCACTTCAACTGAGGAAGGATCAGGTGTTTAGTTAAAGCAGGGAATGTGAAAAGAAGCAGGATTGGGAACCACTGACCACCAGTCACTTACAAGTGAAGTCTCGGTCGGTGTCCTCCACTCTCTTTTGCGGCTGAATCTCCAACCGGCCCTCTGCCACTGCCACCACTTCACCAATTGGCACTGAAACTAAACCACATACAGACACTTGACATGTGGACACCTGATAAACATAAGCGATACGCCAGTCACTCGTTAACTCAAGAACCCACCACCTGTGTCCATCATTTCAGGGTAACCTCAAACCAAGACTTTCTAATGGAAACGCAGAAAAAAAATGAACTAAAAAGGAACCTTATTCAGGTTCTTACCGTTCGGTCTGTTAAGAACTGCCAGTCTTAGCAGATTCAATGGAAGTCAATGTAATTATTTTATTGAGACATTCTGGAACATTACTGTACTACTATTATAATCTTTTCATCCTAACATTTAGACACAATGTAAAGATCAACTGCCTGATTGAAATAGAGAAGGTTTTTGTGTTACAGTGATGATATGTGCCTGGACTCTTTAACCCGTATCCCCACACTTCTTGGGCTGGATTTACAGGGGGCCATATTTATACTGAAGTAAACAGTTTACACAAATAGTTTTATCTTCTTATGTTTTTTTCCCCTCATTTGTTGAGATATATATTAAAAAAAAAAAAAAAAAAAAAAAAAAACAACCCACAAAACAACAACAACTCCACTGTTAGTGTGGCCTTCTGATACCAAGACCATATTTTCCAGGTAAGATTTTTTTTCCTGTTGGTCATTTCCTCCACCGACGCTCCTAGCTCTTGTTTACTGAACTTTCTGAGCACTTTTTAATTTTAATTCTGGTTTTCCTCCATTTTGCAAAGATTTATCTAAAAACGGAATACGCTTTCAGATGTGTAGCGTTAGGAGCTGTAAAAAAATGCTCCATTACAAATGCCCTACAGAAGAAGAGGGTCTTATGAAATTGTAAAACAATAACTGAAGAAAAAATTGAGAAGAGCAATGATTGTGATCCATCAACCGTTCTTAAAAAAAAATGTTCAATTTTCTTTTTTGGGATTTGTGGGACTTCTTGTCATAAGAGCAGGGCTGTGAACAATACTGAAAAAAAAACAAAAAAAAACACTATGATCTGATGTAGACTTTTTGTTAGGCCTTTTCTCAACAACAGATTTTAAATAAACAACACTGATAAATGATGCTAATACTTGTAAACTAATACACTGTATTTTAGTGCTATTTTACATAAGGTTTTTTTTTTGCTAAGGAAAGCTTTAGTAAATACAGCCTCTCGTCACAGATTTAGAGAGCGGCAGGTGCTTTTATAGTTTATATTTTATAGTGATGCATTTAAAATGTTCTGTACAGTAACAGTAACAGTACAGTAATCTAATTTAATACAGGTGCATTCTAGAGGTGGGCAATAGATAGTTGAGGCTATTTATCGTTATTGTGAGAAATTACGTTACAATCTGCTTTTCTAAGCATAATCAGGGATGAAGTTGTGTCCTACTGCAACACTAATCAACTGCATGGTCAGCATAATCAGTCCTGGTTTGGCTTTCAGCGTGAGAAATGTAAAACATAATAATAATAATAATAATAATAATATTATAAATTACTATTAATAAGAAGATAATATTAACGTTATTATTATTATTATAATTATAATTAATAATAATAATAATAATTAATACATAATTTTGTAAAAATTTTATTTGTATTATTTTATAAATGTGCCAGCACTGGTGTTATCAGTGTGTGGAGAAGTTATGAGACCTAAAACACAACCAAGTGTAACTACATTTCAAATGAACGAATCCAATCAATTAATTACTTTAATTAATTAATTAAAATCAAATAATAATAAAAAAACTACAAAATGAGCTTTACTGCAAGGCCAAACCCAGCAAACCCAGCAAACCCGTTCATCTCAGTGACCGTAGTGAGGCCAGGCCAGCCCAGCCCAGCCCAGGCCAGCCCAGGGCTCTGAGGCGCAGCTCTCACTTACGTGTCTTCTTCTCCCTGTTCTTCTTGTCCAGCTCGGTCCAGCTGAAGTACCATCCGCTGAGGAGAGCTCGGTACCGTTTTCTGCCCACCCAAACGCTCGACTCCACCCGGACTGAGTCTATCTCCATCTCCTGTCGGGGTCGCCTGGGGACCAGTGTCAGCGTTTTCAGCGTGAGCTTCACTCAGTGAGCGGTTTCCCTTCTCCCTGTGTGAGAGCCATGTTGTTCCACAGTCACCTGCACCTGCCAGAGCTCCAGCAAACAGAGCCTCTCAGAGCCTCTCAGAGCGTCTACAGAAAACGCCCACGCTTCCCTGTTATGCTGCGCACCTGTCCTCCGGAATTAGCATACTGCGCTCTCATTGGTTAGACTGTGGATGGAAGTGGGTGTGGCACAACACAGGTGCGCTGTGTGATGTTGTGGCTCAGGTGCGTTGAACTTGGTACATGTTTGAGGAACAGAAATGAATATTAGAAAATATCTAATAAAAAGATCTAATAAATCTACAGTCAATAGAATACACAAGTCTAACATGCTAACCCAGGCCATTTTTAGGATGGCTTCATCATACTTAAGCCTGCTTTTCCAGTGAGCGTAGCAAGACGGTGCAGTATCCTCTGTCTCGGTTTGTGTTTACTGTCAACATGCGGTGGTTTGACTTGTTGGGGACTGGTAGGACGAGATGATGCAGCAGTTACTTCCTGGAGGCTGGTGGCCTGTCCTCCTTCCTCTTAAGTAAACTCTGCAGAACCAGCTTTTCTTGTGGGCCTGTGCAGGCCTTCCTTGCTCACTTCAGACACTGCGCTTCAGACACTCCACCTGCTTGAACTGTTTGAGTTCGCATGAGTGTTTTATTGCCCAGGGCCTATAAAACAATACGTGAGCGAGCAGTTGCAGTAGCAGCCAGAGCAGCTTTCGCTTGGGGTTACTACTGGTTATCATCAAGGAAGGTGCAACTAGCACAGCACTGGTTGGTCCCTAAACCAAAAGAGGGTTGACAGTTGCTTGTTTTGTGGAGACACCTCCACCTCTAGGACACCTTTGGCTCTGGCCTCTAATTTCAGATTTTCTTAGGCAAGTCATTAGGCTAAACAGCACTGAACTGTGCCACAGAACCGGGTTATATACTGGACAATATAGGTATATATATAGGTATAGGTATATATATATATATATCTTAACGTACATTAATGGAACATTTCATTTCAAGTAATTTGGAGACATTTCTATCACAAATTAATCAAAAAACTGGTCATCCAATCTGCTTTGAGGAAGATTGGGATTCCTCAAGTGTCCGAAATACTGTGTTGTTCCACCAGAGGGCACTGTTATCAAATAGGCCTCATTAGGACTAGGACATTACAGTAGGTCACCCACTGCAGGAAATCACAGTCCTCCTTGCTGTTGGCCAGATAGTTGACTCATTATCATTGACATTACTCAATGCAAGAGAGAGCAGTAGGTCCTAAGATGTTATTCTGGGGTTCTTTGTTATGTTTTATTATTAGAATTAATTTATGTTATGTTTTATTATTAGAATTAATTTGTTATATTTTATTATTAGAATTAATTCATGTTATGTTTTATGTTGTTTTATTATTAGAATTATTTATTCGAGTGCATCCTACTCAACATTTGGCAGGCGGGCCAACCTCATTTGACGAAAAAGGAAAATAAATTAATTCAATTATAATAAAATATAATTTACAATACAATACAATTAAAATATAATTCAATTATAATTTAATTACAACAACAAGAAATAAATAACAACACATCTTCATTTGCCTTGAATTTAATATGCTCCAATGTTTAGTTTGTCAGTTCATTAATTAGCAATTAATCAATACATTTACATTTATGGCATTTAGCTGATGCTCTTATCCAGAGCGACTTACAGGGTTACTCGCATTACACAGGTGGGCCAATGCAGTGTTAGGAGTCTTGCCCAAGGACTCTTATTGGTGTAGTGCCGCATAGTCACCCAGGCCGGGAATCGAACCCCAGTCTCCCACACGGTGTGGTAGCTCAGTGCCAGGTAGTGGTGTTATCTGTTGCGCCACAATGAATCAAATTCATTTGTAATTAAATTTAAATGATTGTGCACGGACCTAATAACTTAGGGTCATTTAATAACCCCAAACAACACCAATAACAGTAAGAACAATTATAATGACCTTTTGCTTTGCTCTCAAATGAATATGTCCTGCATGTATTTGGTCATCTCAGGCTCACTGACTGTGCAGACCACACCTAACTTCTAACTATCTGAAAAGAAACTCCGAACCCAGCTGCTGATGTTTTCCTTCTTGTTTTGGAGAGGCTCGGAGAGGCCCACCATCTCAGCATCTGAGCAGTAAACTGAAAGCAGCTGCTCTGAGAGCTCCCTGTAAGGCAGCTTTGTACACTGTCCCAATTATGGATATGATAGGGCCTGTAAAACGGATCCTGTGCAGACGCCCTGCTTTGGTATCATAAAGGCTCAGATATGCTGAACAGAGAGGAAATGACAAGCCGTGTTCTGTAGTGAAGTGGCTTTTCTCAACGAACGAGAAAGACCTTTAAATGTGCTTCACATTTACAGCTGCTCTTCCTGGCCCTAGGGGCTGTTGTGTACACTGTAAAAATGAAAGTTAAATACCCTGGAAAATAAATCTAGTTTCTCCAGAGTAAAGAATTTACAGTTTATCACTGAATTATTATAACCAACCACCTTCAATAATATCATTATAATCAATTATAATCAATTATTATAATCAATACACCTTCAATAATATCATTATAATCAATTATTATAATCAATATACCTTCAATAATATCATTATAATCAATTATTATAATCAATATACCTTCAATAATATCATTATAATCAATTATAATCAATTAGTATAATCAATATACCTTCAATAATATCATTATAATCAATTATTATAATCAATATACCTTCAATAATATCATTATAATCAATTATAATCAATTATTATAGTCAATATACCTTCAATAATATCATTATAATCAATTATTATAATCAATATACCTTCAATAATATCATTATAATCAATTATAATCAATAATTATAAACAAATATACCTTCAATAATATCATTATAATCAATTATAATCAATTATTATAATCAATATACCTTCAATAATATCATTATAATCAATTATAATCAATTATTATAATCAATATACCTTCAATAATATCATTATAATCAATTATTATAACCAATATATCTTCAGAATAATTCTGTGGTAGCATGAGAGTGAATGCTGGCACACTCAGCAACACAGAGCCTTCAACACTGAGGTCCAGCCATCAACCATCATGTAAAACATAGGACACCTAAGAGAAAGTAGCCCTGGGGAAAAAACAACCCACTGATGGTCAGTGTCAGTGACTGGAGGACATGACCTGTGTGTAAATAGATAGTTCAAGGAGCCAATGGGAAGGCTGTATTAGTCTGCTGCAGAACGTTTAGTGTTGTCACTGTTTTTTAACGTGTTTGATCGTAATAATTCAGGACAAATCTGTAACATAATAAAATAATGTAAAAACTTGAATGACATGCCAGTCATTTTACCTTTATTTTAGAAAATTGTTGTAATTATTGTAATTGTTTTTAAAAACATGTATCTTATAAAATCAGTATTGAAGCAGTATAATATAATAATATAGTATTTTTGTCCTGCAAACAAATAAGAAATGTAATGTCATTTGTAATTATTGGCATAATACATAAAATAACAGTAGAGTTAATAAAATAATAAATTACACTGCATGTAAGCACCACCAGGGGGAGCAGTTACAACAAGCTGGTAAAAGCAAGGCTGCAAAACCACTTGTGGAACTCAGAGGACTGTTGCAGTATTTTCTATAAGTCGCATAAATGCAAAGAATAATCTGCAGTATTCTAGAAACGAGCCATTAGCTCACTTTAAATAGAGAACTGGATCAACCGTAATGAAATCCACTATCCTTGGGTTTATTCAGAGCTGTTCATTATGCAAAGCTGTACAAGGACAGGCCTGTTATTCAGCCTGCTGGCTATGTTTGGATATTATGGGCCATTAGTTATTAAGAGGCACTTCAGGTAACTGTTGCTTACTAGCGTATTTTATACATCATATAAAAGGTGTATGGTGGATTCAGGTAACATGGCTTAACGGTTCCTATGGGACACTGGTCGTCCTTCGATGATACCCTGGGGTTCTTTGTGACTTCCCGTAATGTTGTTTGTTAAAAATATTGTGTTGGATTTTTTAAGGCACTTCTCAAATGACCAGTTGTGTCATTTGACCATACATATACACAATATGTCCAAATGTTTGTGGACACCCCTTCTAATGAATGCATTCCACTACTTTAAGTTGCACCCACACAGCTTTTCTAGTCCCTGTAGAGAGGCAATGCCAATAGAACAGGACTCATTGCAGGTAACTGCAGCTCATGCTGCAGCTTGTGTCTATTGGACTGAACTGGAAAGGTCATTGATTAAGACTGAACTCAGTTCCATGTTCATGAAACCAGCGGGGGATGTCATTTGCTTAGTGACATGGTGCATTAGGTAGCCGTTAGAAGATGGTTGAACTGTGGCCATAAAGGGTGCATATGGTAATAAGCAGTTATGCTTAAATAGGCTGTAGCATTCAAGCGACGATTAATTGGTATTAATGGGCCAGGAAAAATATTCCCCACATCATCACCACCAACATTTTGACATTCTGAGAAGGTGTACAGATGTTCCTAATAAAGTCTATATATTTGTATAGTATTCACTTCATATATATATATTTGAAGAGAATGTCATGCTAAATGGACCAGCGACAACATATTATTTAATAAAATAAAATAGATATATACAATATAAGTATATACAAAAAGATATATACAAATATTAGTTATATATTCGTGTATAATTATAAAATAAATAAATGTAATTTATGTATTATATTTAAATAAATTAAATTAATAAAATAGTGGAAATGTGCTGTATTTAGTGACGATATAGATATGAAGGAACTAATTAGTTAATTAATTAATTAATTAATTAATTAAAAATATTTGTATTCAAATACATATACATATGTTTTGCTATTATTGTTGTTATTATAAATATATAATACATTTATTTATTTTTTTACTAACTCAATCCAGTAACTGGAGTGAACAGAGAAGTCAGGAAACAAATCAATATCATCAATATCTTCAATATCTTCAATATCTTCACTAAAAACAACACATTTTGACTACTTTATTAATATTTATTTATATTTATATAGCGTCTATGGCTGCAGCAGTTTTACTCAGAGAGGAAAAACATGGTTCCGCTTTAATAAGAATCCCTCCCTGAACTCCACTCCGCCTTTTCCTCCAGCCAGGGCGAGGGGGGGAGTCCCAAGTCCCATCCCACCACCACCACCACCACCGGCCACCCAGTCCTGCTGAACCTCTTCTCAGTGCTCAGTGAAAGGTGGGGGCTGATACGAGCTCAGCGGATACGACCAGCCTGGCTATTCGGCTGCTCCGGTAACTTTCCGTGCAGTACGGCTGAGAAACGCACGTACGGATATTCCGTTTCGGTAAATGAGGTCCCACCGAGCGTGGGACGGGGACACGGACTCTGCAAACTTCTGCTAAGCAGCTTTCCCCCCCCCACCAACTTCAAAGTGAGGGGACCTAGCTTTTCAGGACCTGGGTGCTGGGTGGCCAGGAAAAGAAATGAGGTCGAGGATAGGTGTCCAAAAAGTCTCCGGACTTCTCATCTCGTTGTTAGTGACCTCGCATATCGTTCATGTAAGTAAGCAAGCAAGCCCCTTCCTTCTCCTTCTCCTTCTCCTCCTCCTCCTCCTCCTCCTCCTCCTACTTCTTCTTCTGCCCTGCGCTTTCCAGCCTAGTCCATTGACCTGTGCATGGAGAATCTACTCAAACACCACTTTGCCCAAACCTGTGGGCACTTTTCCTTGTACCTTGTACCTGAGAAAATCCATACCTGCTGCTTCCCCCCCTGGAAACTTTCCTTCTCTCAGTGTTTGGGGGTGGAAGCAGTGATGTGGTTGAGCTCACTGACCTACACTGTGGTCACTGTTTACCTCTGCCTTTGCACAGATTTGATAGTGAGGTGCTTCGGATGGTCGGGAACTCTTAATCCACAGTTCAGTCAGCAGACAACTTTGCTCATGAACCTCCACTTCATCTCCGAGTACTGCCATCTAATTTTGTCCGTAGAAACAAGCTATTCATAGGCGGTCTGGTTGGCGTCCGTGTGGCTGCAAAACTTGAACAACTTTGGTTTCCAGGAGTGGTGTTGAGGGTGAACACCTGGAAGGTTGACTGTTGCCCATGACTAAGCGCAAATGTAAGGAGCTACTGCTGTTTATTAGAAACTAAAGGGGGGCTAAGATTGATCCTTGATGCACTCCATATCATTTTACATGGCTTTTTTATGATGTTACTTTGTAATTCTCTTCAGATACTTAAGCTAGTTACTTCAACGTCAGGTCAGTGGGCTGGATCTGTTGGTAGAAATGTGAATAATAATTTGGTCTAAATTTTGTAGATTCTTTTAAATCAAGGTGAAAATATCCAATAGGAATAAAACGGTCACTGATGCTGATGACCTGCATGTGAGGTTCGGTTTCATGCCAGTTGTGGTGCATTTTAATAAAGTCCATGATATTCCTGGAGTATCCGGCCTGAAAGTGAAAGCAATTGATTAGTTCTGCTCACAGATTGTCAGACATTGTCCTATAGAGTCCAATCAAAGTGCAGAGGACAGATTTGGAGAATGGACATTCCTTATCTCCATAGAATGTGGACTGATTTAGTCAGACCGGTTTGATAAGAATGGGGATTTATTTATTTATTTATTTTAAACTTTAAAAAATAGAGATTCTTGCTTTTGGGACACATTTTTTGAGTTTTAATGAATGAATGAATGAATGAATTAATTAAAATCACTAAATTAAATTATGTGTAATGTAGCCAATACATTAGTTTCATATCTGTCGGTCTGTTCTCATGGTTAATACAGAAGTAAAACCAGTGTTCCTGTTGTCCGGAATCTAGCGCTGACCTCACTGTCTTTTCTCTTGGGGAATATGAGACGGCTTCCTTAGTTTTGCTATTGTTTCAGAGACCACCAGGACCGACACAATGGCACTGTAATTGGATTATCCGGAACCAGGGGCATCTGTTTTCCACATTTCAAGGCTGCTTTACTACTTACCAGACAGCTCATTTGATTCAATTGAGTTCTGGGGCCCTGGTTGCCACTAACAGTGCTGGTGTCCAGTTGGAATTTCAGGTCAAAGAGCATCAATCAGCCCCAACAAAACCCCAATAAAAGCACTTTATTACCTTTTAGTTTACTGGCACAGTCAAGTGGCCCGACCCTCTGTTAGCAATCAAGCAATCAGTAGCCTGATAATTGCGGCTAGATTCTTGAAGATCTGAGATATATATATATATATATATATATATATATATATATATATATATATATATATAAATATAAATAAAATTACACTTTTAGACATGTGAATGTTAAATAAATATAACATTATAAATAAACATTCACATTATGAAATAAAAAAAGTTTGTGGACACCCTTTTTTTTTTTTTAAATGAATGCATTCAGCCACTTTAAGTGGCAACCATTGCTGACATAAATGTGCAAATGCACACACACACGCACAGCTTGTAGAAAAATGTTGCCAATAAAATAGAACTACCTGGAGCAGATGAACATGAACCTATTGGCACCATGCCTAATTCCAGGTGTGAGCTAAAGAGGTAAAAAGCCCCCAGTATTGAGCTGTGGAGCTGTGAAACTGTGTTCTCTGGAATGATGGCGTTCCATCCAGAACGTTTGGGATGAATTTAGGGATGAGGTGGAGTCGTAATCATCCAACATCCTGACTTCACTCATGGTCTTGTCACTGAATGCAATAAAATCCTTACAGTAATACTCCTCTAATACCTAGTAGAAAGCCTTGCATGGACAGTTACTCCAACAAAAGATAATGAGCAGTTGTCCAATAATTTTATCTATTCAGTGTATTTTTATATAATTATATGTAATTATCTGTAACGTACCAACTAATAATGCAATAATTAGCTGGGATGTTAAGACAGCCTATTGTTGTCTATTTTACCGTAAGCTCATAAAGTAATGGTTCCTTGTTTATAGAAGTTAAACCTGCAATTGTAGCTTGTGTGACTGCAAGCCAATCCCCAACTATTATATTGCTCCCTCTAAACTGATGGGACCTTTTTTAATTAGACTTTTTGTTGCCATTCTCAGATTCATACGAACCAAATTGGACGATGCCTGGATATTTAATTAAAAGATTTTTTAACTGCAACATGACCACTAGCAGGCTCAGTGAATTGACTGTTACGAAACACATAAGCAGATGGGTAGACCTAACACTTACACACTGTGATTCCAATCACAGGCCCCCAAATCCTGCCTTAGGCCCTTAAGAGAGACTGAGCTTTTTCAGAAATCGCTTCGTTGAGCTAACTTTTTAGCTTTGCCGGTAACGTCTACTTGGCAGACTGCTAGATCTTGCGCTCAGTTTGTCTGTTGGTGTCTGGCGTCACCATTGTGACCATCAGCAGCTATTTTAGTTTGCGATCTCTCCCAGGATAGAGCTCCGCAAGTGTTCCCTGACTTCATCCGGTGGTATGCTGCTGGGGGCCCGCGTGGCCTGGATTCCTGCAGCCATATACAGCTCACTGCCGGGATGCTGGGACAAACAATTTTCTATTTTCTCGCCCCCCACCTTGGCTTCATTGGGGGGGTCCACATTTCCAGCGGATTACTTAATGACCATACAGACCAGACCAACTGTTCTGGACCCCTCAGCAGGCATGCGATTATTTTTTATTTTTACTTGTATTATTTTCATTTTGTTAAGCACTGAAGTCATGTTGTTCATGATGTTAGCTGAATGCAGGCTCATGTTGAGTGTAATTTATAGGCTGGGAGATTACCAGTGCTCGTTTATAACTGCTTGGTGCGCTGCTTGTCAGCTTCATATGGTTTGAGTCATGCTCAGGCGAATGGCTGAGGATTGGAAACTTCTAAAAGACGTTGTGGTAAAGTAGGCTGTGCTCTGCAGGCAGGTGTGACCTGAGGTTTTAGAATGAGGTCAGTGAGGTTGGTGGCCTGGGCCTTGGATCTTCACTTTGGATTCAGTGTTTTCAGTAGAACACTGAATAAAAAGATTTTATTTTGATAAATAATAAATCTAATATGGTTGCTGGTACAGTGCAGCTTTAATGGTGTCAAATTAGTCCGTTTTCAGTATCTGGATTATAACCAGATGAGGCCAGACCACTTAAAAATGCAAGTGTAAACACACCCAGGAGCTGTTTTACACCAGGTCACTTCATCTCACGTCTTAAGTATCAGGAATATATGTGGATAAATAATCTGAATACATCAGGATATAAATCGGTAGTGATGTAGTCACTGCTTTTTACATGGGACAGTAAAACCGGATCTCATCTGGTCACACTAGGGATGCATTTTCATGACGAGTGCAAACAGAATCCGGTCCAGATACTATCCAGATACAAAATCCATGCTAATGACAGCTGTGAACAGGCCCATATACACATCATTGGAGCTCCAAAACAGGCGCACAGCTCATTCTACACGTATATGTTATAGAACCATCTACTGAAAGGTTCCGAAACGTGCTCCAATAAACACTCTTTTGGGAAAGTGATTTCAGTACTTGTGAATGGTTGTCCCACGCTGTGTTTGTCATTCCCCCAGCGTATTCTTTTTCAGTGTCATAGAAGAAAAGTACATGTGCAGAAAATAACTTTAGGACATGTCTAATCAGAGTGTAACTATTTGCCCAAGGTTAATTCCCTGGGTTCCTCCCCCATGGTGTGTATTCATATCCCCACATGTCCATCTTCCATTCAGCCTGATGTGCGGTTACTGTGTGATGCATCACCGTCCTTGTCTGAGGCTTCCATTTGTACGGCCTTCATCACAGAGTTGGGGGCAGACTCCAAACACAGCTGGCTTTTGGCTGGTACAGCAGATCCTGCAAGTGTGGACACGCACAGCCTACCTCACGGCCCTGCCTGGTGCCTCGTTCGCTTGTCTTTCCACACACATACATGCCACCAGCAGCCCCTTCCCAAAACCAGGACCCACCACTTAGGAACACATGCTGCCAAAGCTCATTATGTCACACTGAGTCATGCTAGCATGGTTGGGGGGGGTGGGGGGGGGGGTGGGTAGTAGTTCGGCCAATCAGATTGCAAGAAGATCTTGGTGTGAGACCACAGTTGCTCTGTGGTTGGGTGTGTGCAACTGGGGAGAGCTTTGAGGGCCAAATGCAGGCGTGGTAAGAAGCTGCTTCTGAAGAGGCTTTTGACCAACTTCTCTGCTTCTGGAACTTTACTGTTAAGTACACCTTAGCAGCTGTCATAACAGTTTCATAACAGAACCTTGTATCAACTCCCCAACTCCTCCCAAAGATATTGGATGGAGCACCATCACTCCATCACAACACAGTTTCTCTGCTCCACAGCTTAATGCTGGGAGGGCTTTATACCCCTCTGGCCCACCCCTGGTTCATGTTCGTCTGCTCCAGATAGTCCTAATATATTGGCAATACTTATCTACAGTGACTAGATAAGCTGTGTGTGTGTGTTTGTGTTTATATACACATCTGTTTCAGCAATGGGTGAAACTTAAGGTAGCTGAATGCATTCATTAGAAGAGGTGTCCACAAGGTAATATATGGTAATATATAAATTCAAATGTTACAGAAATGCAGACATTCAAACCTTACATGCTTAAATAATGTAGAAATTCTAACTTTATATGGTACCATACTGCAGACATTCAACCCTTACATGCTTAAATGTAGAAATTCAAACCTTATATGGTACCATACTGCAGAGATTTAATCCTGACATGCTACAGAACTGTAGATAATTAAACCTTACATGCTAAAGGGCTGTTGAGTTTCAAACATTACATGGAATCGTACCGCAGAGATTCAAACCTTACATGGTGCAGTACTGCAAAAATTCAAATCTTACATGCTTAAATAATGTAGACATTTAAGCTATATGTGCTACCATACCGTAGAGATTCAAACCTGACATGCTACAGAACTGTAGACAATTGAACCTTAAATGTGCTGTTGAGTTTCAAACTTTATATGAACCCGTACCGTAGAGTTTCAAACTTTATATGAACCCGTACCGTAGAGATTCAAACCTGACATGGTGCAGCACTGCAGAGATTAAAACCTTACATGGTGCAGCACTGCAGAGATTCAAACCTTACTTGGTGCGGCACTGCAGAGATTCAAACCTTACATGGTGCGGCACTGCAGAGATTCAAACCTTACATGGTGCGGCACTGCAGAGATTCAAACCTGACATGGTGCAGAACTGCAGAGATTCAAACCTGACATGGTGCAGAACTGCAGAGATTCAAACCTTACACGATTAAGTACTGTGAAGAGTTTAACTTTACATGCTTAAATAATATAGAAATTCAAACCTTACACCTTATGGTACCATACTGTACAGATTCAAATTTTGTACTAAAGTAATGTAGAGACAAACATTTAATCTTTCCTAGTCTTGTGTTGTCTTGAAATCTGTTGAGGGGGCTTTAGCCTAAACTAGAGGAAAGAGATCTTTTGTACTCATTGAAAATATATTGTTCTTACTGGCTTCCATGTTGTATGCTTGGGGACCAGTTCTGCTTGCTGGTGGTCCAGGTTATATACATCAATTGTAACACTGGTACATGTTTGATCTCTGCTAATTCTGGCTGGCATTGAGATCAGTGTGAACGCTGCTTCAGTCGTCCATGCTGTCTTGTCGAAGCCATGCGCCAACAGAGCAGCCACCCTGTTTCCACCAATCTGTGGCAAGTCTCGGCCTGCCCTGAAATGAAATGCAGTGCTCAGCTGAGGCTCTTGTAAGCCGGTTGGCTGCATATTCGACAAGAGTGTTATTAAACCATTAACAGGCAGCTTATCACGGCTGAGACACTGTGAGAAAGGTAATGGAAAGGAATTTCGGTGCCTTCAGGCCATATTGTTTCACTAGCAAAAGGAAAGTAGATAACAGCCATTAAAGAGGTGCATGTTTTCTCTCTTTCCTCTATTTCCTCAGGCTTTCAGGTTTAAGCATACTGTTGAATGTAAAACCTGTGTTCAGTCTTTCCTACAGTTTTCTAGAGGCCCCACCAGACATAACAGTTCATTCATATTCTTCCTTTTTGACAACAGCACTGCCCAGCTGTGTCTGAGCTTCTGTCTGTGCATGAACTGTTAACCCTGGGAGACGTTTCACAAAGCAGGATTACTACATTAGCCAGCAAACAAGTGCCGAGTGCTAAGATTTGACTTGAGTTTCAGCTGAATTGAGAAAATCTTTGAAATCCAGCTAAACCAGAGCACTGTAACTGGGTTGAGTTGGCAGTGCAGTTTCTTCTGAAGTGGCTTCCAGGGTTGGACACAGTTTGCCTTGCCTTGCCCTGGCCTGGCCTTGCCTCTCTAAGTGTTCAACAGTGCTCTTTGACTGCTGAGACCCACTCGAGACTCTTTAGATAAAGCCAGCTGAGCCACCCTGTACCTGGGGTACATTAGCATGTCAACAGCCCCCCTCCCCTCTGAGAGCGTCCCGGCTGAGGCCCGCTACCACAGCAGGCTTTAGACAGCCTTTGTTGGTTAGAGGTGTACAATAATGCCTTGTGTTAGGCTGCAGGTGAGGGTGGGGTTATGTTAAATCAGGTGCAGATCATTATAGGTGATGATTATAGGGCTCTTGCAGTTGCTATAAGGAGGGTACAGGTGTACCTGGGTGCAGTCGGGTGCGTCTGGGCAGGCTCAGTACTTCATTACTATTTCAAATGCCACATGCTTAACAATACTTTACAAGTCCATTCCCATGCAGCTCGTTATATTAAAAGCATGTTCTGGCCACAGTGGTTCTGGGAGTGGTTTTCCATCCTGTCAGCCCTTGGTGTCCTCTGCATCCTGCGTAATAAGGAGGGGGAAGTGTGGCTAAATGCTGCGCTCCAAGCGTGGCTTTCTTAAGACAGCTCTGATGTAGGCAGAAATCATTTTGCCGTGCAACTTCAGCTGATCAAGGGAAACAAAGACGGAGTGTGCTGATTCATCATCCTGTTGGGGAACTGAAGTCCGAAATTATCTGTGTGAAGGGGCAGAGCCCACTTCCCTGCTTCCCCGCAGCAAAGTTTACTCAGGCTTTCCTGTGGGCCTTCAAGACGTAGGAGCAGGAGCCAAGCCTGCACACAGCAGCTGCGTCTTGGATCTTGTGTTCGCCTTACAGCCACGCTAATTCCGGTTGGAGAGCGTTTAGGCAACACTGGGATTGCACATGCTCCAAAAATGAATAAATAAATAAATAAATAAATAAAATCAATCAAACATAAGCAAATAATCACAAATGCTGTATTAGCCTGAAATCCATGCTGCTTCCACTTGGAAAGCATTTCTGCTGTGAACGTGATCTTCGAAGACGAGAAAAGTAAGGATGCACTATTTAATTGGCTTAAACAAAAGTTTAACGTCATAAAATAAAACATAAGTAAGCAAATAGCCCAAAAAAATTCAATTAGAGATTTGTAAAAAGTTGAAAAACGCAAATGGACACAAATAATATAAGCATTCGATCAGGCCATGTCTCATGTGTTGGCCTAACAGCCATGCTAATTCCTGTTGGTTGGTGTTTAAATGCAGGGATAGTGTGTTAATTAGCAGTGTTCACACAATTCATGGTTTGTTTTGCACTGGAAATTGGGGCTAAAACAACCCAAGTTCTTTTAATTTCTTTTGATCAGACATCTAGTGCCATAAAGCGTCCCCTGTAGGGTTCAACCCACACCCAAACACACACACATTGTCCTCAACCAATCCACCATGATTTCATGAGTTGCAAGGAGGTGCTAAAAGGTCGGATTGTTGCTGACATTGTTCCGAGAAAGTAAAGACTGGCCATATGATTCATGAGAGTATAGAGGGGACAAACAAGACTACAGTTGCCATAGCAATAGTCCTAAACCACTATCATCCCGCAATACCATGCAAATGACGAATTTCAACTGGAACGCACCCAGAAGTGGGATGTCCTACTTGGAAAGTCGGAAGAGCCATCAGATGCACAAAATACAGCATAATGCGTTGCCATCAATTGATATCGCTCACATTGCAAACCTGGGACAATGCTATGCTAACAATGCTAACCTGGGACATAAAAAGTGGGACATATTTTAGGTTAGATTCGCAATAAAAAAACATTGTAAAGGATTGTTAAAACAGTTGTCGTAAACTGAAGTCTGTATCTAACAGTTTTTTAGAAAATAGTAGTTTTGAAATATAGAATAAAGTATACAATTATTCAAATTTTGAACTGGAACGCGGTCAACTCAGGGTGTGACTTCAATCCCAGCTCTGACATCAGACTTCTGAGGTAAACTGAACCCAGCTTAATGTTTCTGATTGGTGAAATTACTGTATTTACCCTAATGCCACGTACGGTGTATTTTAGACCTGTAAACTCCTGTATAGTTGTGGTTTGGGACAAATACTTGTACCGGTCAACCTCTAGTACTAGTGTATTGAGGTCTTTTAAAAGAGAAAAATTCACATAGCTTATTAAAATGTCTGATATATTGGCTGTTAAGCTAGTTAGCATACATTCTATACAAACCAACAGACCAGCTAGTTCATTTCCCCCACAACACTGTATTTAAGACGTATTACAGTAAGACGTATTACAGTAAGATGTATTACAGGCTCGATATTTGGATATTTTGTCAGACCTGACAGGTTTTTAGAAGGCGTTGTCTTTTGTACAAGCTCAGCTAATTATGAGACTCATGACTCCCATTGAGCAACTTTTGTTTTGGCTGATGATAATATTGTTATAATTAGAAAAAGAAATATGCAGGTCATATCACATATAGCTTACTGTACATTCCCTAATATATAATTGAAGTAAAGTAAAGTAAAATAGTCTGAGCCGTCAGCCTATATCCGATATGATATAACAGCCAGTTCTGTTTGGATAGAGCTTATACTTGGTGTGCTTCAATGGAGAACAAAAGGTTTGGAATTTAGTTAAAGCTAAATTATGATCCGAATAAAATAAGAATGGATGCAAATTTGAGTCCGTTGGGTAGCTTTTGTAAGGCCACATGCTCGGTTCACTGGACGAAACAAATTTTTGCAAAGTGCACCCTCGGCCCTGCGCGTTAAAGCGAGCATGTTCAAACGGGAAACAATTCATTTGTTGAGGAGCCACCTGCTTCTAGAGCAGCCAAAATCACATCCCGGCTGTGCACTTTTCAAAGCATTCACATTCTCTTATTTATATTTCCATGACAAAAAAATAAATAATTCATCCATGGAAAAAATTGCAGCTGTACATGTATGATATGTTTTTGGGTTTTTTTTTCTGTCTACTACTGGCTGCTGCTCTCTCTGTTCAGGCCAGTTTGTGTCCTTCATGGAAAAAGGAGATCATCTAAAAGGGAGTGTTGATGGGTGTTTACTGTGATTTACTTTTATTGGACTTAAGATCTTGTAAGACCTTGACGCATCAAAAACTACACAGAAACACAGCTGCTGTGACTGCTCTGCCATTGGTCAACATCCTATAAATCCTCTTCAGTGTAGTATAAACATCTAATATTGCCCTCTTTGAGGTTATTGTAGTAATAATGTACTTTATATAATGTATTTAGTTAGGGATGCACTGATACCACTTTTTCCTTTCTGATACGATACCAGATTACCGATACCAATACTAACTCTGACTTAAATACTCAATAATGGCTATAAATCCTGATAATCCTTAAAAAGAACAGCATGTACTGGTTGAGTTACTGAACATTTGAAAAGTTCAGAGCAATGAAACAATGAAAATCGCCACAATGCAGTAAGCAAGTAGGGAAGCATAATCTTGCTAAGCTCGACCAAACAGATTTTTATTTGGTGTACATGTCTTAATGTCTGTTTAATGGTAATAACCCATCAAGACTGGCTGTTTACAGGTTGTTTAAACATTTGGTTTCATAAAGTATGCAAACAAAAAAAATCTATGTAAAAAAAAAAAAGTATGACAAGTATGTCATCAATAAGCTTGATGTTATCGGTGCTCTCTATTGCTGATACCGATACTGTGTGTAAGTGTGAGTATCGGCGCCAACACTATATTATACTATACTATCGGTGCAACACTATATTTAGTTATTGTTTCCTTAAATTGGCTTTGTTCAGATAATGTTGCATGAAAATGATCTGCCAGTTGAACAAGACACTTTTGGTAGATACTATTACTGTAAAATTATGTTGGTATTAAGTACAATAATCCTATAATATTCTTACAACAGTGTAAAAATATGAAAAATCAGACATTTAGACTAAATCTAATAATCTAATCTAATAATAATAATCAGTGTTAATTGAATAGAAGGCAGGGCACATTTGCATAGCACAGCCACAGGCTATGTTAAAAAAATTGCAAAGGCCAAAGGTGATGTTAACAAGTGCTGTATTGTACTGCCCCAAAGTGTGATCGGTGCTGGCAGGTACGGTGGAAGAGAAGGCGGTGGATTTGCGGGCTGATAAGGATGGAATGCAGATTGTGTGTGTGTGTGTGTGTCTGTGTGTGTCTGTGCTTGGATGAGGGCCTTGGCAGACTTAATTCACCATGCCGCCTGCCATCGCTATTATGGTTGCCTGTCAGACACTTCCCAGGTCCCGCCACGGTGTCAGACGCGTACTTCTGAAGTCGCTCCAGGTCGTTGCTGCAGCAGGCAAAGGCCTTTGCATTAGCGCATTCAGTCTGCGTACTGCCTCAGAACAACATGCATACAAATAGACATGCAATGGTAGAACCATGGTAGAACATGCACCTTTTAAAGGAGGATTTTGCAGGTTTTTCTAAATTCAATCTATGAGATGTAAACAAAGTCATTCAGATATTAGCAAAGGTACTACTGGCTCACTGTAGAGACCTAGACCCTGGTGAATAACACAGCACTCAAGCCTTTCCCCTCCCTGCCTTAAGCTGTAGACCACTTATTTACTAGTGCTTAGATGTGAAGGGCCCAGGACCTCATGAACATGGCTTCTCACAAATGCCACAATAGCAATGTTGAGCGAGACCGGCGGTTGCTGGACGGGGCCAACGGACAGCGCAGTAGGGATGCTTACACTGTGGTAGCAATGCTAATGCTGCGATAATGCTGCTGAGCAAGGCCATCAGTTGGTGCACTGCTAATACCGCAGTAGTGATGTTGGGTCGAAATGCTATTGCTAAGACTTTGACACACACATTAATATCACAATATGCCGCACCGATCAAAATGACCTCTTCCAGGCCGGCCCACTTGGTGGTCCGGCAAAAAAGCCTAGAACCTATACAGCTATATAGAAGGCTTCTTGTTTGCTTTGGTCTTGCATAGGTACTCTTTAGTCTTTTAAACATAAGGCCTGTCAAGTTTGTATCTGACATTTCAACACTGTCCTCACAACACTGCAGTAATTCTCATAATTTGTGAATTACTTTTGGGTTGCTGCTTGCTCTCTGTAATCTAGCCCCCCTGAACAGTAAATAAGCCACTAGATTAGCAACCTTCTGTCTCAGCCTTCTGTCTTCATTACATGCAGTCTTGTTCTGTTTTACTGCTCTTTCTGAAGCAAGACTGATTCTGTTGTGCAAGACGCACTGCTGCCACAAAGTTGTTTTGTAAAAGAAAGGATCATGAGATGAATACCCATGGGATCACAGCTGCAATATTTGACCAGATGCTATCGATAACAATTATTAAACAAGAACACGAGTCACACAAAGTGATCCAGCATTACTTTAACATCAAGCACTTTTATTTGACATGGCTTAAATTTGTTGGCTAAGGCACGTAGAAGAGGTTCCAGGTTACATGTCGTTGATGAGTGAAGTTTCTAGAAGATGTGAACATGACCCGTCTCTCTACACTTGACTGGAACGCTAGTCAAGACCTGTAGCACTGCCTGCAGTATGAGGGCTATGCCGTATTCTTTTAGGAATCTATTACAGATATCAAGACCTCCAGGCTGTGTTGCAGGTATCATGCTACCAATTAACCCACCCGTTTGTAAACCCCCCCCCCACCCGAACTAGCAGTGCCTACGACACTAGGAGGGTAAGGGCTCAACACATGTCTCCGAACTGAGGTCGATGCTGCATTGCCAGGTAGCTGACGTGGTCTGAGGAAAGCACCAGGTCTCCAGCTCCACCACACCAGCTAACGAATGCCTGTGTCGTCCATTCGTCATGCTAAGAGTGATGAGGGGAGAAAGCGCCATCAACCAACCCGGAGAGAGCATGGCCAATTGTGCCTTCTCAGACTCCGGCTGCTGATGGCAAAGCGATGTGGCTTAGGATTTGAACTTGTGACCTCCGGGCCTTAGAGCCACTCTTAGCCCAATAACAGTTGGTTTAAACGAGCAATGAAACCTTACATAAACTTTCAAAGATTTCAAAGATCAGATGACCCTGAAGGCCTTCATTACCTGGATTATTAGCAAGTTTCTACATGACCTTGATGACTTAATTAATTATTATTAATATAATTAAAAATTAATATAATTATTGTTATCGTTATCGTTGTGCTTATCTGACCAATAATACCAATAATGTTGAGAATGAAGGGCATTTCAGCATTTTGTGATTACACTATGCTGTCTAGTGGAAAGTAACCCACAGAAATGTGGGTTGGTAAATATAATTCATAGCCTGAATTCTGAAAGTGTGGGCATTTTTATTTAGGGATGGCCCTGTTCAAGGCAGCCTGCACAGGCTTTGGCTTGTGACAGAGCTGACATTTTTGTGGCTTCCAGAGCAAAGTGGCTATGTGCAATTTTGTCTCCACCCAAACGCCATGTTGACTTTTTGGGGCGAAGCAGAGTTTTCACTCATTTGATTTGAGAGCTGGGTCTTGCCTGACTCCCTCCGTATCAGAAGTGATGACAAAACCAAGGTGGATTCTCATGTTCTGTACAGAGTTTTTTTTTTTTTTTTACTTCCTTCAGATTTCTCCTGTTAAAACAGGCCTGATGCTAACAGGACGGACTAATTTTCATAGCTTGGACCTTGTGAGGCCTAATGCAGTACTAATGCAGTCCTCTTATGTCAGGATGTTCTCCTTAATCTGATGTGCCTCTAGTTAAAGTGCACCAACAAGATAAACCGTGTAACTTGTCAGCAACAGTAGTGTTGGAAAGCAACCTTTCACAAGCTGCAGTGTTTCAAAACTAAAGCTTCTTAATCACCCTGGACGTAGGCTTTATATCCACCTAAAACGCCCAGCCAACTCAAGCAATTACCCTTGTAAAGCGGCTAATTAAACAGCCTTCCAGCTCTGATTTATGGCGAGCTAGAAGACCTGCTGGTGCACAACAGCCTCTGAGCAGCGTGAAGAGACTTTTTCGACCTCATGGTTTCTTGGTTTCTCCTGCTGGGCTGCCACCATAGTCTTGACAAGGCCACAAAGGGACGTTGTGAATAGCACACCGGGGTTGAGGTCTGCAGCCAAATTCCTTGGCACGGGTGCAAAACCTGCCCTTGGGCACATGTTCTTAACCACGGTCGGCTGTTTTGTGGGGGTTCCCTAGTGCTTGAATAATATGAGAACTTGCAGTGTGGAGATTTAGCGAGATAACAGAAGAATGGGCATAGTTTTGTTTTGCCCCTGCGAGCAGGCGAGACAGATCCAAAGTTTTCATAGTCCCATCGGCTCAGCCCGAGGTGTCCGTGAACGTCTAGTCAGCAGAATCCGCCCTTCACCTCGCCTGGTGGAATTTTTGTAATTGACCTGTATGTGCTCTGGCCACAAATACTCTTTTATAGCTACTGTTGCGAGGTTGAACGACGCTTACAGAATCTCTGATTGGTGCACAACTCTGTCAAAATACAAACACACATTTGTGTTGTTTCACCTTTTGCCATAATTTTTTCACAAGTCCAGCCTGATCTGCTAGTGCTAACGTTTGTAATTGTCTTGTAAAATGATCTACTGCTACATTTCAAGGGAAACCCAACCCCTAGTGGTAAAGAAAAGACTACAGGTGAATCCTCGTAGAGTTGACTCACAGCTTAAGAGTCATTTACATTTAAGGCATGTAATTACAAAACTGCTTCACTGTTTACTCAGAAACTATCCTTAACTAGTTTGTATCAGCTAGGATCCAAAAGAAACCTCTAAGCTTAAAATCTACTGAATACAAAAGTCAGTATGGAGACCAAAATACTCTGTGCTCTTGGACGAGATGGGTCTTCGGTCGGCGTTTGAAGACAGCGAGCGACTCTGCTGTTCGGACACCCAGGGGAAATTCGTTCCACCACTTCGCTGCCAGGACAGAAAAACAGCCTGGATGCTTGTCATGCCTGAATGCCTGGATGCTTTGTGCTTCTGTTGATGGAGTGACCAGTGAGTTCTCAAAGGATTAGAGTCTGGTTGTCAAATCCAATGTTACTGTAACCAAGAAAAAACTACACAAATGTACAGTGTAACTCGATCACCCTAATCTAGACCTAAATCTAACTTAAGCCTTATTCCTACCCTAACCTTAACCACAGTGAGATGGGGAATCCGTACCGTTTCTCCACTGATGTCGGCCCATTACTGTCTCTCTTATAAGTTTTGAAAAGTTCATTAACAGCTAGAGGTTCTCCAGTACTATCTCCCAGCGCTGTTTTTTTCTTCAAGTACATGACAGATGGGTCGTGGTGTATACTTTGCTCCACAGCACTACGTACAAGTGGATATAGTGTATATGGATGTTTCTGTGTGAGATCACATTGGGACATTCAAGCTATCCATAGCCAATGTGGTTGCTTTACTTTTTTATTACACGCATTAGCAGTGGAGAACCAGCAGGGCGTTCTAGACTTTCAGAGAAGCCTTACTTTATTAAGTTTGTGTACCAAAATGATAAATTGCTAAATTTGAGTCTCAGTGGAATCTAAATTGGCCCTACCATTGGTTGGAACTTGACGAGCAGAACGGATTGTCCGACATTTCCGATTAACCAAAAGCACAGTTCAGAACTTACAGTGGAATCAACCAGTCAATTTTTGACTATTGTAACAATTGGACCAGGTTAACGAAGTTTTACGAAAAATATCAAAAAAGTCGTAGATACCTCACTGGCTGTGAATATATGCTTAACCATGGTTCAGTCAGGTGTTTGATGAAATGTTTGCAGGATTTTTTAAGGCGAGTATGATGGTAGAAATGATGGTGTTGTTGGCAAGTGCTTAGTTATTAGTGTAACTTCAGTAGCTAGAGAAGTAGACTGCAACATTGACGATCAACATTTATTGCAATAAACCTCAATTACACAATCAATAACAACAATAAAAATAATTAAATGATTGTATTTATTTATGAGGGTGGAGTTTATCATTAGATTGAATGATTAGGATGGAGTAACCAACCGTGGAACAGAAGATCCAAACTCTAAGACGTGTGCCAGTGTAACGGGCATTTAGGCTGTGGCCAAAAAATGGGAAACTGTTGTGTCTGGCACATCAGAGGAGTGTTGGGTGGCGATGGCATTGAGTCTTAGGTTTTACAGCTCTATTACAGCCTTTGGTATGTAATACTAGGTCAGCTGTAAAACTGCTTTTATGTAATTAACAGGGCATTCCTCCTCAACTGATCTGCATGTCTGGAGGAATGGTCTGGGAAATGTGAAAACTGAAGCAGGGAGCGGGGGGCTTACCTGTACCTCGAGGGCACAGTCCCCTACAAAGTTTCAGCAGCTCCTGGAGGGTACGTGACTGAGTGCTGATTACTGGCCTCTCCTCTGGTGAGAGTTCCTGCCCTAGACATGGCAGTCTGGCTGCTGAGTTTCACACGGCTATGCCGGTGCCTTCTTGCGCCTGTAATTACCTCCTAGGAAATGAAATGCTTCACATCTGCTTCCGATGAATGAATGGGCAGGTAGGGCCCCTCGCTTTCTTGCTTCCTTCGACAAATCCCCCTGGCATGCAGATGCCGAGGTAGGGGCGTGTCGGTGTGTCAGCGCAGCTTCAAATTATACCTTGTAGAGGAGTCGAAAGGCAGGTGAATGGCCTTGCGTAAGAGGCAGGGGACTGTGGAACTGTCACTGCAGTGTAACATTTGGTGACTGATTTCAGTGACCGCAGAATGACCACTTTCCTTTGGACAGGACTGACACGTTCTCTTTCCAGTTGTCTGGAAGGATCATTTATACCCTAAAAATAGTGGTTGTTTAGCCATAGGTTTCCTCCTAATGTACGACATTGTCTGCGTAGTTAATGGAGATGGTTGTTTATATATATGGTTATTGTTTCCAACTACATTATGAAGTGTTGTTTATTTTAGAGAAGCGAGGAAGGAAGGCTAAGTAAGACAAGGGCTAATGTTTAATTTTAGACGGTAGTTTTAACAGGATTTCACTGCGCTGGATCAAATAGGTGTGGTACAGTCTAGAGGAATTCCTTCATTAAACAAAGGTAAGAACAATGGAATTGTTGTCCGCGGGGTATAACACGATATTCTAAGATAATGCCTGTGCAGTGTAGAAACTGTGCTTGCACTGAGTTTGATGTTACATTGTTTGGAATACACTTTAATAAAGATGCTTAATATTGATTTATGACAACAATAATTTATCTTTATATGGCTGATTAGCAGTAGGAACATCTCTTTGACAATTCTGTCCCTTTAAGATGTCCCTTTTTGATGTAATGTAGTTATTTATTTATTTATTTTATAAAAACGTACCTCCCAGGCTTTCAATAGAACTGTGCTAAAAGAGAGGTCGAATGATTTAACGGCATTGACATCATATGTCAAGCAGGCACTGCTGTTATGGTTCAGAGAAGGCTTAATTAAAACCTCGAGGGATTTGGCCAGACATCAAACGTGATGTATACGTACATTCAGTTTCACCTAGCTCACTTGCTCTGTGATGAATATAGAGCTGGATGACTCTGGAGTAGAGCCTGGTAACAAAACCTCAGTGCAGCTTCATCTGATTCAGCTTTGTCTGTTGAGGTAGGCCTGTCATGTGGCTAACATCTAGTAAACTTTAGATTTGCTTGACTGAAACTACTTGAAACGTAATACTTATGTTGTGGATGGTCTATGAAATTAATATTTTTCAGGCTAATATAGCAGCATTTAAAACAAGAAGACAGCAGCTTTTTGCATATTGCAATTGGGATCCAGCCAATCCAACTGATATACAGTGTAGAAACGTCCCTTACAAAAGTCCCCTGTTGACTATGGGTGAGCTGCCGGACTGCGTCATTGTTTATCTCCGGACTCGCAGGTTTTTCCCGCTTTTCATTCACTACCTGATCCTCATCCAACACTCACAGAGCCCACTTAGCTCAGTCTCCTCCTAACGCCACTTAGCAGTTGGCCAACATTCCCAGGAATCTTCTGGGGGAATGGAAATGTTTATCCTGCCTGTTGAACTCTTGCAAATGTGTGACCGTTACAACAAGTGTAGCCAAG